>NC_090816.1:134259426-134896716 GCF_000390325.3 Nicotiana tomentosiformis
AAATTTTCACAACACTGACAACAGAATGTGAGGCATGAAAACCTCATAACTATTTACCCGACTTAACAAGTCACATTTAACGCCACCTGGGCACTCACCTCGTAGGCTAAAGCTCAATAATTATGGCACAGAAACACATAAAAGAATTATCACATAAGCCTATCAGGCATAACTCCCTATTAGTACCATAGTACAAATTTAACTTCACAAAGGGAGAATTTAAACTCATAAAAGTTTCACCACAAGGACCTAGTCCTTATATAACTTCCACCACGGATTGTAGCCCGATTTAAATATTTCATATCATATAAAAATGTGAGGATCTCGTCCTCAACTCCAAATCACAAGTATTTTGTACATTGTGCCAACTCAAATTTTCAATTTCTTTTCTTTCTTGTTTTCAATAAATTTTGTAAACAATTTTCACAACACATAATGAACCTCCATACCGGTAGGTCATATAATTCATAAAATTGAAATCAAATATCCCGAAATTTAATCAAAACTCCTTGTAATGAGTAATAAAATTTACTTTTGGACTTATAGTCCTCAATGGTGCCCAAAAATAAAATGATAGACATGGGCTAACATCATCAAACCACCCAACAGGGATAAACATATAAGTGGTTCAAAAAATTATGATGCTCACCCATAAGCGGAGCATGATAGGAGGATTCACCTCAATATTCAGAACTGAATCGAATTAAGGAGAATTATCCTTTTATAACAAGTCAGGATCATACCTATAACGACATCATCTGGTGTATCGGCCTCAGCCAAATCATACCGATTATATCAACGAGTCGGGCCTCTACTTCTTAGGCGCCCTCTACCCGTCTTTCCTCCACCCCTAATTGGCTGTGCACGTGGGGTAGTAGCTGCACTGGGGCCCATAGTCTGAGTGTTCTAATAAAATCCACCCCTCCCGAGTCTGGGACAATCTCTCTAATGTGCCTAGTGTGACCACACTCATAATAGCCCCTCTGAGGTCGTGGCAGCTCGTACTGAGTCTGTGTTGAATAACTAGAATAACCACTATAATAATCTCGTGTATGTGGTGCACTATAAGAACTTACTGGAGCACACCGAGTAATCTGATGTGTGGACTGAGCTGGCCGACTGTTTGAGCCTCCGCTATAATGGGTCCTAGCTGAAGAGTAAAATTTACTAAACCCGCCAGATCTCTGAGACCTTTTAGCCTCCTTAGATTCCATTTCCTCTCCTAAAACACCCTCAATCTGCCTTGCAATCTCCACTACTTGTTGAAATGGAGTATCAGTTTGCAACTCTCGTGCCATGCATATTGTAATATCATAATCGAGCCCCTTAATGAATCTGCAGACCCATTCTCTGACTGTAGGAACCAAGATAGGTGCATGACAGGCTAAGTCACTGAACCTGATAGCATATTCTGACACTGTCATAGTGCCTTGACGCAACCGTTCAAAATTAGTGCGCCACTTATCTCGGAGAATCTGGAGAACAAATATTTTCAAGAACACTTCCGAAAATTGAGCCCAAGTTGTTGGTGTTGCATCGGCTGGTCTACCTTCTTCATAGATTTACCACCACTAATACGATGCACCTGACAGTTGAAATGTAGTAAAGGCAACTCTGTTCATTTCCACAATACCCATGGTGCGGAGAATACGGTGACAATTTTCTCGAAATCTTTGGGCATCCTCTGTCGCTGTGCCACTGAAAGTAGGTGGACTATACGTCTTAAACCTTTCAATTCACTTTTGTTCTTCTTCTGATACCCCAGGTCTAACCTCAGGCTGAACCGGAATAATAGGTGACCTATGTGAACCTGCTCCTCTGGAGTCGTGGTAGGAGTCTGAGCTACTCCCCCAATATGCAAAATATTTGATGCAACAGAGATCAATCCCGCCTGAGTTAATGTACCAAATATACTCAGGAACTGTGCTAAAGTCTCCTGAAGTCCGGGGGTAACAACAAGTGCTTCTGGTACCTATCCCCCAACTGGAGCTACTGGAGGCTCCTCAACTGCTGTTCTGACAGGTGCTCTAGCCGTGGCACGTGCCCTTCCTCAGCCTCTACCTCTTGCTGCCCTAGCAGTATGAGCGGGTGTCTGCTCAGCTGACCCGATAGCACATGTCCTCACTATTTGTGAGAGATTAGAGATACAAAGGCTCAGATTCCAAAATCAACAAATTCCGCATGACATAAATGAAATAAGTGGAAATTTCCTAACAGTTCTGTAGCCTCTCGAAGATAAGTACAGACGTCTCCGTACTGATACACAATACTCTACTGGACTCATTCGTGACTCGTAGAACCTATGAACCTAGAGCTCTGATACTAACTTGTCACGACCCAAAATCCCAGCACAGGCGTCATGATGGCACCTAGTCTCTAAGACTAGGTAAGCCGATTACAACTACATTTCAAGTCATTTGTTTTTATAAACGAAACCAATAGCGAAAATAATTACAAATATAACAACCTCCCATGACTGGTAGTACTGAGTCACAAACTCTAACTGAATACATAGAATGATCATGAGGACCGAATATACAGTACCATTTGATTAAAAATTAACAGTACAATGAAATGAAAAGACTCCAAGGAACTGCGATGACCAAGTAGATCTACCTTAAATCCTTGCGATTCCACTCTAACTCTATCCGAGTCTGATACCTCCAATATCTGGCTCTGAAAAGAATTGTGCAGAAGTGTAGTATGAGTACACCACGGTCGGTACCCAGTAAGTATCAAGACTAACCTCAGTGGAGTAGAGACGAGGTACAGTCAACTCACTCAATAGTCTAATAATCTATGCAATATGATATACAAAATAATAAGAAACAAATAACAATAAGGGAAATATAAATCAACCAGTGATATGCATAGCAGGACAACAAGAACACCTTAAATATTGCACAACAAATAATGAATACAGGTACAACCAATTAATCAAGTCATTCCAATATAAATCTTTCGCCTATATTTTTTTTCAAATAGAAATCTTGATGATATAATACTTTCAAATAAATCTCTTTCAATCTCTTTCAAATATAATTCCTTCAAATAAATATTTTTCAAATAAATTTCTTTCAACTAAATCTCTTTTGAATAAAAGTCACCCTATGACACTGCATTCCAAAATCATAAAATACTGGTCTAAGCCCACTTTCATATTTTCACGGCACCTCGAGCCAATTTCTCTATCACAACCGCACGAACAACTCACTTGCCAAATATCATCATTCATTTAACCACGGTACCTCGTGTCCACATTTCATACAACAACTGCACGGACAATTCACGTGCCAATATCATCATTATTTACTCACGGTACCTCGTGCCCACATGTCATATCACAACTCCACGTATAGTTCACGTACCAATATCATCATTATTTACTCACGTCACCTCGTGCCATATTTCATATCACAACTGCACGGACAGTTCACGTGCCTATATCATCATTATTTATTCGCGGCACCTCATACCTGTCACGACCCAAACTAACCTTGTCTTGATGGCGCCTATAGTGGTACTAGGCAAGCCGACCTTTCCAAGACTCTTTAAAAAATTTTTTACATAAGTGAATTAAGACATTTAAAAATATCCGGAGTTTTTCATAAATACTAGGTAAAACCCAAATAAAAACATTAGTGCGGAAAAATAGCCCGACATCGGGGTGTCACTAAGTCAGGAGCATCTAGATAACTAAACTAATACAACCAGTGTCTAAGTATCAATACAAGACAGAAAGAAATATATAAAAGGAGAGACAAGGCCCTGCGGACGCTGGCTGCTACCTCGTAGTCTCCGGTACTCGATCCTCCCGGACTCAACGACCTCCATAATCAAACACACCTGGATCTGCACATGAAGTGCAGGGTGTAGCATGAGTACAACCAACTCAGCAAGTAATAGAAATAAATAGGGAACTGAGAAGCAGTGACGAGCTATACAGTACAATTCATTTTTAAAAGTTTTCAGTAAAGAGTGAACATGCTTTCAAATTCTGTGGTATAAGTCAAAACAGTTCGCATTCATGTAAAACATATATGGATCTTCCAGAAATTTCACAACAACAACAGATAACAACCAAGTGCAACAATAAATAAAGCAGGTACAGCCTCTCAAGGCAACAGTCACTCAACCCATCTCAACCTCACACTCTCGGCTCTCAGCCCTCAATACACACTCTAAATAGGTACCTACGCTCACTGGGGGTGTTCAGACTCATGAGGGGCTCCTACAGGCCAAGCGCAACTCACGTACTGCACGGACAACTCACGTGCTATAATATCATATCTGGATCCGCACAGACAACTCACGTGTTGCGCGAACAACTCACGTGCCATAGTATAAACAAAAGATCCGCACGGACAACTCACGTGCCATAGAACAATACCTCACAACCAGGACTTCGGCCTTACTCAGTCATGAACCTCTCTAGTCTCATAGCACTCAATAAAGAAAGGGAAAGCAGCCCAAATCAAAGTGTTACAGTATATCATCGGGAAAAAAAAACAAATAACAGAGACTGGGGTAAACATGTACAAAAATCACTATGACTGAATATAACTACCATGAACGGAATATAGCCTAAGAATGACTTCTAACATGAAAGGCAATCAAGTTCTAGTAAAAACAAGAATGCATATAAACATAAATAAAGGCTATTAGACTTCCCAGTCTCCCGGGACGGACTAAGTCTCAATCCCCCATGGTGTACAGCCACACGCCCGTCACCAATCATGGGTGCCACCTCCAAACATTATACCAAACTCCAGGTTTCATACCCTCAAGACCAGATTTAAAACTGTTACTTACCTCAGCAGCGTAGAACTCCTACTCCGAAATGCTCTTGCCCCTCGATTCAGTCTCCAAATGCTCCGAATCTATTCACAATCAGTATAATACCATCAATTTATGCTAAAGTAATGAATTCCACAAGAAAGATACCAAATTAGACTGAAAACCCAAAATTGACTCAAACCCGCCCCCCGGACCCATTCACTCATGAGTTTAACCATACCAAATTCATCAAAATCCGACATCGTTTGGTCCTTCAAATCCTTAAATTACTCTCCAAACTTCCCAAGCCCTAACCCCTCATTTTCACTAATTACATGATTAAACAATGGGAAATCACCATATATACGAGTATTAGGGCTCAAGAAACTTATCTCATGGATAACCCTTGAATCACCCTTCAAATATCACTCCAAATGCCGACTTGAAAATGGTGGAAATGAACCAAATTCGCGAAGGGTTCTATTTATGGTTTCTGCCCTGGTTTTTCGCACATGCGGACAATTTCACGCTTCTGCGCAACCGCACCTGCGAAAAAATACCAACAAGTCATATATCAACATACAAACTTAGTCGAACCTTCGAATCGCTCAAAACAACATCCAAACACTAAATTACCCTCGGATTCAAGCCCAAGAACTTCTAAATTTCCAAATTCGGCAACCGATGCAGAAACCAACCAAAACACGTCCGAATGCCCTCAAAATTTGCACACACGTCACAAATGACACTACGAACCTACTCCAACTTCCGAAATTCCATTCCGACCCTGATATCAAATTTTCCACTGCCGATCAAAATTGCCAAATTTCCTACTTTTGCCAATTCAAGCCTAATTCCACTCCGGACCTCCAAATCACATTTTGGATGCTCTCCTAAGTCCAGTCCAAAATCACCTAAAGAGTCTAATGGAACCATCATAATTAAATTCTGAGATCGTTTACACATAGGTCAATATACGGTTGACTTTTCCAACTTAAGCTTCTACTTTAGAGACTAAGTGTCTCATTCCACTCTGAAACCACTCCGGACCCGAACCAACCAATCCAGTATAATATAATATAGCTGAAAAGCACAAAAAGATGTAGAAATGGGGGAAACAAGGCTATGACTCTCGAAAAGACCGGTCGGGTCGTTACATTCCTCCCCCTCTTAAACAACCGTTCGTCCTCGAATAGGTCTAGAAACATACCTGGAGTCTCGAATAGGCATGGATATCTGCCCCGCATCTCCCGCTCGGTCTCTCAGGTGGCCTCCTCCACAGGCTGACCTCTCCACTGCACCTTTACTGAAGTTATATCCTTTGACCTCAACCTCCGAACCTGTCGATCCAAAATAGCCACCGGCTCCACCTTATAAGTCATATCACCCTCCAACTGAACCGTGCTGAAATCCAAAACATGGGACGGATCTCTAATATACTTCCGGAGCATGGAAACATGAAATACTGGGTGCACACTCGACAAGTTGGGTGGCAAGGTAAGCTTATAAGCCACCTTCCCTATCCTCTGAAGCACCTCAAAAGGCCCAATGAACCAGGGGCTCAACTTGCCCCTCTTCCCAAACCTCATAACACCCTTCATGGGTGATACCTTCAGCAAAACCTTCTCCCCAACCATGAAAGATACATCACGGACCCTCCTATCTGTATAGCTCTTCTGCCTAGACTGTGCCGTGCGAAGCCGCTCCTAAATCAATTTCACCTTATCTAATGCATCCTGGACCAAGTTTGTACCCAAGAGCCTAGCCTCACCCGGCTCGAACCATCCTACCAGAGATCTATACCTCCTGCCATATAAAGCCTCGTACGGAGCCATCTGAATACTCGACTGGTAACTTTTGTTATATGCAAACTCCGCGAGTGGCAGAAACTAGTCCCATGAATTCCCAAAGTCAATGACACAAGCGCGCAACATGTCCTCCAATAGCTGAATAGTGCACTCGGACTGCCCGCCCGTCTAAGGTGAAAAGTTGTGCTCAACTCAACCTGAGTACCCAACTCTCGCTGCACGGCCCTCCAAAACTGCGAAGTGAACTGAGTGCCCCTATCTGAAATTATGGAAACTAGGACACCATGCAGTCGAACAATCTCTCGGATGTAAATCTCAACCAATTGCTCTAAAGTGTAAGTAGTACCAACTGGAATGAAGTGCGTGGACTTGGTCAGCCGATCCACAATAACCCAAATAGCATTGAACTTCCTCGAAGTTTGTGGGCGCCCAACTACAAAGTCCATGGTGATCCGCTCCCACTTACACTCCGGAATGTCTAATCTCTAAAGCAAGCCACTCGGTCTCTGATGCTCATACTTAACTTGCTGACAGTTGAGACACCGAGCTACAGACCCAACTATATCCTTCTTCATCTGCCTCCACCAATAGTGTTTTCTCAAATCCTGGTACATCTTCGCGGTACCCGGATGGATGGAATACCGCGAGATGTGGGCCTCCCTAAGAATCAACTCCCGAAGTCCATCTACATTAGGCACACATATCCGGCCATGCATCTTCAACACCCCATCACTGCCAATAGTCACATCTCTAGAATCACCTCGCCGAACTCTGTCCTGAAGAACAAGCAAGTGAGGGTCATCATACTGATGCTCCCTAATACGGTCATAAAGTGAAGACCTAGAGACCACGCAAGCCAATACCCGACTAGGCTCCGAAATATCCAATCTCACAAGTTGGCCCGCTAAGGCCTTAACATCCCATGCCAAAGGTCTCTCTACTGCTGGAAGATATGCTAAACTCCCCAAACTCTCCGCCCGGCTGCTCAAAGCATCGGCCACCACATTGGCCTTCCCCGGATGGTACATAATAGTGATGTCATAGTCCTTAAGAAGATCCAACCATCTACGATGATGCAAGTTAATATCCTTCTGCTTAAACAGATGCTGTAGACTCTGGTGATTAGTATAGAACTCACAATGAACCCCATACAAATAGTGACACCAAATCTTCAAGGCGTGAACAATGGCTGCTAACTCAAGATCATGGACAGGATAATTCTTCTCATGGGTCTTCAACTTGCGCGAGGCGTAGGCAATCACCCTACCCTCCTACATTAAAACACAACCAATGCATATCCTTGAGGCATCACAATACATGGTGTAAGAACCTGAAGCTGATTGCAGAACTAACACTGGAGCTATGGTCAAAGCAGTTTTGAGCTTCTGAAATCTCTCCTCACACCCGTCCGACCACCTGAATGGAGAACCCTTTTTGGGTCAATTTGGTCAAGGGCGATGCAATAGATGAAAATCCCTCCACAAAGCGACGGTAATAACCCGCCAAACCAAGGAAGCCCCTAATCTCCATGGCTGAGGACGGTCTAGGCCAACTCTGCACTGCCTCTATCTTCTTCGGATCCACCTGAATACCCTCATTGGACACCACGTTCCCCAAGAATGCTACTGAACCGAGCCAAAACTCATATTTGGAGAACTTTGCATACAACTTCTCCTCCCTCAATCTCTGTAATACAATCTTCAAATGCTGAGCGTTCTCCTCATGGCTACGATAGAACCCCAAGATGTCATCAATGAATACAACAACGAATGAGTCCAAATAGGGCTGGAATACACTGTTCATCGAATGCATGAATGTTGCTGGGGCAATGGTCAGCCCAAAAGACATCACCAAGAACTCATAATGGCCATATCGGGTCCTAAAAGCTGTCTTAAGAATATCTGAATCCCAAATCTTCAGCTGGTGATAACCGAATCTCAAATCAATCTTCGAGAACACCCTCGCTCCTTGAAGTTGGTCAAATAAATCATCAATACGAGGCAAAGGATACTTGTTCTTGATTGTGACCTTGTTCAACTGCCTATAATCAATACACATTCTCATAGAACCATCCTTCTTCTTCACAAATAGAACCGGTGCACCCCAAGGTGACACACTAGGCCGAATAAACCCCTTATCAAGGAGTTCCTGAAGCTGCTCTTTCAATTCCTTCAACTCTTCCGGTGCCATATAATACGGTGGAATAGAAATGAGCTGAGTGCCTGGCACCAAATCAATACCAAAGGCAATATCCCTGTCAGGTGGCATGCCCGACAGGTCTGCAGGAAACACATCTGGAAAATCACGTACCACCGGAACAGAATCAATAGTAGGAGTCTCTGCACTAACATCCCTCACAAAAGCCAAATAAGACAGGCAACCTTTCTCAACCATACGTTGAGCCTTCAAATATGAAATCACCCTAATTGGTACATAATCTACAAAATCTCTCCACTCAACCCTGGGAAATCCCAGCATAGCCAATGTCACGGTCTTTGCGTGACAATCTAGAACAACATAACATCGAGACAACCAATCCATACCTAATATCACATCAAATTCAACCATACTGAGCAACAATAGATCCACTTAGGTCTCCAGACACCAAATAGTCACCACACATGATAGATATACGTGGTCCACAATAATAGTATCACCCACAAGAGTAGATACATGTACAGATAAAACTAAAGACTCATGGGGCGTATCCAGAAAATGGGCAAAATACGAGGAAACATATGAATACATGGAACCAGGGTCAAATAATACGGAGGCATATCCATGACAAACTGAGAAAATACATATAATCACAGCATCTGAAGCAACAATATCTGGTCTGGCAGGGAGGAGGGCATAGAAACGGGCTTGGCCACCCCCTGATCTGCCTCCCCCTCTAGGGCGACCCCTAGCTGGCTGGGCTATGCCCCTAGCTGGCTGGGCGGGTGGTGGAGGAACTAGTGCTGGTGTTATAGGCCTAGTACTCTGCTGTGGAGTCCCACCCAGTAGCCTAGGGCAATCTCTCATAATGTGACCAAAATCTCCGCACTCGAAACAACCCCTCTTCTGACGAAATTGCTGCTCCTGATGCCCAAAACAACTACCCGAGGATACCTGAGTGGGCGGGGAATGATGAGAACTCTGCGCTGGTATTGCACTGAATGATGACTAGCCCTGCTGATGACTATGAGAACCATGGCCAGATGATGCACCACGGTGAAATGGCCAAGCTGTCTGCGCCTATCTGAAATGAAGACCTTTACCGTGCTGGAACTGACCCCCAAAAGGAGCACCGCTGAATCCACCCTGACCACGAGGCCTCTTGGCCTCCTTCTCAACACTCTCCTAACCGTGAACCATCTCAATCTGCCGAGCAATGTTGACAACCTCATCAAAGGTAGCACCAGACACCCTCTCTCTGGTCATGAGCAACTGTAGCTGAAAAGTGAGACCATCTATAAACCTCATGATCCTCTCCCTGTCTGAGGGAACCAACCAGATAGCATGATGGGCCAACTCCGAGAATCGCATCTCATACTGCGTCACAGACATGTCGCCCTAGTGAAGCTGCTCAAACTATCTGCGCAGCTCCTTTTTGTGGGACTGAGGCACGAACATCTCCAAAATGACCACTGAGAACTGCTTCCAAGTAAGGGGTGATGTGCCAACAGGCCTACGCCTCTCATAAGTCTCCCACCATCTAAGTGCCGCCCCAGAAAACTAAAAAGTAGTGAATGAGACCCCATAAGTCTCCAGAATACTAGCAGTACGGTGTATCCTCTGACACCTGTCCAAGAGGTCTTGAGCATCCTCTCTGTTTGTGCCACTGAAAGGTGGTGGCTGGAGTCTCCCAAACCTCTCCAACCTACACTGATCATCCTCAGGCATAGCAGGAATCACATAATCCTGTGCAGCTACAACCGGCTGGGCTGGTGGTGCCTCTGGTGTCTGAAGTCCCTGAACAACCTGCTCGGGTGTGCGAGCGACGGGAGTCTGAGTGCCTCTCCTGGCCTGAGAAGTGGTTGTGGTCGTCGATATACAGACCGCCTAAGCAAGGATGGTACATGCTATCAGAATCTAAGCTAGGGCCTCCTGAAGGCCTGGAATCACAATAGGCACAGGTGCTGCCTGAGCTGGTGCATCAACAATTGGAACATGGTCCTGATCTGGGACAACTGGTGGATCTGCAGGTACTGCCCCGACTTCTGTTCTGGTTACACCTCTTCACTACCACAGCCTCTACCGCGGCCTCGGCCTCTCGTGGCCTTGGCTGGTGGTACTGGTGGCTGGCCCTCCTGACCGGTAGCATGAGTCCTCACCATTTGTGAGAGAATGAAACAACATATGTTTAGTTACTAGAATCAACAGATTCGCATGACAAGAATTCAAGAATGTGGAGTTTCCTAAAGGTTCTGCAGCCTCTCAAAGATAAGTACAAACGTCTCTGTAACGATCCGCAAGACTCTACTAAACCCGCTCATAACTCGTGAGACCTATGTAACCTAGGCTTTGATACCAATCTGTCACGACCTACATAACCCTATCTTGATGGCGCCTATCGTGGTACTAGGCAAGACGACATTTCCATGATTTTTTCAAAAATTGTTTTTTACATAAGTGAATTAAGACATTTAAAAATATTCGAATTTTTTCATAAATACTGGGTAAAACCCAAATAAAAACATAAGTGCGAAAAAATAGCCCGATATCGGGGTGTCACTAAGTCAGGAGCATCTAGATAACCAAACTAATACAACCAGTGTCTAAGTATCAATACAAGACAGAAAGAAATATATAAAAGGAGAGACAAGGCCCTGCAGACGCTGGCTGCTACCTCGTAGTCTCCGGTACTCGATCCTCACAGACTCACCGACCTCCATAATCAAACACACCTGGATCTGCACATGAAGTGCAGGGTGTAGCATGAGTACAACCAACTCAGCAAGTAACAGAAATAAATAGGGAATTGAGAAGCAGTGACGAGCTATACAGTACAGTTCATTTTTAAAAAATTTCAATAAAGAGTGAGCATGCTTTCAAATTTTGTGGTATAAGTCAAAACAACTCGCGTTCATGTAAAACAAATATGGATCTTCCAGAAATTTCACAACAACAATAGATAACAACCAAGTGCAACAATAAATAAAGCAGGTACAGCCTCTCAAGGCAGCAGTCACTCAACCCATCTCAACCTCACACTCTCGGCTCTCATCCCTCAATACACATTCTCAATAGGTACCTACACTCACTAGGGGTGTTCAGACTCATGAGGGGCTCCTACAGCCCAAGCGCTATAAGCACGGAAAACTCACGTGCTGGACGGACAACTCATGTGCTATAATATCATATCTGGATCCGCACGGACAACTCACGTGCTGCTCGGACAACTCACGTGCCATAGTATAAACATAAGGATCCGCATGGACAACTCACGTGATGCACGAACAACTCACGTGCCATACAACAAAACCTCACAACCAGGCCTTCGGCCTTACTCAGTCATGAACCTCTCTAGTCTCATAGCTCTCAATAAAGAAAGGGAAAGCATCCCAAATCAAAGTGTTACCGTATATCATCAGGAAAAATAAAATAATAGAGACTGAGGTAACCATGTACAAGAATCACTATGACTGAGTATAACTACCATGAACGGAATATAGCCTAATCATGACCTCTAACATGAAAGGCAGTCAAGTTCTAGTAAAAACAGGAATGCATATAAACACAAATAAAGGCAATTAGAATTCAAAGTCTCCCGGGAGGGACCAAGTCTCAATCCCCCACAATGTACAGCCACACGCCCGTCACCAAGCATGGGTGCCACCTCCAAACAGTCACATTATACCAAACTCCGGGTTTCATACCCTCAAGACCAGATTTAAAACGGTTACTTACCTCAACATCGTAGAACTCCTACTCCATAATGCTCTTGCCCCTCAATGCGGTCTCCAAATGCTCCGAATCTTTTCATAATCAGTACAATACCATCAATTTATGTTGATGGAATGAATTCCACAAGAAAAATACCAAATTAGACTCAAAACTCGAAATTAGCTCAAACCCGGCCCCCGAACCCATGTCTCGAAATCTTACAAAATTTATAAAACTAGAAATCACATTTACTCACGAGTCTAACGATACCAAATTCATCAAAATCCAACATTATTTGGTCCTTCAAATCCTTAAATTACGCTCCAATATTACCAAGCCCTAACCCCTCATTTTCATTAATTACATGATTAAACAATGGGAAATCACCATATATACGAGTATTAGGGCTCAAGAAACTTACCTCACGGATAGCTCTTGAATCACTCATCAAACATCACTCCAAAAGCTCCAAAATCCGACTTGAAAATGGTGGAAATGAACCAAATTCGCGAAGGGTTCTATTTATGGTTTCTGCCAAGGTTTTTCGCACATGCGGACAATTTCACGCTTCTGAGCCACCGCAACTGCGGAAAATCCATCGCAGGTGCGGAACTCACTTAGGAGCCCAGGTTCCGCATCTGCGAAAAAAACCCCGTGCCTGCGAAAGCACTCCTGCGCATTTCCTTCCGCTTCTGCGAAGCCTGTCCAGAGCCCTCCTTTCCGCATACGCGCCCTAGGTCTCGCACATGCGGGCTCGCAAATACGACCTCCAACTCGCACCTGCGCATCCTGTGTAGCCAAGCACTGCTCGCTCCTGCGGACTCCCCTTGTGCACCAGCGACCTCGCACATGCGACTCCTTCTTCCGCAGGTGCGGAAATAGTAGTAGCAACAGCTTCAGCTACATTTTCCAACTTTGGCAAATCTGTTAACCACTCAGAATCATCCCGAGGCCCTCGGAACCTCAACCAAAAATACCAACAAGTCTTATATCAACATATAAACTTAGTCGAACCTTCGAATCACTCAAAACAACATCCAAACACCAAATTACCCTCGGATTCAAACCCAAGAACTTCTAAATTTCCAAATTCGGCAACCGATGCCGAAACCAACCAAACCATGTCCGAATGACCTAACGTTTTGTACACACGTTACAAATGACACTACGAACCTACTCCAACTTCCAAAATTCCATTCCGACCCCGATATCAAATTTTCCACTGCCGACCGAAATAGCCAAATTTCCAACTTTCGGCAATTCAAGCCTAATTCCACTTCGGACCTCCAAATCACATTCCGGACGTGCTCCTAAGTCCAAAATCACCTAAAGAAGCTAATGGATCCATCATAATTAAATTTTGTGATCTTTTACACATAGGTCAACATCCAGTTGACTTTTCCAACTTAAGCTTCTACTTTAGAGACTAAGTGTCTCATTCCACTCCGAAACCACTCCAGACCCGAACCAACCAACCCGGTATAACATAATATAGCTGAAAAGCACAAAAGGAAGCAGAAATGGGGGAAACGGTACTATGACCCTCGAAACCACCGACCGGGTTGTTACAGTGCCCACATTTCATTTCATAATCCACCTGGCAATAACTACAGGCTCCCAATTTCAACATAAATCAAATCAATTGGCATGGCAACACCCTTCGTGCATTTATATTTTTCTCACCATGCATATATATAACAATACCAACTAGGTGGGAGAAAAGTCAATAACAATAAAAGAAATAAAGTGGGAGGCACATAGTAAGCAACAACGACTGCAAGTCACATAGAAAACCTAGGTGCACAATAACATCTCAAGATAAAGGCCTGAATAAATACACAACGAAAAGATATCACAATATAATGTATGTCTCTTATCCTCGCCTGCACAGAAATACCCTTCGTGCCATGAACATATAATAATATAAAAATAATGGCACGACATCACCCTTCGTGATTTTACTCTCATCCTCACCTGATAATATAAATAAAATGGCACGGTATCACCCTTCGTACTTTTACACTCTCAATGGCACGACATCACCCTTCGTGCATTACACTCTCAAATGGCACGGCATCACCCTTCGTGCTTTACACTCTCAAATGGCACGGCATCACCCTCCGTGCTTTACACTCTCAAATGGTACGGCATCACCCTTCGTGCTTTACACTCTTCCTTATCAAGCACATTTAAATCATTGACAAGCAAGGTAGGAAACATAAATAACATCAAGGAGAGTGTTTAAACCACAACACAATACAACAATTCATATCACAATTTGCCACTGACCATAACCAAATTCCAAATATGTAGTAGAATCAATAAATTTCTCAACAAATAGCCCAAGGCTCCACACAACATTTATAAAATCTCAAAAGCAACCACAATTATGGAAAATTAACTCATCATATGACAACGCCTTCTTTAATCCAACTTTTTGATAAATATATAAACGCCTCAATTTAAACATATTTAATTAATTATTTGTAGATGAATTCCATAATGTGATTATTTCCAAGAAATATCAAATCAACAACACATGGAATTCACATAAAAATCCAAGTGACAATAACACCAAATTATCATATAAAATACAAACTCGACAAACAAGGAATGAGACATAACAAATCATGGATTTACTAAGTTTCAACAATTTTCCAATTTAATACATAAGGGCGTCTACAAATTTCAACCGATATAATTTGCACATATAAACCAAGTACGTACTCGTCACCTCACATACATAGTTTTTCAATTACATATTTTTCACATAAGACTCAATACCTAAGGGGTAATTCCCCCACTCAAGGTTAGGCAAGATACTTACCTTATTTCACAACCAATTTCAAGATTCCAATAAACCTTTGCCTTGCGAATTCGTGTCCGAAAGCTTCAAATCTAGTCACAAATAATTCAATATACTCAACACGAATCGTAGGAATTAATTCCAATGAAAAAACAAATTTTCCAACAAAATCCGAAATTTAACTCAAAAATTGCTTGTGGGACCCATGTCTCAGAATCCTACAAAACTCACAAAATCCGATAACCCATTCAATTACGAGATCACCCATACCAATTTTATCAAATTCTGATATCGGATTGACCTTCAAATCTTCATTTTACATTTTTGGAAAATTTTAAAAAAAACTTATTTTGCTTCCATAAATTCACGGATTCATGATGTAAATGAGTATGGAATCATGAAATATAATTAATATAGGATAAGGAACACTTACCCCAATGTTTAACCGTAAAAATCGCCTAAACCGAGCTCCCCAACTATTTTTATGTCAAAAATGGCCAAAGAACCCGTTTATAGAGCCTCTGGTATTTTCGAGCGTCACAGGTAGCGTGGGGCGCTGCCTGTGGCATAGTTTCCAGTACCCCAAAAATTCCCAGCGCCAGGGCTAGCGCCCCATGCTACGCTGGGCGCTCACGGCGATGGAAAATCTTTTCCGACACAGAAATGGGCATAACTCTCTCATACGATGTCTGAATTCGACGATTGTTTTTGCTATGGCTCTGTAATTTCAATACAGATCTAATTATTTAATCAAAACTGAATTTGGAGCTCATTTTCTTAATGTAATACCACGTATTCTTGAAGAATCGATGTCTAAATATAGCAAATCAAGTCTGATTGACCTCAAACTTTGCATACAAATCATATTACATCATATGAAGCTATTCGAGATTTCAAATAGTAGAGAGGAGAGTAATTACTCAAAACGACAAGTCGGGTCAATACAGAGCCCCTCCGGAGTCGGCACACCCCCAGTGAGCGGAGTCGACTATAGATATGGATCGGGCTACATGCCACAATGAATATTGTACAATGCTGAGTGACTGAGTGTGCTGAGCATAGTGAGAGAGGATGCGAGACAATGATATTGAATACTCTGAGAGTGTGAGTACATGAGCTCATCATCGAGATGTGTTCCATTTGACATGCGTACTTGTGATACATGCATAGAGGTGCATTTCCTTCTGCTACCCAGTTTTGGGGACATTTATGATTTTACAAGTATCTTGACATGTAGGCATAGAGAAGTACTTTCCTCATGCTATCTGAAAATGAAACATCTTACTCCTTGTTGAAAGGATTTTGGAAAAAATCACAGTTTTCAAACTTACTCGTATTTTGGCTTTTTCGATAAAAGATTTGGGTTTTCAGTGAGATTCTTGAAAAGAAACGCCTACTTTTCTGGAACTGTGAACGAACTGAGCCTTTTTATTTTTGAGATACTCTTTTGTTACTTATACTATGTTGTCATGAACTGTTGTGGAATATTAGTATTGGACCCGACCTTTATTTGTTAGCTCGTCACTACTTCCAATCTAAGGTTCGGTTTGTTACTTATTGAGTACATGGGGTCGGTTATACTCATACTACACTTCTGCACCTTGCGTGCAGATGTTGGCTGTTGATGTTGCTATGATCGATGGGAGCTGGATTGAAGATTGTCACGACCCAAACTAACCCTATCATGATGGTGCCTATCGTGGAACTAGGCAAGCCGACTCATTTCCAAAACAAACCGATATTTTTCATTTCAAAGATAATTTCAAGGCTATTAGCATAAAAACCCTCGTAAAAGAGTTCAAATCAAAACAAAAGTGCGGAAAAGAAAAGCCCGACAATGGGGTGTCACTAGTCATGAGCATCTACTACCATCCGTCTGACAATATCAAGGCTAACATAGTCTGGGAAATAGCTAAATACAACTAAAGGAAGATAAGAGGGAGAAAAGCAGGGGTTGTGATCGCCAAGCAGCTACCTTTCTATCCCCGAGAAAATCTGCAACCAGAATAATCAACAACCGCTATCGTGTCCAGCTATACCTGGATCCGCACACAAGGTGTAGGGAGTAACGTGAGTACGCCAACTCAGTAGTAACAACAATATATAAAGACTGAGCAGTAGTAACGAGCAACAAAGCATAAAAAGTTCATAACATGAAATCTCAATAAAATACCACATGCTTTAAAAATTAGGATTTTAATCAAAACATCTCGTTTAAACCTAGCTCAGTAAAATCATTTAAAGATATTTTTCAATAGTTTTCAAACAGAGGCTAAATGCAAAGGAGAGAAAATGATGAAATCATAAACAGCCCCTCGGGCAAAACATCACTCATATACAGCTCCTCAGGCATACCTCACAGTCACTAATATGCAGCCCCTCGGGCAAACCTCACAGTCACTCTTGCCTCTCGGGCATACCTCACAGTCACTCATGCCACTCGGGCATACCTCACAATCACTCATGCCTCCCAGTCACTCGGCACTCGCACTTAGTAGGTACCTGCGCTTACTGAGAGTGTGTACAGACTCCGGAGGGGATCCTTCAGCCCAAGCATTATATCAAGCCAAATCATGGCATAAATCACTCAGGCCCTCGGCCTATATCAAACATACTGCGGCGTGCAGCCCGATCCCATAAATATCCTCACACATCAGGCCCTCGGCCTCACTCATTCATAAACCT
This sequence comes from Nicotiana tomentosiformis, assembly GCF_000390325.3. Classification (NCBI taxonomy): domain Eukaryota; kingdom Viridiplantae; phylum Streptophyta; class Magnoliopsida; order Solanales; family Solanaceae; genus Nicotiana; species Nicotiana tomentosiformis. The sequence goes on from NC_090816.1 coordinate 134,277,370, forward strand.
CTCAAGCAACTCGAGCATTTCAGTAAAAACATGGTACTCAGCCCAAAGTAACATTTACATGCATCAAAATAGAATAAGAAAAATTGAGTTATGCAGTAAACAGGTACAACCATGACTGAGGATAAATTTCCAATCGAAAACAGTGAGAGGATAGTAAGAAAAGGCCCCTAAGGGTCCAAACAACATTGGCACAAGGCCTAAACTTGGCATTCAACCCAATTTACATAAACTCTTTCTAAAACATATAAGTATCATATAGTATCAACAAAATACAAAACTTTTCAGTTGCTACGGGACGGATCAAGCCACAAATCCCTAACATTGCACGCCCACACGCCCGTCACCTAGCATGTGCGTCACTTCAAAATAGTAAAATGATACAAAATCCAGGGTTTCATACCCTCAGGACTAGATTTACAATCGTTACTTACCTCAAACCGGTCAAATCTCTACCTCGCAATGCTCTTGCCTCTCGACTCGGCCTCCAAATGCTCCGAATCTATTCACAATCAGTACAATACCATCAATATACGCTAATGGAATGAATTCCACAAGCAAAAATATCAAATTAACCCAAAACCCGAAATTGGCTCAACCCGGCCCCCGGGCACACGTCTCAAAATCCGACAAAATTTACAAAACTAGGAAGATCGTCCACTAATGAGTCTAACCATACCAAATTTATCAAAATACGACATCATTTGGTCCTTCAAATCCTTAAATTACTCTCCAAATATCCCAAGCCCTAACCCCTCATTTTCACTAATTGCAATGATTAAATAACGGGAAAAATCACTATATATACGAGTATTAGGGCTCAAGCAACTTACCTCACTGATATCCCTTAAATCACCCTTCAAAATCACTCTAAAAGCTCCAAACATCGACTTGAAAAAGGTGAAAATGAACCAAATTCGCGAAGGGTTCTATTTATGGTTTCTACCCAGGTTTTTCGCACCTGCGGACCATTTCTCGCTTCTGCGCCACCGCACCTTCAGAAAACTCCATCGTAGGTGCGGAACTCACTTAAGAGCCCAAGTTTCGCATCTGCGGGCTCGCATATGCAGCCAATTATTCGCACCTGCGCATCCTGTGTAGCCCAGCACTGCCCGCTCCTACGGACTCCCCTTGGGCACCAGCGACCTCGTACCAGCGACCTCGCACCTGCGACTCTTCCTTTAGCATGTGCGGAAATAGCAGTAGGAGCAGCTTCGGCTGCATTTCCATCTTCGACAAAATCCGTTAACCACCCAGAATCACCCCGAGGCCCTCGGGACCTCAACCAAAAATACCAACAAGTCATATATCAACATAAAAACTTAGTCGAACCTTCGAATCACTCAAAACAACATCCAAACACCAAATTACCCTCGTATTCAAGCCTAAGAATTTATAAATTTCCAGATTCGGCAACTGATGCTGAAACCAACCAAACCACGTCCGAATGACCTCAAATTTTACACACACATCACAACTGGCACTATGAACCTACTCCAACTTCCGAAATTCCATTCCGACCCTGATATCAAATTTTTCACTGCCGACCAAAAATTGCCAAATTTCCAATTTCTCCAATTCAAGCCTAAATCTACCACGAACCTCCAAATTACATTCCGGATGCGCTGCTAAGTCCAAAATCACCTAACTGAGCCAACAGAACCATCAGAATTATGTTCCCAGATTCTTTACACATAAGTCAACATCCGGTTGACTTTTCCAACTTAAGGTTCTAAATAAGAGACTAAGTGTCTCATTTTACTCCGAAACCACTCCGGACCCGAACCAACCAACCCGATACAACACAATGCAGTTAAATAACACATAAAGAAACAGAAATGGGGAAAATGGGGCTATAAATCTCGAAATGACCGGCTGGGTCGTTACATCCTTTCCCTCTTAAACAGCCGTTCATCCTCGAACGGGTCTAGAAAATACCTGGAATCTCGAATACGCGTGGATATCTGCTCCGTATCTCCCGCTCGGTCTCCCAGGTGGCCTCCTCTACAGGATGCCCTCTCCACTGCACCTTCACTGAAGTTATGTCCTTTGACCTCAACCTTCGAACCTGCCGATCCAAAATAGCCATCGGCTCCACATCATAAGTCATATCACCCTCCAACTGAACCGTGCTGAAATACAAAATATGGGACGGATCTCCAATATACTTCCGTAGTCTGGAAACATGAAACACTAGGTGCACACTCGACAAGCTGGGTGGCAAGGAAAGCTCTTACAAGCCACCTCCCCAATCCTATGAAGCACCTCAAAAGGCACAATGAACCGGGGGCTCAACTTGCCCCTCTTCCCAAACCTCATAACACCCTTCATGGGTGATACCTTCAGCAAAACCTTCTCCCCAACCATGAATGATACATCACGGACCTTCCTATCCGCATAGCTCTTCTGCCTAGATTGTGTCATGCGAAGCCGCTCCTGAATCAATTTCACCTTATCTAATGCATCCTGGAACAAATCTGTAGTCATGAGCCTATCCTTACCTAGCTCAAACCATCCAACCGGAGATCTACACCTCCTCCCATATAAAGCCTCGTACGGAGCCATCTGAATACTCGACTAATAACTGTTGTTATGTGCAAACTCCGTGAGTGGCAGAAACAGGTCCCATGAACCCCCAAAGTCAATGACACAAGCGCGCAACATGTCCTCCAATATCTGAATAGTGCACTCGGACTGCCCGTGTGTCTGAGGATAAAAAGCCGTGCTCAGCTCAACCTGAGTACCCAACTCTCGCTGCACGGCCCTCCAAAATTGAAATGATGGAAACTGGGACACCATGCAGGAAAACAATCTCTCAGATGTAAATCTCAGCCAACCACTCTAAAGTGTAAGTAGTACCAACTGGAATGAAGTGCGCGGACTTGGTCAGCCGATCCACAATAACCCAAATAGCATCGAACTTCCTCGAAGTCCGTGGGAGTTCAACTACAAAGTCCATGGTGATCCGCTCCCACCTCCACTCTTGGATCTCTAATCTCTTAAGCAAGCCGCCCGGTCTCTAATGCTCATACTTAACCTGCTGACAATTGAGACACCGAGCTACGAACCCAACTATATCCTTCTTCATTCGCCTCCACCAATAGTGCTACCTCAAATCCTGGTACATCTTCGCGGCACCCGGATGGATGGAATACCGCGAACTGTGGGCCTCCACAAGAATCAACTCCTAAAGCCCATCTACATTAGGCAAACATATCCGGCCATGCATCCTCAACACACCGTCATCACCAATAGTCACATCCCTAGCATCACCTCTCTGAACCCTGTCCTGAAGAACGAGCAAGTGGGGATCATCATATTGACGCTCCCTGATACGTTCATAAAGAGAAGACCTGGATACCACGCAAGCCAACACCCGACTAGGCTCTGAAATATCCAATATCACAAACTGGCCCGCTAAGGCCTGAACATCCAATGCCAAAGGTCTCTCTGCTACTGGAAGATATGCTAAACTCCCCAAACTCTGGAGCTGTAGTTAAAGCAGTCTTAAGCTTCTGAAAGCTCTTCTCACACTCGTCCGACCACCTGAATGGAGCACCCTTTTAGGTCAATTTTGTCAAGGGTGATGCAATAGATGAAAATCCCTACACAAAGCGACGGTAATAACCCGCCAAACCAAGAAAGCTCCTAATATCTGTGGCTGAAGACGGTCTAGGCCAACTCTACACCGCCTCTATCTTCTTCGGATACACCTAAATACCCTCGCTGGACACCACGTGTCCCAAGAATGCAACTGAACCGAGCCAAAACTGTCATGACCCCAAATTCCCTCCGTAGGAGGTCGTGATGGCACCTAGTCTCTAAGACTAGGTAAGCCTATCACTACGGAATAATAATAAATATCTAAAATAAATAAACTACAATTCAAATAATTTCAACTCCCAAAACCCGGTTAGAAATAAGTCACAAGCTTCTAAGAATTTATTCTCTATGTCTCTATACATCAGATTCTAAAGCAAATAAGGAAGACAATATAGTAAGATAGAAGGGGACTACGGAATGTGCGAATGCTGGCAGATATACCTCGAAGTCTCCTCGTACAGCTAGTTTATTGATGCCTGGTCTGATAAGGTGTACCTGGATCTGCACAAAAAGATGTGCAGAAGCGTAGTATGAGTACACCACAGAGGTACCCAGTAAGTGCCAAGCCTAACCTCGGTAGAGTAGTGATGAGGTCAGGTCGGGCCCTACTGGAAAATAATAATTGGCATGGTAAAATATTTAACAATATAATAAAATAAAATGACGATGGAAATGAATCAAGTAGCATGTTACCGTTTAATTACACAAAATAATGGCAAATAACATCTTGTGGAAACAAAACAAAATTTCCATTCAACTTCAAGAAAAATCACAACAAATAATCAAAGGCAACTGTGGCCATAAATCAATATCAACAAGGGCACTCTCGAGGTACTGCCTCGTAGTCCCAAATCATAAATAAATTCACAATATCTCATTTTCTTATATCACCGCGGGAGCCTTGACATTTAATTTTTAAAAAAATCATTTTTTCCGAAATAGCATCCCGCGTTTTATCCACCCTTATCACACCGCATGACTTCTAGTAGTTCCCCTTACTAGCCATGCGTATCAAGCCACCCTTATCTCAGCGCATGCGTTTCAATACCCAGACCTTATACCATCGCATGCGTATTAATATCATAATATATCACAACTTGCACCTCAAGTGCTCAAATAATTTAACATGTCAAAATAATTCAACAACATTATTTTTCCAGAATAAAGAGATCACGGCTCATGCCAAAATAAATCATCAATAATATTTTTCCACAATAAAGAGCTCACGGCTCATGTCAAAATAATTCAACAATAATATCTTTCCACAATAAAGAGCTCACGGCTCATGTCAAAATAATTCAACAATAATAGTTTTCTACAATAAAGATCTCACTGCTCCATCATAATGAGTACGAAAATCTTACAAAAATATTCAGGAAAATAATATTTTAAAATCTTTAATACGTTGCTTCAATATCAAGTTTAAAAATGTCAATTACTTCATATTAATAATATTTAATTTAAAGAAAATCAACCTTCAAATAATGCACACAATAAAATAAACCAAGTTCCAACTAAACAGATAAAACAATTAGCAGGAAAAGATCAAGCAAATTAAAGTATACTAATCAAATAAATGATGGAGAATATAACAAGGTTTAATAATTTAACTAATATGCAACAGTGATCTTCACAAATTAAAAATATAATCATTCACATTTAGTCCGTGTATACACTCGTCACCTCGTGTACACGACTTTCATCACATTACAATTAATACCAATCCTAGGGAAAATTTCCCTCACACAAGGTTAGACAAGTCACTTACCTCGACTTGCTCCAATTTAACTAAGTATTATGCTTTTTCCTCGTATTTCCAACTCCGATCGACTTGTATCTAGTCATAATTAATTCGATACAATCAACAAAAATTATAGTAATCAATTTCATAAGAAAATATTATATTTTTCAATAAAATCCAAAGTTAGCTCAAAATTTTCCAGTGTGGCCCAAATCTCGAAATCCGGCGAAACTTACAAAATCCGAGAACCCATTCAATTACGAGTCCACCCATACCAATTTTATCAAATTCTGATAACAACTCGACCTCCAAATCTTAAATTTTTGTTTTTGGAAGATTTTGCAGAATTCTTGATTTTTCTTCCATAAATTCACGGATTCATGATGTAAATGATTATGGAATCATGAAATATAATCAATATAGGATAAGGAACACTTACCCCAATGTTTTCCCGTGAAAATCGCCCAAAATTCGTCCAAGAACCGTGCTCCAAAAATCCAAAACAAAATGAAGGAAATGACCTTTTTTAGTCCTTAAGATTCTGCCCGTCCGTCACTAAAAGTCCATTTTCCGTCACTAAAAGTCCACCAGAACTTGCTTGTACCAGCCTTCCTTCAATCGATCATAACTTTATGTACAAATGTCCAAATGATGAATGATTTAACTTTCTGGAAACTCACATCAAACAACTACAACTTTCATATTTTGAATATTTTCCGATTCTTTATGAATTGCGAAATATAAGCTTCCAAAGTTGGCTCCACGCATCAGAAATTTCTAGCAAAATTTCTGGCGAAACGGCTCTACCAGCCTTCATTTAATCCATCATAACTTTCTGTACAAATGTCCAATAAATGGATGGTGTAACTTTCTGGAAACTAGAATCAAACAACTACAACTTTCATGTTTTGAAACATTTCTGATTCCTTATGAATTGCGTGATATAAGCTTCCAAAGTTGGCTCCACGCACCAGAAATTTCTGGAAATTTCTCCAGCAACCCTCTTTGTCCGAAATCCATTCCGTTTACCTTCCGAAATCCACTCGAGACCCTCGGGACCTTAACCAATTATTCTAACATGTCCCAAAAATACAATACAAACTTAGTCGAGGCTTCAAACCACATCAAACAGCATCAAAACGACGAATCACACCTCAAATCAAAATCTATGAACTTTGAACTTTCAAATTCTATATCTTGTGCCGAAACACATCAAATCAATTCGGAATGACTTCAAATTTTGCACACAAGTCATAAATGACATAATACACCTATTCCAATTTCCAGAATCGGATTCCGACCTCTATATCAAAAAGTCAACTCCCGGTCAAACTTCCCAAAAATTCAACTTTTGACATTTCAAGCCTAATTCCACTACGGACTTCCAAATAAAATTACGATCACGCTCCTAAGTCCAAAATCACCATACAGAGATGTTGGAATCATCAAAATTCTATTTCGGGGTCGTTTGCACATAATTTGACATCCGGTCCCTATTTGAACTTAAACTTTTAATTTTTTATCAAAATTTCATATCTCGGGCTGGGGACATCGGAATTTGATTTCGGGCATACGCCTAAGTCCCAAATCATGATACGAGCCTACCGGAACTATCAAAACACTAATCCGAGTCTATTTGCTCAAAATGTTGACCGAAGTCAACTCAGTTGAATTTTAAAGCTCTAATTCACATTTTAATCCATTTTTCACCTGAAAACTTTTCAGACAATTTTACGTATTGAACACGCTAGTCGAGGAATGATAAATAGTGCTTTTCAAGGTCTTAGAACACAGAATTAATTATTGAATTTAAAGATGACATTTTGGGTCATCACTAAAACTCACACTTGGAGAACTTTGCATAAAGCTTCTCCTCCCTCAATCTCTGTAATACAATCCTCAAATGTTGAGCATGCTCCTCCTAGCTACGAGCATACATCAGGATGTCATCAATGAATACAACAATAAATGAGTCCAAATAGGGCTGGAATACACTGTCCATCAAATTCATGAACGTTGATGGGGCATCCGTTAGCCCAAAAGACATAACTAAGAACTCATAATGGCTATATAGGGTCCTAAAAGCGGTCTTAAGAACATCCGAATCCTGAATCTTCAACTGGTGATAACTGGATCTCAAATCAATCTTGGAGAACACCATCTCTCCTGAAGTTGGTCAAATAAATCATCAATACGAGGCAAAGGATATTTGTTCTTGATTGTGACCTTGTTCATTTGCCTATAATCAATGCACATCCTCATGGAACCATCCTTCTTCTTTACAAATAGAACCGGTGCACCCCAAGGTGACACACTAGGCTGAATAAACCCCTTATCGAGGAGTTCCTAAAGGTGCTCTTTCAATTCCTTCAACTCCATCGGTGCCATACGATACGGTGGAATAGAAATGGATTGAGTGTCCGGCACTAAATCAATACCAAAGTTAATATCCCTGTCAGGCGGCATGCCCGACAGGTCCACATGAAACACATCCGGAAAATCACGTACCACTGGAACAGAATCAATGGCATGAGTCTCTGCACTAACATCCCTCACAAAAGCCAATTAAGATAGGCAACCCTTTTTAACCACACGTTGAGCCTTCAAATATGAAATCACCCTACTTGGTACATAATCTACAGAACCGCTCCACTCAATCCTCAGAAATCCCTGCATAACCAACATCACCATCTTAGCGTGACAATCTAGCACAGCATGACATGGAGATAGCCAATCCATACCCAATATCACGTCAAAGTCAACCATACTGAGCAGCAAAAGGTCCACTTGGGTCTCCAGACACCCAATAGTCACCACACATGATCGATATATGCGATCAACCACAATAGTATCGCCCACATGAGTAGATACATGTACAGATAAAACTAAAGACTCATAGGGCATATCCAAAAAATGGACGAAATACGAGGAAACATATGAATACGTGGAACCGGGACAAACTGAGATAATACCTATAATCACGGCATCTGAAGTAATAACATCTGGTCTGCAGGGAGGACATAGAAACGAGCCTAACCACCCCCTGATATGCCTCCCCCTCTAGGGCGACCCCTAGCTGACTGACCTCCACCTCGAGCTGACTGGGCGGGTGGTGAAGTAACTAGTGCTGAAGTCGAAGGCTAACTCCCTTGCTGAGATAAACCACCTCTATGACGACGAGGACACTGCCTCCACATATGCCCAAACTCCCCACACTTAAAACAACTCCCTGATGCTGGTGGCGGGAACTGAAGGGATCCCCGAACTGGTGGAGCACGGGACAAACTCCGAGCTGGAAGGGCACTAAGTGATGAGTGGCCCTGATGAGAACTGTGAGAACCATGGCCAGATGATGCACCTCGGTGAAATGGCCGAGCTGACTAAGTCTATCTGAAATGACAACTAATATCGTGCTAAAAGTGATCCCCAAAAGGAGCACCTCTGAATCCACCATGACCACGAGGCATCTTGGCCTCCCTCTCAACCCTCTCCTGACCGCGAACTATCTCAATTTGCCGAGCAATATCAACAACCCCATCAAAGGTAGCACCAGACACCCTCTCTCTAGTCATAAGCAATTGAAGCTGAAAAGTGAGACCATCAATAAACCTCATGATATTCTCCCTATCCGTGGGAACCAATTAGATCACATGATGGGCCAACTCGGAGAACCGCATCTCGTACTGTGTCACAAACATATCACCCTGGCGAAGCCATTCGAACTGTCTGCGCAGCTCCTCTCTGTGGGATCAAGGCATGAACTTTTCCAAAACAACCACGGAGAATTGCTTCCAAGTAAAGGGTGATGCGCCAATAGGCCTACACTTCTCATAAGTCTCCAACTATCTGAGTGCAGCCCCAGAGAAACTGAAAAGTAGTGAATGAGACCCCATAAGTCTCTAGAATACCAGCAGTACGGAGTATCCTCTGACACCTGTCCAAGAAGTCCTGAGCATCCTCTCTCTCTGTGCCACTGAAAGGTGGCGGGTGGAGCCTCCCAAACCACTCCAACCTATACTGATCATCCTCAGGCATAGCAAGAAACACATAAACCTGTGCAGCTGTAGCCGGTTGGGCTGGAGGTGCCTCCGGTGTCTGAAGTCCTTGAACAACCTGCTCGGTTGTGCGAGCGACGGGAATGTGAGTGCCTCCCCCGGCCTGAGAAGTGGATGCGCCCGTCGAGATAGAGACCGCCTGAGCAAGGCCGGTACACGATGTCAGAACTTGAGCTAGGGCCTCCTGAAGGCCTAGAATTACAATAGGCACATGTGGTGCCTGAGCTGGTGCATCAACAACTGGAACCTGGTCCTGACCTGGGACAACTGGTGGATCTGCAGCTACTGCCCTAGCTGTTGTACGAGCTGCACCTCTGCCCCTACCACGGCCTCTACTGTGGCCTCAGCCTTTCGCGACCCTGGCTGGTGGTACTGGTGGCTGGCCCTCCTGACCTGTAGCACGAGTCCTCAACATATGTGAGAGAATGAAACAACAGATGTTTAGTTACTAGAATCAACAGATTTGCATGACAAGAATTCAAGAATGTGGAGTTTCCTAAAGGTTCAGCAGCCTCTCGAAGATAAGTTCAGACATCTCTGTACTGATCCGCAAGACACTACTAAACCTGCTCATGACTCGTGAGACCTTGTGATGACCCAAAATGTCATCTTTAAATTTAATAAGTAACTCTATGTTCTAAGACCTCAAAAAGCACTATTTATCATTCCTCGACTTGCGTGCATAGTTCATAAAATATTCCGGAAAGTTTTCATGTGAAAAATTGATTAAACTATGAAATAGAGCTTTCAAACTCAAGTGAGTTGACTTTGGTCAACATTATTTAGCAAACGGACCCCGATCAGTGTGTTTTGACAGTTCCGATAGCTCCGTATCGTGATTTGGGACTTGGGCGTATGCCCGAAATTTAATTTGGAGGTCCCTAGCTCAAATTATGACCATTTAACGTAACTAGCAATTTAAAGGCTAAAGATTCCAAGTTTGACCACGGGGTTGAATTTTTGATATCGGAGCCGGAATCCAATTCTGGAAATTTGAACAGCTCTGTTATGTCATTTATGACTTATGTGCCAAATTTGAAGTCATTCCAGAATTATTTAATATGTTTTGTCACGAGGTTTGCAAATTAAAAAGTTTAAAAACTCAAAGTCCGAATCGAGGTGTGAATTGCAATTTCGATGTTATTTGAGACCCCGAGTAAGTCCGTATGATGTTACGGGACTTGTTGGGATATTTTGATAAGGTCCCGAGGGGGTGGGGTGAGTTTCGGATAGGCCACCAGATGTTTAGAACATAGAACATTTTGCTGGTATAACTCAACCTGTTGCAGACATCTGATCTCGCAATTGCGAGATCAGGCATCGCAAATGCGAACCAAGCAGGTATGGCAATTGCGAGATTTTTATCGCAATTGCGAAGAAAGCCTAGCCATCAGTTCTCGCAATTGCGAGTTTATCTTTGCAATTGCGAAGGGCCAATTGTCGCAAATGCGACATAATCTTTGCATTTGCGAAGGCAGCGGGATTGTGAAGGGCATCGCAATTGAGAGTGTTTCTTTGCATTTGCGAGCTTCGCATTTGCGAAGCTCAGGTCGCAATTGCGACACCTGCAGCTGAACAAAATGACTTTTGGACCGGATTTTTGATTCATTTCCCAAATCTTCAAAACCTAAAACCTCAAGAGGCGATTTTGGGCGATTTTCACGGGAAAATATTGGGGTAAGTGTTACTTATCCTATATTGATTATATTTCATGATTTCATACTCATTTATATCATGAATCCGTGAATTTATGGAAGAAAAATCAGATTTTGTCTAAAATCTTCCAAAAACGAAAATTTAAGATTTGAAGGTCCATTTGATATCGGAATTGGATAATGTTTGTATGGTTGGACTCGTCTCAGAATGGGTGTTTGAATTTCGTATTTTTTTTCGAGATTTGAGACGTGGGTCCCACTGCTGAATATTTTAATGAATTTTGGATTTTATCCGGAAAATTAGTAAATTCCTATGGAATTAATTCCTATGATTAGTATTGAATATATTAAATTGTTTGTGAATAGATTTGAAGCTTTCGGAGACAAATTTAAAAGGAAAAGTCGTGGTTGAGTAATTGATTGGAATTTACAAAGCAAGGTAAGTGTCGTTGTTATCCTTGACTTGAGGGAATAGAACCCTTAAATTATTTGTTATGTGAAATGAATGTGAACGACGTATAGGCGAGGATACGAGTGTCTATACGTCGTCAAATTAATTGTTTGTGTATTTACTTGAAAAATCATAATTTTTTTTAAATTATGAATTAATTGTCATAAAAATTATTTCTCTCTTATTCTTTGTCAAATATTAATTCTTGAATTCCTGCATTAATTGTTACATGCTATTTGAATTATGTGCCTTAATTGTTATTTGACATTTAGCATATTAAATATTAAACTGCATATTTTCTCTCTGATTTCTATAATAATTTGACAGTTGCCTTTGTTTGTTTCGTAATTAAATCATAATTATTGTATGCTTGTTGTCTTATAATTTTATATTAATTGTTGTATTTATTGGGGAAATTATTCTTAAAGAATTGGCAAATGAATATGTTGGAGGAGCGGGTTGCACGCCGCAACAGGATTTATTATAATGAATATATTGAAGGATCGGGTTGCACGCCGCAACAGACTTATTAAAAAGTCCATATTGGAGGATCGGGTTGCACGCCGCAACAGACTTGTTAAAAGTCCATATTGGAGGATCGGGTTGCACGCCACAATAGACTTATTAAAAAGTCTATATTGGAGGATCGGGTTGCACGCCGCAACAGACTTATTAAAAGTCCATATTGGAGGATCGGGTTGCACGCCGCAATAGACTTGTTTAAAAGTCAACATACATATATACATATATACATATATGCAGTTTAATATATTGTGATCGGGTTGCACGCCGCAACAGAACCGAAAGTGAATATATTGTGAGAGCGGGTTGCACGCTGCAACAGAATTGATGGAAATGATAATTGGTTATGACTATTGAGTTGGCCTCAATTATTATAAATGAGTTACCTGATTTATTTCTATTATTGTTGTTGTTACTAATATTGCGTATAGGTAATGTAAGTGACCCGCCTTAGCCTCATCACTACTTCGTCGAGGTTAGGCTCAGCACTTACCAGTACATGGGGTCGGTTGTACTGATACTACACTCTGCACTTCTTGTGCAGATTTTGGAGTTGGTCCTAGTGGCATACCGTAGACTTGCTCGGATTTTAGCTACCAGAGGAGACTTGAGGTATAACTGCATGGCGTCCGCAGTTCTGAAGTCCCCGTCTACTTTACTTTAGCTGTGTGTTTGTTTCCAGACAACTCTATTTTATTCAGACCTTTATTTGTATAATTCTAGAAGCTCGTGCACTTGTTACACCAATTCTGGGATGGTATTTAGACACCGTTATTTTTATGGATTATTCACTATATTTCAAACGTTACTTCCGCAATTATTCTCTGTTATTAATAAATTTAAAAATGATTTAAAAATTAGTTAATATTATTCTACTGTTGGCTTGCCTAGCAAGTGAAATGTTAGGCGCCATCACGGTCAGAAGGTGGGAATTTCGGGTCGTGACAGTTGGTATCAGAGCACTAGGTTACATAGGTCATACAAGTCACGAGCAAACTTAGTAGAGTCTGAAGGATCGGTACGGAGACGTCTGTACTTATCTCTCAGAGGCTATGAAGTTTAGGAACCATATCACTTCTTTCTTATTCTGTCGTGCGAATTTATTCTATCATCGATGATTGAACCATTCTACTCTTATTCTCTCGCAGATGGTGAGAGCACGTAATACCTCTACCGATGGACAAGGACCAGAACCCCCGGTAGCAACTATAGCCAGGGGTAGAGGTCGAGACCGAGGTCGTGCTAGAGGCTGAGGTAGAGCTCAGTCCAGAGCTCGAGCAGCTGCACCTGTTGAAGAACCTCAAGTGGACTTTCGGGAGGAGGTTCCAGTTCAGAATGTACCAGTTGGACCAGTTCAGGTCCTGGAAGGATTCATAGCCACTCCAGTACTTCAGGACGCTCTAGTCAGTTTGGTAAGTCTTATGGAGGACGTGTCCCAGAATGGTACATTTCCAGTGGCACCAGCCGTCTTACAGTCTGGGGGACGAGCACAAACTCCCACTACTCCCGCTCCGGAGCAGATGGCTCCCCAGAATCAGGCTCCAGCAGCCCCGCCAGTTGGAGTAGTTCAGCCAGTTGTTGCGGCACAGATCGGTGATATGCCCGCCATGTCTTTTGAGGCCTTATTGAGACTGGATAAGTTTACCAAGCTCTTTCTTGTTCACTTCAGTGGTACCCCTTCTGAGGACCCACAGGATTATCTTGAACACTGCCATGAGGTGCTGCGGAATATGGGTATAGTTGTGACCAATGGGGTTGATTTTGCTGTATTTCAGATGATGGGTTCCGCCAAGAGGTGGTGGAGAGATTATACATTGACCCGACCAGTCGGATTGCCTGCACTTACATGGGAGCAGTTCTCTCAGCTATTTCTGGAAAAGTTCCTCCCTATCACACTGAGAGAGGAATTCCACAAGCATTTGAGCGTCTACAGCAGGACAGTATGACTGTTACTCAATATGAGCCCCGTTTTGTGGATTTGTCCCGTTATGACCTTTTACTACCTACGGAGGGAGAGGGAGTGAGGAGGTTTATTGAGGGACTCACTCACCCTATCAGACTTCAGATGGCCAAGGAGACCGGGAGTGAGATTTCTTTTCAGGAGGCAGCTAATGTCGCAAGGAGAATCGAGATGGTTCTTGCACAAGAGAGAGGACAGAGGTTCGAAAAGAGGCCTCGTCAGTTCGGTGGTTTCAGTGGTGCCTCGTCTGGAGGCAGGGGTAATTTTGGTAGGGGTCATCTTCCCAGACCATTTCATTCAGCACTTCATGCATCTCACGGTGCTTCAGGGAGTCACAGTCCTATTATGCCTTACTATGGGCAGCCGGCATTCAGTGCCACATTCAACTCATATTGGTGTACCACCACTCCAGAGTTACCACAGTGGTTATCCGGCCCAATTGGGTCAGCTTCAGCATCCACGGCATCAGGATGGGTAGGGGTGTTCAAAACCGAACCGAAACCGAAAACCAAATCGAAACCGAATCTTAATGGCTTATTGGTATCGGGTTAATGGTTTAATGGATGGGGAACAGATTGAAATTCTTTTATTAACGGCTTATCGGTTTGGAGGCGGATTATTCAATTTTCTTAACTGATAATCCATTAATCCATTAAATATATATATATATATATATATATATATATATATATATATATATATATATATATATATATATATATATATATCAAGTGTCAAGTACCAATTCCCAATTTCCCATTAACAAGTGTTGGTATTGATAGCCAAAATACATGCCTTTTGTTTTCTATTTCTCCCGGTTACTGCCTTAGTGGTCATCACTCACCATTGTATTAAATATAGAGAAAAAGATGTATAGTAAAATTTACTCTATTAGAAATTTAGAATTTAGAAACCCTAAAATCTAGACTTCCCAATTTCTCCAGCCGCTGCCTCTCACTCTCTCCTCCCATTCTCTTCTCAAGGGTCTTTCCCCCATAGCTCTATAGCTCTAATCTCATAACTAGATCTCAGACTCTCAGTTATGGCCATAGCCAGAGCAACAGACGATAAGTTTCTTTCTTCTCATTTTTGAATCTTTACTTGATGGTCGAATCTTTAGTTCTGCTATTGATAAAATAGACCAAATCTATGTAAAAGTTTGGGGAAATGTAAAAATTATTCTGGGGATTAAAAGAGGAATTTTGTGGCAGAAGAATGTCATTTTCCTCATCGTACTTTGTCAGGAAATTAATTTACTTTCTAATTCGATTTCGATTCAGTTCTAATATATATCTGGTAAGAATTCGAACACTAGCAAGCTAGCCTGCTACCTCTTTTCTGTTGCTATTTATTTTTCGAACACTAGTTTATTTTTATTTGGATTTCCTTAAGCTTAAGTGAGGATCATCCTAAACCAACTCACAAAGTGAAAAATAGAATTTAGTTAGTTCTGTAGTTGTTTTATACTGTTAATTAAGTTAATAATGCATCTCATTAATTCAGTGGATGAATCAATAACAATTTCAGTCAAGTCACTAAACATCTAATTGCATAATTATTTTTCTAAAAGTCAAAGAACATCATATGCATCTCCAGGAAAATACGTAAGCATACATAGAAGATATATAAATAGACCGATAAACCGCCCGATAATAGCTAAACTGATACCAATCCGCCCGATATCTTATGGGGTGGCTAGCGGATTAATACATTTAAAAATCGATAACCGATAAGCCAAACCGTTAGGCATAAATAACCGCCTGATTCGTCCGATAAGCAGCCCTAAGGATAGGTGTTATGAGTGTGGGAACATTGGTCACATCACGAGGTATTGCCCTAGATTGACGAGTAATAGATCTCGGCAAGATTCTCGTGCCATCATACCAGCACTGATTGCTTCACCGCCTGCTCAGCCAGCTAAAGGTAAGGGTCAGGCAGCTAGAGGTGGAGGTTAGGCCATTAGAGGTGGAGGTCAGGACGTTAGAGGTGGAGGCCAGCCAGTTAGAGGCCGTCCCAGGGACGCAGTTCAGAGTGGGGGGGCCAGCCTCGATTTTATGCTCTTCCATCTAGTCTTGAGGCCGAGTCATCTGATGTTGTGATCACATGTATTATTCCAGTTTTCCATAGAGATGCTTCAGTTCTATTTGATCCAGGATCTACTTATTCCTATGTGTCCTCCTATTTTGCTTCATATTTGGTTGTGCCTTGTGATTCTTTGAGTGCTTTTGTGTGTGTATCTACACCGGTGGGAGACTCTGTCGTAGTAGATCATATCTATCGTTCGTGTGTGATTACTATTGGTAATCTTGAAACTAGTGTGGATCTTCTACTTCTTGATTTGGTAGATTTTGATGTCATCTTGGGTATGGATTGGCTATCCCCTTATCATGCTATATTGGATTGTCATGCCAACACAGTGACCCTAGCTATGCAGGAGTTACCTCGGTTAGAGTGGAAAGGAACTCCTGGTCATTCTGCCATCAGGGTTATTTCTTATATGAAAGCTCGGCATATGGTAGAGAAACGATGTCTAGCCTATTTGGCTTATATTCGCGATCCCAGTGCGGACGTTCCTTCTATGGACTCAGTACCAGTTGTTCATGAATTTCTAGAAGTATTTCCTGCAGATTTGTCGGGGATGCTACCCAATAGAGATATTGACTTCTGTATTGATTTGGCTTCGGGTACTCAGTCCATTTCTATTCCACCATACCGTATGGCCCCGCCAGAGTTGAAAGAATTGAAAGAGCAGTTACAAGACTTGCTTGATCAAGGATTCATTAGACCCGCTATCTCGCCCTGGGGTGCACCAGTGTTATTTGTAAAGAAGAAAGATGGCTCTATGCGGATGTGTATAGATTATCGGCAGTTGAACAAAGCCACTATAAAAAACAAATATCCGCTGCCAAGAATTGATGATTTATTTGATCAGCTTAAGGGTGCCAGGGTATTTTTGAAGATCGATTTAAGGACTGGTTACCATCAATTGAATATTAGGGCATTTGATGTCCCTAAAACAGCTTTTCGAACTCGGTATGGGCATTACGAATTCCTAGTGATGTCATTTGGGTTGACAAATGCACCAGCGGCATTTATGGATTTGATGAATCGGGTGTTCAAGCCTTATTTGGACTCTTTTATGGTTGTATTCATTGATGATATCTTAATTTACTCCAGCAGTCGAGAGGAGCATGAGCAGCATCTTCGAAGTGTGCTTCACACATTGAAGAATAATCAGTTATATGCCAAGTTTTCAAAAAGTGATTTTTGGTTAGACTCTGTTGCCTTTTTGGGGCATGTTGTATCGGCAGAAGGCATAAAGGTGGATCCTAAGAAGATTGAGGCTGTTCAGAATTGGCCTAGACCTACTTTAGTTACAGAGATACGGAGTTTCCTAGGTTTAGCAGGTTATTATCGTCGGTTCGTGGAAGGGTTTTCATCTATAGCAAACCCATTGACCAGATTGACCCAGAAAGGTGTCCCATTCAGATGGTCAGACGAGTGTGAGATGACCTTTCAGAAGCTTAAGACCGTTTTGACTACGACGCCAGTGTTAGTATTACCCACAGGTTCAGGATCGTATACTGTATATTGTAATGCATCTCACATTGGGCTTGGTGTAGTATTAATGTAAGATGGCAAGGTAATTGCATATGCGTCACGGCAGTTGAAAGTTCACGAGAAGAATTATCCTGTTCATGACTTAGAATTGGCAACCATTGTTCATGCGCTGAAGATTTGGAGGCATTACCTCTACGGTGTCTCGTGTGAGGTATTTACTGATCATCGTAGCCTTCAGTATCGGTTCAAACAAAAAGATTTTAATTTGAGGCAGAGAAGATGGTTGGAGTTGTTGAAAGACTATGATATCACCATTTTGTATCACCCCGGAAAGGCCAATGTGGTGGCCGATGCTTTGAGTAGAAAGGCTGTGAGTATGGGCAGTCTTGCGTATATTCCGGTTGGTGAGAGGCCATTAGCTGCAGATGTTCAGACTTTGGCTAATCAGTTCGTGAGGTTAGATATTTCAGAACCCAGTCAGGTTCTAGCTGGCACAGTCGCTCGGTCTTCATTATATGAGCGCATCAAAGAGAGGTAGTATGATGATCCTCATTTACTTATCCTTAAGGACACGGTGCGGCATGTGGGGGAAGATGGGGTTCTGCGAATGCAGGGTCATATTTGTGTGCCTAATGTGGATGGGCTTCGTGAATTAATTCTTGAAGAAGCACATAGTTCCAGGTATTCTATTCATCCAGGTACCGCCAAAATATATCAAGATTTGCGGCAACATTATTGGTGGAGGAGAATGAAAAAGGATATAGTTGCATATGTAGCTCGGTGTCTGAATTGTCAGCAAGTTAAGTACGAGCATCAGAGACCTGGTGGTTTGTTTCAGAAGTTAGAAATTCCTGAGTGGAAGTGGGAGCGCATCACAATGGATTTTGTTGTTGGGCTCCCACGGACTCAGAGAAAATTTGACGTAGTTTGGGTCATTGTGGATAGGTAATGATATCAAAAATCGATAGGCTTAAACTACTCGTTCGACGAATAAAGAATTGATAGTGGTCCAATAAAATAAGATCATCTACGTCAATTCATACCCATTATAATTTCATTCAATTAACAATTAAGAAGTATCATAAAAAATTGAAAAACTTCTTTTTTCCTTGTCAGGTCAATAAAGTCATGAAATTCTTCGTTTTTGATTTTTTATAAAACAATGGATTTATCTGAACCAATACATGATTTTCTTTTAGTCTTTCTAGGATCGGGTCTTATATTAGGGGGTCTAGGAGTGGTATTACTTCCCAATCCAATTTATTCTGCCTTTTCCTTAGGATTGGTTCTTGTTTGTACATCGTTATTCTATATTCTATCTAACTCCTATTTTGTAGCTGCTGCGCAGCTACTTATTTATGTAGGAGCTATAAATGTTTTAATCATTTTTGCTGTGATGTTCATGAATGGATCAGCACATTTTATTCCATTGGCAGTTACCTATTCTTTATAAAGGTTAGCTGAAATTTACATTCGTGTGATTGTCCGCCTTCACGATGTGCCCGTGTCTATTATTTCAGATCGAGGTACGCAATTTACCTCACATTTTTGGAGGGTTGTACAGCATGAGTTAGGCGCGCGGGTGGATTTGAGTACGGCATTTCATCCACAGACAGACGGACAGTCAGAGCGTACTATTCAGATATTGGAAGATATGTTATGTGCTTGTGTTATAGACTTTGGAGGTTCTTGGGATCATTTTTTGCCAATTGTGGAGTTTGCTTATAATAATAGCTACCAGTTGAGCATTCAGATGGCTCCATATGAGGCATTATACTGAAGGCGATGCCGATAGCCAGTTGGTTGGTTTGAACCGGGAGAGGCTCGGTTGTTGGGTACCGATTTGGTACAGGATGCCTTGGATAAGGTCAAGATTATTCAGGATCGACTTCACACAGCTCAGTCTAGGCAAAAGAATTATACCGACCGTAAAGTTTGTGATATTGCATTCATGGTTAGAGAAAGAATATTGCTCCAGGTTTCCTATGAAAGGTGTAATGAGGTTCTGGAAGAAGGGCAAGTTGAGCCCTAGGTATATCGGACCCTTTTGAAATTCTTGAAAGGGTGGGTGAAGTAGCCTACATGCTTGCATTACCACCTAGTTTATCATCGGTTCATCCAGTGTTCCATGTGTCTATGCTCCGGAAATATCATGGTGATCCGTCCCATGTGTTAGATTTCAGCTCAGTCCAATTGGACAAGAATTTTACTTACGAGGAGAAGCCGGTGGCTATTCTAGCCCGGTAGGTCTGACAGTTGAGGTCTAAGAGTTATCCTTCAGTTCGGGTGTAATAGAGAGGTCAGCCGGTAGAGGCATCTACCTGGGAGTCCGATTCGGACATGCGGAGTAAATATCCACACCTTTTCTCCAGCTCAGGTATTTTTTTTCTTTTCTAACTCCATTCGAGGACGAACGTTTGTTTTAGAGGTGGAGAATATGATTACCCAAAATGTCATCTTTAAATTCAATAACTAAATTTGTGTTCTAAGACCTTGAAAAACACCATTTATCATTTCTCAACTTGCGCGTGCAGTCCGTAAAATTTTTCGGAAGGTTTTCATGTGAAAAATGGATTAAAATGTGAAATAGAGATTTAAAACTCAACTGAGTTGACTTTGATTTGAGACCCCTAATAAATACGTATGATGTTACGGGACTTGTTGGGATATTTGGACAAAGTCCCGAGGGGCTCGGGTGAGTTTCGGATAAGCCACAGGATGTTTTGAACTTAGAAAATTTTGCTGGTATAACTAAACCTGTTGCAGGCCTCTGATCTCGCAATTGCGAGATCAGGCATCGCAAATGCGAACCAAGCAGGTATGGCAATTGCGAGATTTTTATCGCAATTGCGAAAAAAGCCTAGACCATCAGTTCTCGCAATTGCGAGTTAATCTTCGCAATTGCGAAGGGCCAATTGTCGCAAATGCGACATAATCTTCGCATTTGCGAAGGCAGTAGGATTGTGAAGGGCATCGCAATTGTGAATGTTTCTTCGCATTTGCGAGCTTCGCATTTGCTAAGCTCAGGTCGCAATTGCGACACCTGCAGCTGAACAAAATGACTTTTGGACACGATTTTTGATTCATTTCCAAAATCTTCAAAACCTAAAACCTCAAGAGACGAGGTTTGGCGACTTTCAAGGGATAACATTGAGGTAAATATTCCTTATCCTATATTGATTATATTTCATGATTTCATACTCATTTATATCATGAATCCGTGAATTTATGGAAGAAAAATCAGATTTTTCTAAAATCTTCCAAAAACAAAAATTTAAGATTTGAAGGTCCATTTGATATCGGAATTGGATAATTTTTGTATGATTGGACTCGTCTCGGAATGGTTGTTCGGATTTTGTATGTTTTTCCGAGATTTGAGACATGGGTCCCACTGCCGAATATTTTAATGAATTTTGAATTTTATCCGAAAAATTAGTAAATTCCTATGGAATTAATTCCTATGATTAGTATTGAATATATCGAATTATTTGTGAATAGATTTGAAGCTTTCGGAGACAAATTTAAAAGGAAAAGTTGTGGTTGAGTAATTGATTGGAATTCGCAAAGCGAGGTAAGTGTCGTGGTTAATCTTGACTTGAGGAAATAGAACCCTTAAATTATTTGTTTTCTGAAATGCATGTGAACGACGTATAGGCAAGGTGACGAGTGTCTATACGTCGTCAAATTAATTGTTTGTGTATTTACTTGAAAAATCATAAATTATTTTAAATTATGAATTAATTGTCATAATAATTGTTTCTCTCTTATTCTTTGTCAAATATTAATTCTTGAATTCCTGCATTAATTGTTACATGTTATTTGAATTATGTGCCTTAATTGTTATTTGACATTTAGCATATTAAATATTAAACTGTATATTTTCTCTCTGATTTCTATAATAATTTGCTAGTTGACTTTGTTTGTTTCATAATTAAGTCATAATTATTGTATGCTTGTTGTCTTATAATTTTATATTAATTGTTGCATTTATTGGGGAAATTCTTCTATAAGAATTGGCAAATGAATATGTTGGAGGAGCGGGTTGCACGTCGCAACAGGATTGATTATAATGAATATATAGGAGGATCGAGTTGCACTCCGCAACAGACTTATTAAAAAGTCCATATTGGAGGATCGGGTTGCACGCCACAACAGACTTATTAAAAAGTCCATATTGGAGGATCAGGTTGCACGCCGCAACAGACTTATTAAAAGTCCATATTGGAGGATCGGGTTGCACGCCGCAACAGACTTATTAAAAAGTCTATATTGCAGGATCGGGTTACACGCCACAACAGACTTATTAAAAGTCCATATTGGAGGATCGGGTTGCACGCCGCAACAGACTTATTAAAAAGTCTATATTGCAGGATCGGATTGCATGCCACAACAGACTTATTAAAAGTCCATATTGGAGGATCGGGTTGCACGCCACAACAGACTTGTTTAAAAGTTGACATATATATATATATATATATATATATATATATATATATATATATATATATATATATATATATATAAAATTAGGTTGCACGCCGTAACAGACTTGATTAAAATGAATATATTGGAGGAGCGGGTTGCACGCCGCAACAAAACCGAAAGTGAATATATTGTGAGAGCGGGTTGCACGCTGCAACAGAATTGAATGTGAATATATTGTGAGAACGGGTTGCACGCTGCAATAGAATTGATGGAAATGATAATTGGTTATGACTGCTGAGTTGGCCTCAATTATTATAAATGAGTTACCTGATTTATTTCTATTATTGTTGTTATTACTAATATTGCGTACAGGTAATGTAAGTGACCCGCCTTAGCTTCGTCACTACTTCGTCGAGGTTAGGCTCAGTACTTACTACTAGATGTGGTCGGTTGTACTGATACTAAACTGTGCACTTCTTGTGCAGATTTTGGAGTTGGTCCCAGTGGCGTACTGTCGACTTTCTCGGATTTCAGCTATCAGAGGAGACTTGAGGTATAACTGCATGGCGTCCACAATTCTGAAGTCCCCGTCTGCTTTACATTAGCTGTGTGTTTGTTTCCAGAAAGCTCTATTTTATTCAGACCTTTATTTGTATAATTCTAGAAGCTCGTGCACTTGTGACATCAATTCTGGGATGGTATTTAGACACCGTTATTTTTATGGATTATTTACTATATTTCAGACGTTACTTCCACAATTGTTTTGTGTTATTAATAAATTTAAAAATTGTTTAAAAATTGTTTAATATTATTCTAACATTGGCTTGCCTAGCAAGTGAAATGTTAGGCGCCATCTGTAACGACCCGATCGGTCGTTTTGAGTATTACAACCTTGCTTCCCCCTTTACTACTCAAATTGTTCTTTGCAGTTGTTGTGTGAATTGTCAGGGTAAATGGTTCGGGTCCGGTGAGGTTTTGGAATGAATTGGAACAATTAGTTCCAAGGTTTAAAGCTTAAGTTAAAATAGGGATCGGATGTCGACTTATGTGTAAACGACCCCGGAATGGAGTTTTGATGATTCCAATAGCTCCGTAAGGTAATTTTGGAATTAGAAGCGTGTCCACAAAATTATTTGGAGGCCCGTAGTGAAATTTGGCTTGAATTGCTGAAAGTGAAATTTTTGGAAATTTTGATCGGGGGATTGACTTTTTGATATCAGGGTCAGAATCCGATTCTAGAAATTGGAATAGGTCCGTAATGTGAAATGTGACTTGTGTGAAAAATTTGAGTTCAATCGGACGTGATTTGATGTGTTTCGACGCAAGTTATAGAATTTGAAGTTTCAAGGTTCAATGATTTCGAATTGAGGTGTAATTCTTCGTTTCGATGTTGTTAGGTGTGATTGGAGGCCTCGAGTAGGTCCGTGTTATATTATGGGACTTGTTGATACAATTGGTGAGTTTCGGATGGTTAACGGATCAAATTTGGACTTAAGGAAATGCTAGAACTGCTGCCTACTGGTGTGATCGCACATGCGAAGATTTTGATCGCAGGTGCGAAGCAGCATGTGCGTGAAATAAGCAGTAGAAGCGGCCAAGAGTGGGACTGGGCAGTGCTCGCAGGTGCGAGGAATTTTCCGCATCTGCGAGGCTGCAGGTGCGAAGGCATTGGCGCAGATGCGGACTGGGGCTAGCATGAGGCGACCGCAAGTGCGAAGGGGAATGCGCATCTGCAAAGCCCGCAGATGAGAGAATAGCACCGCAGATGCGAGATTTTAGAGGACTGGCTATTTTCCGCAGGCACGCATTTTATTCCGCAAATACGGATGCGCAGGTGTGAGCCCAGGCACCGCAGGTGCGTAAATGCCA
Source organism: Nicotiana tomentosiformis (assembly GCF_000390325.3). NCBI lineage: Eukaryota > Viridiplantae > Streptophyta > Magnoliopsida > Solanales > Solanaceae > Nicotiana > Nicotiana tomentosiformis. The sequence continues at coordinate 134,301,209 of NC_090816.1, forward strand.
AGGCAGTGTTTAAAAATGAGGGTTCCGAGATTTGTTTCTCATTTTGGACATTTTGGAGCTCGGTTTGGGCGATTTTGGAGAGGAAATTTTTCACACAACTTGGGGTAAGTAGTCTTAACTCCCTTGTAATTATATTCCATGAATTCATCTTCATTTTTGGTGTAAGATTATTGAATCTTCAAGAGGAATAGAAGAAAATTTCTATAATGTCACAAAATGAATTTTTCAAGTTTGAATACCGATTTGGAGTCGGATTTGAGTGAAATTAGTATAGTTGAACTTGTAATTGGATGGGTTGTCATATTTTGTGAGTTTCATCGGATTTCGAGACGTGGGTCCCACGGGTGATTTTTGGGGCGTAATATCGAATTTTGTGGAAAATATTAGCATTTTGATATGGAATTAATTCATATGAATTGTCTGGACTGAATCAAATTAATTGTGGTAGATTCGAGCCGTTCGGGAGTTGATACGCGCATAATGGGATTTTCTGGAGTATTGTTTAGCTTGCTTGACTTTGGATTCGGCTTGTTCGAGGTAAGTAACTCTTCTAATCTTGGAATTGAGGGTATGAACCCTGAATATATGTATTTTGTGAATTGTTGGGAGGTGAAGCACATGCTAGGTGACGGGCGTGTGGGCGTGCACTATAGAAATTGTGATATAATTATTTCTGTGGAATTTTATAGTTAAATAATCTTGGCATTTTCCATGCGATTTTATTTGTTAAAGAAATTGAGCTGAAAAGCATATTAAAAATCATGTTGAGGCTATGTGCCAGAATTATTGGGACCCGCATAGGTCATATTGCTGAGAATTATTGTGTTAAATTGAAAATTCATGCTCAGTTGTATTCATTTCATTGCATATCATAACTCTGTTTTATGACTCTATTTTGATGCATATAAATGTTTTGGGCCGAATGCCCTGTTTTACTGAAATGCCCAAGTGGCTTGAGAGGTTAATGACTGAGTGAGGCCGAGGGCCTAATTTATGAGGATATTTATGGGATCGGACTGCATGCCGAAGCATGTTGATATCGGTCGAGAGCCTGATTGTGAGGATGAGTGTGGATCGGGGCTGCCCGCCTGCAGCATACTTTATTATTATAGCACGTGAGTTGTCCGTGCAGATTATAGCACTTGAGCTGAAGGAGCTCATCCGGAGTATGTACACACCCCCAGTGAGCACAGGTACCTACTGAGTGCGAGTGCCGAGTGCTGAGTGACTGGGAGGCATGAGTGATTGTGAGGTATGCCCGAGTGGCAAGAGTGATTGTGATGTATGCCCAGAGTGGCACGAGTGACTGTGAGGTTTGCCCGAGGGGCTGTATATGAGTGATGTTCTGCCCGAGGGGCTGTTTATGATTTTATCTCTGAATTGCATCGCATTGGCATGCACACATAACATACAGGCATAGAGATGTATTTTTTTCCCCTCATGTTGTACAACATCACATCATTCATGATTTCTCACACATTTTTGACTGATGGGTATAGTGATGCACTTATTTTATACGGGTTATCCGGAATGAAAATGAAACATATTATTTATTATTGAGAAGAATTTTGGAGAAATATATTATTTTCAAACTATTCATATTATTGGCAACTTCGGCAAACGATTTGGGTTTTCACTGATGTATTTGAAAGAAAGAAGTACTATTTGTTTTTGAAATCATTATTTGCTGATTATTTTATCCCTGAGTTACTTCTGGTATTATTTTCTTTATGTTGTTATGGATTGTTGTGGACTATTGGTTTTGGACCCGACCTTGGTGGAAGCTCGTCACTACTTTCAATCTACGACTAGGTTTGTTACTTACTCAGTACATGGGGTCGGTTGTACTAATACTACACTTCTGCACATTACATGCAGATGTTGGTTGTTGTTGTTGCTGTGCTCGATGGTTGTGGGACTTCAAGATGTACATGCGTTCCTGTTGTAGCTGCCTCTTGTTTAGGGTAGCCTTAGATTTATAAAAGCTCTGTTTATGTATTATTTAAACAGATTATGTATTTATTTCATTTCCGCTTTGTATACTCTATTCTTAGAAGCTCATGATTTGTACTACCAGTTCTTGGGGATTGTATACGATTAAGACCTTTATTCACTTAAATTGCTTTAATAATTAATATTGAAATTGGATAGTTGGTAATTGGCTTACCTAACGGGTTGGGTTAGGTGTCATCACGACTAGTTGAAATTTGGGTCGTGACACCATCACGGTCCGAAGGTGGGAATTTAAGGTCATGACATACCTATGTAACCTAGGCTCTGATACCAATCTGTCACGACCCAAACTAACCCTGTCATGATGGCGCCTATCGTGGAACTAGGCAAGCCGACTCATTTCCAAAACAAACCGTTATTTTTCATTTCAAAGATAATTTCAAGGCTATTAGAATAATAACCCTCGTAAAAGAGTTCAAATCAAAACAAAAGTGCGGAAAAGAAAAGCCCGACATCGGGGTGTCACTAGTCATGAGCATCTACTACCATTCGTCTAACAATATCAAGACTAATGTAGTATGGGAAATAGCTAAATACAACTAAAGTAAGATAAGAGGGAGAAGATCAGGGGCTGCGATCGCCAAGCAACTACCTTGCTATCCCCGAGAAAATCTGCAACCAGAATAATCAACAACCACTACCGTGTCCAGCTACACCTGGATCTACACACAAGGTACAGGGAGTAACGTGAGTACGCCAACTCAGTAAGTAACAACAATAAATAAAGACTGAGCAGTAGTGACGAGCAACAAAGCATAAAAAGTTCATATCAAGAAATCTCAATAAAATACCACATGCTTTAAAAATCAGTATTTGAATCAAAACATTTCATTTAAATCCAGTTCAGTAAAATTATTTAAAGATATTTTTCAACAGTTTTCAAGCTGAGGCTAAATGCAAAGGTGAGAAAAATTATGAAATCATAAACAGCCCCTCGGGCAAAACATCACTCATATACAGCTCCTCGGGCAAACCTCACAATCACTCATTTACAGCCCCTCGGGCAAACCTCACAGTCACTCATGCCTCTCGGGCATACCTCATAGTCACTCATGCCACTCAGGCATACCTCACAATCACTCATGCCTCCCAGTTACTCAGAACTCGACGCTCGCACTCAGAAGCAGAGGGGCTCCTTCATCCCAAGCGCTATATCAAGCCAAATCATGGCATAAATCACTCAAGCCCTCGTCCTATATCAAACATGTTACGGCGTGCAGCCCGATCCCATAAATATCCTCACACATCTGGCCATCGGCCTCACTCATTCATAAACCTCTCAAGCCACTCGAGCATTTCAGTAAAAATAGGGTACTCAGTCCAAAATAACATTTATACGCATCAAAATAGAATACAAAAAACTGAGTTATGCAGTAAACAGGTACAACCATGACTAAGTATAAATTTCCAATCGAAAATAGTGAGAGGATAGTAAGAAAGGCCCCTAAGGGTCCAAACAACATTAGCACAAGGCCCAAACATGGCATTCGGCCCAATTTACATAAACTCTTGCTAAAACATATAAGTATCATATAGTTTCAACAAAATACTCAACTTTCCAGTTACTACGGGATGGACCAAGTCACAAATCCCTAACAGTGCACGCCCACACGCCCGTCACCTAGCATGTGCATCACTTCAAAATAGTATAATGATACGAAATCTGGGGTTTCATACCCTCAGGACTACATTTAAAATCGTTACTTACCTCAAACCGGTCAAATTTCTACCTCGCAATGCTCTTGCCTCTCGACTCGGCCTCCAAATGATCTGAATCTATTCACAATCAGTACAATACCATCAATATACGCTAATGGAATGAATTTAACAAGAAAAACTATCAAATTAGCCCAAAACCCGAAATTGGCTCAACCCGGCCCCGGGCCCACGTCTCAAAATCTGACAAAATTTACAAACTAGGAAGCTCGTCCACTCACGAGTCTAACCATACCAAATTTATCAAAATCTGACATCATTTGGTCCTTCAAATCCTTAAATTACTCTCCAAAAATCCCAAGCCCTAACCCCTCATTTTCAGTAATTGCAATGATTAAACAACGGGAAAAATCACCATATATACGAGTATTATGGCTCAAGCAACTTACCTCACTGATAGCCCTTGAATCACCCTTCAAAATCACTCCAAAAGCTCCAAAAATCCGACTTGAAAATGGTGGAAATGAACCAAATTCGCAAAGGGTTCTATTTATGGTTTCTACCCAGATTTTTTGCACCTACTGACCATTTCTCGCTTCTGCGCCACCGCATGTGCGGAACTCACTTGGGAGCCCAAGTTCCGTATCTGCGGCCCAAAATCACATGCCTGTGAAAGCGCGCATACGCATTTACTTCCGCTTCTGCGAAGCCTGTCCAGAGTCCTCCTCTCGGCATCTGCGCACCAGGTCTCGCACCTGCAGGCTCGCAAATGCGGCCAATTCTTAGGACCTGCGCATCCTACGTATCCCAGCACTTTCCACTCCTACGGACTCCCTTTGCGCACCAGCGACCTCACACCTGCGACACTTCCTTCCGGAGGTGCGGAAATAGCATTAGCAGCAGCTTCAACTGCATTTTCAACTACGACAAATCCGTTAACCACCCGGAATCACCCCGAGGCCATCGGGATCTCAACCAAAAATACCAACAAGTCATATATCAACATACAAACATAGTCGAACCTTCGAATCACTCAAAACAATATCCAAATACCAAATTACCCTCGGATTCAAGCCTAAGAATTTTTAAATTTCCAAATTCGGCAACCGATGCCGAAACCAACCAAATCACGTCCGAATGACCTTAAATTTTTTACACACATCACAAATGACACTATGAACCTACTCCAACTTCCGAAATTCCATTCCGACCCCGATATCAAATTTTTCACTGCCGACCGAAAATTGCCAAATTTTCAATTTCGCCAATTCAAGCCTAATTCTACAACGAACCTCCAAATTACATTCCGGATGCGCTCCTAAGTCCAAACTCACCTAACGGAGCCAACAGAACCATCAGAATTAAGTTCCCAGATTGTTTACACATAAGTACTTAAGGTTCTAAATAAGAGACTAAGTGTCTCATTCTACTCTGAAACCACTCCGGATCCGAACCAACCAACCCGATACAACACAATACAGCTAAATAACACATAAAGAAACAGAAATTGGAAAAACGGGGCTATAACTCTCGAAACGACCGGTCGGGTCGTTACAAAGATGTACATGCGTCCCGGTTGTAGCTACCTCTTGTTCGTGGTAGCTTTATATCTATAAAACTCTGTTTATGTACTTTTCAAACAGACGATGTATTTATTTCATTTCAACTTTGTAAATTCTATTCTTAGAAGCTCGTGATTTGTACTACCATTCCTTAAGAAATGTATAAGATTCAGATAAATTCTTTTGATTAATTGTCTTGCTAAATATTATTTTAAATTGGATAGTTATTAGTTGACTTACCTAGCGGGTTGGGTTAGGTGTCATCACGACTAGTGAATTTTGGGTCGTGATAATATTAGAATAGTATCAACAAAAATTATGAAATCTAACTTCTTTTACATAAAAACACACCATAAAAAATATAAACTCCAATCTATATATCTTTATTTCAATCGATAAATCACTCAAATCTAGCAAAAAAAAAACTGGATTGTACACACCCAGGATAAAATACTGGAGAATATGCTTTAAGATGATAGACCTCCCGCATAATATACAGGAAGAAAAATTTTAAAGTATTTAATTCCAACAAAATGTTCTAGATACAAATTTTTCATTGTTTTGCACTTCTCCATTATAATATACTGGCTTATAGCGCTTCATAAGTAGCAATTTCAGCATAATTTATAGGAACCAACATAAATAAGAAACTCCAGCTAATTATACTAGCATAGCATCAACAACAATTATGAGATCCAACTTATTATTCATAAAAATATACCATAAAAAATATAAACTCCAATCCATATATTTTATTTCAACCAATAAACCACTCAAATCTACCAAACAAAACTGGATTGTACATATCCAGGATAAAAAAACACTGGAGAATATACTTTAAGATGATAGAACTCTAGCATAATATACAAGAAGCAAAATTTAAAATTATTTAATTCCAGCAAATTGTTCTAGATACAAATTTTCCATTGTTTTGCACTTCTCCATTATAATATACTGGCTTATAGCGCTTCATAAGTAGCAATTTCAGCATAATTTATAGGAACCAACGTATATAAGAAACTCCAACTAATTATACTAGCATAGCATCAACAACAATTATGAGATCCAACTTATTATTCATAAAAATATACCATAAAAAATATAAACTCCAATCCATATATTTTATTTCAACCAATAGACCACTCAAATCTACCAAATAAAACTGGATTGTACACATCCAGGATAAAAAAAACACTGGAGAATATACTTTAAGATGATAGAACTCTAGCATAATATACAAGAAGCAAAATTTAAAATTATTTAATTCCAGCAAATTGTTCTAGATACAAATTTTCCATTATTTTACGCTTCTCCATTATAATATACTGTCTTATAGCGCTTCATAAATAGCAATTCCAGCATAATTTACAGGAAGCAACCAAAATAAGAACTCCAACTAATTGTACTAGAGTTGCATCAACAAAAATTATGAAATTTAACTTATTATACATAGAAACACACTATAAAAAATATAAACTCCAATCCATTAATCTTTATTTCAATCAATAAATAGCTTCAATTCCATAAAATAAAACTGGATTGTACACATCCAGCATAAAATACTGGATAATATGCTTTCACATGATAGATCTCCAGCGTAATATACAGAAAGCAAAACATTTTGAAGTCTTTAATTCAAGCAAAAGATTATGCATATCAATCAAAAAAGTATTCATATTTTATATATGATGCATAAACTAAGTTTATGAATGTATTTACACTTGAGGATAACCAAGTGCTAAAGGATATTTATAAAAGTTATTTCCATTCTCTCCATAATCATCACCAACCACCTCTGGAGGAGTTGAATACCCTGATTTGCGTTTCCAATCTGCATGTCCCCATAGACTTAAACCAAGATAGTTACGATAATATTTGATTGTAGTGGGCTTAAATGTCATAACATCTTCACCCTTCATCAACATATCAACATATCTTATAACAAATGCACCACAACTTTTGTTTCCTTTCTGTTTTGGTGCTTCATTCGAGTGAACCACAAATGGTTCATATACATGCCCAAATGTAGGATGCAAGTCACCAAATTTACAGTGCTCCAAAATCACAGGAATGAAATACTTATAAGGAAGAACCTGCTCCACTATAACATCATACTCATCGCTCTTATACACCGAATCATATACATCTATGGTCTTCTCATTCAAGTCCAACACTGTCAGAAAATAATGAGTGCTAGAATCTAATGGAATTTTACCATTTACCAAATCTGCAGAAAGTCGAACCGGACAGAAAACCTTTTCAGCAGATGTCCATGGAATTCCACATTTACGATTCTTGCCCACTATATACTGACAAAACCCAAATCCCAGTCCGGAAAGGTCATTCCAAAATTCAAACTCATTCCACTCTTTTGGATTATTAGTCAAATCCTTATATGCAAGATCCAAAGTGTCGTCAAATCCCACATCAGTTGTTGTCGAAGCAAATGGATAGTCATTGATATGATATATATATATATATATATATATCATATAATACAATAAAACATCTATGTGCTGAATAAAAAACATAAATAAATCTATGTCAAATATAATACAAAATAAAATCATGATATCACAACGTAAAAGAAATATACATGCCGCATCATGAAAACAATATTTATCATCTACAATCTCTTTAAAGAACATTCTTGACTGAAATTTCTCATTGTAAAGTTCATATGTCTTTACTTGTAGTAAAGGATCTACTTTGTAAATATCAGTTACTCCCCTAAAAAAACAAAGACAGAACAAATATGTAAAATACAATGACAAAAGAATTATTAATAATATCTAAATCATATAAAAATACAATAAACAAACAGCAAAACTTACTTTGGAAGACGACGTTTTCTCTTGTTTTCTTTTAAATATGTGTCAAAATTTTCCTCCACCTTTCTGATTACTTTCCGATAATTCCAGTAACATTTACGAACATATTTCAAACTCCAATTAACACATTTACTTATACCATTATATGGAGATGTTAAATGCCAACTAGCATTATGAATTTTTTTTCCTCTACCAAGCAATTTTTCTACTACATATGTACTTTGTCCAAACGGTGGTACTTTTCCTCCTGCAACTTCTTTTCCTTTATAGGAGCCAAAATTTACTTTTTCATTTTCAGCTTCTATCTCTTTTATATTTTTTATTTTAGATTTCAAAGTGGGATGCAGATCGGAATGATCATCCAAGTGAGCAACATGCTTAACAATTTTAAAAGGAGAAACATAAACTCTCTCATCCACACTTGAATATAAAACAATCTTTTTATCAGAATCATTTTTCTCCATATCAGCAGCAACAGAGTGTTTAGCAGGGTCATGATCAACAGAAGCACTGATGTTGGTAGTAGCATGATCCGATACATTATCGCTTGATTGACTTGACTGAGTCAAAAGATTAAAATTAGGGCACGAATCCACATATTTCCTCTTTCTTTTTCTATTATACGACAATGTTTTCTTCTGCAAAAAAAAACAAAAAAGAAATGCAGAGATTAAGGTCCATTATAACATTTTACAACTGTTAAATAAAACAATAAAACTGCTCACACTAACCTGCTGAATCTTTTCAATAATTTCATGAACAGTAAGAGGTACTTTTTCTATCAACTCTTTCATTTCCTTGCAGCTTACCTTCATTTTCTTGCATGTATATATCAAAAAGAGTTGCAAGACCAGTAGAATCAGGTTTCCTTTCCTTTGGTGCGGATGGTGTGTTCAAGTTTGATATAGAAATATGTTGTTCCTCTTCAGGTGAATGCAAAATTAAATTCCCATCTTTAATATCGCGCAAAATAGCATCAACATTTGTACCTCCTGTTACAGCATCTGTTCCACTTCCCTGAGAGAGTGCAAGTACGCTATTTTGCAAAGTATTTTGACTGGACTGAGGTGTGAAAAGCGCATATGTCCCATCATTTATTTTTCTAATAATAGCATCAATATCTGCACCAGTTGTGAGATTGGTTTCATCTGGACTACAGTCTGCTCTTTCTTCATCACAAAAAGGACCTTTCACTATATCTGCACCAGTTGGTGCTCCTTGATCAGTACATTTGATATTTTGTCCATCGTGGACTGATTCAATATCCATGGCTGATAGCATTGATGACGCAGCTTCTCTATTTTGCTTATTATCTTGATTTCACTGTGGTGTTAAAATTGGATATGTCCCATCAGCTATATTTTCCATGATAGCAGCAACATCCATACCAGTTGACCGAACTTGATCAGGTACACTACATTCTATTCTTTCTTCATTACAAGGACTTTTCATTAAATTTCCATCACATGCTGCATGTTCATTAGTAATTTCTTCATCACAAGAACCTTTCACTAAACGTCCAACAACTGCTGCAGCTTCATCAATACCTTTATTATTTTTCCCTCCATGGACTCATTCAATACCCATGACTGATGGAATTAACGATGCAGCTGCGGTATTTTACAAAATATTTTTATTGCACTGTGGTGTAAAAATATCATATGTCCCGTCAGCTATTTTTTCAATGATAACATCAACATTTGTACCAGTTGAAAGAACTAATTCAACTGCAGTACAGTCTGCTCTTTCTTCATCACAAGGACTTTTTAGTAAATCTCCACCAGTTGTTGCACCTCCATCGCCCTCGTCCTCCATGAACTGAATCAATATCCATGACTGATGTCATTAAGGGTGCATGTGTGTTGTATTGAAAAACATCTTGACTGCACTGTAGTGTAAAAAGTGGATATGTCCCATCAGCTATTTTATCCATGATAGAATCAACATCTGTACCAGCTATGAGAACGGGTCCAATTGCATTACAGTCTGCTTTTACTTCATCACAAGGACCTTTCACTAAATTTCTACTAGCTTATGTAACTTCATCAGTAACTTCTTTATTTTGTGCTCCATGAACTGAATCAATATCCATGGCTGATGGCATTGAACTAAAATGTGCTCGACCTTCATGAGCAACTTCTTTATTTGGTCCTCCGCGGACTGACTCAATATCCATGATTGCTGGCATTGAAATAGAAGGTCCTCAAACTCCTTATTGCACTGTTCATCCTGTTTTTGTAAATCAACATCTTCCTCTTGTTCATCATATTTGTCACCCAACAAATGAGCAGAATCTCTATTAGAATAATTCTCTCCCCCAGCATCACCACCTAAAGAATTTTGATCAACATCTCTATCAGAATATTTCTGTCCATCAATATCATCTTCTGGTTCATAACTTTCACTATTTCCATATTCATTACTTTTGTCATCTTTTTTCTTTAAAAATCTAGAACAATCTCTTAATTCATTCCTTTCATCTTCATTATTCAACAAGCCATGGTGATACTTTTGTTTACTTCCTTCATTAAAATTTCGAATGAATTGTAAAACTATGTCAAGCTTCTCATTAATAACCTGTAACAATGAATAAATGATATTAACATACAATATATTATTATACCAACAAAATCAATTCTAAAAAAAAGCACCAAAGTAGTTAAATACCTTAACAGACTTATCAACGTGTGTCTTCATATTTTTTTGAGTAGCTTTAATATTTTTCTTCATTTTCTATGAAAATTAACCTGATCTGCACTGTAACGACCCAACCGGTCGTTTTGATTGTTAGAACCCCGTTTTCCTAAATAAAATTTTTCGTATGTATTTTAATGATTTATAACTTGCGGGGATGGTTGGTTTGGAATTTGAAAGTGTGTGAGTTGAAATCGGAACACTTGGTTCCTTAAGTTAGCTTTAAATAGACAAGTTTGACTTCGGTCAATATTTTAAGAAAACGACCCCGGAATCGGGATTTGACGATTCTAATAGATTCGTATGATGATTTTGGACTTGGGCGTATGTCCGAATCGGGTTTTGGATAACCCGGAAGCATTTTGACGCTTAATAGTAAAAATTAACTATTTGAAGGTTTAAAATTCTTTAAATTTGGTTTGGAGTAGGATTTTGAGTAATTGAAGTTTGTTTGAAATTTTGAGTTTGGGAATAGTTTTGTATAGTGATTTAAGACTTGAATGCAAATTTTCGTGTCATTCTGAGTAGTTTAAGTATGTTTCGGCACATTGGAAGTAAATTGAAGAACTTGAAATTCTTAAGTTTAAATCAATTTGGTTTAGGGGATGATTCTTAGATTTGAGGTTGTATTACATATTCCGAGAGTTCGAGCGATTCCGTTTTATGATTTCAATCCTGTTGGTATGTTCGGGCGGGGCCCCAGGGGGTCCTGAGTGTTAACCGGATAAGGCTCAGATCAATTTCGGACTTGGGAGAAAAATGCTGAAGCTTTTTGCTTCTGGTACGTTCGCACCTGCACTTGGATAGCCGCAGGTGCGACCCTCGCAGATGCGAGCTTCAATCGCAGAAGCGGAAAGGGGAAAGAGGGCCTGCCATCGCAGGTGCGGAATATTGGGCACACCTGCGAACGCGCAGGTGCGAGAAGTTTTGCGCATATGTGACCTTGGCCCAGGCGAGTGGAACTCGCACCTACGAGGAATTTCCGCAGGTGCTAAAGCCGCATGTGCGGTAACCCTCCGCAGGTGCGAAAAAGATGTTCGGGCAGAATGTTAAAAAGAGACGAGGCTGAGCCATTTTTGTCCGTGTTTCATCCATTTGTGGGCAATTTTGGAGCTGTTCGAGAGAGGATTTCAACTAGCAACATGAAGGTAAGTTAATTCTACACACATAGAGTTAAATACATAGATTATGGGTAGATTATAACTAGTAATTCTTAGAAATCAAAGTCTTAGGTGAAAAACCTAGATTTTTATAAAAATGAGATTTTAACCATGGAAATAGTTATGGAATTGGGTGTAAATTATATATTCAAGTTCTTGAGATTATGGGTAACGTTTTCATCAAAATATTTTCAGAATCCGAGCATGTGGGCCCGGGGTGAATTTTAGGAATTTTATCATTTTGTATCAGGTAATTTATGTAATAGATAAATTTCGAATCATTTAGCATATATTAATTATTTTGTATAATATTTGGATAGTTTCGGATTTTTCGGCGTCGAATCGAGAATTCAACGCGACGTGGTAATTGGAAAGTGGACTTTGAGACAAGTTAAGTCTCTTGTCTAATCTTGTGAGGGGGAAATTATCCCATAGGGATTAAATTGAATAATTATTGCTAATTGCGGGGGCTATGTACGCACGAGGTGACGAGGTGACAAGAGTCTGTACGTAGCTATTATTAATGCTAAAGTCCGGGTAGTTTAGGACTCAAAGCATGAATTACTTGTGTAAATTATTTTCTTTGTTTAATTAATATTAATTGATATGTATATATGAATATATTGTGAATATTTAGATAACGATATTAAAGGATGGAAATATCATATGCTTGATTTTTTGTTTAAATTAATTAATTGTCAAAAGAATTTGTTCTTCCTTCCGAATTTATCCTATAATAAATATACTCTCCTTCCAGAGGTACATAAGAAAATGTCCTCCTTTCTTGTGGAGCGGGCCGAACGCCTCGGCAAGATAGATGCACCTATGGATCGTGCCGCACATCCCTCGGCAGTGTACACGACACTCCGGATCGGCCCGTACGTCCTCGGCAGAAATCGTGCTTAATAATAATAATCACACGATACCTTAATAGTTTATTGCAGCTTGTGAGCAAATTGAAAAATTGAAAATCATTGGAATTTATTGAATTATTATTCCTGCTTGTTTAGAATAATTGTTATTCCTATAAATGAGACTAATTGATAGATTTGGAAATTTATTGGAATTGAAGGAATTTAATTAATATATTGAGAATTACTGCATTAATAGAATTTAATTATTTCTACTGATCAATAAAATTACTGTTAAATCAGTGAACCATGTTGATATAAATATTTCTATCTCATGATTATTTAAATATTATTGACCCATAGTGAGTGTCAGTCGGCCATCTCGTCTCTACCTCTTCGAGATTAGGCTTAATACTTACTGGGTACACGTTATTTTCGTACTCATACTGCACTTGCTGCACATCTTATTGTGCAGGTACATATATGTATAGCGGCCTTGTGGACGCAGAGGTATAGTTAATAATTGTGGGGACATAGGTGAGTTGCACTCTATATTATGATCTGTAGCTAACAGAGTCTCCTTCAGAGTTATTATATTTTCCTGTCTAATTTGTATTCTGGACAGATGTTGTATTTTATTTTTAATTCCCTAGTAAATGCTCATGCACTTGTGACACCAGATTTTGGGAATGGTTGTGAATTGTTTAGAAATTTAGTTGCTAAAAATATTTATCATTTACTCTATGAGTTTTATCTTTACAATTTCATTGAAGAAATTTTTATTTCAAAAATATTAAAATGGGTAATTAAGTTAATTGATTATGTTTGGCTTGCCTGACAGTGGTGTCCGGTGCCATCACGGCCTTTTGGATTTTGGGTCGTGACAACATTGTATCAGAGCACTAGGTTCACGTAGGTCTCATGCGTCATGAGCAAGTTTAGTAGAGTCTTGCGAATTAGTACAGAGACGTTTGTGCTTATCTTCGAGAGGCTACAGGGCTGTTAGGAATACTTCCCTTTTTGATTCCTCATCGTGCGATTTGATTCCTTTGAGGCTTATGCCTACATTTTCTTCCTATTCAATCTTTTGCGACGTGAAGCAATTATTATAAATTGGGGATCGAAGAAATTTTTAATGGTACTACAAATATAGTACATGATGCTTCTCCCTATGTAATTAATTGGGCTATTGTCTTCTCCTTGCGAAAGGCCGCTCTGTCATTTCAAATTAAGTATCAGTATTACCTAAGGTTTTGAGATTTGGCATTGATTGTTATGACGATTCATGCGTTGTTATAGTGTTTATGTAATGGTAGAATGTCTGTCTATGTGTCAGGGCAGTAAACGACTTGAAAGAAGGTTTTCTTAGTACATGATTCAGAGGTTCCATGTTTTAATTCTAGCGGAGAAAAGGCAATTGGACTATGAATGTTCAGGTTTGGGGTTGATGGAGTAACGAAGCTAGATATTTTCGAGTGTGGTAGAATTCTCAATTTTGATGTGGTGTCATCGCATTGTAAAATGCGTTAAGGTTCGCCGGTGTTATGGTTTTCTTCAACTCACCTTCACGACGCGGTGTTAGGAATTTGTATAGGGGAAGCGGTCGTTAGAGATCATGGTGTGCAGTGATTTAGGATCGAAGCAACGTTCCTAGTATTGATGTCTCGAGAAGGATGATCATCAGAAAGGTTTAAAGCTGGTAACGAGATATTGGTTCAAGTGCTACAGAGACGGATTTTGAGTTAAGGCAATAACTGGGCAGCGAAGGATGAGGAAGGACATGTGGAAGGTGCCTTGCGATGGTTAGGTTCTGAAAAGGCCAAGTATAAGAAAACAAAAATAGATTAGTTGCTTAAAGGAGATGGTTGACCAAAGTGGGAAAGTGGCAAGGTAGCACATTGGTTACGTGGTAGGATGATTACACGTCTTGAGGAACGTTTGGAGTGATTTGGGATTTAAAATGGACAGTGACTAGGTCTACGGACTTAAAGTTATAATATTAGCTGCTATATGGAGGAAGATTGGATACAACAGGAGGGAGTTGCTTAATATGAAAAAGGATACAACATGACTTTGGATTGGAATGTATTGTTGCACCTCTATTTGATGTCCATGAGGAGTGAATGGACTGGTGCAGCTGGTGAATGAGCTCAGACTAAGAATGATCTACTGATTTCGTAGTAATTGCACCCAGTGCAGCGACATTGGAATATGTCAGCATGTAATTTACACAAGTGGGTTATCTCCGATAAGCAGGTTAGCGGTCGCGTGGTGTTGACGAAACTTCTGCGAAGAATTCTACTGGCTACCCGGTAAGAGATTTAATATGTAAATGTGGCTAGTGGTTCGGAGTGTTTATTAAAGGTTAATAGAAGGATTTCGAGAAATTTTGGCGAGTTGCGTGTGCAGGATCATGTCAACGATGAAGAAAGAATCTCGGTGGATTCCAAAATTTTGTAATTGTAGCTTCAAGCTAAGTGGGAGAGCCCCACCGTCTATGATTGGATTGCATAGTGTCAACTTGTACGGTTTCTGGTTATCGGTGTATTGGTAGGTCATTGCGACTAAGGAAAGAAAACATCAGTGGTAATTTGAGCTAAGTATTTGGGGAATGTCTGCCATATTTGGCCTTATCAATTCATATTCAGGTTTTTGGAGGACTCAAAGTTTATACTTCGTGTAGATGTAATACACAGGAAAGTGAAATAGTCGGACGTTTCCTTGATAAAGTGTCCATGTGCTAGCAGGGCCTTGGAATTGATCATGTTTGGGAACAAGTCAGAGAAGGTGACTCTCAATAACGGTCCTAGTGGATTCAAAAATTTAAAGTGTGGTGTCTAAGGATTTCAAGTCTATAGTATGGTTTAGTATCGAGCTTTTGCAGCAGATTATGAAACTGGGCTTGGAGTAATCTACGCTATCTTCAGGTTGTGGTATACCATTTGAGAAACGGAAGAAAATAACTTCGGACTCATAAAAGAAGTATCAGAATGGGTGTACCAGTTGAAGATGAAAAAGTGCGCACAAGGAGGGGTATGAGATGATTTGCAGATTTTGAAACAGCGTGGTCTCATGAAATAAGGTCACTTGGGATGAGTGCGGATTTGAGCTCGTGACGTAATGAATGAAGCTATTATTATTTCTAAGGAAAGTTGAGAGTAAATTAAGAAACGATGGATCGACTAAGAATGGTTGAATCGGCACGATGGTGGCAATGATCAGTTCCTTCAGCGCATTGAATTATTCATGTGATTTGTGGCAGTACATGCGAGGCTTGACGGCCACCATAATTGATTTTATTTGGAGGAATTCAAGTATTATGACATGTTATATGTAGAGGGATCCCAGAAGAGTTATGGTGGTTTAGACCACTACTTGAGGCCGGTATTTTCTACGGATATGGGAATTCAGTCACGTGTTGCAATGGTTCTCTTGATATGAGTTAAGAAGAAGGTTTCTATATGATGAAGTGTTTACCCTATTAGTGGTTCAGGAGTTATGATGGAATTCTTGTACTCTTGCGCATTGGCGTGGTTAAGTGCACTAAGTAGCATGGGATTCGAAAGTTGAGGATTTAAGATTTTGGTTCGGTGTTGACAAGGATGTCATGAGCTCAGATGAGCAGGAAAGGGATTTAGATGTTTAAAGTATAATGGTATTGTTTTTGGAATTATCTAAGGTCGATGTCAGGTGTAAGAGATCTTGTGTATTGATTTGTGGATTCTTGATATGCTTTACAGCATTAGTGTAACCGGTAGCATGGATGTGCAGACTTGTTACCTGGTGCGGAAGGTCGTGGGAGTGTGTCTCACGGAAAGATTGTGTAAGAGTGGCGTATAGTCACTTGATTGAGTGAAGATTGAAACCAAGTGTGAAGATTGTGGTAATATCGCTGATTCGAGAATTTATGCCTGGAGGGCGCTCGGCTCATTTGGTTGTCGACTATGGAAGTATTGTTTCGGTTATGATGGCTATTCTTCTATGTTATGGGGAAAAGGGTTATTATGGATACTTGAAAGGTTATTAGCCTAGAACGATGCGATCAAAATTGACTTGAGATCTGTGGATGGATTTGAATATGAATATGGGCTCTATATCAGGCCGGATGTGTTCATTTCAGCATAACTGCTCCCTATGGAGGAATATTCAGACGTTGGATGTCGTTTCGTCGTCAGTTATTTCATGTAATACTATATTGTGTCGTGTGAGTTGCGAAATGGCTTGATAATTTTCTTATGTGTTGAGGTTCTGCATAGTGATCGTGTTATGTGAGCAGGATGGCTCTCGAGATTCAGATCATATATCGCACCTTAGTTGTGCTTGAGTTTTGTAGCGTATGGCGCTGTCGGTCCTTCCAAGGATGGTATTATGTACTTAGTGTGCTTGTGTCCGATGTTCGGATATTTTGTAAATAATGAGCATTCTAGTTCGGTAAGTATATTTTTTTATATAGATTCTTTTTGTGCGGATCGGGTTTCACGCTGCAACAGTGTGATGTTGAATACAGTTCCCTATATTCTATCTTGTGTGTTTTGTGTCCCATTTTCTGAGGAAAGTTCATGACACCTTTTCAGTTGTTTAATTAGTCACGTAAGTTGAGAATCTTTTCCATAGTCTATTTTTCTTATGTATCGCATTCGAGTCCATAGCTTATTAGATCATTGTGGCGTCATATGAGACTTTTTGTCATGTCTGAGGTGGCTTATTGCCTGAGCAGTTTATACTAAGTGAGACGAGGTTATTGGATCCGGGATCAGTACGATCGGATTATATGAATTATAATAAAGAGCAAATATCATTATTTGGTCCATAATGAGGCAATGGTTCTTGTCAGAAGGAGAAACTCAATAATTTGTTGGCTCACCAGTTGGTTATGAATTTCTACACATTTCTTCCATCGTGGAAGTAGTTTAAGAGTTGGAACAAGAATTATATGTATCATGAGGTATGTTGTGAACATCAAATTTGTGGAATTTTGGCTATTGTTATCGGAGGATGATATTATGATCATGTGAATGGTGCAGTGCATGGTCTAAATTCAACCAAGGTATGCAACCCTATATTGGTGCATCGTGTAGTGATTGATACAGTGTTCGTAGGTTGGAAACATACATGGTGGAGAATTCTGGATGATAGAATTGGGCTCTAAGGCTTAATCACCTAAATAAAGGGGAGAATCTTCAGATTGGCTCGAGCAAATGTGCTCAATTGGGTGTGGTAGCACGGGTAGGTGCTCGAAGTGTTAAACTGTGATTTTGGACAACTTCAGAACAGTCCTTAGCACATTCAAGGACGAACGTATATTTAAGTCGGAGAGAATGTAACGACCCAACCGGTCGTTCTGACTGTTAGAATCCCGTTCCCCTAAATAAAATTTTTCGTACGTGTTTTAATGATTTATGACTTGCGGGGATGGTTGGTTCGGGATTTGGAAGTGTGTGAGTTGAAATCGGAACACTTAGTTCCTTAAATTAGCTTTAAATGGACAAGTTTGACTTCGGTCAACATTTTGAGAAAACGACCCCGGAATCGGGATTTGACGGTTCCAATAGGTTCGTATGATAATTTTGGACTTGGGCGTATGTCCGAATCGGGTTTTGGATAAACCGGGAGCATTTTGACGCTTAATAGTAAAAATCAACTATTTCAAGGTTTAAAATTCTTTAAATTTGGTTTGGAGTAGGATTTTGAGTAATTGAAGTCCGTTTGGAATTCCGAGTTTGGGAATAGTTCCGTATAGTGATTTAAGACTTGCATGCAAATTTTCGTGTCATTCCGAGTAGTTTAAGTATGTTTCAGCGCATTGGAAGTAAATTGAAGAACTTGAAATTCTTAAGTTTAAATCAATTTTGTTTAGGGTATGATTCCTAGATTTGAGGTTGTTTTACGAGTTCCGAGAGTTCGAACTAGTTCGTTTTATGATTTCAAACCTGTTGGTATGTTCGGACGGGACCCCAGGGGGTCCCGAGTGTTAACCGGACGAGGCTCAGACCAATTTCGGACTTGGGAGAAAAATGCTGAAGCTTTCTGCTTCTGGTACATTCGTACTTGCGCTTGGACAGCCGCAGGTGCGACCCTCGCAGATGTGGGCTTCAATCACAGAAGCGGAAAGGGGAAAGAGGGCCTGCCATCGCAGGTGCGGAATATTGGGCGCACCTGCGAATGCGCAGGTGCGAGAAGTTTTGCGCATATGTGACATTGGCCCAGGCTAGTGGAACTCGCACCTGCGAGGAATTTCCGTAGGTGCGAAAGCCGCATGTGCGGTAACCCTCCGCATGTGCGAAAACGCTGTTCGGGCAGAATGTTAAAAAGGGGCGAGGCTGAGCCATTTTTGTCCGTGTTTCCTTCATTTTTGGGCGATTTTGGAGCTGTTCGAGAGAGGATTTCAACTAGCAACATGAAGGTAAGTTAATTCTACACTCATAGAGTTAAATACATAGATTATGGATAGATTATAACTAGTAATTCTTAGAAATTAAAGTCTTAAGTGAAAAACCTAGATTTTTATAAAAATGAGATTTTAACCACGAAAATAGTTATGAAATTGGGTATAAATTATATATTCAGGTTCTTGAGATTATGGGTAACGTTTCCATCTAAATATTTCCAGAATCCGAGCATGTGGACCTGGGGTGAATTTTAGGAATTTTACCATTTTGTATAAGGTAATTTATTTAATAAATAAATTTCGAATCATTTAGCATATATTAATTATTTTGTATAATATTTGGATAGTTTCGGATTTTTCGGCGTCGAATCGAGAATTCAACGCGATGTGGTAATCGGAAAGTAGACTTTGAGACAAGGTAAGTCTTTTGTCTAATCTTGTGAGGGGGAGATTATCCCATAGGGATTAAATTAAATAATTATTGCTAATTGTGAGGGCTACGTACGCACGAGGTGACGAGAGTCCGTGCGTAGCTACTATTAATGCTAAAGTTCGGGTAGTTTAGGACTCAAAGCATGAATTACTTGTGTAAATTATATTATTTATTTAATTAATATTAATTGATATGTATATATGAATATATTGTGAATTTCTAGATAAAGATATTAAAGGATGGAAATCTCATATGCTTGATTTTCTGTTTAAATTAATTAATTGTCAAAAGAAATTATTCTTCCTTCCCAATTTATCCTATAATAAATATATCCTCCTTCCGAAGGTACATAAGAAAATGTCCTCCTTTCTTGTGGTGCGGGCCAAACGTCTCGGAAGAATAGATGCATCTATGGATC
Organism: Nicotiana tomentosiformis; assembly: GCF_000390325.3. Taxonomy (NCBI): domain Eukaryota; kingdom Viridiplantae; phylum Streptophyta; class Magnoliopsida; order Solanales; family Solanaceae; genus Nicotiana; species Nicotiana tomentosiformis. Next base: position 134,321,215 of record NC_090816.1, read on the forward strand.
GTGCCGCACATCCCTCGGCAGTGTACACGACACTCTGGATCGGGACATATGTCCTCTGCAGAAATCGTTCTTAATAATAATAATTACGCGATACCTTAATAGTTTATTGCAGCTTGTGAGCAAATTGATAAATTGAAAATCATTGGAATTTATTGAATTATTATTCCTGCTTGTTTAGAATTATTGTTATTCCTGTAAATTAGACTAATTGATAGATTTGGAAATTTATTGGAATTGAAGGAATTTAATTAATATATTGAGAATTACTGTATTGAAGGAATTTAATTATTTCTACTGGTCAATAAAATTACTGTTAAATCTATGAACCACGTTGATATAAATATTTCTATCTCATGATTATTTAAATATTATTGACCCATAGTGAGTGTCAAAGTCGGTCACCTCGTCTCTACCTCTTCGAGATTAGGCTTAATACTTATTGGGTACACATTATTTTCGTACTCATACTGCACTTGCTGCACATCTTATTGTGCAGGTACATATATGTATAGCGGCCTTGTGGACGCAGAGATATGGTTAATAATTGTGGGGACATAGGTGAGTTGCACTCTATATTACGATCCGTAGCTAACAGAGTCTCCTTCAGAGTTATTATATTTTCCTGTCTAATTTGTATTTTGGACAGATGCTATATTTTATTTTTAATTCCCTAGTAAATGCTCATGCACTTATGACTCCAGGTTTTGGGAATGGTTGTGAATTGTTTAGAAATTTAGTTGCTAAAAATATTTATCATTTACTCTATGAGTTTTATCTTTACAATTTCATTGAAGAAACTTTTATTTCAAAAATACTAAAATGGGTAATTAAGTTAATTGATTATGTTTGGCTTGCCTGACAGTGGTGTCTGGCGCCATCATGGCCTTTTGGATTTTGGGTCGTGACATGCATGTATGATGTTTTCAACTTTGGCTGATACCCTCTAAAAAGAAAAGAAAAATGAAAGTTTTAGTTTCTCTGCTAAGAATTTCAGCATCATAACTATCACGACCCAATTTTTCCACCGTTGGGTATCGTGATGGCACCTAGACTTAGGGACTAGGTAAGCCTAACAATAATTAAAACAACAACATTATTTAAATAGAATCTTTTAAAATTCCCAAAACCGGTTGTACAAGTCATAATCTCTACAGAGTGTTTGCTAGAAAACTCTAAATACAACTGTCCAAAAATAAGAATAAACAGTGCAAAACGAAAACTGGAAGGTGACTCTGAAGCCTGCGAATGCAGCAACAGGTTTACCTAGAGTCTCCACAACAACAGTCCACACAGCTAGCTAACGCACAAGTACCTGGATCTGCACAAAAATTTGCAGAAGAGTAGCATGAGCACACCACAGCGGTGCCCAGCAAGTATCAAGACTAACCTCGGTGGAGTAGTGACGAGGAACAGTCAAGACACCCACTGGTCTAATAAACCGAACAGATATACGTACATGAATAACATAAGTATGATGTCTACATAAAGACTATGCAATATGGCTCACAATACAGTAATGGCATTAAAGCAAGAAACAACAAGTATCAACAGAATATCATGAAAATGATGTAGACAAAGTGAATGGAACACAACCTAAATCCGGAATCACGAATACAACAAGGACAAGTAATAACTCAGTAATTACAACCGCTTTTACATCAGGTTTTAGTCAACAACTCCACGAGGTACCGAACCTCGGACAATTCACAACTCACGGGTCTCAATACCTGAACCCTAACACTTGGCATCATGTGCCCTCATAACACCTCATAACTATACTGACAACTCACGTGCCAATAGAGTCATTCTCACATAATAGACAAGTAAGCAAGGGTGAGCATCTATGCTCAACAATATCAAGAGCACCTCTTATCTGATAAGAGTGCTTAACTACGTGTATTCTTATGCAAGTGTCCTAACATATTCCATACCAGCAAATAAGCATAAGGAAGAAGAAGAACGGGCAACACATAGAATATTTTCTCACAACTTTCACAAGATAAAGCTCACACAGGTACGTATACTACTACAAGAATATCAACAACAAGAATGCCCCCGGGCCATAAATCATCACAAATCAATCCCTGACACAGCCCACCTTGTCTCGCCACGTGTGCAATAGTAACATAAATGCCCGCGTTGTCTCGCCACACGTGCATAATAATATTCCTACCTTGTCTCGCCACATGTGCAACCCACACACACACACACACACACACACACACACATACATATATATATATATATATATATATATATATATATATATATATATATATATATATATATATATATATATATATATATATATATATATATATATATATATATATATATCCACACCTTGTCACGCTACATGTGCAAATATCAATAGTAATAATAGCACAGCAGAAACCTCATGCAACCCCATAACAACAATCGCACGGCAGAAACCTCGTGCATCACCACAACAAATACAAATACAACAATGGAAATAATACAAAGTACGACAAGTAAATAAACTCAAGAGCTTTTGAATCACTGGAAAAATGTGGGACCAAATCACAAGAATAACCACAGTCTGAAATGCAAGGCGTAAAGCGAACAGCTCAACAAAGGGAAAACTAAGGTGTAGCAATGAATCCCACAATATACACTTCAACAACAGGGAAGCTAACACAAATCCAATAATTCCATATAAAACAAGTCGACTAAGATATAGGATATCTACTTCTTTTAAGGTTGAGGAAACTACGAAGGATATTCAACAATTCAATTAAGGATAACAGCGAAAAAATAATCATAACCTCAATTAAGACTGAATAATTATAGGATGAAATAATATAAATTCCAAATAAAGATAAGCAGTTATGAAAAGATAGCATGGCTATAAAAGAGATAACAGTTTCAATTAAGGCACATATGAATCAAGTAACGATAATAGTGGATCATGAAGTAATTTATTCTAATTAAGCAGGTAGATGTGAATCTAGTAATTAAGATATATAATCATAACAAGAACAACGGCGTATTCAATGAATACAAGGACCTAAGAACCCTAAAAGGCCAACTTTCCACAACTAAGTCTGTGCACGCACTCATCACCTCGTGCACACAGGCCACAATCAACATAGAAGACTCAAATCCTAAGGGGAAGTCCCCCACACAAGGTTAGGCAAGATACTTACCTCGAACCAAGCTCAAACAGTTCGTAAGAATGCCACTTCCTCAATTATCTGACTCCGAATGGTCCAAATCTAACCAAACACAAGTGCATATCATGAATACAATGATAATAGACTCATCTAATTAATGAAATCAATATTTTAACAAAAATTCCGAAATTTGCCCTAAAAGGTCGACCCGGGCCCACGTCTCGGAATCGGGTAAAATCACAAAATATGAACACACATTCACTCACGAGTCCAACAATATAAGAGTTACACAAATCCGACCACAAATCCCCTTAAAAAACTAGAAATCTTTATAGAAGAAGTTCTTCAATTTTTTCCCAATTTCAACCCCAAAAATCCGAAACTAAATGGATAAAACAACTATAGATTAATGGAATACAACCAAAAATAAGTTAGGAATCATTACCTCAAAGCTTCCTCTGAAATCCCTCAAAAAATTGCCAAATTTCGAGCACTCAAGTCCAAAAACGAAGAATGAAACCAAACCCTCGTATTTCTCTTTTCTGCCCAGGCGTGACCATACCTGCGACTAATTAGTCGCATCTGCGCGACCGCGGGTGCGCATGTCCAACCGCACTTGCGCTTCCTCTCGCTTCTACGTGCCAAAATCCGCTTCTGCGGAGCCGCTGATGCGCACAAATTCTCCGTACCTGCGAATACTGTCAAGTCTAGCTATTCTCGCACCTGCGCCTCAATCTTCACATCTGCGGCATCGTAGATGCGGAATTTTTCCTCGCACCTACGACCCCTGGCACTCCTCCACTTTTCCTCTTCTGCACTTGCCTCTCCGCACCTGCGCTCTCGCACCCGCGGTCTCTTCACCGCAGGTGTGAAAATACTAGAAGCATGAAGACTTAGCAGTAACACAAATCCCACTTTTAATCCGTTAAGCACCCGAAAATCACCCGAGGCCCCCGAGACCTCAACCAAACATACCAACCAATACTAAAACACCATGCGAACTTAGTCGAGCCCTCAAATCACATCAACTAACGATGAAACTACGCATCGTACCATGAATTGAACTTATAAATTTCAAATCTCTCAACTTCCAAAACCCGTGCTGAAACCTATCAAATCAACCCGGAATGACATCAAATTTTGCAGGCAAGTCCCAAATAACATAACGGAGTTATTCCAACTCTCGGAATCGCATTTCGACCCCGATATCAAAAAGTCCACTTCCGATCCAAATCTCCAAAAATTTGACTTTCGCAACTTCAAGCCTAAATCAGCTACAGACCTCGGATTTACAGTCCGGACACGCTCCTTAGTCCAAAATCACCCAACGGAGCTAATGGAACCGACAGAACTCCATTCAGGAGTCATCTTCACATAGTTTTGACTACGGTCAAAATCCTAAGACTTAAGCTTCCATTTTAGGGACTAAGTGTCCCAAATCACTCCGAAACAACCGGTAACCGAATTCAACCACGCACGCAAGTCAATACACATAATATGACGTTGCTCAGGGCTTTATGCCTCTGAACGAGACTTAAATTCTCAAAATGACCGGTCGGGCCGTTACATCATTCCCCTCTTAAACAAACGTTCGTCCTCGAATGTGCTAAGTATCACCTCGAAGTCTTGAAATCACTGAAAGCGCATATTCAACATACACCCGTGGGTGACCCCACATCACCCCAATCCACATAAGCCTGACGACACCATCTTAACTGTAATTTATCCTTTCTTCTAACACCGATAAGCTTTAGAGTCAAAGATTCTCACCTTCCATTTATCTTCAAAAGATATGATTCTAAATCCATAACCGATATCAGTCTCAACCAGCAGTAACAACTCATGCCTACACCCACAAGGTACGACCACACAACAAGACACAACACATATAGGCCCATAATAATATTTCTGAACAAAATAGCTACCCGAAATCAAAACCAGCACCGACAATTAGACCCATATCCATTAGCAACCCGTTTCAAACCCCCATAATGCTAACAATGATGCAAGAAACACAAAGACCTCATAACTATACTCCTGAATCAGCAAATCACAACTAACACCATCGGGCACACACCCGCAAGCCAAAACTTAAGAAGCACATAACGACAATGACTAAATATGTAAAGGGAAACACATAAGAGAAATATCAAACAAGCCCGACAGGCACAACTTTCTAACAATACCCTACTACAAATCAATTCAAAAGGAAAAATCAAAGTACATGAACAAATCATAAGGATCTCATCCTAGTATCACCCTCCACTTCGGTACGCAACTCGGCTCAAACATGTCAAATCACAAGTCGAATACACATCATACCAATGGAAATCTTCCACTAACTCAATTCTGCCAATAAAATCTCAAGACTTGCTAAAATCTCACCCCGATAGAGTATCAAATCACAAATTATAACCAATTTACTCAGGAATCACATCAAGCCTGCCATTATGGACAATATAAATTCACTTCTAGTCTCATAATAATGAATAGAAACAAACGATAGACACGGGCTACCACTCATAGAGTCTCCCAACAGGGGTAAATACCTAAACATAATACTAAGTCATAAACTCACCCATAGGTAGGACAACAAGTAGGGGAACTCACCCCGATAAACAGGACCGAATCAAAATACAAATGGTGCCCCTCTGTAACAAATCAAAAGCATACATGTATGAAATCATCTGGCACAGTGGCCTCAAGCCTACCATACAAAACACATCAACGGGACAGGCCTTCCCCTCTTGGGAGCCCTCTACTCGTCTGAATACTCCACTGTGACATGCCTGTCCGGAGTCTAGGACAATCTCTCACCCTGTGGCTGGTATCTCCATACTCGAAGCAACCTCTCTGCTGACGTGGTTGTGGGAACTGTGCGGTACGGGTACTCTTAGACCCATGAGCACCTGAAACACTGTGCGAAGCTTGAAGTGCAAACTAAACTAGCCACAAAACCTCTACCATGTCGTACCCTGCCTCCAAAATAAGGACCAGTAGACCTCTACGGTCTACGAGGCCTCCTCACTTCCCTGTTCTCTCTCTTGATCTCGCATGTACTCTCTCTTGTGACCTCGCCTATCTTCTCTCTCCTTGTCCCACATGCCCTCTACTCGGCGGGCGATCCCTACCACCTGCTGAAACAAAACATCTGACTCACGACCCATACTGAACCGAATATCATGTCTGAGTCCCTCAATGAATCTACAGACACGCTCTCTAACTGTGGCGAACAAAGCAGGTGCATGCCTAGCCAAATCACTGAATCTCACGGCATACTCTAACACTGACATAGTGCCTTGGCGCAGCTACTCAAACTCCGTGCGCCATGCATCTCGAAGGGACTACGGTACAAACTCTCTCAGGAACATCTCTGAAAACTGAACCCATGTAAGTGAAGCTAACTCGGTTGGGCTACCCAACTCATATGCCTGCCACCGCTGATAAGCCGCTCCCTTAGCTGGAACGTAGTAAAAGCAACCCCGCTCGTCTCCACAATACCCATAGTGTGGAGAATGCGGTGACACTCCTCCAGAAATCCCTGTGCACTCTCTGAAGCCAAATCACTAAATGTAGGAGGGTCATATTTCTTGAACCTTGCAAGTCTAAGCTGCTCTTCCTCAGATGTTGTTGCCCTGACCACGGGCTAAACTGGGACCACAGGCTATGTCGCCATGACACCTGGAGCCTGACCAACATGAACTCGCTGCTCTAGGGTGTGGGCTTCGTGAGCCTGGGCTCCTCCCCCGGTCTGTGAAATAGCTGGTGCAACCGGAATCAACACCGTCTGAGCCAATGTATTAAACATGCTTAGGAACTGTGCTAAGGTCTCATGAAGTCCGGGGGTAACAGCAGGCGCCTCCGGTACCTGCTCCCCAATTGGAACAAATGGAGGCTCCTCAACTGCTGCCCTGGTAGATGTTCTGGCTGTGGCACATACCCCTCGTTGGCCTCTGCCTCTAGCGATACCTGCTCCGGGAGTAGCGTCGTCGATAACTGCAGCTCGTGTCCTCACCATCTGTGAGAGAATGGAATGATAAAAGTTCAAACTCCGAGATCAATAAGCTCGCACGATAGTAATGAAAGAAGTGAAATTGTCCTAATAGTTCTGTAGCCTCTCGAAAATAAGTACAGATGTCTCCGTACCGATCCGCAAGACTCTACTAAACTCACTTATGACTTGTAGCACCTATGAACCTAGAGCTTTGATACCAACTTGTCATGACCCAATTTTTTCTCCGTTGGGTATCGTGATGGCACCTAGTCTTAGGGACTAGGTAAGCCTAACAATAATTAAAACAACAACATTATTTAAATAGAATCTCTTAAAATTCCCAAAACCGGTAGTACAAGTCATAAGCTCTACAAAGTGTTTGCTAGAAAACTCTAAATACAACTGTCCAAAAATAAGAATAAACAGCGCAAAATGAAAACTGGAAGGTGACTCTGAAGCCTGCGAACGCAGTAGCAGGTTTACCTTGAGTCTCCACAGCAACAGTCCACACAGCTAGCTAATGAACAAGTACCTGGGACTGCACAAAAATGTGCAGAAGAGTAGCATGAGCACACCACATCGGTGCCCAGTAAGTATCAAGACTAACCTCGGTGGAGTAGTGACGAGGAACAGTCAAGACACCCACTGGTCTAATAAACCGAACAGATATACGTACATGAATAACAGAAGTATGATGTCTACATAAAGACTATGCAATATGGCTCACAATACAGTAATGGCATTAAAGCAAGAAACAACAAGTATCAACAGAATATCATGAAAATGACGCAGACAAAGTGAATGGAACACAATCTAAATCCGGAATCACGAATACAACAAGGACAAGTAATAACTCAGTAATTACAACCGCTTTTACATCAGGTTTTAATCAACAACTCCACGAGGTACCGAACCTTGGACAATTCACAACTCATGGGTCTCAATACCTAAACCCTAACACTTGGCATCATGTGCCCTCATAACACCTCATAACCATACTGACGACTCACGTGCCAATAGAGCCATTCTCACATAGAAGACAAGTAAGCAAGGGTGAGCATCTATGCTCAACAATTTCAAGAACACCTCTTATCCAATAAGAGTGCTTAACTACGTGTATGCATGTGCAAGTGTCCTAACATAGTCCATACTAGCAAATAAGCATAAGGAAGAAGAAGAACGGGCAACACATAGAATATTTTCTCACAGCTTTCACAAGATAAAGCTCACACAGGTACGTATACCACTACAAGAATATCAACAACAAGAATTCCCCCAGGCCATAAATCATCACAAGTCAATCCCTGACACAGCCCACCTTGTCTCGCCACGTGTGCAATAGTATCATAAATGCCCGCCGCCTTGTCTCGCCACACGTGCATAATAATGTTCCTACCTTGCCTCGCCACATGCACAACCCACACACACACACACACACACACATATATAGATATAGATATATATATATATACATATATATATATATATATACATATATATATATATATATATATCCCACCTTGTCACGCCGCATGTGCAAATATCAATAGTAACAATAGTACGGCAGAAACCTCGTGCATCACCACAACAAATACAACAACAACAATGGCAATAATACGATTTAAAACAAGTAAATCAACGTAAGAACTTTTGAATCACAGAAAAAATGTGGGACCAAATCACAAGAATAACCACAGTCTGAAATGCTAGGCGTAAAGCGAACAACTCAACAAAGGGAAAACTAAGGTGTAGCAAAGAATCCCACAATATAAACTTCAACAACAGGGAAGCTAACACGAATCCAATAATGCCAAATAAAATAAGTCGATTAAGATATAGGATATCTACTTCTTTTAAGGTTGAGGAAATTACGAAGGATATTCAATAATTCAATTAAGGATAACAGCAGAAAAATAATCATAACCTCAATTAAGACTGAATAATTATAGGATGAAATAATATAAATTCCAAATAAAGATAAGCATTTATGAAAAGATAGCATGGCTATAAAAGAGATAACAGTTTCAATTAAGTCACATATGAATCAAGTAACAATAATAGTGGATCATGAAGAAATGTATTCTAATTAAGCAGGTAGATGTGAATCTAGTAATTAAGATATATAATCGTAACAAGAACAACTGCATATTCAATGAATACAAGGACCTAATAACCCTAAAAGGCCAACTTTCCACAACTAAGTCCGTGCACGCACTCGTCACCTCGTGCACACAGGCTACAATCAACATAGAAGATTCAAATCCTAAGGGGAAGTCCCCCATACAAGGTTAGGCAAGATACTTACCTCGAACCAAGCTCAAACAGTCCGTACGAATGCCCTTTCCTCAATTATCCGACTCTGAATGGTCCAAATCTAACCAAACGCAATTGCATATCATGAATACAAAGATAATAGACTCATCTAATTAATGAAATCAATATTTTAACAAAAATTCTGAAATTTGCCTTAAAAAGTCTACCCGGGCCTACGTCTCGAAATCGTGTAAAAATCACAAAATATGAACACCGATTCACTCATGAGTCCAACCATATAAAAATAACTCAAATCCGACCACAAATCCCTTTTCAAAACTCGAAATCTTTATTGAAGAAGTGCTTCCAATATTTCCCAATTTCAACCCCAAAAATCCGAAACTAAATAGAGAAAACAACTATAGATTAATGGAATACAACCAAAAACGAGTTAGTAATTATTACCCCAAAGCTTCCTCTGAAAATCCCTCGAAAAATCGCCAAATTTCGAGCTCTCAAGTCCAAAAACGAAGAATGAAACTAAACCCTCGGATTTCTCTTTTCTGCCCAGGCGTGACCGCACTTGCGACTAATTAGCACCTGCACTTCCTCTCGCTTCTGCGTGCCAAAATCCACTTCTGCGCAGCCGCTAATGTGCACAATTTCTCCGCACCTGCGGAGACTGTCAAGTCTAGCTATTCTCGCACCTGCGCCTTAATCTTCGCATCTGCGGGCATCGCAAATGTGGAATTTTTCCTCGCACCTGCGACCCCTGGCACTCCTCCACTTTTCCGCTTCTGCGCTTGCCTCTCCGTACGTGCGCTCTCGCACCCGCGGTCTCTTCACCGCAGGTGCGAAAATACCAGAAGCCTGAAGACTTAGCAGTAACACAAATCCAACTTTTAATCTGTTAAACTCCCGAAACTCACCCGAGGCCCCCGGGACCTCAACCAAACATACCAACCAATCCTAAAACACCATACAAACTTAGTCGAGTCCTCAAATCACATCAACTAACGATAAAACTATGCATCGCACCATGAATCGAACTTATAAATTTCAAATCTCTCAACTTCTAAAAATCGTGCTGAAACCTATCAAATCAACCCGGAATGACGTCAAATTTTGCAGGCAAGTCCCAAATAACATAACTGAGCTGTTCCAACTCTCGAAATCGCATTCTGACCCCCATATCAAAAATTCCACTTCCTGTCCAAATCTCCAAAAAATCGACTTTCACCATTTCAAGTCTAAATCAGCTACAGATCTCGAATTTACAGTCCGGACACGCTCCTAAGTCCAAAATCACCCAACGGAGCTAATGGAACCTATGGAACTCTATTCCAGAGTCTTCTTTACATAGTTCCGACTACGGTCAAAATCCTAAGACTTAAGCTTCCGTTTTAGGGACTAAGTGTCCTAAATCACTCTGAAACAACCGGTAACCGAATTCAACCACGCACGCAAGTCAATAAACATAATATGAAGCTGCTCAGGGCCTTATGCCGCCGAACGAGACTTAAATTCTCAAAACGACCGGCCGAGCCGTTATGATAACACAGGAAAATTCTTATCGAGTGTAAAAACAATTCAAGAAGGCTAGCATATAACTTTGTATTGTAAGTTATCCAGTATCATATACTGATAGAGTATATTATACTAATCTAGTATATTATACTGATTGACTATGTTATACTGATACTCATCCAGTATAATATACTGATGAGGTATACTGTATAAATATATTAAACTCATAAAATATATTAAAATGATTGAGTATTATAATCATCCCGTATATTAATCTAGTATAATATATACTAAAAAGCATATTAAACTCAACCATTATAATATACTGATCGAGTATTTTATACTTACACTGATCGAGTATATTATACTCATCTAGTATATTATACTTATGCAGTATACATACCATACTAATTGAGTATATTATGCTCATCCAGTATACTATACTAATCTAGTATATTATACTCATACAGTATATCTCTCATAGAGTATAATAATGATCTAGTAAATTATATTGATCTAGTATATTTCACTTTCCAGTAGAAAAAACTGGAAAATAATGCTTCTAAGAACAGACTCCCGGAATAATATACAGCAACCAAAATTTGAAATGCAAGTTATCAGAACCAAAATCTAGTATACGATAGTAGAAATTAATTAAAAGCAAGACTAATTAAAATCAGAGAAACAACAACTTACATTCACAATATCGCTAACATTAACTTTTGATGAATGTTGGAGAAGATATGGTGGATTCACCTTGAAAACCTTAAACTTCTATTAAATAAACAAAAAAATAAACAATTAGATTAAAACAAAACATATGAGCAAAGAAATATGATAAAAAGTCAAATACTATTAACTTACATTTGCATTTGTAAAGAAATCATTATAAAGTGTGTCATATTTTGGACATCCAATGCTTGAGTAAGACAACATCCTAATTGGCCCCCGATCCTCATATTTTGAAATTTGACAAAAATTATTAAACACTTCCATTATCTATACATTGAACAAAAATGGGAATCCAAGCACCGTATAAGATGGGATCTTACCAATTGATTTCTTTTTCACTCACTCAGTTTTTAGAAGATGAGACAAATTATCAATAAACTCATCAAAACAGAAACTGCCCCATGGAAAAGAAAACAAAGCTCTTCGTCGTTTATGATTTTCATAGAACGATCACTTATATTTCGACCTTCAAATTTACCCAATAGAACGGCTTCAAATAGGTAAATTTGTGCAAGCTTTACTGCATCTTCATCGCAGACCTCGACATCAACACATACATCATTTGTTGTACCATCACGCAATAGAGACCGCTTTTGCATAAATTTATACAAAATCTCTACCTTCAAACACTTTTTCACTTCAGAGAAATACCGTTCCTTCAAACGGTTCACTCTAGCAACAACGAAACTATAATCGGATGCCTCAATCTTAAGTCAGGTAATAGTGTAGAAATCATCTTCTGTAAATGCTACATCATGCCCAAAAACATTAAAAACCATTTTGCTTTTATCCTTGTAGAAACGTTGAGATAGCAACATACAATGAGTCAACTTCCCAGAGTGACTCACTTCATTCAACTCTAAAAACTTCCCAAATACATTGTTCTTCAACACATCCATTTGAGTTCCGGACAAAAAGGATGAAATAATTTCCTTAAAATTTCGATCGTCTTTCCAATAACAATCACCAGGAAACCACTCCTTAAAGTCATAAAATCTATCTCCCTCCTAAAATTAAAATACAACACATATAAGAAACATTTCATATAATTTTAAGATAAAAACTTGAATATTTCAGGAATACGTACCTTCAATATACTACTTGAAGATTCCATTTCTATAAAATCATGAAAACAAAGAATATTACTGTAACGACCCGACTGGTCGTTTTGAATATTATAACCCCATTTCTCCATTTACTTCTCAAGTTATGCTTTACAGTTGTTTTATGACTTACCGTGTTAGTTAGTTCGGGTATGTAAAGATTTCGGAGTGAAATGAGACACTTAGTCTCATAATTAAAAACTTAAGTTGGAAAAGTTGACTGGATATTGACTTACGTGTAAACGGCCTCAGATTTAAATTTTGATAATTTTAATAGCTCAGGATGGTAATTTTGGAATTAGGAGCGTGTTCGGAAAATTATTAGGAGGTCCGTAGTGGAATTAGGCTTGAAATGGCGAAAGTCGAAATTTTGGAAAGTTTGATCGAAGGGTTGAATTTTTGATATCGGGTCGAAATCCGATTCTGAAAATTTTAATAAGTCCATTATGTCATTTATGACTTGTGTGTAAAATTTGAGGTCAATCGGACTTGATTTGATAGGTTCCGACATCGTTTGTGGAAACGTAAAATTTCAAAGTTCATTAGGCTTGAATTGATGTATGATTCATGGTTCTAGCATTGCTTGGCATAATTTGAAGTCTCGACTAAGTTCGTATGATGTTTTAGGACTTGTTAGTATGATTTGACGGGTCCTGAGGGGCTTGGGTGTATTTTCCTTTTGGATCATTGGTTGAGAGACTAGTAAAGTTAAGAAATTTGGGAGTTTGACCATGGTTAATATTGGGTCAAGACGGCCTATTTTCAGTGTTTTGAGTGCGCTAGCAGGTCCGTAGCGTGTTTTATGATTGAAATTCATATATGGTTTGTGTGCGGGAGGTTTCGGGTGACTTTCAGTTGGTTAGCGGATCAAAATTTGAACTTAAACAGCTGCTGAAAATTTCTGCTGCTGGAAAAATCGAGGTCATGAAACAATCGAGGTCATGAAAAATCAAATGCCGTAAAAATCGAGGTCATGAAAAATCGAGGTCATGAAAATCAAGGTCATTAAAACCTAGGCTAGGAAATCGAGGTAATGAAAAATCAAGGTCATGAAAACCGAGGCCAAGAAATCGAGGTCATGAAAAATCGAGGTCATGAAAATCAAGGTCATGAAAATCGAGGCTAGGAAATCGAGATCATGAAAATCGAGGTGAGGCCTTGGAAGAAACTTTAAGTTACAAAACGGGGGTTTCGTCCCAATTTTTTCATTTTTGACAAATTGGAGCTTTGGGAGAGGCGAAGTTTGAGAGATTCTCAACGAAAAATATCGGGGTAAGTGATTTTAACTCGAATTTGGTCAATATACACAAATATATCATTGTTTTCATCATTTAATTAGTGTTTTGAGATGGAGATTTGGGGGAAATGAGAAAGAGTTCTTGGACTAGAATTTTGAGGTTTTGAACGGGATTTTGTTATCAGATTTGAGGTTATACTCGTGAGTGGATGGGCTTTCGGGTTTTGTAACTTTTGTCGGGTTCCGAGACGTGAGCCCCACGGGCGATTTTTGAGCTAAATTTCGAATTTTATTGGAAAATTAGTAATTTCTTATGGAATTAATTCCAATAAAATTTATTGACTTGCGGATGCGCAGAAGCGACCCCCTTAACTACAGGTGTGGAGACAGGCCAGATGGAGAAATGCGTTGTAACGACCCAACTTGGCGTTTTAAGAATTAACGCCCCGTTCAATGACTTAAGGTCTTGAGAAACTACGTAATAAGTGTTATGACCCGCAGGTGTGGTCGAGTTTGATTTTCGAAGGATTCAGAATTTAATTAAAAGAACAATTCTTATTTAAGAAGCTTAAAAGAAAAAAGTTGACCGGGGAGTTAACTTTTTGATATTGGGGCCGAAATCCAATTCTGAAAATTTGAATACCTACATTATGTCATTTATGACTTGTGTGCAAAATTTGAAGTCATTTCGGATTGATTTGATATGTTTCGGCGCAAAACATAGAAGTTGGGAGATTCGAAAACTCATAATTCGATTCAAGGCGCGATTCATAATTTTGACATTGTTTGATGAGATTTGAAGCCTCCACTAAGTTCGTATTATATTTTGGGACGTGTTGGTATATTTGGTTGAGGTCCCGAGGGGCTTGGGTGTATTTTTGGATTATTGGTTGAGGGATTAGTAAAGTTAAGAAATTTGGGAGTTTGATCATGGTCAATATCAGATCAATACGACCTCTTTTTAGTATTTTGAGTGCGCGATAAGGTTCGTAGCGTGTTTTATGATTGAAATTCATATATGATTTGTGTCCGGGAGGTTCCGGATGAGTTTCGGGGTGAGTTTTGAGCGAATCGGGGCATTTCGACACTCTGATATTGTTCTGGCACTTTTGGGGGCGCGGACCGCGCATTTTTGGGTGCTGAGGCAAAGGAGGGACGCGGACCGCACATAAGAGCGCGGACAACAGTAGAATTTCGCGCCCGCGCTCAAGATTTCGGCTTCGAAAACCTATATCTTTTGATCTACAAGAAATTTTGAGATGATTCAAAAATGAAAGTTGTATCCCTTCGTGTCTAGTTTTTAGAAAGGTAAAGAAGTCATCATTTGGACATATGTAGAGAAAGTTATGGCCAACATACTAAAGCCTGGCAGTGCTGCCCCAAGAATTTTGCGGCCGCTTCATTTTTTCGCTACCGCGGGACCTGGGGCGTGGCCGCATTTGGAATTTCACGGACCGCGTAGGGGAGTTCAGAGGGTGCACTATATAAACGGGGTTTAGGGCATTATTTCACATTTTGGACTTAGGGAGCTCGATTTGTGGTGATGTTTCGAGGTTTTTTCAAGAAATTCATCAGGGTAAGTGATTCTAACTCGGATTTGGTTAATATACATGAATATATTACTGATTTATAATTAGTACTTTGAGATGGAAATTTGGGAAAAATTGTAGAAACTTCATAAACCACAAATTTAAGATTTGGAGATCGAGTTGTTATTGGAATTCGATGAAATTGGTATGGTTGAAGTCGTATCGGAATGGGTGTTCGAATTTCATGAAAATTTTGTCGGGTTCCGAGGGGCGGGCCCCATGTTGACTTTTTGGAATAAATTTTTAAGTCGACGTTTTATAATCCGGAATTGTTTCCGATGAATTTTAATGAAGTTATTCAACTGATTTGAATAGATTTGAGCGGTCCGGAAGCCAATTCAAGCAAGAAGGCGATTTTGAAACATCGGCATAACTTCTAAAATGTAAGTGTCTTGCTTAACCTCGAGTGGGGGAAATACCACATAGGCATTGAGTATTATGTGCAAACTGTGTAATTGAAAATCATGTACGCGAGGTGACGCGTACGTACTTGGTTTATATATGCAAATTTTGTTGATTAAAATCCTTAGACGCCCTTTGGTATTAAATTGGAAATTATTGACACTTATTAAATCCTCTATTTGTCATGCCTAGATCATTGTTTGTTGAAATTATTTTATATGATGATTTGGTGTGATTGCCACCTTGATTTTATGTGAAATATTATTTTGTTGAGTTGTTCACTCCCGGATATTTTTGTTAAGATTTTGTGCATATTATGGTCGAGCCATGGGCTCCTTATTGTGGAAAATAATGTATTGTTGATTTCTGTGGCAAGTTGTAATATTTGGGCACTTGATGTGCAATTTGTGATATGTTGTAATATTGGGACACTTGAGGTGCAAGTTGTATTATGCTGTGATATTTGGGCACTTGAGGTGCGATTTGTGAAATATTGTGATATTGATACGCATGTGGTGAGATAAGGGTGGTTTGAAACGCGTTGCTAGTAGGGGAACTACTAGAAGTCATGCGGTGATATAAGGCCAGGGTGTTGAAACGCATGCGGTGAGATAATGGTGGCTTGAAACGCGTGGCTAGTAGGAGAACTACTAGAAGTCATACGATGTGATAAGGATGACTAAAACGCGGGATGCTATTTCGAAAAAAATGTGAAGGCTCCCGCAGTGATATAAGAAAATGAGATATTGTGAATTTATTTATGATTTGGGACTACGAGGCGGTACCTCGGGAATGCCCTGTTGATATTTCTTTATTTATATTCTTGTCTTGGGTGATTTTGTTTCATTTAATATGTAAATTCTTGTCTTCTTTTGTGATGTACTAGTTAACTTTATTATTATGTGTTTTTTGCTCCTAGTTGTATTGTGTTGGCTTTGACTTTTTAGCACGAGGCTCTGAAGAAGTATATTTTTGGTTTTTCTTACTGATTTTTGATGATTGAGTTGATTTAAATAAAATAAATTATTATTATGTTTTAAAATAAATAGTTTTACAACCAAACCAGTGGTTTATCTGATGCTTTAATTTAAGTGCAATGTTATTTTCTTCACCCAAATGATTTCAAAAAAAATCAATTCTTTGTTGATTTCTTACTTGATTTAAAAATTTTAAATTCACTTTAGTGGAAATAAATTGATCATGTGGATCTTATATACATTGAGGATATTGGCATGTGAATTGTCCGTGCGGTTGTGATATGAAATGTGGGCACGAGGTGCTGTGATTAAATGATAATGATATTTGGCACGTGAGTTGTCCGTGCAGTTGAGATATGAAATAAGGACACGATGTGCCGGGAAAATATGATAATTTAATTATGGGCACGAAGTGCCGTGGAGATATGAAAAATGGCTGAGATCCGTGTTTATGAAAAATATGAAAATGGGTCGAGACCCTTATTTTTATGATTATAAAATGAGGTGTCACATGGTGACTTTTTAATTGAAGAATTATATTCAAAATATTTATTTGGAAGGATTTTTATTATGAAAGAATTATATTTGAAAAATAATTATTTGAAACTACATTTGAAAGAGAGTTATTTGGAAGAATTATATGTGAAGGATACTTATTTGAATAAATTGGGCGTACTTGTATTTATTAATTGTTGAGTGATATTTATGGTATTCTTGTTGTCTTGTTGCGTATACCACTGGTTGTTTTATCCTTCCCTTATTGCTATCTGTTTCCTAGTATTTTGTATATTATATTGCACAGGTTATTAGACTAGTGAGTGTCTTGACTGTACCTCGTCTCTACTCCATTGAGGTTAGTCTTGATACTTACTAGGTACCAGCAGTGGTGTATTCATACTACACTTCTGCACATTTTTGTGCAGAGCCAGGTATTGGAGATATCGGACTTGAGCAGAGTTAAAGAGGGATCGTAAGGATTCAAGGTAGAGTTGTTTGGTCGTCGTAGTCCCTTGGAGTCTTTTTATTTCATTGTATTGTTAATTTATAATCAAACAGTATTGTATATTCGGTCCTCGTGATCATTCCATATATTCAGTTAAGAGTTCTTGACTCACTACTACCAGTCTTGGGAGGTTGTATATTATAATTATTTCTGCTGTTAGTTTTTTAAAAAAAAAAAAGGCTTCCAAAGGTAATTAAAATTGGCTTACCTAGTCTTAGAGACTAGGTGCCATCACGACGCATGTGGTGAGATTTTGGGTCGTGACATGCGCACATGCGAGAATTTATCCGCAGGTGCGGAATCGCAGGTGCGGTTGTACCTCCGCAGGTGCGAAAAAGGTTGTTGGACAGAATGTTAAAAGGGGCGAGGCTCAGTCGCTTTTGGTCAAAATTTCCTCCTTTTTGGACGATTTTGGAAGTTTTTGGGAGGAGATTTCAACTAGCAACTTGAAGGTAAGTAAATTCTACACACTTTGAGTTAAATACATAGATTATGGGTAGATTATAACCTGTAAATCTTGGAAATCAAGGGTTTAGATAAAAAAACCTAGATTTGTATAAAAATGAGATTTTAACCACGAAAATAGTTATGGAATTGGATGGAAATTGTATATTTCAGTTCTTGAGGTTATGGGTAATGTTTTTCTCCGAAAATTTTCGGAATCCGGACACGTGGGCCCGGAGTGAATATTAGGAATTTTACCATTTTGGATTGGGTAATTAAATCAATAGCCTAATTTCGAATTATTGAGCATGTATTAATTATTTTGTATAACATTTGGATAGTTTCGGAATTTTCAGCAATGAATTGAGACTTTAACGCGACGTTGTGATCGGAAAGTGGGCTTTGAGACAAGGTAAGTCTCTTGTCTAACCTTGTAAGAGGGAATTTACCCCATAGGTGATTTAAATTATTAATCGTTGCTAATTGTGGGGGCTACGTACGCACAAGGTGACGAGAGTCCGTGCGTAGCTACTAATTATGCTATGTCCGGATAGTTTAGGACTCAAAGCATGAATTACTTGTAATAATTGCATCCTTTATTTATTTAAAATGCTGGAATTTTATTATAAATTGTTAGAGGAACAGTAAAAGAGCGAAATTTCATATATTTGAATTTTTGAGCAAATTATTGACTGTTAATAGAAATTATACACCCTTATGTGTTAAAATTATAATATCTTCTCATTTCGGAGGTTCATAAGAAAATGTCCTCTTTTTTTGTGGAGCGGGCCGAACACCTCGGCAGTATAGATGCATCCATGGATCGTGCCGCACGTCCCTCGGCAGTGTACACGATACTCTGGATCGGACCGTATGACCACGGCGGAAATCGTGCCTAATAATAATTATTATACGATACCTTGATATTTTATTGCAACTTGTGAAGTTAATTGATAAATTGGGAATTATTGAAATTGAAAGAATTAATTATTTCAGTTGGTTAAAGAAAATTATTGTTATTCCTATATATCATGTTGATTTAAATAATTCTATTTTAATATTATTGACCCTTAGTGAGTGTCTAAGTCGACCTCTTGTCACTACTTCTTCGAGATTAGGCTTGATACTTACCGGGTACACGTTGTTACATACTCATGCTACACTTGCTGCACATTTTTGTGCAGGTACATATATGTCTAGCGGCCTTGTGGGCACAGAGGTGTGATTAATGCGGGGACACAGGTGAGCTGCATTATATATTATAATTCGGAGCTAGCAGAGTCTCCTTCAGAGTTATTTATATTTTTTTCTGTCCAATTTGTATTCTGGACAGATGTTGTATTTTATTTTACTCCCTCGTAAATGTTGATGCACTTGTGACACCGGGTTTTGGGAGTGGTTATGGATTGTTTGATATTTTAGTTGAGAAAATATTTATCACTTACTTTGTGAGTTCTATCTTTTACTATTTAATTGAAGGAAATTTTGATTCAAAATTTCTAAAATAAATAATTAAGTTAATTAATTATGGTTGGCTTGCCTGACAGTGGTGGCGCCATCACGACCTTTAATGGATTTTAGGCCGTGACAATTAAATGCTGAAAAGTGTATGGCATGTCTTATATATTCATTGGCTTGGTGTAAACAATCGATGCGAATAAGTTTTTATCTTGGATCCACGCACCATTACCCGTTGGTGTAAACACTCGTTGCGAATGTTTCATTATTTACTTATGTTCTACACCAGTAACCCTAAATTCCATTAAGAAAAAAACCCAGAATTTTCACAATCAATTCAATTTTTGGAACTTCATCTCAAAACTTTACCTAATAATATTCTTCCTCCTTGTCACCACACCACAAATGGTCTCCTACCCCATTTCATGAACATTCTTAAAGAAGCTTTTGATTTGGCTAGTCCTGATTTTACCCTAATCTTGAAAACCCTAAACCCTGATTTATTGATTTTATTATGATTATCTCTAACCATAGGCTTCAAAAGCTGCTGCTGAACTTAAAATCCCAGCTGTTGAATTCATTAGCAGTAGCTCTACAATGACTTACATGTTTTAAAGAATCTAGGTATTAAATTTCCTTTCTCGTCGTCTATTTATTATCGTGACTATGAGTTGGCGGTTTTGTGAGTCATTGGTGGATGGAGTTCTGTAATGGAGAGCATGAAAATATTAGAATCGAAATAATCATGTGTCATACGGAAGTTAGCAAAATAAACCTTAAATGACGATAAATTTGACAACAAAAGAGAAATATACCAAAAGAGATACAAACATTTAATGTGGTTCGGCTAATTGACTTACGTCTGCGAGCGAAGATGAGCAATCCACTATATAAAAAAGAGTACAAAATATTGAGGGAACAAACTCACGAAGAGGCAAATACGAGTGCTAGACTAACACTTACCTGAAATTCTCCCCCGAAACAAGACTCTCAAACCCCCTTATGGTTACATTGTGGATACTACTGAATGAGAAGCAAGGATCCTCAATTTACAGAAGTTCAAACCTTTTCCTCCAAGCAAAGGAACTAGTCAAATATGTGAGTATAATTTCCTTCTAAAAGAAGGAAAATCCAATTATGATAAATATGTTGCCCTTTCTTTCAAAAGATAGAAAAACCAAATATGATAAGAAAATCAGGACAAACACCTAACGGAATATGGCGTTCCGATTATCGCCATGTCCATGCATATTTGATCAACCAATTAATTCTAGGCTTGTTGAATAGGTGGGCATTGCTGTTGAAGTTGTGAGGGACAACAATGGGAAACTTCATAGAGAGGAAATTGCAACCATAATCAACCAAGTGGTGTTGGAGATGAACTTATAAGGCAAAAGGCAAAGGATACGAAGGAAATGCTTTGTTCCAAAGAGGATGAAGAAATTGATGATGTTGTCAAGGAGTTGGAAAAGCTTTGTGCCAAGAAAGGTAATATATAATTTCATAGATGGATTCATGATTTGCATTTGATGAGTTCGATCTTTATGTTTTTTAGCTATGAAGTTATAGTACTTTTAGAAATATGAGTTGGAATTATCATTTGTTCGAAATTTTAATGGGTTTTCATATATATGGCTTCTAGTATAGTTTTTAGGTTTTTAGAAAAGACATTACTATTTTAGTATTTTTTGTTTGTTTTGATGGTTAATGGAGAAGGTTTGTTTTGTTGCTCTATTAGGTTGGATTAATCATACTAGCTAGTCTTGAAGTTTATTTTGTTCATTGTTATTAAAGTATAAATTAGTCTTCTATATTTCCTACTATTTTCCAATAAGCATTTGCTTGAATGATCTAAGTGCAATGGTGTCAAATCATGAAAACAACTTTGTTGTTATCTCTTCATTATTTTAACCTTTCCAACTCTTGTTTTTTTTTTAAACAAATAATTCAGGATATAAAGATTCCTATCTTTTTAATAAGAGAATAATCTAAAGCTGCCAAGACATAAAAAGCCTGAATAATTGAATAAATATGCGTATCTAATCAGAACAAATTTAGTTGCATTAAATTCGGTAAAAAGATTGATCTGTCAATATATTGACGCAAGACATGCACTAATTAACCCTTGTCTGCGGAGCATTTTTTTCAAAAAGGTACTTTCTCAATCACTATTAATTTTTTAATTATTATTATTGTTATTGTTGTAGTTCGCAACAAGCTGTCATGCATTTTACCTAATTTCATAGGGTCTGTTATTTTCTATCCGTATAAGTATCCGTTAACTTTATCCACTAAGACTTGAACATCATATTCGAAGAAATTATATACTATTATTTTCATTTATGTTGAAATTTGAACTTGAGACCTCACTTGATCACTTGACCACAACCTTAAATCCATATATTTCATTTACAGCTATGAAAAATATATTTTCAATCACCTAAAGATAAATTGTTGAGTGTGACCTTCACCACTAATTCTATCTTGATAAAAAGTGTATTTGACAGGGCATACTTTTATATTATTTCAGCAAACGTATGTCCTAAATCTTCTTCTCTTTTAATCTCCTCTTACTAGTGGTATCAAACTTTTCTAGTTGGATGTCACTTTCCTCTAAGGCTGTTTAACGGGCGGATCGGGTGGTTATTTACTTTTAATGATTTGGCTTATCGTTTATCGATTTTTAAATGTATTAATCCGCTAGTCACCCAATAAGATATCGGGCGGATTGGTATCGATTTAGCTATTATCGAGCGGTTATCAATTTAGTTTCAGTTGATTGAAATGATGACATTCTTCGATGCCTTATAATGATGACAAACATTATAAATGTCTTTTTTGTAACAGATGAATTGTGTTTTCAACTATGATACTTAGCTTATAGCAATGATTGATATTAGCAGTATTAACCTGGGAGCTGTCACTGCTGGTTGTGGTTGAAGCTATTATTGCTCTGTAAATTTTATTGTAACTAGCTTGTGTTCTTTCTGCTGCTACTCTTTCGGATTTTGCTAAGAAAAGTTGACATGAAACTAGTTAGAAGTTGCAATGCCTCCTGGCTTTGCTTTGGCTATATAGTAAACTGTTTAAAGTTAAAGTTTTGTAACAAAATATGAATGATTCTGGAATATGGTAATCTTTCTGAAACAAAATATATATATATATATATATATATATATATATATATATATATATATATATATATATTCTTAACGGGTTAACGGATTATCCGTTAAGAAAATTGAATAATCAGCCCCCAAACCGATAAGCCATTAATAAAAAAATTTTAATCCGTTCCCCATCCGTTAAACCGTTAACCCGATACTAATAAGCCATTAACCTTCGATTTTCGGTTTTAGTTCGGTTTTGAACATCCCTACTTTCCCCTCTAATCTTACTTATTTTACCATTTACTCATTCGTGTTTAAATCTCACCCATGAAATATTTCATTGGATCATTAATTATCATTATTGTTCCTTTTGTGTAATAATCTATCCTCTTGAGCGAGTGTCTTTCGTAAAACCTTTCTGTCTTTCAGGATAGGGTTAAAATTTGTATATACATTACCATCCTCAGACCTCACTGGATGGTTGTTGTTGTTGTTGTTATTGTTGTGTAACAATAGAATATTTCTCTGAGCGTAACACGTGTAAGGTAATTAGGCGCATGTTACGGGTTTGAATAAAAAAATCTGATATTTCATTTCAGTAAAAAGGATAGAGAATCAAATCATCCAATGAGCTACGAACAGTATGCCAGTAGCCCTCGACCGCTACATATTATATTCTTCCAAAAAGAAAAAGAAAAAAAAAAAGATGACAAGATGACAAGATGACTAGATATTCGACTTGGGTGCCAAGAAAATATAATTTTATTCCAAGATCACAGGTCCCACTATTTTCAACTATAAATTCAATACCTTCCTTCTATATTTCAAGAATTACTTGCATTTGTCTCTTCTTCTTTCCATAATAAAAACCAAAATCTAAGCATTTCTTATCTACAAAAATGAATCTGCAACAAAGTGCAGCTATTTTTTCTGTAATCCCAATATTAGGCTATGTATTACACACCCTTTTCAATGTTCTATGTAATACTGAAAACTCCAAACCTAAAGATGAGATGGAATTAAAGGAGAATGATGCAGCAACTGCTGGTAATATAGCAGCTCAGAAACATTTCAGGCAACTTCAACATTTTCGAGGAGCTTAATATAGAGCTGCTACACAATTGCTTCAGCGGGAGCTCGCTGTCAGTATTGAAAACGTCCTTAGTTCCTCGATTTTTTTACGATGCGAAATCTATAAATAGCTAAATAGTTATTTGGTACTTATTCGAGAATAGGTGTAGAAGGCGGATCTTCCGTATTGTATATGGGTTCTCGAAAACCCAATAACTTTTGCGTGCATCCTATATTTTTATTAGAAATTTATTAAATATCTAATTGTAAATCCAGTTATTATTATTATATATATATATTAATTTAAGTTATAGTAGGAACCAATTAGCTTCAAATCCTAAATCCGTATCTATGTAGAAGATACTTCATTTTTTTGTTAAACCGTAGGATCCCCTCAAGAAAATCTTTTCTTTCATTAGTTTAATGAATCTATCATCAAATTAAGTAGGTTAAGGTTTTTACTACTTCCGGTTCAAAATAAGCTAAGCGGCGTTTGTTAAAATTATTTGATTAAGTTACTCTTTAGATCTCAGATTACTCTTTATTGATCTCTTCTAACTTTTTAGAACATTTATTAGAGCAAGGTTAGCTTTGAAATAAATAATTATTGCATTTTTTTTTTCTCAACACTTATTTTGGACCAAATTTATATGAGTAAAATGACACTTGTTTTGGACTATTTAATTTATGCTTGAGTAACTAAAATATTCTTTAGGCACCCTCCCAATGATATTACCTTTCATTTATTTATTCACTATAGAGATGTCTTGAGAATGGTTGCTCATTGAAAATGAAAAAAACCTAAAAGAATTATATTGGTGACCAAAAAAAAAAAATTGGACAAACACATAAAAGTAAATTAGTGAGTTTAATAAATCATTTATTTCGAAATAAATTTTTATTTGAAGATTATACTGGTAAATAGAAGATTACATTGACAATGTATATAATTATATTACTATATCAGTGAAATTTAATCAAACATAGCAAGTTGTCATTTTATTAACCTGATTACCACATCAAACTTATTAAAATATTAAATATTATTATAAGTCAACTAAACCCGATGATATAAAAATTCATGTACCGAGGGAGGAGCTAGAAATTCGACTACGCGTTTAGCCGAATCAATAGCTTTTGCTCAACGATATATTTGTGTTAAAAATTAATTAAATAAATATGTACAAATATTAATTTTAGAACTCAATTATTAGAATTTGAAGTTGTCTTTCTAAAGTTCAAAACTCATAAATTAAGTTGAAGTCCTGACTTCACCTCTCAGCATATATAAAAATTAATAAAATTTCTTGCCTCATCAGCTCCTTAATTGAGTGAACTCTATGGTGATGCAAATTGAAGAGGGATTAATAAGGTAATAGTCTAATAGAGTAAATGGAGTTATCTTATCTAATTGTTTATGCTATCGCTTTCCATCCACTAAATCATAAAGACAATTAACCAGAAATTGTTTAATGTTAGAAATTATAATATGAACAAACTAAAGAAAGTCGCAGCTCAAAATTAATGGCATTTCCAGAAATTTTAAAACTTGAAATTTACAAAAGGGATGAGGAAAACGAATTGTACGTATTTGTTTCGCAATGAATGCCTTTGATTTATTGCTTCATTCCCATGCTTCTAATGTTATATGTACGAAAAATGGCTAAATATATTTATGTGCTATAAAATAGTTTTAAAATACTCTTCTAAAGCGCATTTTATTTAATGATAAGGTTTTGAATATTCGTCGAATTAGATTTCACAGCTACACATTTGCACAAATATATCCCTAATTTAAATGGAAAAACACGTGTCTATCACATGAATGTAAAACTCACCCCCAATTTTCAAAACCGAATTTCTTTTTTCTTTTTGAATCATAAGTTCAACTCCAAACCAGTGGCGGATCTATATGGTCTCTTGTGGGTGCTCAAACACCCATTATTTTTTACCAGATTTAGTAAATTTATATAGGCAATTCTAAAAGTATTTAGATAATTATTGATTGAGCATCTACGATTAAATTTCTTTCTTTTTTTTTTGAAATTTTTATCGTCGAACATCCATGACTTTAAAATTCTGGATCCGCCACTGCTCCAAACATATTTCTGCAACAACAGCTAACTAACAACTGAGGCAACTCGGATTTGAGCTAATAAAACTGCATGGTTAGTAATATAGAAAAAGTCAAAATATATACTCAAATAACAATGTGAAATTCAATTCAGCAAGAAATTAAGAGAAGAATAGTCCAAATTTTGCCATACTCACTTGCTCGCATGCGTTATTTGCATCAAACAAAATAATTTAATTTTAGCTGTTAAAAATTGAGGTAAACATGCATATAGTTAAGTGATAAATATGTTGAATTCATTACTTTGAAATGTGCGATAAATGTTTACATGTGCTAAATGTCCAACTTATAATATTGATAACAAAAGAAGAGAATAATATTAATTATTAAAGCTAAATTTGAAAAGACATGTATATACCTAAAAAAAATGCAATTATTTTCGTTTAGTTTTAGATTTTTCTTTACTCCCTCTACTTATGCTAATAACAAACAATCAGAAAATAATATAAAAAACTTGAGAGAGAATTTAGAAAAGACAGAGAAAAGAAAACAAAATAAATTCTCATTTCCCTTTATGCCACGTAAGCAAAAGACAGTAATCTGTTTCGAGTCATCACTTCTCAGTCAAACGAAATCTTAAATCAACGGTTACAAATGCCTTTTAATTCCTTATCATCACCGTCCATTTTATTTTCAAATTTTAAATTGCTAAACCCAAAGGTTATTCCCATCATTTCACACAACCTCTAACGCGCGCACCTGAAAAAATACTCAACCGTTTGAAACAACACACAGAGCTATAACAGTCTTCTTTCTTCAACAAACTTCAACTTCCAAACTGTTACTTAACCCCCCCCCCCCCCCCAAACCCCACCCCGCAAAATTCAAAACAGAGAAAAAAACTCAAAACTGAGAAAAAAAATTCAGTTCTAAAAAATGTCTACGAAGATTTTTGAAGCTTACAAGAAGAGTAAAAGAACACCAAATTTCTATGGCTTTCACAGTTTCCTTGATCCGGGTTGTCCAATTAAATCAACGGGACCATTTCGAGATAATGTTCGGTTGTTTCTTCAGCAATGTGCTGAGCTTGAGGAGTATACAGTAGAAGGAATGCAAATTTGGAGTACATTTTTAGTGCATAAAAACAGAGGCGTTGTGATTCCTCTTTATACCATTGAAGAAAACGTGAAGAATAATGACAATAGAAGTTTTTGTGATCACTGTAGATGTGCTGGTAAGTCTTGAAAATTTTAATACTATTTTCTTTTATTTATTGATTTTCTTCATTTTTTTTTGGGGGGGGGGGGGGGGGGGGGAGAGAGAGAGATTAGTTATTTATGTGCTGGTAAGTTTTGAAATTTTTGAACACTCTTTTGTTTTTTATTGATTTTTGAAAGTTGGGTTTGGGGAATTTTTTGATTTGTTCAAGGATTTCTTCATTTTTTTCGGGAGGTTTTGAATTTTGGGGTTTATGGGTTTAAGGATTTTAATCACTTTATATGTGCTGGTAAGTCTTGAATTTGGACACCCTTTTGGTTATTTTATTGATTTTTGAATTTAAGTTTTCGGGAATTATTTTGATATTTTAAATTTGAATTTTGGTCTTTTTTTGTTTTGTGATTTTTTTTTTTTTTTTATAATTATTTTTTGGATTATCCTTTGTGTTTTTGAGGTTTGAATTTTGGTACGTTCAGTTTCAATTTGAACACCCTTTTGGTCGTTCTATTTATTTGTGAATTGCATTATGGAAATTTCCTGTTTTTTACTTTGGTTTTTTTATTTTATTTTTGGGATTTAAGGATTTTTGAGTATTTTGTGATTTTTCAGGTTGGAGTCATCATTTTGTTTCAAAGAGGAAGTACCATTTGATTATACCAGCTGATTGTGAATGGAACCAGCATCTTAATGATGGTGTTTTTGATGATCAAACTCACATTTTGCATGGTTTGATTCATTGTAATGGATTTGGGCATTTGATTTGCATTAATGGAAATGAAGGTGGATCCAAATTTCTCTGTGGCCGCGAAGTTATGGACCTTTGGGATCGTATTTGCACTAATCTTAGAGCTCGGTAATAAACATTTCTCTAAAGTATTTGATGTATTAGATTCTGGTTTTGAATGTATTAGTTGAGTTCTTGAAATATTTTCATCTGTTTTTGAAAGGAAAATCACTGTTGAAGATGTATCGAAGAAGCATTCGATGGATTTACGTTTGTTGTATGGGGTTGCCTATGGGCATACGTGGTTTGGGCAATGGGATTACAAATTTAGCCATGGAAGTTTTGGGATAATGGAGCACAATTATGAAAGAGCTATTGAAATGCTCGGCTCAATTGAAGTTGATCAGGTGATTGATGGTTTCAGATACAGCAGCAGATCCAATGTAATGAAACAGATGGTTGTTTGCTATAGAGGTTTGAGTGACACTCCTTTAACTACGATCCGTGACCTCTTCAGATTCATTCTTGCTGTGAAGTGCAATTCAATTAAGGAGAAGCCAAATGTTGCTCCTGTTGTAAGAGCATGTTCTTCGTCGAGATATTTGATAAGAAATGCTGCACCAAACAAGTCTGAGGGGAAGGAAAAATCAGTGAGGTATAGAAAGTTTTCGAATATAGCAGCATCTCTTGACAGTAGATGGCCAGTGAGAAGACTTGAGTTCACTGCAGATGTGATTGTTGATGCATTGAAAGAAAAGAAGGCAACAAACAGATTTGGGAGTTTTGGGATGAGTAGGCAGGAGGCACGTGATGCTGCTCGTCTCCACATTGGCGATACGGGGTTGATTGATTATGTTCTGAAATCGATGAATAATGTGATTGTTGGAGGCTATGTAGTTCGTCGGGCAGTGAATCGAGCTACAAGGGTGTTGGAGTACACGATTCAGGAGCTTCGGAATTGTGATCAATCTGAACAAGAAAAGCTCCCGGAGCCAGTTCAGAACTATGCTGTTAATCCTGGAACTGATGTTTACAGTGATGTTTTATGCTTGTATAATAATCTGTTATTGAGCTTTGCAGAATCTGATGTGCTAAAGCTAGCTGTTAGGACAGTTTTGGATAGTAAGCATTTTGTGAAGGAATGGCCATTTAGGGATGATCCAGATGACATATTGTTGAGGTTCATTTGTTGCATTTTGCCGAGTTCTAGTGGTTTGGAAGCTGTACTTAGAAAGGGATATCCCCCCGGAGAACTGGTTGATGTTCCGCTACATTCAACAATTGGTGATCTGAAAATAGCTATTGAGTCTGCAATGAGGGACACTTATTGCATTATGGACAATTTTATGGTAACGGATATTGTAGGGATGGAAAGAATGGGAGATTGTGAAGTGCTCTTTGGCATTGTCGAGTCTGGCTCAGAACTTTGGGTTAGGGGTTTTGGATTGGATTTGGAAAGTGAGTTGAAAAATGAAGGAGGGGCTGATAATTGGACAGTGAACTGTAGGTGTGGGGCTCGGGACGATGATGGTGAAAGGATGGTTTCATGTGATATATGTGAGATATGGCAGCACACTCGCTGCTGTGGGATCGAGGATTCTGAGGTTGTGCCACCGTTGTTTGTGTGTGAGGCTTGTTGCACTTCACTTGCACCACCAAGAGCACAGAACAGCTTTGAGTTTGGTCATTATGCGGCATCATTAGTGCCTTGTGATTCTGAATTTGGCATGGACATGATATACTTAGGGGCAGAGAGTGGCAATTCACCTAGGACAAGATTTGTATAGTCGTAACAAGATAATCATCATATAGTTAGTCATATACTTGTGCAGTTTTTCTGTGTTCTTTTCTGTTGTTACACGTTTTACTCGATTCTTTCAAGGACAAACTCAATAATCAATGATGATTCATATATCCTGCGCGTCCCCTGCTTGTTTACGCATTTCTTTCTGCACCTAAAGTCCATTTACTTGTTTGATAGAAAGACATAAGAATGAAAAACAGCAGGCTATAAAGCAGAGTAAATATCTAAAAACTGAAAAACTGAGACTGAAAGAATAAGAGTTGTCTAGGCAAATGTGACTAAAGTGATAAATAAGAACTAGAACTTCTGCTAGTCATAAACTTTACATGGAAAATGTTCCCTCCAAAGGTTCTTGTGGTTCTGAACTATACAATGAACTCTACAATCTCCTCTTTCTCATCTCTAGTTCTACTTTACAAAATTTTATAGGCAAAAGAATTTGCACCACGGTCCTACTCATGATCTCCTCAAGCGGGAAGTGAGATCAATGAACACATCCTCTTTGATAGGTATTGTGAGACCGCCCATTGGATGATCAAATCCAAACTCTTCTTCAGCTTGAGCTAACAAGTCTTGGAATAAAGGCTGGCTCAGGTATGATATTGGCACGACGAATCGTTTCTTCTGTCTCTCTCCTACATATACTGCACAATGTCCTTTTGGAACACCTTCAGACGTTGAAGTCCTTCTTAAGAATCGATTAGCCTGAATAAACGGAATCACTTTGATACCCATTGTCTCAAGGAGTATTTGGTAACTCTAAATGGTGAAGGAACAGAAAGAACAGGAATTTCAGAATTGCACAGAAAATGGAAGTTTTTGTGAATCTGGATACTTGTGTTTTGCTCAAATCCTTTGTTGTTTGAGTATATATAAGTTAATGACAAGTCTCATAACCGGCTGGTGATAGACAACAGCACATGAAGTTTCACATGGTTTTGCCTACTCTGTTATTGTCAAAGAACTTGGACTATAAATTTGTTGAAGAACAACACTAGGCCCTACTGCTTCTCAGATTAAGAACAGAAAGACACCCTTGAAAGAAAAGCCACAAGAATGGATGAAGTTGATGACTTAGTATCACATGGTATTGCCTTCTAACACCTTGACAAGCACTTAGAATTTTAGGCCATATTTGCTTCTAACCTGCAATTGCTCATGTAATGGTTTCAGATTATTGGCATTGGTGAGAAGTAACCAAGTATGAGCTGATATCATTACTAATAGGCCCCAGTTGTCGACCAAAGTAAAGAAAAGAAGAAACTAAGCTTCATCCACAAATTTAAGGCCCCATATCAACATAGCCAACAGGCATCAGCACATGGCTTTGCCTTTGGTTGTTAGTAGCAAAACTTCAGCTCCAACTACAAAGCCTGTCTACAACCTCTTGTATAAATAACCCCCTTTTTCTATGGACATTTTTCATCATCAAGTAAAAGCATTATCTATTCAGCCATCAAAAGGTTCTAAATTTCTAGTTTACTTTCTTGCTTCGCCACTTTCAAGAAAAAGAAAAATGGAAAGAAAGACAATACTCAGTACTAAGAAGCTCATCAAAATGGCAAGGAAATGGCAGAAGTTCGCGGCCAAGCAGAGGAAGAGGATTTCACTTCCAAGAAATGGTAGTGATGCAGACAGTTGTAGTACATCTTCATCCTCTATTGCCGGAAAAGGCCATTTTGTAGTCTATACAACTGATCAAAGGCGCTTCGTTATTCCTTTGGCTTATCTTGAAAATGAGGTCATTATGCAACTTTTAAACATGTCCGAAGAAGAGTTTGGACTACCAAGTGGTGGCCCTATTACATTACCCTGTGATTCGGCGTTCATGGACTACATCATTTCACTAATCAAGAAGGGTGTAGCCGTTGGAGATCTTCTCAAAGCATTGCTCCTCTCAATTCCATCGCGTTGCTGTTCAACTTCTTCTATTAACCAAGAAAGTGGAAATCAACATATTCTTGTTTATTGAGTCATAAGAGACTCTTTTTGTAAATGACAGCTCAAAATAGATTGTATAGCAGGTTAAAAATAGGCAACTGAGAGCTTGTATTATTGTAGATGGAATAGAGCTTTACCTTGAAATTAACCAGATCTATAACTCCTTTGCAATTTTGGCAATTCTCATCTTGGAAATAGCAGCATTATTTTATTGCAGGAAATGAACTTTGTCCATTGAAACTTACAGTCACACGAATCATGCCGTCATAATTCTAAATGACATTGAATCCTTAATTGTAAAGAGTTTAAATCAAGTGAAATCATAAAGTGTTCCCCTTTCAGACTTTCTTTTCAGTTAAATTTCATACTTGATCAATCTAGCTTGAAAAGGAAGCTGCTAATTAGACCATTTAGAATGTAATAATAAAGCTCAGTGGTTACTCCTACAGCACACTAATCAGGCCACCCCTTCGATTCTTGTTTCTGGTAAAAGGCCATAATACCAGAGCCAAGGTCTTAAGAGATGGTAAAATGGTCACAAATATATCAAGATATTTACGTTTGTAGCTAATTGAATGCATCAAATTCTGCACTTCCAGATATTCAGGTCAAGAAACTAAGCTGAGCATGCCATTTTCTCACACTGCATGCACAATCATGTGATTTAATATCTCTTTTTCACTTCCATTAGACAAAATGTGGAGTTCACTTGCTCAGGAGCATGCTCAGATTTACTATATATCTGGAGCTTGTAAACTTAGGAGTTTTAATATACAACCACACAAAAGAGGGTCCAAGAGCTGTAATTAGTGATAGTAAGTAGTAACACTTAATTGCTGGTGTCAATAAAGCTAGCAGCATAGTTGGCAAAATTTCAGGCACATCCGTCTACTAAATGAGGAAACATGAACATATAAAAGGTTTTTGAGTCTTTCCAATCAAGTGACTTGAAAACATTTGCTTGAATAAAGATTGGCTATATTCATTTGACAGGAGGTTAGTCATTTTAACTAACTTTACAAGCAGAAAATCCTTGTTGCTACTACTACTATACAAAATGGTTAAGAAAAAACAAGGAATTGTTTCCCTCATTGTCAAGTCCCACTTAAATGGAAGTGACATCTCTACTATCTCTAATCTTTCTCATTTCCAAAACTATTGCTTTACAAAATTTCATGGGCAGAAGAATTTGCACCATGGTCATACTCATAATCTCCTCAAGCGGGAGGTGAGATCAATGAACACAGCCTCTTTGCAAGGTATTGTGAGACCGCCCATTGGATGATCAAATACAAACTCCTCTTCAGCTTGAGCTAACAAGTCTTGGAATAAAGGCTGGCTCAGGTATGATATTGGCACGACGAATCTCTTCTTCTGGCTCTCTCCTACATATACTGCACATTGTCCTTTTGGAACACCTCCACATGTTGTAGACCTCCTTAGGATTCGATTAGCCTGAATAAATGGATTCATTTTGATACCCATTGTCTCAAGGTGTATGTGGTAACTCTAAATGGTGAAGGAAAAGAAAGAACAAGAATTTGAGAATTGTACAGAAAATGGAAGTTTTCTTTTGTAATCTGGATACTTGTGTTTTGCTCAAATCCGTTGTTGTCTGAGTATATATAAGTTAATGGCAAGTTTCATACTCAACAAGTGATAGACAACGGCATATGAATTTTCACATGGTTTTGCCTACTCTGCTATTGTCAAAGAACTTAGATCATAAATTTATTGAAGAACAACACTAGGCCCTACTGCTTCTCAGATTTGGAACATAAGAGACCCTTAAAATAAAAGCCACAAGAATGGATGAAGTTTATGACTAAGTATCACATGGTATTGCTTTCTAACTCCTTGACAAGAACTTAGCATTTTAGGCCATATTTGTGGAATAACGTCAGGTTTCTCATACTCCGATTAACCTAAACTATTCCTACAGAGTCCCTCCTCTAAAACTCAGCTTTAATGCATTTGTTTTTATAGCAAAACTAGCCAAGATGACAATTCAAAGGTCCCTTATCTACATGACCAGGAAGGGAGAAGCACATGGTTTTGCTTCTAACCTGCAATTGCTCATCTAATGGTTTCTAATTATTGGCATTGGTGAGAAGTACCAAGTATGAACTAATATCAATACTAATAGACCCCAGTTGTCGATTAAAGTAAATAAAAGAAGAAACTTAGCTTCATCCACAAATTGAAGGCCCCATATCATGATATCAACATAGCCAACAGGCATCAGCACATGGCTTTGCCTTTTGTTGTTAGTAGCAAAACTTCAGCTCCAACTCAAAGCCTGTCTACAACCTCTTGTATAAATAACCCCTTTTTCTATTGACATTTTTGATCATCAAGTAAAAGCATTATCTATTCAGCCATCAAAAGTTTCTAAATTTCTAGTTTATTTTCTTGCTTCCTAACTTTCAAGAAAAAGAAAAATGGAAAGAAAGACAATGGTCAGTACTAAGAAGCTCATCAAAATGGCAAGGAAATGGCAAAAGTTCGCGGTCAAGCAGAGGAAGCGGATTTCATTTCCAAGAAATGGCAGTGATACAGACAGTTGTAGTACATCATCATCCTCTATAGTTGAAAAGGGTCATTTTGTAGTATATACAGCTGACCAAGCACGGTTCGTCATTCCTTTGGCTTATCTTGAAAATGAGGTCATTATGCAACTTTTAAACATGTCCGAAAAAGAGTTTGGACTACCAAGTGGTGGCCCTATTACATTACCCTGTGATTCAGCGTTCATGGACTACATCATGTCACTGATCAAGAAAGGTGTAACTGCTGGAGATCTTCACAAACAATTGCTCCTCTCAATTCCTTCATGTTGCTATTCAACTTCTTCTTTTCACCAAGAAAGTGGAAATCAACATATTCTTGTTTATTGAGACATGAAACGCTCATATTTTGTAAACGATAGCTCAAAACAGATTGTATAGCAGATGAAAAATAGGCAACTAAAAGTTGTATTATTACAGATGGAACAGAGCTTTAACATTCTCATCTTGGAGTAGTACTATTATTTTATTGCAGGCAATCAACTTTGTTTATCGAAACTTACAGATGTATGAATCAAAATAACGCAAGTCTAAATGACATGAAAAATTAATTGTAAAGAGTTTAAATGAAGTGAAATAATTAAATGCTCCTTTTCCAAACTTCCTTTGCAGTTAAATTTCATACTTGATCAATATAGATTGATAGGTTTAAGTTTAAGCTTCCTTCTTGATTGTCATCATCAAAAAGGGGGAGATTGATAGGTTTAAGTTTAAGCTTCAATGATGAAAATATTATCTTATGTTATATTTGCAGGACTAACAAAAAAGAAAGAATGGAGATGCTTAGCAAGATGTTGTTGCTACATCAATGATCAATCAAGAGAAGCAAATTTATTCATCCAGAATTAAGCTCACTCCAGGCAGATCAAAGGCATCAACGCTGATGCAAAGGGAAGCTGCAATTCACATCAAACAAAGGGGAAGAAGAAAGGACAAAAGACATGGGAGACAAGTTTAGTGGGAAATACATTTTAGTGGGAGACACTTGGAAGTGGTGCTTCTTGTCATCAAGCACTCCTTGGATTAATTGAAATCCACCAAATAAAGACCATCTGACATACGCCCATCCTCAAGGAAAATATGAAGCATCTCGGTATGGAACAGTGCACTCTATAGATTAAATAACTTCTAGCCCATCTCTCTCGGTATGGAACAGAGCACTCCAAGAGCATTCCAAAAAGAAATCAAAGACACTCTTCTCGAATACAACACTCAGCTCTTTGAAAGAATCAGAGACACCTTGCTGGATTTAAATACATACACACAACAATGCTTGCCTATAAGTTACTCGAAAACTCAAGCAGCAAGTGCGCAACTATATACATTGTATTCTAAGTGTGTGTACTACTTAGTTCAAACACTGAAATCTTTAGTTATCAGTGTCTCAAAAGATAGAAAGATCTAGAATACAAAAGAGAGTTGTGTCAATTACTCAGAACTCAAAGTGTGACACTGTTCGTTGATGGTGAACGCTTTAAAACCATCTGTGTTGTAACAATTTCAAAGATCTTAAGGGAACCCTTATGACCCAAGGGAAACTGGATGTAAGTAGCACAACGGTACCGAACCAGTATAAATCGATGTGTGATATTTACTCTTCTTTACTGCTTACTTTCATTCTGCATTGTGATCAGTCAACTAATACTTGTGTTAGTCGACTAATTTTTAAATAGTCAACAATTCACCCCCCTCCCCTCTTGTACGTTCAATTGGTATCAGAGCAAGGCTCACAATCTTGCCTAACCGCTAGTGAGGAAAAGATCATGGGATCCAATACTGTTGTTGATGCTCTCTTTCAAGAAGGGACCTCTCAGGTCCGACCCCCTTACTTCAACGGTCAGTATTTCTCTCACTGGAAAGTTCGCATGGAAACGTATACTATGTCATATGACATCAAAGTATGGCATGTGATCAAAAAGGAAAATCTTCCTGTTCCTCCCAAGAATGATGCAAACGATCAAGTCATCGTATCTACTGATCTTCTTGACTTGGATGATTACACTGATGAACAAGCTGTTATCATCACTATTAATGCAAAAGCAAAAAGTCTACTGTATAATGCAATCAATGGAGAAGAATATGAAAAGATATCAAGTTGCGAAACTGCAAAAGAAATGTGGGACAAACTGGAAGTCACTTACGAAGGAACCAACAAAGTGAAAGAGACTAGGATAAACCTCTTGGTTCGGGACTATGAGTTATTTCATATGAGGGATGGTGAATCTGTAGAAGAAATATTTTCCAGGTTCAGAAAAATACTTGGAGAACTCAAATCATTTGGAAGACCTATTAAAAGTGGTGAACATGTGAGAAAGATCCTCAGAAATCTACCTACAATTTGGCATGCAAAGGTCATTGCGTTGGAATGTCAAGATCAGGACAAAATTTCCTATTATGAGCTCAGAGGTGATCTAATTGCTTTTGAGAAAACTCATCTTGACAGACAAATTCAAGAGAAGAAGAAAAATGTTGCTTTCAAGGCAACTGTGGCTGAACATGAAGAAGAAGAAGAAGAAGAAGAAGAAGAAGAAGAAGAAGAAGAAGAAGAAGGAGAAGAAGAAGAAGAAGGAGGAGAAGGAGAAGGAGAAGGAGAAGGAGCAGGAGAAGGAGTAGGAGGAGGAGGAGGAGGAGGAGGACATTGCAATGGTCTCTCAAGTCGTAACCAGCATGATGAGAAGAAACAGAAATAACAGAAGATGGAAGTCCAACTTCAGGAAAGGTGGGACTTGAGAGAACATTGCAATGCTCTCTCAAGTCGTAACCAGCATGATGAGAAGAAACAGAAATAACAGAAGATGGAAATCCAACTTCAGGAAACGTAGGATGAGAAATGAAGCTGATAAAAATGATGGAAGGTGTTACGAATGTGGGAAGTTTGGTCACATTCAAGCTGACTGTCCGGAATTAAAGAAGAAGCTTAGCAGAAACTTACAAAAGAAGAAAGCTTTCGGGGCATGGAGTGATGAGGAAGAAACTGATCACGAGAAAATTTCTAACATATGTTTCATGGATCTAAGTGACAATGAAGATTCGGGAGAACTTGGACTAATGGCAGACAGCACCGATGAGGAAGACGACTCAAGAGAACTTTGTTCAGAGTCAGATGAAGGAACTAGTGAGGTACGTACTCCTTTATGCCCTAATTGTTATGAACTTCAAGAATTTGTTGATATTTCTCTTGCAGACATAGAAAGAGTAGTAAATGAGCTTAGAAAAACCAAGAGAGTAAAAGAGAGAGAGAAGAAAGACTGGGCCTTGAAACTAAAAGTGTGTGAAATTGAGTGCGATATGCTTCAAGATGAAGTAAATGAACTTAAGCTTCAATTAAATGGCTTGAAAAAGACCATGAGTCTAGTCCAGTCAAGTCAAATCAAGCTGCTCATCACAAGAAGAAAATCGCTTGTTCTTTTTGTGGTAAAAATGGCCATAGTACTAACAATTGCAGGAATAGAATTAGAGCTGAAAGTAGTACCGGTAACTCTAACAGCTCATCCTGCTCCTATTGTGGTAAAAGAGGTCACATCTCAAATCATTGCAGGTTCAAAAACAACAGAAGATGGGTATGGAGACCAAAATCTTCAAATCAAACTAACACTCAACAGTCTAACCATTTAGGACCCAAGCAAGTTTGGGTACTAAAAATGAGTAATCTTGTTTTGCAGGAACACCGCAAGAAAAATCGAAAAGGAAAATGGTATCTCGACAACGCGTGTTCCAGATATATGACGGGTGACAAACAACTGTTCAAATCAGTCACCAAGCTAGATGGAGGAACAGTTACTTTTGGTGACAAATCCAAAGGAAATATTATTGGTGTTGGAAAAGTTCCTTTAAGCTCAACATGTGATGTAGATGAAGTCTACCTAGTTGATGAACTTGGCTATAATCTTCTCAACATCAGTCAACTATGTGATAATGATTATGAGGTTCATTTTAAGAAACATGGCTGGTTTATAGAAGATGAATCAGGTAATAGAGACAGAAATGTCTACACTATCAAGAACTTAGAAACATTTGGGGATCGAATCTATCTTACATCCATGGTTGAAGATCCCTGGGTTTAGCATAGAAAACTTGGCCATGCAAGCATGCATACTATTCAAAAACTGTCTAAACATGATCTTGTTATTGGACTCCCAAAACTAGATTTTTCGAAAGATCATATCTGTGATGCATGTCAACTATGAAAACAAACTCGCTCATCTTTCAAAGTCAAAAACATTGTTTCTACCTCTAAACCTCTCCAATTGCTGCATATGGATTTATTTGGTCCTACTAGAACTGCTAGTATAGGAGGTAAGAAATATGTTTTTGTTCTTGTAGATGATTTCTCTAAATTTACCTGGGTTATGTTTCTTCGTTATAAAGATGATGCTCTAAAGAATTTTGAATTTTTCTGTAAGAAGGTTCAACGAGAAAATGGATACTACATCTCTACTATCAAAAGTAATTATGGAGGAGAGTTTGAAAGCAGAGCTTTTGAAAATTTCTGTAACAATCAAGGAATCTCTTATAATTTCTCTTCACCAAGATCACCACAGCAAAATGGAGTAGTAAAGCGTAAAAAAAGAACCTTGCAGGATATGGCAAGAACCATGATCGTGGAAAACTCTCTACCTCATCATTTTTGGGCAGAAGCTGTGAGTACAGCATGTCACATCATCAACAGATGTCTGATTCGACCAATTCTAAAAAAACTCCTTATGAACTGTGGAATGGTAAGAAACCAAATATCAGCTATTTCCACCCCTTTGGATGCAAATGCTTCATCCATAACAACGGGAAGGATAATCTTGGTAATTTGATCCAAAGAGTGATGAAGGTATATTTCTTGGTTACTTTCCTTCAAGTAGAGCTTACAGAGTTTATAATAAGAGAACCTTATGTATTGAAGAATCTATTCATGTTGTTTTTGTTGATACTAACCCTCGCCCAAGGAATGAACATATTTCTGAGGATGAGGAAATTTCATCTGCTCCTAAGTTAGTTATTGTAGGTAAGGATCATAAAAATGAGTCAGCTAATCAACAGACTCAATCAGCTGAAGTACCACCAGAAGATTTTGACCTGACCAAATCAGTCGACTACCAAAGAAAGGGTGACTCCAGTAATTACTCCAAATGAATGGAAGAGTGAACCAGGATATCCTCACAAATTCATTATTGGAGATCCACATGAGGGAATAACTACAAGGAAATCTCAAAAGAACAAATCTCATGTAGCTCTCATTTCTCAAATTGAGCCCAAGAAAGTGAATGAAGCTCTAAAGGATTCTCATTGGATTAGTGCTATGAAACAAGAATTAGATCAATTTGAAAGAAATAAAGTGTGGAAATTAGTTCCAAAGCCTCAAAACTCTTCTGTTGTTGGAACTAAGTGGGTCTTCAGAAACAAATTGAATGAATCAGGTCAAGTTGTTTGAAACAAAGCAAGACTAGTGGCCAAGGTTATTCTCAACAGGAAGGAATCGACTATGAAGAAACCTTTGCGCCTGTGGCAAGACTTGAATCAATTCGGATGCTACTCGCTTTCGCTTCTCACAAAGGATTCAAATTATTTCAAATGGATGTTAAAAGTGCGTTCCTAAATGGTTATATCTCTGAAGAAGTATACGTGAAGCAACAGCCTGGCTTTGCAAATGCCACCTTACCAAATCATGTATACAAGCTGACTAATGCCCTGTACAGTCTCAAACAAGCTCTTCGAGCATGGTATGAAAGGTTAAGTTCTTTCCTTCTAAATCAAGGTTTCAAACAAGGTAATATCGATACAACCCTTTTTATTAAGCAATCCAGTTCAGGAAATCTTATTACTCAAATTTATGTAGATGATATTATTTTTAGTAGCCCTAACTCTGTTCTTTGTGAAGAATTTGCTCTTTCAATGAAAGGAGAATTTGAAATGAGCATGATCGGAGAGCTGACCTTCTTCCTTGGGCTTCAAATCAAGTAGTCCCCTAAAGGGATTTTTATCTGCCAAACCAAGTATACCAGGGAGCTTATCAAAAAGTTTGGGATGGAAGATACTAAGGCTACTGGCACTCCAATGAGTCCAACTACCGTGCTAGATGAAGATAGCAATGGAAAGCTGGTTGATGAAACCATGTATATAGGGATGATTGGATCTCTACTATATCTAACTGCCAATCGACCAGATATCATGCTTAGTATGCTAATTTTGCAGGAGACAAGATTGATAGGAAAAGTACCAGTGGGACATGTCAATTGTTAGGAAATGCATTAGTATCTTGACACAGCAAGAAATAAAATTGTGTTGCACCATCAACGACTGAGGCAGAATACCTAGCCGTTGGAAGCTGTTGTACACAAGTTCTATGGATTATGTACCAACTTCTTGATTATGATTTATCTCTTACATCCACTCCTATCCTTTGTGACAATACTAGTGCTATCTGTTTATCAAACAAATTTGTGCATCATTCTAGAGCAAAGCATATAGAAATTAAACATCATTTTATATGTGATCATGTAGCAAAAGGTGACATTGTTTTAAGTTTATTGGTACGGATTCTCAAATTGTTGATATTTTTACAAAACCTCTTTTGGAAGAAAGATTTTGCCTTCTCCGAAAATAAATTGGCATTGTGCCAAATCTGTAAATCAAATATTTCCTTGAAGTGTTTAAAATATTTTACCCTATGCTAGAATATTTTATTTTCTTACTTATATGTGATTTAATTTCTTTTCTGTGTAAGCATAATTTTTGCAAGGACTGTCGTTCAGTCACTGCCAAACCATCACTTCCTTCTGAACTTGGCCTTTCCATTAATCAAGGCGTCTCTTCGCTATTCCCAAAATTTTGAATAAAAACCCTCCATCTCCAATACTCCTATCATTCTCTACCAAACAACCCTTCACACCATGGCAAAAAAAAATCTCTCATCTGCAACCAGACGCAATCGAAGGTTTCAAAAACCCCTTAACACTGAAGTGCCTGTGGATGTGGAGTCGTCCATTGAATCAGATTTTCTCAGAACAGACAATGAAAGCAGCAAATCAGCAAAGCAACAAAAAAATATTGCACCTGTTTCGTCCATTTTTGCCTTTCTTTTCCTTCTTGCTTCCGCAACATAATTCCATGGTATAGCATTAGACTTATAAGACGACGTAGGTACTACCATCACAGTGAAGGGCATTGTTACTTCAACCTCAAACGGAGTTGGTGCAGCTACCTCAACTTCAATTGGTGCCTGAGTCTGTACCATGATAGGTGTGAGAGTGACTGAAGATGTTTCAGAATTATCCCTTTCTCGAATGAGTCCAATTGACCCCTCTGAGTCCCATTCTTCATCAGTTTCTATCACGTTTACTCCTCCACCCATGTGATCTGGGAGAGGATTGTTACGAACATTAGGTGTAGCCTCCTTTGCCTATATGACTTTGGTGTCAATTAATGTCTGAATCTTATCCTTCAAAGTACGACACTCATCAATAGTATGACCTTTCATGCCTGAGTGATAGGCACATGTATTGTTTGGATTAATCCTTTCTTATCTTAGATCGTGCGATTTAAGGATTCATTTCCCTAACAATATGTTATGTTTTCAGCGATGCCTAAGAAGTCTATAGCAACCCATAAGGGAAAGTCCGTGGCTGATGAGACTACTAGTCGAGTGCCACGAGTTACCATGGTTCGGGGAGAGTCTCATAATGAGATTCTATCTCAGACTTCATATACCCCGTCCTTTCCAGAGGAGCTCTGAGAGGCACCAGCTCCAGCGCCTTCCCCTGTACACCTAGCTCCTCAGCCAGATGCACTGGGGCAGGAGATGAGAGATGCTATTCAGCTATTAACTC
Source organism: Nicotiana tomentosiformis (assembly GCF_000390325.3). Taxonomy (NCBI): domain Eukaryota; kingdom Viridiplantae; phylum Streptophyta; class Magnoliopsida; order Solanales; family Solanaceae; genus Nicotiana; species Nicotiana tomentosiformis. Next base: position 134,363,394 of record NC_090816.1, read on the forward strand.
GATTAGTAGCCGCACGATCTCGGCATCAGGAAGTAGGTATTGGTCATGCAGATAGGGACATCAGTGCGAGGGTTCGTGATTTCATTAATTTGGACCCTCCATTATTCACTGGAGCAGATCCAAACGAGGACCCTCAGGTATTTATCGATAGGATGCAGAGGACTTTGAGGGTAATGAAGGCCATTGCGACTGAGTCAGTTTAGCTAGCTTCCTATAGACCTCAGGATGTTGCAGTTAATTGGTACGAGTCTTGGGAGTTGTCCAGAGGTGAGGATGCCCCTCTAGCGGTATGACATGAGTTTACAGAGGCTTTTCTTCATTATTATCTACCACCAGAGCTTAGTTGGGCTAGCGTTGATAGGTTCTTGACACTTCGGCAGGGTAATATATGTGTTCGGGAGTACACCCTTCAGTTTGATTGTTTGGCTAGGTATGCTCCCACTATTGTAGCTAAGATGGAGGATTGGGTTCACCGGTTCGTGATGAGGTTGGAGACACACCTACTTAACGATTGTATACCAGTCCCACTTCAGCCAGGCATGGATATTTCTCATATTCAGGCATACATTCAGGGTGTAGAGGAGCGTAAGCAAAAGTAGAGGACCGATCGTGAGCATGATAGGGGCCAGAGTAAAAGAGTGAGATCTTCGGGTCCTTCTAGTGAGTTTTGAGGTGGTTAGAGACAACAATACCTGAGGCATCCATCCCATCCATCGGCTAGCGTACCCCCTCAGTTGATGGTAGGAGATTTGATTATTCCACATATTCAGGGCCTCAAGTTCTCAGTATAAGGGTGAGTCAAGTCAGATGAGGCCGCCCTTGCCACGATGTGCTTAGTGTGGTAAGCAGCATGTCGGGCAGTTCTATATGGGGTTGGGTGTTTGTTATACTTGTGGTTATCCAGGCCACGTTTTGAGATATTGTCCGACGAGAAGTGGTGCAATCATAGTTCAGCCAGCAGGATCTATAGCTGGTTCTTCATCATCGGTACGCCCCCACTCCCCCCCGGGCAAGGTTTACAAGAACCAATCGGGCATGGTAGAGGCAGAGGTAGAGCATCTAGCTCGAGCAGTCCTCAGAACCGCATTTATACATTAGCAGATCGACATAATCAGGAGTCGTCACCTGATGTTGTTACAGGTATATTATTAGTCTCCTCATATGATGTATATGCATTGATTGATCCAGGTTCCACCTTATCATATGTTACTCTGTTGGTTGCTAGTAAGTTTGGAATAGAACCTGAGTTGGTTAAACCTTTTGAGGTGTCCACACTTGTTGGGGATCCAGTCATAGCTAGGCGAGTATATAGAGATTGTACAGTAGTAGTTCATAGTCGATCTACAGTAGCATACCTAATTGATTTAGATATGGTAGAATTTGATGTTATACTGGGTGTGGATTGGTTGGCTTCTTGTTATGCCAACATTGATTGTAGATCAAAGATGGTTCGATTCCAGTTTCTAGGGGAGCCTGTTTTGGAGTGGAAATGCAATACGGCATCGCCGAGAAGTAGGTTTATTTCCTATCTCAAGGCAGGGAAGATGATTGGAAAGGGCTATATTTATCACTTAGTTCGGGTACGGGATGTGAAAGTAGAGTCACCAACCATTCAATCTATCCCTGTGGTTAATGAATTTCCCGATATTTTTCTCGATGAGCTTCCGAGTCTTCCGCCAGAGCGAGAAATTGCGTTTTCTATTGACATATTACTAGATACTCAGCCAATATCCATTCCTCCTTATAGAATGGCACCTGCATAGCTGAGAGAGTTGAAGGAACAACTAAGGGACTTGCTTGAAAGAGGCTTTATCAGACCTAGTACATCACCGTGTGGAGCACCTGTGTTATTTGTGAGGAAAAAAGATGGTTCCTTGTGGATGTGTATTGATTATAGATAGTTGAATAAAGTGACGATCAAGAATAAGTACCCGCTCCCGAGGATTGATGATTTATTTGATCAATTGCAATGTGCCAAATGTTTCTCGAAGATAGACTTGAGGTTCGGGTACCATTAGGTAAGGTTTAAGGAGAAAGATATTCCGAAGACAGCATTCAGGACCAGATACAGACACTTTGAGTTTTGTGTTATGTCATTCGGTTTGGCCAATGCCCCAGCAATATTCATGGATTTGATTAACTGTGTGTTCAGACCATTTCTAGATTTGTTTGTGATTGTATTTATTGATGATATATTGATGTATTCTCGTTCAGAGACTGAGCATGCAGATCATTTGCGTACTATGCTCAGAGTTCTACAAAAAGGGAAGTTGTATGCAAAATTCTCTAAATGTGAATTCTGGTTGAATTCTGTAGCTTTCCTTGGCCATATTATTTCAGGTAAAGGTATCCGGGTTGATACACAAAAGATTGAGGCAGTAAAGACTTGGCCTAGACCTATGAAACCAACGAAGGTTTGTAGCTTTCTCAGTTTGGCAGGTTATTACAGGAGATTTGTAGAGGAATTTTCTTCTCTTTCAGCACCATTGACAAAGTTGACTCAGAAGGCAGCTAAGTTTGCAGTGGACCGATGCTTGTGAATGGAGTTTCCAGACATTAAAGGACAGACTAACTTCAGCGCCGGTTCTAACACTCCCAGAGGGAACCGATGGTTATGCTATCTATTGTGATGCTTCGGGCATTAGATTGGTTTATGTACTGGTGTAGTATGGTAAGGCTGTAGCTTATGCTTCTAGACAACTAAGAAAGTACGAAAAGAATTACCCGGCCCACAATCTAGAGTTAGCCGTGGTGATTCATGAACTAAAGATGTGGAGGCACTATTTGTATAGCATTCATGTTGATATCTATACGGATCATAAAAGCCTTCAGTATATCTTCAAGCAAAAGGAATTGAACTTACGTCAAAAGAGATGGTTGGAGCTACTGAAAGACTATGACGTTGATATTTTATACCATCCAGGGGAGGCGAATGTAGTAGCCGATGCCCTCAGTCGTAGATCTATGGGTAGCCTATCATATTTACATCCAGAGAAGAGGGGGATAGCCCATGAGATTTATCAGCTAGCTAGTCTTGGAGTTCGATTACTGGACTTAGGTGATACCGGAGTTACTATTTAGGACACGGCAACATCCTCTTTAGTAACTGAAGTGAAGGAACGCCAGTACGAGGATCATGTGTTAGCTCATTACAGGGATACAGCCCCTCAAAAGGAGAAGACACCATTTAAGATTACAGGAGACAGAATCCTTAGATATTGAGGACGATTATGTGTCACTGATGTTGCAGGGCTATGTCGGCAGGTTATGGGAGAGACTCACTATTCTCGTTGTTCTGTCCATCCAAGAGCAACAAAGATGTATCATGATATCAGGGAAATATATTGGTGGGACCGAATGAAAAAGGAGATAGCAAAGTTTGTTGCTTAGTGCCCTAACTGCCAGTAGGTTAAGATTGAGCATCAAAAACCCGATAGATTATTGCAGACTATAGAGATTCCGACTTGGAAATGGGAAGTAATTCATATGGATTTCATCATAGGCTTACCTCGTACCCAGCGTAAGTTCGATTCTATATGGGTGATTGTTGATAGACTTACAAAATCAACCCATTTTCTGCCTGTTAGGACTACATATTCCGCAGAGGATTATGCAAGGCTTTACATTAAGGAGATAGTACGACTTCATGGTATCCCTATATCTATTATCTCGGATAGAGGATCTCAGTTTACAGCCAATTTCTGGAGGTCCTTCCAAAAAAGATTGGGAACTCAGGTAAGTCTTAGTACAATATTTCATCCCCAAACACACAGAGAAGTTACGCGTACTATTAAGACACTTGAAGATATGTTATGGGCCTGTGTGATAGACTTCATGGGTAGTTGAGATGATCATCTGCCGCTTATTGAATTCGCGTATAATAATAGCTATCATTCCAGCATTCAGATGGCTCCATACGAAGCTCTTTACGGACGAAAGTGTAGGTCGCCTATCAGATGGTTCGATGTTGGGGAAACTAAGTTAGTAGGACCAGAGCTGGTACAACAGGCAATCAAGAAGATTTAGCTTATACAGAAAAGGCTATTAGCAGCTCAAATCCATCAGAAGTCTTATGCGGATAATCGACGACGAGACTTGGAGTTTCACGTTGACAACTGGGTATTCCTAAAGGTATCACCGATGAAAGGCATTATGAGGTTCGGTAAGAAAGGAAAACTTAGAACTCGGTACATTGGACCATATAAGATCATACGCAAGGTAGGCTAGGTAGCATAGACTTGCCTTCTGACTTAGAGTCTGTACATCCAGTCTTTCATGTGTCTATACTCCGTAAATGTATCAGAGATCCTTCTAGAATCGTGACAGTTGATGATGTTCAGGTCATAGATCAGTTATCATACGAGGAATCTCTCATTGCTATACTAGATAGACAGGTTCGGAGATTGAGGACTAAAGACGTAGCTTCGGTGAAAGTACTTTGGAGAAACAATAATATGGAAGAAATGACTTGGGAAGCTGAAGAAGATATGAAGTCTAGGTATCCTCATTTGTTTCCTCTTCCAGAGGAGGATCCGAATGAGACATCACAACCTTTAGGTTCGTGTATGGATTCTTGTTTTAGTAATTATCATTGGTCGTGTGAGGCTATTGTCGTTATTGATGATTGTGGCCCTATGTGGCATTGAATTGTTGAGTTTTCTACAGGAAGGGTTGGTAGTGGTACTGTTACAAAGGCGAATCTGCCAAAAGTTTATATAGATCCCACGGAGTTAAACATTCAAGGACGAATGTTTCTAAGGGGAAGGATGTTACATCTTGCATTTCGTACGTTAAAGTTTTGTCGTAAGTTAATCGATGTAAGCTCGGGAATGAGATTATTTTTGAGGATATAAGTATTTATGTTATTTGTAACAAGTGATAAGTGAGTGTTGTGAAGATTAGAGGGTAAACAAATCAAAGAATGAGTATTCGTTGAAATTTGTCAATTCGGGATAAAATACGGTCCAAGCTATAATATCCCGTATTTATGGACTAGTGCCATACAAGGTACCACATGACCATGATAGTAAGGTATATGAAGTGTATTAGTATTTAAGTAAAATGTGTGCTAGAATTAATTATGTGAATAATGATTAATTGTGGGAATAATGTGGGAAAACAAGTAAATAATTATGGTATTAAATAGGATTAAGTGGATAAGAATTTTTAATGGGTTGCCACATGGCATTAAGTTGGCCAAGGGTGGCACCAATGTGCATAGATGAGTCATAGCACTTGATGTGCCTTGTTTACACGTGAAAGTGCAAGGAATATCCCTTAAGCCTTCATGTTATTCTTCTTTGGCAATTTGAGATATATAAAGGATGTTGAAATCTTTCCTTCTATTGTTGGGGATTCTCTTATTTTGGAACATAGCCAAAAACATACACACATGATACTCCATATGTTCAACAACATGAAGTATGCCATGATCATAAGAAGTGCTTAGTTTTTGTTCAAAGATTTAGAAGGAGCAAAAGTTGTTCTTGGCAAGCTCAAGTAAAAGTGTTTGATAAATTCGTCAAGTAACGTATGTTAAGGATATCCCTTCTTTCCTTTTGGCATGATCCATATGATACAAACGAAACGAGCAAACACACAACTTTCATAAATGTCTCTATTTATAGAAGCACTAGGGGTGTCTATATTCTTGAATTCCTATGTGTCTTATTATTATATCTTTTGTTCATGGGTCTCAAAAAAATAGGTGGTTGATAAAATTTATCCGGAAGCATATTGATCTTATGACATTCCGAGAAATCTTATTAACTTACTTCTTATGTATTTCATTCATTTATACATGTACATTGACCCATGATCAGATGGCATTATATACGTGTATATTATATCTATACGGGATATGGGAAAACATTACGGCGTTATATACGCACCACCATCTGATCAGTTGGTATATATTGATGATTTCTCCCACAGAGGCCGAGATTATATGATGGGATTCCCTTAGAGGCTTGATGATGTTATGTACACATATACCTACGCATGATACGATATTTATACGCACATGCATGACTTTATAAATATTTCAGGATTTACAAAGTTATTTAGACTTACAGGCGGATTCCTTTACTCAATGTTTCTTTTATGTACAAATTTTCATGCCTTACATACTCGGTACATTATTCGTACTGATGCCCCTATTTCCTGGGGCCTGCGCTTTATGTCCGCAGGTGCAGGTAGACAGGCTGACGGTCCCCCTTTTTAGGATCTTTGATCAGCGAGAGTTGGTGTGCTCCACTTGATCTGGAGCTTTTATTAGTTTTGGTACGCTATTTTTGTATGTAAATATGGGTATCACGTGGCCCAGTCCTGTCCTTCATATAGTTATACACTCTATCAGAGGTCTGTAAACAGTCATGTATAATTGGATAGTATGTGGCATTGTCGGCTTCTAGTTTTGGATATATCGTTGTCTATAGCAGCCTTGTCGGCTCGCCCTATCGTATTCCGCATGTATATGTATATATGTCTTTTGGAAATTTCCTCACGTACGTTATTCACGTGGTGTGAACACCTACTTTTGTACTATATTTGAATTTTTATCACCTTCTACTATGTAAATATTTTCAGAAATTTAATATATATTTTTTATCTTTGTTATATATATATATATATATATATATATATATATATATATATATATATATATATATATAGGGTAGAAATTAATAATAATTTAAAAGGTCAATTATTACTTTTAGTATTATTTTTATTATTATTTTTATCTTTACTTTTAAATAAAATGAATTAAAAACCGAAAATTAATTATTATTATTATTATTATTATTATTATTTTAAAACAAATTTCGGATAGGAATTAAAAAATAGGAAAAGTAGAAATAAAAAATTAAAAAGTAAAAGTAAAAGTAGGTGAAAATTGTTTAATAAAAAAGTAAAAGAAAGTGAAAGATTAAGAAAATAAAAGTAAAATAATGTGGAAATTTAAAAAAATAAAAAATAAAAGAAAGTTGAAATTAAAAAATAAAATTAAGGGTAGCTGCAAATATTTTTAAAAAAAAATTAAAATAAGTGTGAAATAAAAAAAGAAAAGTAAAATAATTGGGAAATAAGAAAAGAAAAGTATAAAAGTGGGAATTTAAATATAATAAAAGTAAAAAAAAGTAAGAAATTAAAAAATAAAAGTAAAGGAAAGCGGGGAATTATTTTCTTTTTTTAAAAAATAAGAAAAATGGGAAGCGGAAATTCTTTTTAATTAAAAATAAAAAAGTAAATAAATAATAAAAAATAAAAATCTGAAAATTCCGAAAAAATTTCTATAAATAGAGGAAAAGAGAGAAGAAAAAAAGAGGGAGGAGAGAAAGAGAAAAAAAAATAGGGAGGAAGGAATTGAGAGAAATTTATTTTCTTCTTCTAGGATAAGGAAATTTCTACTCGTGTCATTCTTTTTTCGTCTTTCTTTCAAAAAATCCAACAAAATCACCCCCCCCCCCCAAAACAAATAGCCTTAAACCTAGTAAAAAACAAGCCACTAAATAACCGGTCATGCAAGGTCGATCGGGGTTGCAAGTCGCGATTTGTTGTTCGAGATTTTGTGGTCGGTTATCTTAAAAAATATATGAAATTAAAAAGAAAGAAAAAAAATCATGGTAGTATAGGGTCTCCAATCCCTAGCTGCGTTTTCCAACATCGGGTCTCCACTCCCTAGTTGATGATTTTAGACATAGGGTCTTCACTCCCTAGTCGCTTTTCCAACATAGGGTCTCCACTTCCTAGTTGATTTTATTTTGGACATAGGGTCTCCACTCCCTAGTCGTTTTCCAACATAGGGTCGCCACTCCCTAGTTGATTTTATTTTAGACATATGGTCTCCACTCCCTAGTTTCTTTTCCAACATAGGGTCTCCACTCCCTAGTTGATGATTTTTCAATATAGGGTCTCCACTCCCTAGTTGATGTTTTTAGACATAGGATCTCCACTCCCTAGTCTCTTTTTCAACATAGGGTCTCCACTCCCTAGTTGATGATTTTCCAACATAGGGTCTCCACTCCCTAGTTAATGATTTTTAGACATAGGGTCTCCACTCTCTAGTCTCTTTTCCAACATAGGGTCTTCACTCCCTAGTTGATGTTTTTAGACATAGGGTATCCATTCCCTAGTCTGCTTTTCCAACATAGGGTCTCCACTCCCTAGTTGATGTTTTTAGACATAGGGTCTCCACTCCCTAGTCGCTTTTCCAACATAGGGTCTCCACTCCCTAGTTGATGATTTTTAGACATAGGGTCTCCACTCCCTAGTTGATGTTTTTAGACATAGGGTCTCCACTCCCTAGTTGATTTTATTTTAGACATAGGGTCTCCACTCCCTAGTCGCCTTTTCCAACATAGGGTTTTCACTCCCTAGTTGATTTTATTTTAGACATAGGGTCTCCGCTCCCTAGTCTCATTTCCAATATAAGGTCTTCACTCCCTAGTTGATGTTTTTAGACATAGGGTCTCCATTCCCTAGTCTGCTTTTCCAACATAGGGTCTCCACTCCCTAGTTGATATTTTTAGACATAGGGTCTCCACTCCCTAGTCTGCTTTTCCAACATAGGGTCTCCACTCCCTAGTTGATGTTTTTAGACATAGGGTCTTCACTCCCTAGTCGCTTTTCCAACATAGGGTCTCCACTCCCTAGTTGGAGTTATTTTGAACATAGGGTCTCCACTCCCTAGTCGCTTTTCCAACATAGGGTCTCCACTTCCTAGTTGATGATTTTTAGACATAGGGTCTCCACTACCTAGTTGCTTTTCTAACATAGGGTCTCCACTCCCTAGTTGATAATTTTTAGATATAGGGTCTCTACTTCCTAGTCACTTTTCCAACATAGGGTCTCCACTCCCTAGTTGATTTTATTTTTAGACATAGGGTCTCCACTCCCTAGTCGCCTTTTACCAACATAGGGTCTCCACTCCCTAGTTGATTTTATTTTAGACATAGGGTCTCCACTCCCTAGTCGCTTTTCCAACATAGGGTATCCACTCCCTAGTTGATTGATATTTTAGACATAGGGTCTCCACTCCCTAGTCTCTTTTCCAACATAGGGTCTCCACTCCCTAGTTGATGATTTTCCAACATAGGGTATCCACTCCCTAGTTGAAGATATTTTAGACATAGGGTCTCCACTCCCTAGTCTCTTTTCAAACATAGGGTCTCCACTCCCTAGTTGATAATTTTTCAACATAGGGTCTCCACTCCCTAGTTGATGATTTTTAGACATAGGGTCTCCACTCCCTAGTTTCTTTTCCAACATAGGGTCTCCACTCCCTAGTTGATGTTATTTTAGACATAGGGTCTCCACTCCCTAGTCGTCTTTTCCAATATAGGGTCTCCACTTCCTAGTTGATTTTATTTTTTACATATGGTCTCCACTACCTAGTCACTTTTTCCAACATAGGGTCTTCACTCCCTAGTTGATTTGATCTTAAATGTAGGGTACACCATTCCCCGATATCTTTGCCAATATAGGGTATCCCATTCCCTGGCAACATTTTTCCAACATAAGGTACACCAATCCTTAGCTGAGACATCCTTTTGACAATAAAAGAACACCATCCAAAAAACAAAATGACATTTTCAGGGTACACCACTCCCGACCTTTTATTGCTTTCAATAAAGAAGTAGTTTAGAATTTTGTTACAATAACTCACGAAATTTTCTTAGTGCAAACTGGGGTAGAAAAAGTTCGTTCGATTGTTTGTTTTGGTGTCTGAGTAGGTTTTACCTTGAGGCAAGGGTTCGAGATGACCAAAAGAAGAAGTCTCAATTCAGAATAAAAGAAAAGAAAATAATAAGTGAATCCAAAATGCAAAAGCAATTGAAAAGATGTGGAATGCTAGGACATGACTGAAGCCACAGGCATTGGAGTCCCGTTTTAATTAGAAGAAGCTATAGAACAATGAACTAGAACTTACAGCTAGCGAGCATCAAGGTTTAGATCAGAATCTGCATGAAGAACCAGTCAAAACTCAAGATCAAGTTTATGAAGACTCATAAATAGGAATCTTGTAACTCATAATTGATAGGCTTGTCTAGTTTCTTTTTTATTTTGATATAATAGCAGGACCGCGGACCGGAGCCTCGACGAAACCTCACTCGACTCCTCAGCTCATCATTCCACCATTCTTCTTGAACTACACGCGACCTGATTCTCCTATAACCCGGGATATGTAGGTTGTCCAAAACCAGGACTCGGTTGCACCTTATCTTTTATTTCTTTTCCTTTTGAATAATGGTTTGGTCAAAAATTAGTCACGTGGCTCACTTAGTCTTTGCCTGAAAACTCTTCATGTTTCCAAGCAAAGAGGGGCAGCTGTGAGCACCTAATTTTTTACTATATTTGAACTTTTATCACCTTCTACTATGTAAATATTTTCATAAATTTAATATATATTTTTTAGCTTTGTTAGTAGAAATTAATAATAATTTAAAAGGTCAGTTATTACTATTAGTATTATTTTTATTATTATTTTTAACTTTATTTTTAAATAAAATGAATTAAAACCCTAAAATTAATTAGTATTATTAATTTTTTTTAAAACAAATTTCGGATGAGAATTAAAAAATAGGAAAAGTAGAAATATAAAATTAAAAAGTAAAAGTAAAAGTAGGTGGAAATTGTTTAATAAAAAGTAAAAGAAAGTGAAATATTAAAACAATAAAAGTAAAATAATGTGAAAATTTAAAAAAATGAAAAGTAAAAGAAGGTTGGAATTTAAAAAATAAAAGTAAGGGTTGCTGAAATTTCTTTTTAAAAACAATTAAAATAAGAGGGAAATAAAAAAATAAAAGTAAAATAAGTGGAAAATAAAAAAAGAATAGTATAAAAGTGGGAATTTAAATATAATAAAAGTAAAAAAAGTAAGAAATTAAAAAATAAAATTAAAGGAAAGTGGGGAATTTATTTTTAAAAAAAAATAAGAAAAATGAGAAGTGGAAATTCTTTTTAATTAAAAATAAAAAATAAAAAATAAAAAAAATCTGAAAATTCCGAAATTTTTTTCTATAAATAGAGGAAAAGAGAGAAGAAAAAAAGAGGGAGGAGAGAAAGAGAAAAGAAATAGGGAGGAAGGAATTGAGGGAAATTTATTTTCTTCTTCTGGGATAAGAAAATTTCTACTCGTGTCATTCTTTCTTCGTCTTTCTTTCAAAAAATCCAGCAAAATCACCCCTCCCCCCCCCCCCCAAAAAACAACTAGCCTTAAACCTAGCAAAAAACAAGCCAGTAAATCACCGGTCTTGCAAGGTCGATCGGGGTTGCAAGTCGCGATTTGTTGTTCGAGGTTTCGTGGCCGGTGAAAGCTCCAGTCAATACTCGTCAAATTGTTTAGTGCTCTTGTAATTTTATCTCTGTTAATTTATATCAAAGGTCCGTTATTTCCCTTTCTTCACTGATTATAATTGTCCATTTAACTTCTTGTCTATTGACTATTGGTGTGATTATTGGGTAGCATGAAGTAGCAGTTCACTCTATTGATATTTGGATCATTTGAATCTGATTGTTTCCTCGTTCATATGTTTATTGGACCATGATGTTAATTTTAGAGTTGCAAAGTTTTGTTTTGAGTTGATTTAACCGGATAAAGGGTCTATTGAATTACTGTAATTTGGCTTGTTTCATGAGATTGTGGTGTCATTAGTTTTATTTAAAAAATGTACAGAATATGGGATAATGTGTTGGATAATTTGCTTGGGCCATGATTTGTTTCTAAGGAATTTTTTTTTTTTTTGGCTGTTGGAGAAGAAAAGATTTTGGGCCAAAAGATTTAGTCTCATCATACCCAAAGTAATAAATAACATAGCTAGCCCATCTTTCTCTAAACTAGCCCACTTTTCTATAAATAATAAATCTAATTCTTCCACAAATAATTACATACCCCATGACCTTACAATAATCTCAAAATTAGTAATTGAATAATATTCGAACATCGTAGCTTGCTTTAGGCGCGATTAATAATAAATCATTGTGATTGTGGGTACGGTTCTCGTGGCATGGTCACGATACGTAATCCCCAATTCGAGTGTGCGTTTCACGTGACTCGACCACAACTTCAAACAAAAATAAATAAAATTAAACACGTTGTAGATTGCGGGTGCGTTTCACGTGATGCGATTTGCGATGTGTATAAACAACGAGCGTACGACAACGTAACTCGTCTCATATTAATTCCATAAAAGTTTAAAATACAGTAATGTAATAAAAGCGGTAAAAGAAATAAAAATGCACATATAGGTTTAAAACATGTATTATGCCAATTATTAATAGTTGAGCGACTGTGCTAAAACCACGAAACTCGGGAGTGCCTCACACCTTCTCTCGAGTTAACAGAATTTCTTACCCGATCTTCTGTGTTCGCAGACCATAAATAAGAGTCAATTTTTCTCGATTTGGGATTCTAAAATAAATCGGTAACTTGGGACACCATAAATTATTCAAAGTGGAGACTCTGAATAAATAAATAATCCTATTTCGAATAATGTCACTTAAATTGAAAAAACTCCCTATCCCCTATCCCCTCGGGAAAAAAGAGGTGTGACACGTGGTTCAGCAGTTTATTGACAGATGTTAATTATGACCTACCCTTAATTCATGTTTATATCTTAGACACGTGTTTAGGGGTGTTCGACAGGTAGGACCCGGGCACTCATCATGACCCATCGATTTGGGTCGTGACACTTTAAATATATGCATTTATGGTTATGTGATTTGCGGGGTTGATTGTTGTGATTTCGGGATAGTTTTGGATTGATTTGGGACACTTAGTCCCTTAGTTGGAGGCTTAAGTTGTAAGAGTTTGACTTTTATGTAGATGACTCCGGAATGGTATTTTGATGGTTCCATAGCTTTCTTAAGGTAATTTTGGACTTAGGCGTGTGTCCAGATGTAGATTTGGAGGTCCGTAGATTGATTTGATGGTTTTGGCGAAAGTTGGAAGGTTGAAGGTTTGGAAGGTTGATATGTTTGACCGATAATTGACTTTTTGATACCGGTTTCGAATTGTAGTTTCGAAAACTGGCATAGGTCCGTTATGTCATTTAGGAATTGCATGGAAATTTTGAGTTCATTCTGAGTTGATTTGACATGATTCGGTATGAGTTTTAGAAGTTGAAAGTCCATTAGTTCATTAGGCTTGAATTGAGATGTGATTTGTAGTTTTGATATTGTTATGTGTGATTTGAGGCCTCGAGTAGGTCCGAGATGTGTTTTGGAATTGGTTGATGTGATTGGACGGGATCCCGGGGGCCTCGGGTATGTTTGAGATGAGTTTCAGACCATTTCCTCTTGTTTTGGATTGTTATTAGCTGATGTCTAGTTTCCTTCTTCGCGATCGCGAAAAGGAAGTCATGATCGCGTAAGGTTATCTGGTGGCAGGTGGGTTTTTCCCTTCGCGCTCATGTAGTGTGGGACGCGTTTGTGGAGCTTAGGGAGGCCGAGTCTTCCCGATCGTGAGTGGGGAATCGTGTTCGCATAGAAGGAAGGTCTGGCTGGGGTGGCACGCGTTTGTTCTTCGTGATCGCCTGGGCTAGGCCTCGTTCGCGTAGATACTGTGAGTTTGGATATCACTTTCGCTACTGGTATGTCGCATTCGCGAAGAATGATTTGGCAGTTGGGTGAGTTTGTTCTTCGCGATCACGAAGGTTTTTCCGCGATCGCGATGTGTATGTCCGGGCGGAACTATTTAATACTCTATTTCTAGGGCTTTTGTTATTTTATAATATTTTGAGTTAGAGAGCTCGGTTTTGGGCGATTTTGAATTGTATTTTCACGATTCAAATTGGGGTAAGTATTTTTAACTCGGATTTATTTATATTTCATGATTTCAACCTTGAATTTAGTGATTATTTGATGAATCAAATTGAGGAAATTGGGGATTTTAGTAAAAACTTTTCTAAAATATAAATTGATGATTTGACGGTCGATTTGAGGTCGGAATTTGATGATGTTGGTATGGTTGGACCCATATCGGAATAGGTGTTCGGAATTTGTGAGTTTTGTTGGGTTTCGGGGTGCAATCTCGGGGTTGACGTTTTAAGTTGACTTTTTTATTTAAGTTAAAGATCGAAGCTTTATTATTAGGAATCGTTTTCTATGGATTTTATTTATGATATAAGTTATTTTGGCTAGATTTGAGCCGTCCGGAGGTTGATTTGCGCGGGAAGGGCATATTAGTGGACTGATTTAGCTTGTTTAAGGTAAGTATATTGCCTAACCTTATGGTGAAAAATACCCCTTAGGTTCTAGCCCTATTTTGTTTGCTTCCATGATGTGAAAAGTAACGTGTACATGAGGTGACGAGCGTGTATGCGGGTACTATGTGTGATTTTGACTGGATTAGACCGTAAGTTGTTAATATGCCTTTATGTGATAGTGAACTTTATATGAAACATGTTGAAATCACTTTACGACTACTTGATCATGATCAAAACGTTGATTTAGCCATAATTAAGTTTTATTTAATTGAACACCCCTCCGTTGTTATGAATATTTGCTATGTCCTTGTGCGCCATTGTCCGAAGTAATGAGATTATATCTCGATATGACTTGGTATCATTGTTATGATATTGTGGCACTTGGTATTGTTGTTTCGTGGTATCAAGGCACTTGTGGACATGTTGAGTTGATAGATTGGGGGTGTTAGCATGAGACTTTTATAGTGCGATTGTGTCTATTATTGTGCACGTGGGGTAAAATAAGGGTGGCGTTATCTCGGGTTGCCCACGTGGAGAAATAAGGGTGGCTATATGTGCATGTGATGAAATAAGGGTGACTTATCATTTTATGTGCACATGCAGCGTAATAAGGGTGGAATTTTGCTAATGTTATGTTATATTTCGAGGTGTCTTCTTGTTTTTGTGATTGTGTTGAGATGGGGCTGATATTTTATTCTCATAATTATTTTTGAAAGCTTACGTTTTGCACTTACCTGAGTTAATGACTTTATTTTACATTTCATCACATGCCTTATCTCTATTTGATGTTTCGTAATCAAATGTGGGTTTTACTACCTTGAGTTGTTAGTACATATTCTAAAGGGGGTTGTGATTACTGTTTTCAGTCATATTTTAATTATCAGTTTTCTTTGATTTATTCATTATACAGGTTATTTTTCTAGTGAGGATCAAACGACTTGTACCTCGTCAATACTCCACCGAGGTTAGCCTTGATACTTACTGGGTACCGATTGTTGTGTACTCATACTACGCTTCTGCATATTTTTGTGCAGATCCAGGATCTTCGAACCGGACTGATCGGCAATGAGGCAATTCATCCACCGGAGACTTCAAGATATCCCTGCATGATCCGACCGCAGGCGTCGGAGTCATCCTCTTGTTTCATTTATATTGTTTATGTACTTCAGATAGTACTATATTTTTTAGATAATCTCGTGTATTCAGTTAGAGCTTATGACACTATACCACCTAGTTCTGGGAAGTTATATTGAGTATTGTTGCTTGGGCATGTATTACTCATATTTTTGTATTAATGTTAAACTCTGTTTTCGTTATATCGTGCTTTTATTTTTTAAATAATGTTAAGTGCCTAGCTTACCTAGTTTGGAGACTAGGTGTCATCACGATCCTTAAGGTGGGATTTCGGGTCATGACAATAGCAAAACGCAATCAATTCCATAGGAAAAATAGAAAAGAAGAAAGCCCAACTTAAAATATATTAAAATATGTTAAGTGCAAATTTCTAAATCCAAAAGGATAAAAGTTGGATTGAAAATCATTGATTGTGTTTTCATAGGATATGCAACCAATAGTAAGACCTATCATTTTTTGCTTCATAAATCAGAAAATCCTGATATTCATATTAATACGGCGATAGAATCAGATGATACTGAATTCTTTAAAAATATTTACTTGTATAAAAAAGAATGTGAGTCGCCGATTAAGAAATCTAAGTGACCCCGGGAAGAAACAAAGGAAAGTACACTTAATGAGAAAAATTCAAGACATAGTAAACGCCAAAGGAGAATACTACCTTTGAACTAGATTTTCTGACATTCTTGTTGGAAAATGAGTTTCAAATGTTTAAAAGAACAATATTGGAAAGAATTAGTCAATAATGAAATAGAATTCATATTAAACAAATATACTTGGGAATTGATTGATCTTCCTCTAGGAATCAAACCTTTAGGTTCCAAATGGATTTTCAAGAGGAAAATGAAAGATGATGACACTATTTAAATATAAGAAAGACTTGTTGTCAAAATATTTAGACAACGAGAAGGTCTTAATTATTTTGACGCATACTCATCGATAACGAGGATTACATCCATTCGAGTGTTAATGGTGTCGGCAGCCTTGTACAGTCTTCAAATACATCATGTGGATGTTAAAATAATATTTTTAAATGGAGATTTGGAGGAAGAAATTTACATGGAACAACCTGAAGGGTTTGTAGTTCTTGGAAAAGAAAAGAAGGTATACCGAACGAAGACAAGAACCCCACCAGTGGCAAGCAAAATTTGACCAAATAATGTAATCAAATGGGTTTAAGATTAATGAGTGTGATAAATTTATCTACATTAAGAACACTCCAAATTACATAGTCATTATTAGTTTATATGTTGATGATATGTTAATAATGAATAAAGACATTGTCGAAATAAATGCTACTAAGCATATTCTTGCTAGCAAGTTTGATATATTAAAGGTTGGAACCAAGTATGGGGATTTGGTACTAACGATAATGTGAGAATTTATGCTTGAAGGGCGCTTGGTTCATTTGGTGGTGGAATGTGGAAGTTTGTTCCGGATTTGACGGATACTCTTATGTGTCAGCAATTGCTGATTTAATTTTAGAAATTAAAATTCATAGGATTCCTCAAGGTCTAGAATTTTCTCAATCTCATTACGTTAAAATGGTACTTGAAAAATTCTAGTATTTAGATTTCAAAGTTGCCGACTCTGATTAAAGTAAATGTCATCTTACAAAGAATCTAGGTCGGAGCAAGTCTCAGTTGTACTACACTCGAGTGTTAAGAAGTTTTGTACATCATGAATTGTACAGAATTTGACATAGCTTGTGTGGTAAGTAAACTGAATCGTTACACAAGTAATTCCGACCAAACTCATTAGATGGAAATAAAATGAGTTTTGAAGTATTTAAAGCACACCCAAATTATGCTTTGCACTACAATAAGTACCCCGCGATAATTGAAGGACATAGTGATGTACATTGGACATCGAATCAGCAAAAACTAAATTCACAACCGGGTACATTTTTAATATTGTTAGAGGAGCAGTATCTTAAAAATCGTCCAAACAGACATGCATCGCTCGCTCTACAATGAAGTATGAGTTTATAGCTTTAGACAAGGTTGGTGAAGAAGCTGAATGGCTCCGAAATTTCTTAGATAATTTTTTATTTTGGCCCAAACTAGTGGCTCCTATATGCATGCATTGTGATAGTCAAGCAGCAATAGGAAGGGTAAGCGTTATGTATAACAGGAAATCTCGTCATATAAAACGAATATATAATACCATTGGACAATTATTTTCTAGTAGGATTATCACAATTGACTACGTATAATGTATTTGATCAGCTTATAAAAAGTCTAACTAGAGAGGCGGTTGATAAATCATCAAAGAAAATAAGACTATGGTCGAGGACAAGTCATCATGGCGGTAACTCTTCCTAACTTACCGGTGATCCCAAGATCTAGATTCAAGGAGATCAAACAAAGTTATGATTGATGGTTCAACATTGTCAAATAAAATTTTATTTTATTCTTGTGATGAAGACAATATCCGGTATCAAAGATAAAGCGTTAATACTTTCTAATGGTTTCTAAATTTGATATGAGATTATCAAATAGTGTATCTACGAACTTGTCACTCCCCGAACTTGGGGAGGCGTGGATGGCACCCGATGTCGTGCTGGCCCGAGCGAACCACTCTGTACCTCATGATCATTTGGCCAAAACTAGAATATACATAGGCCGAGTTGGCTGAACTCATTCCTTTTGTAACTATCATGGGCCAACATATCCACAACTCATAATGTACAACTGTAAGTGGGAAAATACTGTTTCACCGAACTATTTTTCTTAAAACATGAATATATTTGGACCGTCAAGGCATCTGACATACTGTACAAAATGAACCTCTATCTACAAAGCCTCTAAGATTAGGTGACATCAAATGGGACAGGGTACCGGCCTACCTATAAGTCTGTAGAAAAACTCTGACACGATGACTCATAGACTCGGCTGTACTACGAATGAGGTAGAGTCTTACCGATACTTTGCTGAATGTCAATCTCGTCTACTATGAGGGCTCGTCAAACTGATTATCTATACCTGCAGGCATGAATGCAGCGTCCCCAACAAAAGGACGTCAATACGAATAATGTACGGAGTAAGTAAGGCAGAAATGAAACATAACAATAAGTCAACATTAATTAAAGACATATAAGAATCAATCTGAATCTCTGAAGTGCCACCATATATGCATACTCCTATATATATAATACTTCTCTTTGAGACTATTATCCATATCGTATGATGCATGACTGCCCAACTGATCAGTGATAACTGTCCGACCGGCCGTAGCGCGGTGGTAAATGCATGACTGCCTAACCGGCCGTAACTCGGTGGTAAATGTGTAACTGCCCAACCGACCATAGCTCGGTGGTAAATGCATGACTACCCGATCGGCCGTAACTCGGTGGTAAATGAATATGCATGACTGCCCAACCGGTGATAAATAATGATACATAACTGTCCAACTGATGGTAACTGCGTAACTGCCCAACCGGCCGTAGCACGGTGGTAAATGCATGAAGATGCATGTATCACTATATTAAAAATATTAACATCTTTATCAAATACCTCAATAGGGAACTAGATATATACTTAGACATGCTTGAATACTTTACCGTAATGAATAACATTTACATCCTTAACTGCTAAGAGTAGAACCATGTATGCAATAACATTACTTTTACGTATCATTACTTGAATCATGCCAAAAGAAAGAAAGATTAGCCTTAACATAACTCAATTCACTCTTTTGATAACTACGACTAGTAAATCCTTTTCATAAACACCTAACCTCGAATGCTCATACGAACTCGTTAGCTACTATAGCTCCGTCATCACGAATAGTATCTTAATATTTTGTGATTTGCTGTTGTTGAAATCCGCAGATAGATACGACTCTGCTCTTAGTTTTCGCTGATTACACAAGAAAATACAATATCTCTCTCCTTCAAAATACAATATCTCTCTCCTTTAAAAGTGAATGGAAGGAAAATAACTCCTATGTCTCCATTTTGAAAATAACTCCTATGTCTCCATTTTGAAAATAACTCCTATGTCTCCTTTTAAACACTCCGCCAGTTGTCCCTTTTTTCAAAGTCCCATTTTGATAATTCCACCTATTTTAATGAATGCATGAGTCATAATTTTTCTAAGGCAAAAATCTGTCACGTGATGTTCTTATCCAAAATATTTTAGATAATTACCAATTATCCGTATAATTAAAAATTATTTTAAATTATTTAAAATATTATTATTAAAATATTAATAAATTATGGTACCATATAAAATCAATACATACATTGTTATTTCATTAAAACATTCATGTAAAAATACATATATTTTCTCAACTTATAATTTTTCTAATCTCATATAAAGAGTAAAAATTCTCGTACGCTTAATTCTTAAAATGGTAAAAAGATAACCTTCTTTTCTTGTGAGAAAAAAAAAATCTATCTTTACAATAAAGAAAATCTCATTTATAAACTTTCTCAAATTATGTATATAATTTACCATATTCGAAAATAGTAATAATGGTAACTATCCAAAATTATACTTATAAAACTTTTATTAAAATACTCCACTTCAAAAAAAATACCACACTAACATAATATCTAACGGTATCAACGTTGTAAATTACAAAGGTCTCATAATAATAATGTCTTAAACCCTCTTTAACCTCCTAATAGATAATCCCTTCGAACACATGTGGATTTACTACGGCACGTCCTAATGCTAAGGTACGGGATGTAACATCCTTCTTCCCTTTAGAAACATTCGTCCTCGAATGTTAACTCTTAGAGATTTTTAAAACTTTCGCTAGGGTCTCCCCTGTATACTAAACTAAAACCCAACCTCTATTTGAGATCTGGACTATTCACAACCTTTTGTACTTGAGTATCTCGTATCTTCTTCACCTTTACCTTACTTACCTTTCAATCTTGTATCGTATCTTCTGTTTCTTTCATAACTTCCCTTCCACATAAGTAGAAATTACATCTACACCTTAAATATTTATTGTGATAGCACCTCTAGTGCATACAAAATTCGTTGAAAACTTTATACTGACTTCTTACAACTTAGCTCTATGGCACGATCTGGAAACAAAAGAAGGGTAACATTTCCTAAATTCCCTATAGCCTCTCAATTATAAATGTGGCGCGCAACACACCCATAAGTGAGACTCTACTAGGCACGTCTTTGTAGACTTCCTAGGACACGACCCGCTCTGATACCACTTTGTCACGTCCCGAACCTGGAGAGGCGTGGTTGGCACCCGGTGTCGTGCTGGCCCGAGCGAACCACTCTGTAACTCATGATCATTCGGCCAAAACTAGAACATACATAAGCCGACTTGGCTGAACTCATTCCTTTTGTAACTATCATGGGACAACATAGCCACAACTCATAATGTACAACTGTAAGTGGAAAAACACTGTATCACCGAACCATTTTTCTTAAAACATGAATACATATGGGCCGTCAAGGCCTCTGACATACTGTACAAAATGAACATTTGTCTACAAAGCCTCTAAGATTATGTGACATCAAATGGAACAGGGTACCGACCTACCCATAAGTCTGTAGAAAAACTCTAACACGATGACTCATAGACTCGGCTGCACTACGGATGAGGTGGAGTCTTACCGATCTTTTGCTGAATGCCAATCTAGTCTACTATGAGGGCTCGTCAAACTAATTATCTATACCTGCAGGCATGAATGTAGCGTCCCCAACAAAAGGATGTCAGTACGAATAATGTACGGAGTATGTAAGGCAAAACTGAAACATAACAATAAGTCAACATTAATTAAAGACATATAAGAATCAATCTGAATCTCTGAAGTGCCACCGTATATGCATACTTATTATACTCATATATATACAATGCTTCTCTTTGATACTATTATCCATATCGTATGATGCATGACTGCCCAACTGATCAGTGGTAACTGCCCGACCAGCCGTAGCGCGGTGGTAAATGCATGACTGCCCGACCGGCTATAACTCGGTGGTAAATGTGTAACTGCCCAACCGGCCGTAGCTCAGTGGTAAATGCATGACTGCCCAACCGGCCGTAGCTCGGTGGTAAATGTGTAACTGCCCAACCGGCCGTAGCTCAGTGGTAATTGCATGACTGCCCGACTGGCCGTAGCTCGGTGGTAAATGAATATGCATGACTACCCAACCGGTGGTAAATAATGATACATAACTGCCCAACCGGTGGTAACTGCGTAACTGCCCAACCAGCCGTAGCATAATGGTAAATGCATGAAGGTGCATGTATCACTATATTAAAAACATTAATATCTTTATCAAATACCTCAATAGGGAACTAGATACATACTTAAGTATGCTTGAATATAATTTTACTGTAATGAATAACATAGACATTTTTAACTGCTAAAGAAAGAAGGATTAACCTTAACATACCTCAATCCACTCTTTTGCTGACTACGATTAGTAAATCCTTTTCATAAATATCTAACCTCGAATGCTCATACGAACTTGTTAGCTACTAGCTCCGTCATTACGAATAGTATCTTAATATTTTATGACTCGCTGTTGTTGAAATCCGCAGATAGATACGACTCTACTTTTAGTTTTCGCTGATCACACAAGAAAATACAATATCTCGCTTCTTCAAAAGATGTCCCTTAATTTAAAAGTGAATGGAAGGAAAATAACTCCTATGTCTCCTTTTAAACACTGCCGCCAGCTGTCGCTTTTTTCAAAGTCCCATTTTGATCATTCCACCTATTTTAATGAATGCATGAGTCATAATTTTTCTAAGGCAAAAATCTGCCACGTGATGTTCTTATCCAAAATATTTTAAATAATTATCAATTATTCGTATAATTAAGAATTATCTCAAATTACTTAAAATATTACTATTAAAATATTATAATATTAATAAATTATGGTACCATATAAAATCAATACATACATTATTATTTTATTAAAATATTCATGTAAAAATATATATATTTTTTCAACTTATAATTTTCCTAATCTCATATAAAGAGTAAAAATTCTCGTA
Source organism: Nicotiana tomentosiformis (assembly GCF_000390325.3). Taxonomy (NCBI): domain Eukaryota; kingdom Viridiplantae; phylum Streptophyta; class Magnoliopsida; order Solanales; family Solanaceae; genus Nicotiana; species Nicotiana tomentosiformis. The sequence continues at coordinate 134,385,719 of NC_090816.1, forward strand.
CGCTTAATTCTTAAAATGGTAAAAAAATAACCTTATTTTCTTGTGAAAAAAAAAATTTCTATCTTTACAATAAAGAAAATCTCATTTATAAACTTTCTCATATTATGTGTATAATTTACCATATTCGAAAATAGTAATAATGGTAACTATCCAAAATTATACTTATAAAACTTTTACTAAAATACTCCACTCGAAAGAAAATATCATACTAACATAATATCTAACGGTATCAACGATGTAAACTTACAGGGTCTCATAATAATAATGTCTTAAACCCTCTATAACCTCCTAATAGACATAATGTAATGACCCAACCGGTCATTTTAACTTTTAGAACCCTGTTCCCTAAAATAAAACTTTCCGTATGTGCTTTTAATGATTTATGACTTGCGGGGATGGTTGGTTCGGTATTTGGAAGTGTTTGGGTTGAAATCGGAACACTTGGTTCCTTAAGTTGGCTTTAAGAGGCCAAGTTTGACTTCGGTCAATATTTTTGAGAAAACGACCCTGAATAGAATTTTGACGATTCAAACAGCTCTGTATTGTGATTTTGGACTTAGGATCGTGTTCGAAATTTTATTTGGAAGTCCGTAGTTAAATTAGGCTTGAAATGGCAAAAATAGGAATTTAAGTTTGGAAGTTTGATCGGCGAGTTGACTTTTTGATATCGGGGTCGGAATCCAGTTCCGAAAATTTACATAGCTCTGTTATGTCATTTATGACTTGTGTGCAAAAATTTGAGGTCAATCGGACTTGGATTGATAGGTTTCGATACATAATGTAGAAGTTGAAAATCTTAAGTTTCATTAAACTTGAATTGGGGGATGATTCATGGTTTTAGCGTTGTTTGGTGTGATTTGAGGGTTCGACTAAGTTCGTTTGATGTGTTTGGGACTTGTTGGTATAATTGGTCGAGGTCCCGAGGGGCTCGGGTAAGTTTCGGACGACTAACGGATCACTTTTAGCATTTGGAACACTGCCGATAACTGCTGGTATTTTCTTCTGGTATCCTTATACGCGATCACGTAAGTTGGTGTGCGATCGCGTTGAGTAATTTAGGCAGAGGTGGATTTGTTCTACGCGATCGCGTGAATGGGGTTGCGATCGCGTAGGGTTAATTTGGGCAGCTGGGGATTTGTTCACTACGATCGCGTGGACACGTCCGCAATCGCGTAGGATTGGCCAGTGTGTGTATCGTGATCGCGTGTCATTGTTTGCGATCGCGTAGGGAAAATTTGAGAGGAAGTTGGGCCACGCGTTGTGCTACGCGATCGCATGAAGAGGGATGCGATCGCGTAGAGTCGGAACCTGGTGCATCGCGATCGCGTGGGACTTGATGCGATCGCGTGGGGTTAATGTTTGGGCAGAAAAATTTGCGCTACACGATCGCGTGTGGAAGTTCGCGATCGCGTAGAAAAAATCACTAAGCAGAGAGTTTATGTTCTGAAAATGGATCCATTTTTAACGATTTGGAGCTCGGATTTAGGCGATTTTTGGGAGCTTTTCAGAGAAAACAACGGGGTAAGTGTTCATAACTCAATATTGATTAAATTACTCGAATCCATCACTATTTTTATCATTTAATTAGTGAATTGAGTTGGAAAAGTTTGAAAACCCTCTTGGATAGATTTGAGGATTTGAGGGCCGAATTGTTATCGAAATTTAGTGATTTTGGTATGGGTAGACTCGTGGTTGAGCGGGTGTTCATATTTTGTAACTTTCGTCGGATTTCGAGATGTGGGCCCCACGGACGAATTTTTAATTAATTTCAGAATTTTTATTGAAAATGTAGTATTTCCTTATAGAATTGATTCCAATAATTTTAGTGATTGTATCGAATTAGTTTGGCTAGATTCGAGCTAAACAGAGTTGGATAATCGTGAAAAAGGCCTTCTAGTGGATTAAATTGGAGCAAGACGAGGTAAGTCTCTTGTCTAATCTTGTGAGGGAGAAATTTCCTCATAGGTGATTAAAAATTAAATAATTATTGCTAATTGTGGGGGCTACGTACGCACGAGGTGACGAGAGTCCATGTGTAGCTACTATTAATGCTAAAGTCCGGGTAGTTTAGGACTCAAAAGTATGAATTACTTGTGTAAATTGTAGTCTTTACTTAATTAAATTATTTGATATATTTATATATATGTTGTGAATTGTTAGATAAAGTATTAAAGGATGGAAATCTCATATGTTTGAATTTCTATTTAAATTAATTAATTTTTAAGAGAAATTGCTCTTCCTCCCGAATTTATCTTGCAATGAATATACTCTCTTTCCGAAGGTACATAAGAAAATGTCTTCCTTTCTTGTGGAGCGGGCCAAACGGCTCGGCAGGATAGATGCATTTATGGATCGCGCCGCACGTCCCTCGACAGTGTACACGAAACTCTGGATTGGGTCGTACGACCTCGGCAGAAATCGTGCTTAATAATAATAATCACACGATACCTTAATAGCTTATTTCAGCTTGCGAAGCTAATTGATAAATTGGAGAATCCTTGGAATTTAATGAATTATTTTGCCTGCTTGTTAAGGAATTAATTGTTATTCATGTAAATGAGATTAATTGATAAATTGAAAATTATTTGAATTGAAAGAATTGAATTAATATATTGAGAATTGTTGCAATTGAAGGAATTTGATTATTTCTGCTGGTTAAATAAATTATTATAAATTCTGTGAATCATGCTGATTTAGATATTCTATTTGTATTTCAATTATTATTATTGACCCATAGTGAGTGTCAAAGTCGACCATCTCGTCTCTACCACTTCGAGATTAGGCTTGATACTTACTAGGTACACGTTGTTTATGTACTCATACTACACTTGATGTACTTTTTGTGCAGGGCCTGAGGCAAGTACTAGTGGGGGACCTATCGTCTTACACTCACGTTATCTTGGGGCATAGTGGTGAGCTGCCTTTCTGAGCCGTTCTGCAGCTACTAGTGTCTCTCCTTGTACTTTTCATTCTGTCTATTTTTATTTCAGACAATATTAGAAGTTTTGTATAATCTACTAGATGCTCATACACTTGTGACACCAAGTCTTGGCACACACATTGGTAAAATTTGGTATCTTATATTTTTTTTTGGATTCAAATTTTAATGATATATGTCTAATTTATTAGTTGGCTTGCCTAGCTATGGTGCTGAGCGCCATCACGACCTATACGTGAAATTGGGTCGTGACACATAATCCCTTCAAACTCATGTGGATTTACTACGGCACATCCTAATGCTAAGGTACGGGATGTAAAAGAAATTACACATTTAGGAATTACCTATGTAAGTGTGAAGTGTAAGTCGCTTCAAGGAGAATTCTGTAAGGCCAATTCTCTGTGCATTTATGAAATCAAGCGGTATTCATAGCTGAAACGAACACAACAATGAGAACCAAAGACGGTTAAGGATTGATCGTGTGACTTATAGTTGTCTAATTATGCACCAAAGTTCGACGATTCAAATATATCAAATCTGCCGATTGACCGAGTATATCTGCATAAATTCGCTGTAAAAAGTTAAAAGAAAAACCTACTTATCCAGATGCAATTAATCTTTGCTTGCGTATCAGACAATGTTTCATGTACGTTTTTTATCGTGTAGCCATTCCCCATTTATGCTGGGGATTGTTGGGTTTGAGTTAAGGTGAGAATGAAAAATAGAGAAAAAAGAATTAGAGGTAAAACGAAAAGTTTGAAAAAACTCCTTTGAATGTGGATTTGAATTCGAATTTGCTCAAATGATCTGATTGATAGATAAATTTTTCGGACTAAATTTATTTTTTTTAATTATTTATTTTTCCTTTTCTAATATTATAGGCACGAAAATTTTAAAAGTAACCTTAATAGAAATTTACATATTTCTGCCACACAGACACCTATTTCCGAATAGATACCTTTGCACCTGTTGACACCCAAATTTGTTGCCTATAAATAATTGCATATGGTACAACATCAAACTCCATAAATTATAAATAAACTCATTAATTATACACATAAATTGATAAAGAACTTGAGAAAACTTTAACCGCACTCCATTTCAATGGCAATAACATTATCTGCTAGAGTACTCCTCTTCTACTACCATCTAGACGAAATTCTTATTACACTTCTAAATGTGGTTGCCTATCATGATACACAAATTGCGATATGGAGAGCTCACTGTTCCAGGCTTAACAAGGCAGATGATAATAGAACTGATTTAAAGGGCAGATGATAATAGCATTTTCATGCAAAAAAGAAGTGAAAAAAAAAAGAGTAATAGCAGTAGTAGATCGAGAAGAGACCGCCTGGGATTCAGCCTACATGAAACGTATGCATATGCATAAATGAGAGAAACTGGCAGTTAATACCACCAGAGAAATAGTTGTCTGCTGGTCAGATTTAATCCTAACATACAATATTGATTAAATGAAGAAAAGATTAATGCACATGTTGCTCACCTTTGCATCACCTGTATTTCAATTGGTGATTAACTGCTTATATAGTGTCAACAGACAGAAAACTAATAGGCAGGTATCTTGAATGTGTGTTGACAACTTGACATGTTGTCCAAAAGATGGATCATTCTCCTTAGAGGAAATATCTGTTGTCCTGGAACAACCAGACTGGATTTCCTTAGAGTGTGCCTCCAACTTGAGAATTTCCATCTTACAACCGAGGTTTCATCTAGGATGCTGGTTGACACATCTCAGGTCCCAGCTATTTAACCATCAGAAGAAGCTTCCTAAATGGACTTTGGACATGAGAAGCACGAACCAACAGAATAATACAATTCCATCAAAAACTGCAATTGAAGAAGTTGTGCAAGAAGTTCTCATTGTGATACAAGATGGTGCAAAACACACAAAACGGAGACCTGATCTAGGTCTTCTAGCAGATATATGTTTAATGTTTTTGCACAGGCCTGAACTGGCCCAACCTCCAGCAAGCCAGGATAGGGAAAGGACTCAATAAAACACCAAACTGCTGAATTCAGTGACATTCACAATTTTAATTTTTAACAGGATGAACTTAACCAAGTTAATGCATGACAGTCGCGGTAATGTACCTTAAGTCAATACTGATGGAGCCTTAGTTCTGCTTTCATACTGTTCCTTCCATAATTTCCAAGAAATCCTTACTTCTTCCAATTGGGATTCTGGAATGCTTGTGTTTGCATCCAGTATCTCTACCCAGTCACTCCAAGGATATTTTGAGGGGTCCAAAAATTTAGACAGTTGAGTTAACACTGTGGAGTAATAGAACTCATCTACTGCCTTGATAATATCTTCAGATTCCAGTAATGTCAGCATTTCAGGTCTTGTTATGTTGCCAGGTTGGTTTCTCAAAGCAAAATTGTTCCCCTTCAAAACCAAAACTTCCGATGGGGCTAGGGGTAAGACAATCCTTGAAAATTTGCATAATGACATTCTCAAAACATCAGGTGGTAGAAGATTGCGTTTTATTGCAACCGCAGTCCCCACCATTTTGCGTATCTGAGTAGGAGCAATAATTTAGGCTTAGACATACACAGCATATCTTATCAAGAAAAACACAGATCAGAACAAAGCAAATGTAACAGAGTAAAGACAAGGAAGAGCTGCATGTAATGAAACTGTAAAAAGAAAAAACAACAGTTCAATCTGCTTAAATAACCATCAGTCATAAAGCTGCCACTGGCCATCTCCTCGGCACATGCATGGACTCAAATACGAGTATCCCATATAGTTATGTATCCAACATGCGTACATCCAAGTTCAAACAAATCCTTGGCGTATCAAATAAAAAATCTGGTGTATTTTGCAGGATCTGAGAGATGGATTCACACCCATGTCCAACCCGATTGACATGAGTTCGTCAAGGCAAATGAGGATCTTGGTAAGGCGCACAGACCTCATTGCTTACCAAGTAGCACTCTTGTGCAATGGCAAACGTATGTTCCATTTTAAAACATTAGAAAGAATGAACAGAGCAAAATGATAAATCAAAGAGAATTACTTGATGTAACATGAATGATTCTCCACAGATAGAAACTTCAACATAATTCATGCTGAACAACTTCTCCAACTTTCCACAATGACAGTGAAAAATTCTTCGGAAATGGGCAGAGCTAAGCTTATCTCTTGCATCAGTTTCATGGAGCCATCTCGCTAGGATTGGTAACACAGGATATAGTTCCTTTGAATGACTGAGTTTCCCATTATAGTTGCCTGCCTGATTTCCAGTAGACAAGTTGCATACTGGATTTTGATTTTCATCCTCAACAGTTGTCACAACCCCATTCTCTTTACAGTTTTCTTCTCCATCACTTTCCTCACACCCAGATATTTCTTCCTCAGTCGAGGGTCTCCCTTTTTTTAAGAGACAATCATATTGTAACAATTTTCTGGCAGGAGAATGTTTCCTATACTTGGATCGTATTGTGTAGTTGTGGAAAGGATGCTCTCCCTGTAACCCAGTTCATGAACTAAGTGAAGCGGCAGAATAATTATTTGTCTCAATAAAAAACGATCAAATATCAGAAAAATGAAATCAGTATTTGACTTAAGAAGTCTTGCAGGTACAGACTGGAGCAAACTGAAATCTTGTAAGGTATTCCATATAAGCATGAAACAAAACCACTTATCAAAGAAGGCATACGAAAACAAATAAGAATTTAAAGAACATGAAGCATAACCATTAGAAGAGAAGAAAACTGATAGACTTAAAATTACCTCGAAAGAGTTCAATATGTCATTAAAATTGGATAAATGGTAATCAATTTCAGAAGAAGTTGAGCCATTCTTTATCCCGATGATTTCAGCAGGAAGTAGATAAGAATACTTGCGTGCATTACACTCCCTTCTGGCATCAAACCTCCTGAAGCTCGGTTATAAATGAAGTGAGTATGAAGGAAACAGAAAAATCATAACTGCTATATCAATTTCAAACTGAACAAAGACAATAAACAGCAGACACACTTTGGCAAATGGCTCAAGTCAACCAAGATCATGCAACAATGTAAAGAATGAAGCTCTGCCCCATATACTAATAACTGAACTCTGACTTAAAAAGAAATACATATAAGAGCAATCTTTCCCTTACTAGCATTATGGGCCCAGATTTACCCATATATCAAAATTAACTTCTGCACGAATCAAAACATAAGGCACTGAACAACTGCTAAAAAAAAGGGCAACATAAGGCAAGGCACTGAACATTCTGCACTTGGATGCTTTTGGTGCTATGTCGTAGCCTTCCAACCAATGGACCATATTTGGAAGCATATCTTTGATAGCACCAAGGATAGCACACAACCACATGGAACACTTGTTGAGGAGTCACGCTGACGACCTATGATGAGATGTGTTACGCGGCGCATTCCTGAGATTTCTTGGAAGGGCGACGTAAAGCTAAGCAACCGATGTCCGCGCGGTTACTATCCGCCAACTGGGGTCCCCTCGTACGCTAGACGAGACTGTCAGTGTCATACGGGAAAATCAATGTCAAGAGCAATTGAGAGAACAGAAAAGAGAATGAGAATGAAAGAAAACTTGATTGCATTAATGAAAGCTAATACAGAAAGGCAACACGGTATCGAGGGGAGAGACACCAATACAGAAAATTGTTTGCTTGCTTGAAAGTTTGATTACTAGATCCCCTAATAATGCTTAAAAAAAATAAACCAAAGTTACAGGACTTGACATAACTAAGCTAGAAAGACATAATGAAAATACAGGAAGTAAAACTACTCTATATTTACAATAAAAAGGACTTAGATTCCTACAAGGTAGAAATAGGTTCGTTGGCGGCAACCTTGTCTTTAGCATCATAGTCTGCGCGTGCGGCGCTATTGGCATCTGCCTGCGGCCGGCCGCTGGCGAGGGCTATCGATGGGGCGACATAGGCACAGGCACGCTTGTCACTTAGCGCGGCCAAGACCACGGGGCCGTCTGTGGCGCTAGGCGTTTGGGCTTTGACAAGATAGCTCCGCACTATCTCCAAATTTTGCTTCCATTCCTTCGAGAAGCTAGCAGCTCGAGGAGATTTCGACATGTTTGGGGCATTCACAGTGTGTGGGAGTAGCGGTTGTTGTCCGGTAACAATTTCAAAAGCGCTTCGGTTTGTACTAGAGTTCTTTTGTGAATTGAAACACAGTTGAGCAGCATCCAGAAGATTCACCCAATTCATCTGCGATCCGGTAACAAAATGGCGGAGGTATTCCTCCAGCATGCCATTGAACCGTTCCGTCTGGCCATCTGATTGCGGATGGAAACTTGAACTGTGGCTCAACTTGGACCCGAGGCACTTAAAGAGCTGAGTCCAAAAGTTGCTAGCGAAGCTAGAGTCGCGTCGCTACCGATGTCTTTTTGCAGGTACTGTTGATATATATTTTGAGACTGCTATAAATGTAGCGTATTTAGAAAACTGATCCACCACAACCAAGATAGTCGTAAGATCTCTGACCTTGGGCAATTCGGTGATGAAATCCAGTGACACGCTTTCCTAAGGTCTCTTTGGAACAGGCAATGGCTCCAAAAGTCCCGCTTGTGTAAAGCGGTCCGACTTGTCTTTCTGGCATACTAGGCAAGTCTTCACATACTGAACAACATCATCAGCCATTTGAGGCCAATAATAAGCGCGACGCAACAACGCCATGATGCGTTCTTCACCTCGGTGGTCGGCCCACAAAGTATCATGGCATTCCATCAGAAGAGTCCTTTGCAGATCTCCTCCTTTAGGAACATAAAGTCGGTTCCCTTTCACCTTCAGGAACCTATCTTCTATGTAGAACTGGCGAGTCTTGCCCTGTCCTACCAAATCGACCAAATGTTGTGCAGCAGGATCCTTGGTGAGTAGATCATGTATCTGATCTTTTAAAGTGGTGGCCACTTCGCTCCCCCTTAGGGTGGCGAGTAAGCACACCGATGCTAGGTCAGCCCTCCGACTAAGCGCATCAGCAACTTTGTTGGTCTTCCCACTTCGGTACTCCAGGTTGAAGTAAAATTCCGCTAGGAGTTCCTACCACCTGGCCTGTCGGCCATTCAGCTTTGGCTGGGTCATGAAATGACTAACAGCCGTGTTGTCCGTCTTGACCACGAACGGGGTTCCCAGCAGATAGTGCCTCTAAAGGCGTAAGCAGTGGACGACAGCCAATAATTCTCGCCGTTCTGCATCCTTCAACTTCCGTCTCTCATACGCAACTGGATGCCCCTCTTGTAGCAAGACTCCGCCCAGAGCATAATTAGAGGCATCCATTTGTACTTCGAATGGCTTGGCCAAATCAGGAAAGGCCAAGACGGGCTACTAGACATAGCCGCTTTCAATGCGTTGAAGGCCTCCGCTCGCCTGGGACCCCAATCCCAAGGCGTGACTTTCTTTAGGAGTTTTGTCTACGGCACTATGAGAGTAATTTTTCACAAACCTCCGATAGAAGTTGCACAGGCCAAGGAACGCCCTCAAGGCGTGGATATCCTTAGGCGGCGGCCAATTTATGACAGCCTGAATCTTCTGTTGGTCCATCTTGATTCGCCCTTCCTCGATTACATGTCCCCGAGGAAATCAATCTGTTTTTGGGCGAAGGAGCACTTGGATAGCTTCACATATAATTCATGCTCCCGCAGTCGGGTTAGGACATTTCGCAGATGCTCCAGGTGTTCCTCCAATGTTTTGCTATATACCACAATGTCGTCCAAGTAGACCACTACAAATTCGTCAATGTACTCTCAGAAGACTTGGTTCATCAGGGTGCAAAATGTGGCTGGAGCATTAGTCAAGCCGAATGGCATGACCAGGAAGTCGTACGACCCATATCTTGTCACACAGGTCATCTTGTGTTCGTCTCCCTCAGCAATCCGAACTTGCCAGTAACCTTTCTTCAGGTCTATTTTGGTGAACACTATAGCACCACCCAGTCTATCGAACAAGTCTGCCATTAGTGGGATAGGGTACTTGTTCTTCACTGTGATTTTATATAGGGCTCGATAACCCACACAGAGTCGTAGGGTGCCATCTTGTTTCTTTCGGAACAGCATAGGGGACTCATAAAGGGAACTTGAAGGGCACAATCATCCCCGTGTCCAGCATTTCCGTCAACCGTCTCCGAAGCTCGGTGAGTTCGGGTTGTGACATTCTGTAAGGCGCCCGGGCGGGTGGCTTCACACCCGGCACCAACTCAATCTTATGGTCCACAGTGCGTCAGGCGAGAGTCGCTTTGGCATGTGCTCTAGCATGACGTCTTCAAACTCCTTTAGCAGCTCCTTCACGGGTGCAAGAATGGGACCCGAAGAGCGTTCAATATCTTCAATACAGAGGGTAGCCAGGAACGTAGGTTCATGTCTTTTGACTCCCTTCTTCAACTGCAAGACCGAGATGTTCTTCGCGGCCATCTTTATGGTTGTGCATGGGATAATGCAGGGCTTGGCCGCGTGGGCTCCCATCATCAGTAGTATATCTGCACAAGGTACATGAATGGTGTCGTTTTGCCTCATGAATTCCAATCCAACTATCAGCTCGAATTCATCTATGATCACCACACGCAAGTTGAATTTTCCTTTATAAGGACCAAGCTTCACTGGCACTCCTTTGGCTATTCCACCCACTGGATGGAGCGGTAAGTTGATAGCTTTGACACGACCTCTGCCCTTTCTCACAACTAGACCAAGGCGCTCTACCTGAGTTGAGGCTAAGTAGTTGTGAGTAGCGCCCGTGTCTATCATTGCCCAAATGGGCTTGCCATTAACTTTCATTTCGACGAACATCAGGGTCTTCTCTTGGTTAAGAGGAAGTCCCTCATACGCCTTCTTTTTCCCTTTCTTGGTGGTTGGGCATGGGTCCTTTTTCTTACGGATGCCGGCACTGGTTCCCGCTAAGGCCTCAGAAATAGAACAAACAAGTGCGTTGAAGGCACCTATTGGTTCTGTCTGGTCAGCATCATCTGTGTCGTCATCCGTCCCATCATCAAAACTTTGATGGGCGTTCATTTGTGCTTGTGGGCATTCATTGTTCCAGTGTGGCCCGCCGCAATGACGACATCCTGAAGGGGGCTTCCTCCCCCGATCTTAGATTTGGTTGCACTCCAATCTCCTCCACTTCTGCTAAGGCCACCACTGTTAGGTTGGCCCTCTTTGTTTCCTCAAGCACAATAATGAGATGGCTTTGTCAGCAGAGAAGGATACTTGATGGATATCACTTGATTGACACGATTGAGCAGTCTGCAGGCATATCTTCTATAGATTCTGATATTTATTCTATACTTATGGCTGGACTATGTGAGGAAAATCATCTTGTTGAAGCTGCAAAGCTTGCTAGTCTAATGGTAGGGAAAGGAATTCAGCTTAAAGGTCCTTGTACTAAGAATGTAATTGAATGTCTTAGACGTTGTGGCAAAGAAGATTTAGCTTCAAGCATTGGTAGTATTAAGTGCTGATTAATGACCAAGATTGCTTTAATATCGTGATCCTACTTGTGCCTCAGCATTGTCAATAAACAGTCACCTCACCGTTGAGATTGACCCTCAATTGTATTCCATATTCCACCTAATTGAATTCTTCTCCAGTTTTGTGCAATAAAAAAAAATAGTTGGGCTTCTAGTCAGGTTGGATTGATAACTCTTTTCAGATTTCAACTTACATCTCATTTATTGATTTTGCACTCTGATTTGTGTATTGTCAGCCGATATTCTTATCCAGCATGAGATGGAAAGAGCAGGTGAAGTGCTCCTTTGAATATTCAGTTGAGGCAACACTGATTGGTGTATTATTTTATAGCTAATAACATGGAATAACAATACATGGATTAAAGCAAATACTAAATTTTATATCATGATTATTCTATCTAATACATAAAACCGAATGAGCCTTGAGTGAAGAAATTTCCGAGACTTCAGACATACAGTAAGATGCGCAAAGCAAGTGGTCCTATTTATTTTTCCTATTTATTTTTATCTTCTAGTATGGGCTCCCGTCATTATACCTGACAATTATCCCTCTATTTTTTGAGGTTTTCCATCATAGGAAAAGGACATTCCAAGTTCAACGAGTATACTCCTTTTCTCTGAGGAAAAGTACCTTGAGATGCAGCAGAGGGTCAAACCGGTACACAAGAATTTCATTTGGTATCTGAGCTGTCAAATATGATTTGTTTCATATGATTTTCACTCTCTTTGGAACAATAGAGTTTTTAGTATGAACTATCTGAATGAGAAGTATTGAATTATAGTTGTAGCACATGTAAAATATAGAGAAAAAAGGTCATTGATCCTCTGGAGCTGGTTCTTCCCATCGCTGAATACTTCTCTGCTGCCTGTTTTAGTGATGATACTTTTTGCCAAACAGAGAAAAGTAAAAGTCTTATCACTCAAGACAGCCAAAAGAATACAGTCCGACCTTGAATTTGGAAGCGTGTAATTCATGCACCAGTGCTTGAAGGAAAATATTTAAAGCAGGGGTGTGAGAGACTAAGAGTAGAGAACAAGTAGATAGTATTTAACAGTTTGCAGGAAATATTCGTTCATTTTGCTTCACTTTCATTTTTTATTCGATGACCAGCAGATTGGTGTCCAAAAGATGTCTGAAAACTTCTGTGGTTTTCAATCATGTCAATGTGGCACCATGGAACTATTTGTAGCCCAGTTAAAAAAAATCTGAAAACATGCGGGTACTTGAATAGATCAATGCATGTTAGTAGATAATAATGATGTTAAATTCGATCTTCTCTGATGTGGGAAATTAAAATTTGAGCTAGGGCGTTTTATGGCTGGAACATTTATGGAATAACCTGAGTATATTGTGTTGTTATTATCAACATTTTCTTGAATATAAATAAGAGGGAAAGGGTTCAAAATATAGTGTTATTAGACATGAACCGAGCTTGCCGCTCGATGTGTTATTGTGCTGGTTGTGTTCCATATAGCTACTGGTTGTTGTTTGGGGTGTTGCTGCAATATAGGACGTGGGAAATGTAACAAATTCAGGGGAGATGTTGCCCGTTTTAATATAGAATGAGCTTGTCGTTCGTTGTACGTTAGTTGTACTTTTCGTAGCTTAATGATAGCATTATTATCGTGGTTGTAGATTAAGGTGCGACCAGTTGAGTTCAGCGTGGTTATTGGGGTATGTTCAGGTTAAACCCCTTCCTTCATTTTGGCATGATCCCGTAACATGTGTTTGATAACGAGACATAAAGAGAAGTTCGTATTCCTGAACTTATCGTGACTTTATATTCAGTTAAGTATGGTCTTCTTCCGGTCAAGAGAGCGGAGGTTCTATATATACATACAGTATTACAGCATTTTCACCACTACCGAGCTATAATCAACGGGCAGGCCCCTATTGGGCAACCTCTGATCAGATGGTAAGTTATACATCGATTCTACTATGGCCGAGTGCCTATGAGCGAGCCCAGAATGGCCGAGATATCGAGTCTAGTATGGCCGAGCGCCTATGAGCGAGCCTACTATGGCAGAGCAGTTATACGTACCGAGCCTTATAAGGTCGGACAGTTATATTACTTGCTATATTGAGAGAGTTGAGTCAGTATCAGTAGGTAAGCATATCTTCATATCATCTTTGACTCCCAGTTACTTTCAGTAAGTATATTATCAGTTCAGTCTCAGCTTTCAGGTATTTTATTGCCTTACATACTCGGTACATTATTTCGTACTGACGTCCCTTTTGTGGGGACGTTGCATTCCATGCCTGCAAGTCCTGATAGACAGCCCAGTGTTTTGGATAGCGTGTGGCGACAAATAACAACGAGGGCCCGCTTCACTGAGGCGAGAGGCGAGAAGCGAAGCGCTCGCCTTTTTTATGTGAAGCGACAATTTATACAAAAAAATAAAATATTAAATTTGAAGCGACAATAGCAACAATATATTAATAAATATATCAATTCAAAAATTAAAAACTCAATAGATAGTGTTGCTCGATCAAAAACAGTGTTGAATGCTACTCTTTGTTGAGTGCTGCTCGATCAAAAACAGAGCAAAAAAAAAAAAGAAGAGAAGAAGAAAAAGGAAGAAAGAAAGAAAGGAGAAAGAAGAAAGAAGACCAAAGAAAGAAGAATGAGAAGAAGAGAAGCGTACCTGGCTGGGTCGACTTGGATGAAAAAGAAAATGGCAAAAAAGACGAAGAAGAAAGAAGAATCGCTATGGGTGGGTCGACTTGGAGAAAGAAATCGTTGGTCTGCTCGGCTGCTTGAAACTTGAAGAAGAAAGAAATCCCCGAAAGCCCTAATCGCGGGTCTTTTTCTTTCAATCCCTGCGCTTTTTCTTTTATTTTTTAAAAAAGCGACGCTACAGTCGCCTCTCGCTACACAGGCAGAGGCGAACGCTATTTTGAAAACGCAAGGCAACAGAGTAAAAAGGCGTTGGATGCTCGCATCGCTACACCTCACGCTATTAGCGTTGAGGCGAGCGCTATTTACAACACTGAGACAGCCGGATAGACCTTCGCAGTAGACAGAGCCAAACATCAGTTTGATTGGTAAGCTCCACTTCTCCGGAGTTACCAGGTCTAGACTTTGGAATTCATTATATATATATAGATAGATAGATAGATTATATGGGTAGGTCGGGGCCCTGTTCCGACCAAGTATAGCCATCAGTAGAGGCTTGTAGACATATCTTGTCAGCCAGTGCAGTATGTTGGCCTTGTAGGCCTGGTATGTATATTTTTTTGGTTTGTCAGCGGTAGTAGTTATATGGGCCTTGCCAGCCCAGCTTTATGCTGATATTCAATTGGAGCTAGTTTCCATTCAGTTTTATATTTTGTTTCACAAATTGTCCTGCAAGGTCTATGGCTAAAGTATCACATTGTATGTTCAGAGTCCCTCAGTCTCAGGTTGGTACGCTCGGTCAAGTGAGGCACCGGGTGCCGGTCTCGCCTCACCAGGTTTGGGGCGTGATACTATCCTTCCGAGCTTCCACTTGGTAGTCCCCAAAGGCATTCTGCTGCTTCGATCACCTTTGGTGAAGTATCTACCCTTTGTCTTTGCAGCTCCATACGGGCATAAGGTTTCAAACCTTCCAGGAAGGTGCATAATTTGTCTTTGTTCCCCATATCACATATGTTCAGCATGAGTGCGGAGAATTCCAGCACGTAATACCGGACTGACTTGGTCTGGCGGAGCTCCCGGAGCTTTCTCTGCGCATTGTACTCAACGTTTTCGGGGAAGAACGGTAGGCGTATGGCTGCCTTCAGGCCTCCCCATGTCTGAAAAGTATCTTCGCTTGCCCTGATGGCTTCGTATTTCACCCGCCACCAGAGTTTAGCATCACCTTGAAGATGCATGACAGCAGTTGCTACCTTTTTTGCTTCTTCTAACTCCCCCACGACATCGAAGTATTGTTCGATGTCGAAGATGAAGTTCTCCACTTCCTTGGCATTTCGAGCCCCATTGTAGGGTTTTGGCTCAAGAATCTTCAGCTTTCGTGGCACACAGGCGAGGTTCACAGCACCCCTGATCTGATTTCCACCTCCTCGAAGTAGGCCTTGTAATGCAGCGTTGACAACATTGAGCTGGCCTGTCAAGTTGTCTATGGTTTGCTGCATGGCAATAACCATGTCTGCCTCTTGTGCCCTATAGGCTAAATCCTCGGTCCGCTCCTGTTGGAGGCCCTCGAATTTACTGAAAATTTCCGCTGCATCTGTGGCTGCCGTTTGTCGGTCTCCTTCAGAGTCGCGACTGATGTTTGCACTAGCACCTTCGATCCATTGCATCCTACGGTCAAGGTCGTCCAACCTTTGCACTAGGTTGGTTCTTAGATCAGGCACCATATTCACGATGGGTTGTAATACGTTAACCGTCTCTTCAAGGGCCGCAATGCGGTCCCCATGATTCACCATGGTGAGAAATGGTGGCAATGGCTATGTGTTTCCTCGTCCGATGTCGAGCCTAGGCTCTGATACCAACTGTTACACGGGGCCTTCCTGAGATTTCTTGGAAGGGCGACGTCAGGCTAAGCAACCGATGTCCGTGCGATAGACGAGACTATCCGTTCCGTACGGAAAAACCAATGTCAAGAGTAATTGAGGGAATAGAAAAGAGAATGAGAATGAAAGAAAACTTGATTGCATTAATGAAAGTTATTACAGAAAGGCAACACGGTGTCAAGGGGGAGAGACACCAATACAGATTACAGAGAATTGTTTGCTTGCTTGAAACATTTGATTACTTGATCCCCCTAGTAATGCTTAAAAAAAATAAACCAAAGTTACAGGACTTGACATAACTAAGCTAGAGACATAATGGAAATACAGGAAGTAAAACTACTCTATATTTACAATAAAAAGGACTTAGATTCCTACAAGGTAGAAGCAGGTCCGTTGGCGGCAACCTTGTCTTTAGCATCAGAGTCTGCGCGCGCGGCGCTGTTGGCATCTGCCTGCGGCCGGGCGCTGGTGAGGACTATCGATGGGGCGACATAGGCACAGGCGCATTTGTCACTTGGCGCAACCAAGACCACGGGGCCGTCCATGGCGCTAGGCATTGGGAGGCTTGCCAGGACGCCATGGGGCGCATCCAAGGGGTCATGGGGCATGGCTGGAAAGCCACCCATGACAGATCACATGCCAAGGAACTCCAAGAGAGGTTAGCTGGGTAACAGATGAGGATCAAGAAGTATTTTTTTCTTGAAAATGAGATAAAAGGAAGGGAATTACCTTATAAATGCTTTCATGTGCTTGTGACATCATTGGAAGAGGATATGAAGCCATTGCTTCAAACTTGAAGTCGTGGCTCACAAGTCTGAAGCTACAAGATTGGAGTCTCAAGAGTTGAGGCCGTGGCCTCAAGCTTGAAGTTGCAGCCTCGAAGTCATTTTCACTCACTGGTCATTTGAGGCCATGATCTCACAAGTCTGCCGAGATTTTTATTTAAGGGCAAGTTTGTCTTTTAATAAAGTTACCTGGGGAACTATAAATTAGAAGCCCAGACACGTTTTTAGCAGCTTTTTATGATCATTGACATTACTTTGAGAGATGAAAAGTCTTCTCCTTTGTTCTTTGAACAACTCTTGATTTTCCAGGTAAACTAATTCCTTGTTAAGATTTCTCTGTTCTTGATAAACATGATTGGCATTTCTATCCTAATTACAAAGTGTTTCGTTTCTATAAGTGGGATTGTGGAGTTGAATTAGGATTCATGTTGGGTTTCCAGGGCTAATTTGTTGTTGTCTGAATATTAGCAACGTTTTCAGTTTCTATACTGATTATTGTGTTAGTTTCATGCAACACATATCTTTATTTGTTTTAATCAACTCGTTCTTTAGATTGATTTGAATCCATTACAAACTCTAGAAGTCATAGTCGACTACTGCTTCCGCTATCTTGAATGTTATCATTCTTACTCTATGAGTTATGCTTGCTTAGCTTTTCGGGTTAGCCCAAAAAACTTGGTTGCTATTGCTCAAGAAGCGGGGAAGGAAGTACGTCTCTATTTTCACCTCAAAGCTTGAAATTTGCACATTTACATGCTGTTTTTTTACATGCACTTTAACATGCTTTTCCTCCAACAGTTAATGATAATGGAAATCCAATCCTCAATGTGCTAACTTTTAATGCTTATCAGTTAAGACATGAACAAAAGTGAAAGTCACAGGCCAATGAGAGAAAACAGGCAAAATTCAGAAATAAGAGAAGAATCTCACTTTTTTGAGGGTAGGATACTGAAAACTCTGATGTTCTCTGGGAGGTATGAGTTCACACAATTAGCAAGAGAAATCCCATTTGGGTCATCCTGCCATGCATCTTCCGGGATCTCCATTTTAAGAGATATCATGGTCGACAATGAATGAACCTAATGTGTTTTGCAATAGAATCAACATTATCGCAAGAGAAAACATTCTTTTAGGGGGAAACAAAAAAGAATGCGAAGTGTAAGTTATAATAAATCACTAGCTTACTCCTTTATCTGTTCGACTACTTCTCGCCCAACCAATTTTATATAAGTTTCCAAAATTACTGTCTCGAATACCTCCAGCTTTGAAGATAGCTTTTTCCAGTTCACCTTCAATGGCTACATTACAGAACTATAATGATTTAGCAAAACTCCAAAACCTCATACGTGATGGTTAGGCTGATGGAAAATGGATACAAGTCAAAATTTACACAGTCGGTAAAAGGATACAGGATTGCCACAGGGAAGGTTCAATCAAGTTATCATAAATATAACACTGAATGAAGTTTCAGGCAAAATTCTCCTCCCAACCTAGCATATTCATGAATCAGAGGAGCCAATTCACAAGTATAATTATACAGTATTCCATTTATGTTTCAATTCACTTGGATAATACATTTACCTTGAACACCCAAAATGCTAATCTCTCAAGTAAGAAACAAGCTAGCGATCCAGATGAAAATTACTTTCAGTTATTACGTTAATCACATAAATTACTAAAGAGTCGCACATTGGTATAGGCCATTTTCCAGTTATAGTTGACTACCTTGCGTTGTTTTAAAAAAAACTCAATTAACAATACCATCAAAAATCAAGAAATGGTGGGTTTTCGCCAATGCTTTGGCACGGATACTTTTAATGGGAAGAGTTTTGGCAGTGGGGCAGAGGCGAAGCAAAGCATCATATGCCTACAAATATTGATGAGAAATAGCAAACCTATGGTAGAGAAGCAGCATGATCTCGAATAGCCTAAGGAGTCAAGCGAAGCTTATTCCTGAGTCTGACCAAAGAGTAATCTGCTTGGATGGCAGATCATGAAGTAACTGAACACGTAGAATTTTATTTTATTTTTTATTTTTGGCTTACAGAAGGTCAGAGAACATCAAAGTAAGCAAAGGATAAGAAGATGTCAGCCATTAAAAGAACTCGAGCTAACAATGGCGGAAGATCAAAAAGAGGGCAGGAGAATGGGTGTTGAAGACAAAGAACGAAGATGTCAAACACAAGGTCAGACTTGTAGCAAAAGCGTACAAAGAGGAGACTAAGGAAGTTTTTGAACTTAACTGCAAAGCATGATACGATCAGATTGATTTTGCGACTGACAGCTCAAAACCAATGACCAATACGTGTAAGAATTGTTAATTAAATAAAGTGTGATCCACTTTGCAGACCACTCAATTCTTGCATGAATTTCAACAAGGTTTCCAAAATACAAAGATATGGATGGAACTACAAATAGATAGTAGGAAGCCTTATGCATCACAAGCTCACCTGACATATGTACACAATCAGCATAATCAGTATGTATATGGACAAACCTACACAAATATTATCTCCTTGCAGCAAGCTATTTGCAAGGCACAACCAGCCATGGTTTTCTGTACAAGAAAGGAGGAAATTCAATGTTGATGAGGTTGTGATTACATGGGGACCAAGACAAAAGGAATAGCACCACTGAATTTGTTTTCATGTTAGGATCAAATGCAAATTCATGGCCATCCAAGAACATCTGATAATAACCCCATCCACTCTACAAGCAGTGTTTGTAGCACCAACAGCCTATGCATGTCAAGCTATTGCTGGGTAAATCTCGTGCAAGCAAATAGAAACTACTACCCTGTATAACTATAGTCAATAATAACTCAATAATCAATTTGTCCAAGAACCCAAGCAAGCATATATTAATAAGGTATCATTTTCAGGAGACCTCACAAATGACGCCATATTTGAGTTGATTAGTTCAAAAATCAAGACCAAGCAACAAATAACCTTCGACGGAGGAGGGCTTTCTCAAGTTTAGAGACATGTTCTATCTGCTCATAATAACAATTTGACCCCATGTAAACTATGTTACAAACATCAGTTTAAGAGAAGGATTTTTTGTGGTCTTTTAGGAACTGAACTCCTAGTAGGAGAAAATATATTCCATTATATTAGGAAGAATATCCAGGTTGTTACTTGTTAGCTGATTTATGCCCATTTTATTGCACCAAAGGGTATTGCCTAGCAGCCAATAAAGCAAGAATGGACCACGGGAGACCAAGGTACAAATCTCAGAAGAGGCAAAATAAGCAACCAAGTGATTTACTCCCATCTGTCTAAGCCTTACTAGTCAAAGTTAGTTACTACTTGTGCTGATGAAAGGTAGAAGATATCCAGTAGATGGTTAGAGTAGTCGAGGTGCATGCAAACAACCCGAACACCACTGTAATTAAAAAATGCCCATTTTATTGTATTCCTGATGCTATATGTTAGCTTGTATAAATGTAGCATTTGATGAATAAGATGAATGCATCCGTCCTTTGTCTCTGTTAATTCATACTAGCAAATTCAAAAGAGAAAAGGAAACAATGACAATAGCATCTTACTGGATAGTTCATGTTCATCTCTTTGCATTTGCAAACCTGCCACAAAATTGAACAAATTTGTGATTATTAGGCAAAAAAGTTTAAACCATTTCTTTTTGGACAGAAAAGGAGACCTCGATAATCAGAACCCACGTATCCCACGCGCATCACCACTTTCTTTTTAATGAAAGGCTCCCATTTGTTGCTCCTCGCCGGCGGCGGCGGAGATAAGTCTTCAGCGGTGGTGGTGCAAGGCTCGGAAGGTATTACAGATGGTGAAGTGGAAAATGAACACAGAATGGTTAGGGGCTTTCTGGTGTATGAAGAGAATCTGAGGTTAGTTAGAGGAATCAAAGGAAGACGAAGAGAAAGGGCTGTCATGGCTACAGAAACCTATCCACAATCCCGCTAAACTACTGTTTTGCCAATAATAGAACGGATTACATGGGCCAAATTGAATGAAGAAAAAGGCACTTTGATTAACTCAAAGTTAATTAACAAAATTTGGGGATTGATTATAAGCTATATCTAACTGTCTATACTATTGTAACGACCCACCCGGTCGTTTTGAAAGTCTTACCCCGTTCTCCCATTTTCTGCTCATTTTATTCTTATTAGTTGCTATGTGACTTATTAGGATAGTTGGTTCGGGTCCGGAGAGGTTTCGGAATGAGACGAGACACTTAGTCTCAAGATTGGAAGCTTAAGTTGAAATGGTTGACCGGATGTCAAGTTGTGTGTAAACGACTCTGGAATGGAGTTTTGATATTTCTGTTAGCTACGTTGGGTGATTTTAGACTTAGGAGTGTGTCCGGATTGTGAATTGGAGGTCAGTCGTTGAATTAGGCTTGAAATGGTGAAAGTTGAAAATTTTGAAGTTTGACCGAGAGTGGACTTTGTGGTTACCGAGCTCGGATTGAGGTTCTGAGAGTTGGAGTAGGGTTGTGGTGTCATTTTTGTGACTTCTGTGTAAAATTTGAGGTCAATCAGACGTGATTTGATAGGTTTCGACAGCGAAGGTAGAACACTACAAGAAAATAGGTTTTTAGCGACTATTTCTTAACGAAAGGATATGAATCCGATCGTAATAAGTGTATCTTTAACGACCCCATTTTTTTCCGGTCGTTAATTGCCAATTTTTAGTTCCATATTACCAGCGGGATACTATTCAGCCCTTAAAAGCCTTAATACCCGGTCGTAATTATCAATAAAATTAAGGCGCTACTTTTTCCCTCTTTAATTTTCACAACCCACGTCTCTCAGCCCGCCACCCACCGCCTCCCTCTTCGAAAAAAACTCTCCCATTAGCCAGAAAAAGGCCGGCAAGAGACCCATGGAGCAAACCCCCTAAAAGGCTACATGAAAGAAGGGTAAAGTGGAATGCTTGGAATTTGGTCCTAAGGATAAACTAATCTTCTACGGTCCCAGTGAAAAGTCAAGGTTTGAATCATACAAGTCAAAATCCATGACTTATGGACGCTCTGTAAGTCTCTCTCTTATGAAAAGTCTTCATTGTGATGTGACTGCAATTATCGATTTTCAGCACCTTTCCCCTCTCTTTGACACTATTGGAAACTCTGTGTATGAAGAACCTGTTAGAATGTTTTATGCAAATCTTTTCGTGAATGATAAAGATGATTTGGAATCTATGGTCTTAGGGACTAGAATGTGTTTGTCCAAAATTCTTGGCCCAAAGATTTTGAAGTGTCTTTTGATGAAGCAAAAAAATTTCTGTCCGATAACCCCCCTAACATTGGCCCCAAAAATCTTAAGTTTGAACACCGTGTCTTGGCCCACATGATTGGCACTACTCTCTTTCCTATATCTGGGTCCCTTAGCTCTTTGTCTACTAGAGATGTCTTTGTCCTCTACTGTCTGGTTAATAATAAACGTCTTGATTGGTTTGTGTGGATTCGTCATTATATGCTTGAGAGTATCAGGGACACATCCTCCTCTGCTGCATGTCTTCCCTATGGTCTTCTCATCTCTCATATTCTAGAAGTCATAAAAATAGACTTGGCACCCTATACACCCAAGTACATCACCAGTACTTATGATAAGACAGCTTTTTCAATGATAGGGTACACTCTGGATTATGATGGATGGGTTAGGTGAGCCAAGGTTGTAAGTGCTCTAGCACCAGTTGAAGTCCAAAATGATCAACTAGCTTCTCAGTCGACTGCCTCTCAGAATCTTCAACAAATTCAATATTACCTTGATGGAGTCAAGCTGCTTCTTGTTGAGATGAAAGAATAGGTAGATAAAATTAGGGACGTCACACAGATGTGGCCAAGCTCAGGATGGACATAGGAGCCACACGGAGACAAGAAACAAGGACTTTAAATTCTATGAGTAAAAAGATGGACAAACTCGTCAAGGACGTTGAAAATTCCTATGACTCCTTCTGCACCAAAGTGATCAACACCCTCAAATACTTCCTCAGAAGAAGTTAATACATCTTGCCATGATGTTATGCCAAACAATTTCTTTTGCTTATGCTTATTTTGGGTCTGTACTAACTAAGCCTCTGCTGAAGGCACTACTTCTGTCGCTCTAACCACCTTATTAGTATGTATATTTTATCCTATATTATTTTGTGTGCTTTTGTTTCCTTTTTGATTGATGTCAATGGGGGAGAAAAAATGTGAGTAAACACTAGTAGGAGGATCTGCAATTACAGTTATTCAGGAGATGATGGAAACAACATAATCTCAAGGGGAGCAACATCTTCAAAGGGAAGTATCCTAAATTACTCTTTACTCCTTCTTGATTGTCATCATCAAAAAGGGGGAGATTGATAGGTTTAAGTTTAAGTTTCAATGATGATAATATTATATTATGTTATATTTGAGAATGGAGATGCTCAACAAGATGTTGTTGCTACATCAATGATCAATCAAGAGAAGCAAATTTATTCATCCAGAATTAAGCTCACTCCAGGCAGATCAAAGGCATCAACGCTGATGCAAAGGGAAGCTGCAATTCACATCAAACAAAGGGGAAGAAAAAAGGACAAAAGACATGAGAGACAAGTTGAGTGGGAAACACATTTTAGTGGGAGACACTGGGAAGTGGTGCTTCTTGTCATCAAACACTCCTTGGATTAATTGAAATCCACCAAATAAAGACCATCTCACATACGCCCATCCTCAAGGAAAATATGAAGCATCTCGGTATAGAACAGTGCACTCCATAGTTTAAATAACTTCTAGCCCATCTCTCTCGGTATGGAACAGAGCACTCCAAGAGCATTCCAAGAAGAAATCAGAGACACTCTGCTCGAATACAACACTAAGCTCTTTGAAAGAATCAGAGATACCTTGCTGGATTAAAATACATACACACAACAATGCTTGCCTATAAGTTACTGGAAAACCCAAGCAGCAAGTGCGCAACTACATACATTGTATTCTAAGTCTATTTACTACTTAGCTCAAACACTGGAATCTTTAGTTATCAGTGTCTCAAAAGATAGAAAGATCTAGAACACAAAAGAGAGTTGTGTCAATTACTCAGAACTCAAAGTGAGACACTGTTCGTTGATGGTGAATGCGTTAAAATCATCTGTGTTGTAATATTTTCAAAGATCTTAAGAGAACCCTTGTGACCCAAGGGAAACTGGATGTAAGTACCACAACGGTACCGAACCAGTATAAATCGATGTGTGTTATTTACTCTTCTTCACTCCTTACTTTTATTCTGCATTGTGATCAGTCAACTAATACTTGTGTTAGTCGATTAATTTTTAAATAGTCAACAATTCACCCCCACTCTTGTACGTTCAAAACCTACAGACGTATGAATCAAAACAACGCAAGTCTAAATGACATGAAAAATTTATTGTAAAGAGTTTAAATGAAGTGAAATAATTAACTGCTCCTTTTCCAGACTTCCTTTGCAGTTAAATTTCATACTTGATCAATATAGATTGAAAGGAAGCTGCAAATTACAACCATTTAGAAAGTAATAACAAAGCTTAGCGTTTACTCCTACGCCATCCTAATTGGCCACCACTTTGATTTTTTTTTTTCTGGTAATAGGTCATTCATATCCAGATGTACAAATGGATCCAACAAGTTTTCCTTAGGCCATAATACCAGAGCACAGGTCGTAAGAGATGGTGACATGCTCACAAGTATGTCAAGATATTTACAAGTGTAATTTCAATTACCTTAAAACTCAACTAAAATAAGTAATAATATCTGGACAGATTGCAAGACAAACCACTTGCTGAGAACAAGTAATTCAGTAAGTTGCAAAGCTTCAAAAAGACTTTGAATAGTGCATTTCTTTAGTCTTAAGAGACATGGTCTCTGATAGGCTTAGTGGAATTGAAGAGTAAAGCAGCCTTAAGTTTGGACTAATTATGGAGCACCTTAACCATGGCCTATTCGGTCAATGAAACAGAATTTCTCATCTTTGTAGAGCAATAAACATTTCCCTTGCTTCTCCGAGAGAAATCAACGGTTGCTAAATTTAGAAATTGAGACAGAAAACACAAAAGAAAGCATCTGGAGATCTGGAGCTTGTAAACTTAGGAGTTTTAACAGACACACAAAGGAGGGTCGAAGAGCTGTAAATAGCGATAGTAGTACTTAATTGCTGGTGTCAATAGAGCCAGCAGCACAATTATGCAAAATGTCAGGCACATCCATCTACTGAATTAGGAAACATGAAAATTATAAAAGTATCGCGTCTTCTAATCAAGTGACTTGAAAAAATTTGCTTATATAAAAATTGGCTATATCCATTTGACAGGAGGTTAGTCATTTTAACTCAACGGTTACAAGCAGAAAATCCCTGTTTTCTACTACTACTATACAAAATGAATAAGAAAAAAAAAGGAATTGTTTCCCTCTTTGTCAAGTCCCACTTAAATGGGGAAGTGACATCTGTACTATCTCTCATCTTTCTCATTTCTAAAACTATTGCTTACAAAATTTCATGGGCAGAAGAATTTGCACCATGGTCCTACTCATAATCTCCTCAAGCGGGAGGTGAGATCAATGAACACATCCTCTTTGCAAGGTATTGTTAGACCGCCCATTGGATGATCAAATCCAAACTCTTCTTCAGCTTGAGCTAACAAGTCTTGAAATAAAGGCTGGCTCAGGTATGATATTGGCACGACAAATCGCTTCTTCTGGCTCTCTCCTACATATACTGTGCAATGTCCTTTCGGAACACCTCCAGTTGTTGAAGACCTCCTTAGGATTCGATTAGCCTGAATAAATGGAGTCACTTTGATACCCATTATCTCAAGGAATATGATGTAACTGCAAATGATGAAGGAAAATAAAGAACAAGAACTTTGAGAATTGCACACAAATGAAAGTTTTTTGAATGTCAGGATACTTGTGTTTTGCTGAAATGTTTGGGTCTGATTATATATAAGTTTATGACAAGTTTCATATCCAAAAGTTTAGTGGTTAAGAGAAATTGGTGGCTACAGGTGAGAGGCAACAACACATGAAGTTTCACATGGTTTTGCCTACTCTGTTATTGTCAAATAACTTAGATCATAAATTTGTTGAAGCACAACACTAGGCCCTACTGCTTCTCAGATTTGGAACAGAAGACACCCTTAAAATAAAAGCCACAAGTAGGTATGAAGTTGATGACAAGCACTTCTTTAATGCATTTGTTGTTATAGCAAAACCAGCCAAGATGACAATTCAAAGGTCCCCTATCTACATGACCAAGAAGGTAGAAGCACATGGTTTTGCTTCTAACCTGCAATTGCTCATCTGATAGTTTCAAATTATTGGCATTGGTGAGAAGTACCAAGTATGAGCTGATGTCGTTACTAATAGGCCCCGGTTGTCGATCAAAGTAAGAAAAAGAGGAAACTTAGCTTCATCCACCAATTTAAGGCCCCATATCAACATAGCCAACAGGCATCAGCACATGGCTTTGCCTTTTGTTGTTAGTAGCAATTTCAGCTCCAACTCAAAGCCTGTCTACAACCTCTTGTATAAATAACCCCCTTTTCTATGGATAGTTTTCATCATCAAGTAAAAGCATTATCTATTTAGCCATCAAAAGGTTCTAAATTTCTAGTTTACTTTCTTGCTTCACCACTTTCAAGAAAAAGAAAAATGGAAAGAAAGACAATGCTCAGTACTAAGAAGCTCATCAAAATGGCAAGGAGATGGCATAAGTTCGCGGCCAAGCAGAGGAAGAGGATTTCACTTCCAGGAAATGGTAGTGATGCAGACAGTTGTAGTACATCTTCATCCTCTATTGCCGGAAAAGGCCATTTTGTAGTCTATACAATTGATCAAAGGCGCTTCGTTATTCCTTTGGCTTATCTTGAAAATGAGGTCATTATGCAACTTTTAAACATGTCCGAAGAAGAGTTTGGACTACCAAGTGGTGGCCCTATTACATTACCCTGTGATTCGGCGTTCATGGACTACATCATGTCACTAATCCAGAAGGGTGTAACTGCTGGAGATCTTCACAAATCATTGCTCCTCTCAATTCCTTCATGTTGCTGTTCAGCTTTTTCCTTTCACCAAGGAAGTGGAAATCAACAAATTCTTGTTTATTGAGTCATGACATCATGTTTTGTAAATAATAGCTCAAAATAGACTTCATAGCTGTAGAAAAATAGGCAACTGAAAGCTTGTATCATTGCAGACTGGAATAGAGCTTTATCTTGAAATTAACCAGATCTATAACTCACTTTGCAATTTGACAATTGAGAAGCTTTAACATTCTCATCTTGGAGTAACACTATTATTTTATTGCAGGCAATCAACTTTGTCCATTGAAACTTACATTTACAGACATATGATCACACCAATGCAAGAGATTATCTACCCCACCTCCTATATGGGATAACTAATACCACCATTTTGGTATAAAATTTATACCAGTATTAGCTAATTATACCCACAAGCAAATATGGGATAATTACAATCCCAAATTTTATACCGGGATTAATATTCTTATCCCGGTAACCAAACGACCCTGGGTTGTTCCTCTTTCAGACTTTCTTTCTTGTTAAATTTCATACTGGATCATTATATATTGAAAACTGAAAAGGAAGCTGCAAATTACAGCAACCATTTTAGAGTGTAATAATCAAGTTCAGTGGTTCCTCTTATAGGACACTAACCGGGCCACCACTTCAATTCTTATTTCTAGTAACAGGTCATTCATGATTCATATCCAAATATACAAATGGATCCTGCAAGTTTTCTTCAGGCCATAATAACAGAGCCCAACTCTTAAGAGATGGTGACATAGTCACAGATATATCAAGATATTTACATGTGTATTTTCAATTAGCTTAAAGCATCAAATTCTGCACTTCCCCTTGCTTCCAGATATTCAAGTCAAGAAACTAAGCTGAACATGCCCTTTTCTCACACTGCACTCACAATCATGTGATTTAATACGTCGTTTTCGCTACCACTAGACAAGATGTGGAGTTCATCTGCTCAGAAGCATGTTCAGATTTATTATATATCTGGAGATCTGGAGAATGTAAATTTAAGAATTTTATCATACAACCACACAAAGTAGGTCGGAGAGCTGTAAATAGTGATAGTAGTGCAAAATGTCACGCACATCCGTCTACTGAATTAGGAAACATGAGCATATAAAAGTATTGAGTCTTCTAATCAAGTGACTTGAAAATTTGTGCTTATATAAAAACTGGCTATATCCATTTGACAGGAGGTTAGTCATTTTAACTAACTTTACAAGCAGAAAATCCTTGTTTTCTACTACTACTACTACTATACAAAATGGTTCAGAAAAAACAAGGAATTTGTTTCCCTCATTGTCAAGTCCCACTTAAATGAAAGTGACATCTTTACTATCTCTCATCTTTCTCATTTCTAAAACTACTGCTTTACAAAATTTCATGGGCAGAAGAATCTGCACAATGGTCCTACTCATAATCTCCTCAAGCGGGAGGTGAGATCAATGAACACATCCTCTTTGCAAGGTATTGTGAGACCGCCCATTGGATGATCAAATCCAAACTCTTCCTCAGCTTGAGCTAACAAGTCTTGAAATAAAGGCTGGCTCAGGTATGATATTGGCATGACGAATCGCTTCTTCTGGCTCTCTCCTACATATACTGCGCAATGTCCTTTCGGAACACCTCCAGTTGTTGAAGACCTCCTTAGGATTCGACTAGCCTGAATAAATGGAGTCACTTTGATACCCATAGTCTCAAGGAATATGATGTAACTGTAAATGATGAAGGAAAATAAAGAACAAGAACTTTGAGAATTGCACAAAAATGAAAGTTTTTTGAATGTCAGGATACTTGTGTTTTGCTGAAATGTTTGGGTCTGATTATATATAAGTTTATGACAAGTTTCATATCCAAAAGTTTAGTGGTTAAGAGAAATTGGTGACTACTGTTGAGAGAGAATGGCACATGAAGTTTCACATGGTTTTGCCTACGACTCTGTTATTGTCAAATAACTTAGACCATAAATTTTGTTGAACAACAACACTAGGCCCTACTGCTTCTTATGATTTGGAGCAGAAAAAGACGCCCTTAAAATAACATCCACAAGAATGGATAAATTTGATGATTTAGTCCAGGACCACCTGGTTTAGAGGTGAGTGACAAAGAATGCCAGATAGGAATAGCAACAGAAATACCACAAGAGAAAGAAAGATAACGTGACAAGAAATATCACATGCCATTGCCTTCTAACTCTTTGACAAGCACTAAGAAAAAAATGTCATATTTGTGGAATAACAACAAAATTCTCATAATCCAATTAAATGAACTTGTCTGCTATTTTCATCAATTCAATAAGAAAGAAAAATTATATGACTCATTCTTTTCTAGTCCCTTTCGATATGTCTGCGATTTATTTTTAAAGTTCTACTTTAGCTTAGCCCATTTGTTGTTATTCTGCACATAAAATGGAAGAAATACATTAATTTCTTTTCTTCAGTTGGAAAACTAGACAACCAGCCATATCCACAATTCATTAGGTCCCATATTCAACAGCAGCACATGATTCTGCCTTGCCTACCTAACTCAGGTTGACAACTTTAGCTACAATTCAAATTCATTCTCTAGCCTCAACTATAAATGAACTGCTTCCATGAGCCATTTTGATCATCAAACAGATAGCAATTACTCAAACCTTTTAAAAAGGAACCAACCTTTTTTATTTCCTATCTTCCAAAGAAATCAATATGGTCAGTGTTAAGAAATTGATAAAAATGGCAAGGAGATGGCAGAAGTTTGCAGCCAAGCAAAGGAAGAGGATTTCTTTGCCAAGATCAAGTTACAATGATGCAGAAAGCTGTAGCACATCATCTTCTATAGTTGGCAAAGGGCATTTTGTGGTGTATACAACTGATCAGAAGCGATTTGTAGTTCCGTTGGCTTATCTGCAACACGAGATAATCAGAGAGCTGTTGCACATGTCTGAAGAAGAGTTTGGACTTCCAAGTGATGGCCCTATCACTTTACCATGTGATGCCTTATTTTTGAATTACATCATATCACTCATCAGAAGAGGTGCAACTGTAGATCTTCAGAATGCTTTGCTTGTATCAGTTGCTTCCAGTCAATGCACATCAGCTTCATACCTTCAAGAACCAAGTCACCGGCAATTCTTAGTTTGTTGAGCTAACTTCAATAAGTTTTGTAATGGATACATGATACTCAATAAGTTTACAGAATGTTAACATCTAATTGTACATGAAAACTCCATATTCTTATCCAAACTGTTTTATTCTTTATAAATTGGGAAAATCTGATTGCATATCCGTTGTTCTCTAGTAGTCTTGCACCTAGAATATATAGCTTGTGGTTTTCACAATCACCGGGTAAGTTGATAAGCTCAATTCAAAGAACGTAATGTCAAAAGTTTCATCAAATCATTCTTTCCAGCAAGAAGAAATAAAAAAAAGACTATTGACTTAATTGTAAAAGTATGCACCAGGGGCTTCCGCAAAAGATTAATTTCAACCAAGATGATTTAGTTTCCTTGTTGTTAATGTCGTCTTCTAAGTAAACTGTAAGCAATTTTTAACTTGCCATTTTCAATTTATAAACAATTACATGAACAATAGAAGTAGGTATTAAAGCCCAAGAAAAATTAGCAAATTTTGGACAGTGGAAAGGGCAGTTGATCCTTTCCTTTTGCACATAGGAAGACTTGATATCATAACTATTAAGTCAAAAGAAGATTAGAGGAGGTAGGAAGAAGTCTAATATTCAATGTGAAGGTCCCCTACCTACATGACAAGGCAGGCAGGCAGCACATGGTTCAGCAAACTTAATCTAAAACAACAACAACTATGCCTCAGTCTCAAACAAGTTGAGGTCGGCAATATGAATCCTCATTCTTTTCATTAAGCTCAACTCATATCATTATCTTTACCAAAGAAATAAATCAAAGTGCAAGTAAATTATGAGGATTCATCATGAATTGGCAAGTATTACGCTGGCTGCTGACCTAACGCAACCTTCCTCCTTTATTCGGGCTTGGGACCGGCAATGTAAGCAGGCTCACACCGGCAGAGTTGTTAAGCGAACTTAATCTATCACCGAGAGAACTAGTCTTCATTCAAAGGTCTCAAACTCTTCAAATTGGTTGTGACTTGATAGGTCCATTCTGTTGTCGACCAAAGTGAAGATTTAAGCGTCTCTTACTCCCAAGATATTTTCTGGTCATAGCAGCAGTAAAATGCTACTGCCAAATTTCACACCAAGAGAAGCGGATGAAACATATTAGGAACCTATGGCATGTCTTCAACAATGACAATGCTTTTAGGGTGGGAAATGGTATGAAGATCTTATTTTGGGAGGATAATTGGTTTGGGACAGGGAGCTTTAAAGATTCTTTTTCCAGATATTTATATCCTAAGTCAACAACATGGATGTAAAATTGGAGAAGTTTGGACTCATCAAGGATGGAACCTAACTTTTAGAAGGTTTTTTAATGATTGGGAAATTAGGAGAGTTATTAATTTCTATGAGGTGCTTGGACAGTTCAAGGGCACAGAACAAAGGGAAGACAGATTATGGAGGCAGGGCAACAGTCAGGGAATCTTCACAGTCAAAGCTACCTATGGGACTCTCAACAAAGCTCCCATTCAACTAGAACTGTGGCCATGGAAACATATATGGAAAGTCAAAATCCCATACAAAGTGGCATGTTTCACGGGGTTAGTGATAAAAGAGGCTTGTTTAACTGAAGAAAATCTGATGAAGAGAGGCTTTCTTTTGTGTTCTAGATGCCATCTATGTGGCAGGAAGGTTGAGACCAACTGCCATCTATTTTTGCATTGTGAGGTTACCTCACAAATCTGGAATATTTTTTTGTGTATGAGGGGTCTCTCCTGGGCAATGCCAAAAAGCTCCTTGAGATTGCTTAAATGCTGGAACAGGGGAGGTGGTCTTCCCAGACATAAAAGCAGATGGAAGATGATACCACCGTGCATTTGGTGGACTATCTGGACAGAAAGAAATCTAAGATGTTTTGAGAGTACAGGCAGCCCAATTCAGAAGATCAAGATGAATGCCCTTTTGTTATTTTATTTTTGGTGTAAAGAGGAATTTACAGTCAATACTGAATCTATCCTAGAGATTTTAGAATCCTTGTAAGTTGTATAGGATATATGTTTTTTTTTCCCCCTTTCTTTCTACTTTCTCTCCTGTAAATTTGGCATTGGCACAGGCTTAGTGCCTTGTTATATGAAAATTGTTGCCATTCTCAAAAAAGAAGCGGATGAAGCAATGAATTGCAAAAGTTCTTATTTTTCAAGTCAAAATGAAAACATTTGATAGTAAAAGAATGTTCTGGCATCTCTTCGACCTAAAACCCCGGAATAAAATTCCTTCTCTTGGGTAAAGTTTCTTCATTCATCTTTGGTACTAACAAGCCTTCCCTTTACTAAGCTTGGAGTGCTAGCGAATATCTCTAACTCCTCAACATACAAGCTATAATTCCTGCTTTACTAGTGTACAAATTGTTTAAGGGAAAATTGGGATTTGATTCCCTCTCCATTCCTTCTCAACCAAGAAGTGAGATCAGCGGAATCCTCTTTGCAGGGGCTTTGTGTTTTGTGAGACGACCATAATGATCAAAACCAAACTGTTCCTCAGCTTCTAACGAGCTTTGTCTACGTTCTTATATAAGTTGATGGTAAGTCTCACATCCAAAAGTTTACTAGTAAGACAAATTTAGTGGTGGCTGTTGAGAGGCAATCCACATGAAGTTTCACATGATTTTGCATATCTTAGGTTCCTTTCATGATGTCTGTTACATTTTATTAGTCCTACTCAAGCTTGGCTGTGTTTGTTCTAATACTACAGAGCAAAATGGTAGAACTGAAAAATTAGACAACCAGCGATATCCACAATGCAGTAGGTCCCATATTCAACAGCACCACATGATTCTGCCTAGCACACCTAACTAAGGTTGATAACCACAGCTTATAGTTGAAATTTATTCCCTAGCCTCAACTATAAATAAACTGCTCCCATTAGCCACATTTTGATCATCAAGCAGATAGCACAATCAAACCTTCAAAAATATCCTCAATGTTTTTCATTCCTATATTCCAAAGAAATCAATATGATCAGTGTTAAGAAACTGATCAAGCTGGCAAGGAAATGGCAAAATTTTGCAGCCAAACAGAGGAAGAGAATTTCTTTTCCAAGATCCAATTACCTTGACGCAGAAAGTTGTAGCACACCAACTTCCATTGTTGGTAAAGGGTATTTTGGTTCCTTTGGCTTATCTACAACATGAGGTAATCAGACAACTGTTGCACATGTCTGAAGAAGAGTTTGGGCTTTCAAGTGATGGACCTATTACATTACCATGTGATGCCCTCTTCATGAGCTACATCATATCACTCATCAGAAGAGGTGTACCTGCAGAACTTCAGAATGCTTTGCTTGTATCAGTTGCTTCGAGCCGATGCTCATCCGTTCTAGAACAAAGAAACCCCCAAGTGCTAGTTTATTGACCTATGATAAGTTTTGTAGTAGTCTAGTAGATACAAAATACTCCACAAGTGTACAGCATATTAAATCTCAATTATTCATCAGAATTCTATATTCTTTTCCCCAAACGGTTTAATTCTCTGATCATTAAGGAGAATCTGATTCTTTTATTTGCTTTCTAGTAGTCTTATAATTTGAATTGAACTCCACTAATTATGACAACATTAAGTGACAATGAATGAACAGACAATATGATGTGGATTATAAAATTTTATGTGGTCAACTTTGGACCAGCCTAGAAAGTTTTCACAAAACAAGCAGTGAACAATAAAGGCAGGGATCCAATCTTTTGATTTTAGAATATTACATGACAAGGATTATAACATTACAGAACTTTAATATTCTAACCAATAGGGTTATAGATTTCTGTAGGCCGCACACCCTTAATATCCAGATCGTGGCATAATCAAATGGATAAGGTGGTACTCGCAGTTCGAAAGAAAGTTGTGTCAAGAGCTGAATAAAACCATCTTCTCAAATAAGATAGAGAGCAAACTTCTATACTGAAGCAAAAGTAAAGAACCATTCTTATATCTATGTTGCAGTAGTTTTTATCAAATTTATTTTTCTCAAGGAAACAATATCCCTAATTTCAATTATCAACATCCTTCACTTTCTTCTAGATAAAACCACACTATTTTGTATGAAATGATCTTTTGATCTTTCTTAATATGCACACCCCTCCACCAAAGAAAAGAAAAAGAACAAGAAAGACTTATTGATCTTTCTTCATATGCACACCCCTCATTTGTTTCAACACTATCAACCGAAGATTGAGTTTTCTCACTGTTAATGTGTCTTTTGAGTAAAATTTGTGAGTGTTAACTCACAATATTTTCAGTTTACAAACATTTACACTAATATCCTTGTGTCCTTGTCTAATAACTTTAATGCAGTTGTTTTCCTAGCACAACCAGCCAAGATGACAATTTAAATGTCCCCTATTTACATGATCAAGAAGGGAGCAGCACATGGTTTTGCCTTTTACCAGCATTTCTTTATCTAATTGTTTCTAAATTATTGTCATTGGTGAGAAGTCCCAAGCATGAGCTGATAACATAACTAATAGGCCTAATTAGTTGTCGACCAAAGTGAAGAAAGGAAGAAACTTAATCTTTTATCCTTTCAAGCTAACTTCATCCACAAATTTAAGGTCCCATATCAACCTGGCCCAAAGGCATCAGCACATGGCTTTGCCTTATGTTGTTAGTAACATAACTTCAGCTCCAACTCAAAGCCTGTCTACGGCCTCTTGTATAAATAATCCTCCTTTCATGAGCCTTTCATCATAAAACAAGCATCATCAGTTCATTCATCAAAGTTCTCTAAAGTTCTAGTTTACTTTCTTGTTTCTAAACTTCCAGAGAAATGAAGATGCTCAGTACTAAGAAACTCATTAACATGGCCAAGAGATGGCAGAAGTTCGCAGCAAAGCAGAGGAAGAGGATTTCATTTCCAAGAAATGCCAGTGATACAGACAGTTGTAGTACATCCTCATCCTCTATAGTTGAAAAGGGTCATTTTGTAGTATATACAGCTGACCAAGCACGGTTCATCATTCCCTTGGCTTACCTTGAAAATGAGGTCATTAGGCAACTTTTAAGCATGTCTGAAGAAGAGTTTGGGCTACCGAGTGGTGGCCCTATAACATTACCGTGTGATTCAGACTTCATGGACTACATTATTTCACTAATCAAGAAAGGTGTATCTGCTGGAGATCTTCACAAAGCATTGCTCCTCTCAATTACTTCATGTTGCTGTTCAACTTCTTATTTGCACCAAGAAAGTAGAAATCAACAGATTCTTGTTTGTTGAGTCATGGCATCATGTTTTTTGTAAATGATAGCACAAAATAGATTGTATAGCAGTTGAAAAATAGATAACTGAAAGCTTGTACTATTACAGATGGAATAGAGCTTCATCTTGGCAATTAACCAGATCTATAGCTTCATTTTCTCAATTTGGCAACTGAGAATGTTAACTTTCAATTTGGAAATTGAAAAGCTTTTAACATTCTCATCTTGGAGTAGCACTATTATTTTATTGCGGGCAATCAACTTTGCCGATCAAAACTTACATACATATAAATGAACTTTGCCGCCTCTCGCTCCCCAAAAGACTGGTATTATTACAGAGGGAATAGAGCTTTATCTTGAAATTAACATTCAATATCATACTTGTGGTAAGACAAGATAAAATGTCAATATGGTTATCAAAAGATAAAATGTCAATACACATAAACACTAGTGAACAAGTGCATCAGGGTTATAGTATAGATACTGATATCTCTTGTCATGAGCTGGTTGCCTAGAGCTTCTTAAGAGAGGCTCTGAGATGGGGCTGGATACCAATTAGACTGGTCGCCATTTCCACAACATAAGACAGTTCACAATTCTCCACTTTAAAAACTCGACTGATCTCCTTGACCTGTCCATTAGGTAAGTGAAGTATCACATTAGTCAAAATTTCAGCAGCCTCCACCAACAATCAAGGGTTTCTTTTCTAAACTTTGATACAAAAGGCCAAGTCAGTCCTGATTGAAAAAAGAAAACTTATTGCAACTACCAAAATGCTTTCTCATTAGCCTAGAAAATTTCTTTATGTAAGGACTCTTCTTCTCTTATGAAATTTCTAGTTAGATGAGCAGCGCTGCAAGAGGAGGTTACCTTTGAAGCATTGCCAACTTCTTCGCTGTTAAGCTTCACAACTCCCTCTTTCATGTCATATGTTCCTTTCTGTAGAATCAAAGTAGAAAGATTATAATTTTATGGTTGACCAAATGGATAAACAACCCGAACACACCGACATATATAATTGACCTCCTGGATTGTCAATGAGTCTTGTTTTTTAACATCAAAAGTCACTTCAAATTACCAGCTCACTATTAGTACTGCTCGCCGAATCATGGAAAAAAATGTCCTTAGCACATCTAAAAAATCTGATAACATGAAATTTTGAGGCATGATCCATGAATCACAGAAATGAATTTAAGTGATATACATTCGACAATTTATATTTTTCAACACTATCGGTGAAACTTCACCTTCAATACCAATTACCGTATATACAGTAGGTTGATTATTGTTTCTATCAGGTTACCAATTAATGTTTGTTATATATATTTAGCTATAATTACCTTATAAGTGACTTGATACTGTAAGTATGTCCGTGCACATAACTTAAACTCCGCAGAATTAGTCTCTCAAATTTTGGTTATCGTTGCAAAGTTTTTATGTAAAATGTCTACGGATGCAATAAATTGCATGTAATTCATAAGGAAATTAAAACACCTGGACTTCAACAAGACCAGTGCTCTGAGCAATGACGACTTCAATAGTTCCGTCGAGTTTAGGTTTCCAATATCCACTCTCAGAATGCATAGGTTGTCCGGATTTCAGGTTCCATGTCTTTTGAGAATAAGCTATCACAGGCTGATAATAAAATAAGCAAATTTTAGGCAAAATATATCACATGTACAGTCAGGAGTTCTATAAAAGGAATTTAAGCAAATTTTATGCATGCTTGTTTTGAGCCGAGGGTCTATCAGAAACAGCCTCTCTACCTACACGAGGTAGGTGTAAGGCTGCATACTCTCTACCCTCCCCAGATCCTACTTGTGAGATTACAGTGGGTATGTTGTTGTTGCTGAATTTATAAACATGCAAGAATGCAACACTAATTTGAACATGTCAGCTAAAACAATTTTTGAATCCCATTTGTCACTGCATTAGAAGATTCCCCTATTTGAATCAATGTGTATATATAGAACAAAACTTTTTCCCCCTACTTGCACATTACTCTGTCCTCCCATTTTATGTAGCATTATTTGACCGGGCACAGTCGCACAGAGTTTTAAGCAAATTTTTTTTTTAACTTGTGATCTAAATAAGTAATAGATTTTTTGTGGCTATAAATATCTAATTTATTAAGGTGAAATGAAAAATAAAGGTATCATTATCTTTTACACCGACTAAAACGGAAAGTGTGCTACATAAATTGGGAAAAAAGGAGTCTAATTTCTTGAGGAATTGGATTCAATTGAATCTCCTAAATTGCATTTAGCTCCGAGATAAAACGAAGCTAACCTTGTTGGGAGAGTGTGAAAATTGGAGCTCTTCGGAGTAATTGAAGGAGGAAATAGTTGGGAAAAATCCCTCTCCTTCACCTCTCCAAATCCCAAGCAGAAATGATATAGGTTT
Source organism: Nicotiana tomentosiformis (assembly GCF_000390325.3). Taxonomy (NCBI): domain Eukaryota; kingdom Viridiplantae; phylum Streptophyta; class Magnoliopsida; order Solanales; family Solanaceae; genus Nicotiana; species Nicotiana tomentosiformis. The sequence goes on from NC_090816.1 coordinate 134,423,131, forward strand.
TACAGCCGGATGCACCGGCAACGTTTCCGATTGATTTGACACAGTTCCCTCCTCCATTATTCTCTCGTTCTCTCCTTTTTTTTTTCTTCTTCTTTTCAGATAAAAGACAGAACTGTTGATTTCCCCCATACTTATTCAAGAGTCAGAATACATTGCGTTGACCAAGTAAATACAGTGTTTGGACGGTTGCTTAGTTGACCATGCAAATAGTCTCCCTATAGTCTATACAGAGTTTAAAATATAAAATATTCCATTGTCCTGTACTAATTTATGTGATATATTTTCTTTTCTAGCTATATAAATATTTAAAATTTAATTTAGACCATAAGTTTAAAAAGTTTGTGAGTCAAATAAAGATTCTTCAAATAGAACCATGATCCTTCAAACGCAGTAAGACTTTTTCTATCTATCCTGAAACAAAAGTCAAGAACCATGATTCTTCAAATAGAAGACTTTAGGCTATAATTCCCATCTAACAAAACTAAAAGTCAAAATTACTGTTCAGCAATATTCTTCTTTTTTTTATTGAATTCAACTTCTTCTAAATCCTACTATCTAATAGCTAGCAGTAAGTGATCAGCAACCGATGAAAAGCAGAATATCTCATTATGATTTTTCCTGTCTTCTATGATTCAAATATGTAGCACTGAATCACATTTAATGCAATAGTTTTTGTAAAAACAACCGGCCAATTAACAGGGTGTGGAGGTCGAGAATTAAGATAGTAGGGTAATATGAAGTCGAATGTCTTTTATCTCATTTAAGTAGCAGTAGCGTTGTCCACATATTTTCATATTCCTATATTTCTATTACTACTTGGATGCTTTTGTTCTGATTATTCTATTATCTTGTTGGTATTATTCCTTTTTTGACTTTTTCACTATTGCATTTCTCTCTCTCGATTCTGTTGTGATTGATTATGCATGCTTGTTTGAGCCGGGGGTCTACCAGAAACAGTCTTTCTGCCTGCACAAGGTAGGGGTAAGCATGGGCGGATTTAGGAGGGCGGAAGGGGGTTCACTCGAATCCCGTTCGCCGAAAAATTACATTGTATATGAAAGGCAAAATCTCCCCTTGACATAACCCAAAAGTGTAGCTTAGTGGTCAAGGGGTTCAAAACCTTTGTAAGGTCATACGTTCAATTCCCACTAGCTACAAATTTTTAAAACATTTTTCTTTGAACCCCCTTCGCAGAGATCCTGCCTCCGCCACCGAGGTAAGACTGTGTACACACTACCCTCCCCAGACCCCACTTGTGAGATTATATTGGGTATATTGTTGTTGTAACCGGCCAATATGACAATTTAAAGACCCCCTTAGCACATGGTTTGTTCTTCGACCAGCAATTCTTCATTCATTAATGGTATTAAAATTACTGGCATTTTGCCAGAAGTCCCATGTTTAAGCAGATAGCCTAACTAATAGGTCCAAGTTGTTGTCTACCAAAATGAAGAGGGGCATTTTTCACCAATTTAAGGCCCCATATATACATGACCAACAGGCATCAGCACATGATTTTGCCTTCACAAAACTTCAGCTCCAACTCAAAGCCTGTCTACAGGCTCTCATGTGTACTGCAGATCTTCACAAAGCATTGCTCCTTTCAATTACTTCATGTTGTTGTACAACTTCTAATTTGCACCAACAAAGTGGAAACCAGCAACTTCTTGTTTATTGAGTTATGACATCATGCTTTGTAAATGATTGCACAAAATAGATTGTATAGCAGTTGAAAAATAGGCAAGTGAAAACTTGTATTATTACAGATGGAATAGAACTTTATCTTGAAATTAACCAGATCTATAGCATTTATTATCTTGAAATAGTCCCAAATTATGAATTCAAATTCTATGCACAAAAGAGTAAAACTTAAAAGGTAGTTGCAGGTAATTCTATTTAATAGCATTTATTGGTAGGATAAATCGTAAGTAATCTACAACAACAACAACCCAATATAATCCCACTAGTGGTGTTTGGGGAGGGTAGTGTGTACGCAGACCTTACCCCTACCTTGGGATAGAGAGGCTGTTTTCGATAGACCCTCGGCTCCCTCTCTCCAAGAACTCCCACCTTGCTCTTGGGGTGACTCGAACTCACAACCTCTTGGTTGGAAGTGGAGGATGCTCACTACTAGAGCAACCCACTAAATCGTAAATAATCTGTTTTAACATATTAAAATATATAGATCGTGTTAAAAATTCAGCTAGTATATATAAATTAAATCTTAAAATCATATAGTAGGCAATTTCCTATTGCATTGGAAATAGTGGCTAAATTTAAAACTTGATGAAATCCAATTAGTGGACATAAATCTTTTCTTCTTCATTCATTCTTCCTCTTTTTTAGGACATAACTCCAGAAAAAGTAGGGGAAACTTTACTCATTACACTGTATAATAACACTAAGAAAAAAAAAATTTCAAACAAAATATATCACTTTCTTAAAACTAAGACATGAGACATAACACTTGAAAATAACCACCAAAAAAGAAGCTCATAAATCAACGAAAATTACCTAAAACTGAGCTTAACGGTAGGAAATTTTCTAAACGTGCAACCAAACAGAGCATAATAAAACACTTACTGCTGTTAAATCTTCGACGAAAATGATTGAACAGTCCTCCTTTTTGTCATTGTACACAGTTCCACGTGGGTTTAAAACTTATGAATAAAGCGCAATATACGATTATAAATCGCATTTCAAAAATGCGATTTATAAGTCGCATTCTGAAAATGCAATTTACAGATCGCAATCATAAATCCACATTATAGCTCACATCTTACAAATTTGATTTTTCTGTCGCACATTAATTTTAAACTATTAGTGTTAGATTTATTGTGTATTGATGTAAATTAATTACTCCCTATGTTTCAATTTAAATGACACACTTCCCCTATTAATCGTTCAAAAAAGAATGACACATTTTTATATTTGGAAACAATTCAACTTTAAACTTTTCATTTTACCCACTTTACTCTTATTGAGAAACTTTTATAGCTACACAAATGTCATGACCCCACAAAACTTTTGCCCCTTAAACTTTTAGGACCACATGTTTCAAAAGTATTTTTTTTCCATATGTTTTGTGCCAAGTCAAACTACATCGTCCAAATTGAATATAAATCTATGTTAATTTATAATTAAGTCTAAATGACATGAAAATTAATTGTAAAGAGTTTAAATTAGGTGAAGTTATAAAGTGTTCCTTTTTCAGAAACTTTAGACATTCCTTTCAGAATTCAAAGTCCATTTACTTTTTTTAGGGAAAGAATGAAAAAAGAAGAGGCTATAAAAGTAGATCAAATCTTTAGAGCACAATGAAGCTTAACTTCAGATATTTAAAGAGAATCCTTTCAACTATTTGCATTTTGAAGTCTGTTTTTCTTTTTGCTTGGCTTCATTTCTTCATGTATACATTGCCAAGTATTGACTAGAACAACTAAAACGATGGTGACTATAATTGCAAATGGCCTAAGTCAGCTGAGTGTTGATCAGTTGATTTTCCAGTAAACTTTAGCTTATTCTGATTCAAGTCAGATGCCAGATTTCACGCACATCAAAAAAGAAATTTTGTCGAATAAACATTTTTTCCGTTAGATGACACTCTCTAATGCACTAGTCTCCTCGATCCAGACTAGTGCAGCTAAAGAAAGCATGTGCTTAAATACTTGTTCAGCAGCAAGTCTGTAAAAGAATATTGGGAATTGTATAGGCAAATAAGACTAAAGAGTGAGTAACCAGAACTAGAACTTCTGGTATTAAAATATTTACATTGAGATCCTCTATACAATGAAAATGATCTCTCTCTGTAATCTACTCTTTCTCTTTTCTAAAACTATTGTTTTACAAAATTTCATGGGCTGAAGAATTTGCACCATGGTCGTACTCATAATCTCCTCAAGCGGGAAGTGAGATCAACGAACACATCCTCTTTGCAAGGTATTGTTAGACCACCCAATGGATGATCAAAACCGAACTCTTCTTCAGCTTGAGTTAGCAAGTTTTGAAATATAGGATGGCTTAAGTATGATATTGGCACCATGAATCGCTTCTTCTGGCTCTCTCCTACATATACTGTACAATGTCCTTTTGGAACACCTCCTCATGTTGTAGACCTCCTTAGAATTCGATTAGCCTGAATAAATAGAGTCGCTTTGATATCCATTGTCACTAGGGATATTTAGTAATTCTAAATGGTGAAGGAACAAAAAGAACAAGAATTTGAGAATTGTACAGAAAATGGAAGTTTTTTTTTTGTTATAATCTGGATACTTGTGTTTTGCTCAAATCCTTTGTTGACCGAGTATATATAAGTTAATGGCAAGTTTCATACTCAACTAGTGATAGACAACGGCACATGAAGTTTCACATGGTTTTGCCTACACTGTTATTGTCAAATAACTTAGACCATAAATTTGTTGAACAACAACATTAGGCTCCACTGCTTCTCATGATTTGGAACAGAAGACACCCTTAAAATCCACAAGAGTGGATGAAGTTTATGACCAAGTATACAATGATATTGCCTTCTAACTCCTTGACAAGCACTTAGAATTTTAGGGCATATTTGTGGAATAACATGAGGTTTCTCATAATCCCATTAACGAGTCCCTCCTCTAAAACTCAGCTTTATAGCCAAGATGACAATTCAAAGGTCCCCTATCTACATGACCAAGAAGGGAGAAGCACATGGTTTTGCTTCTAACCTGCAGTTGCTCATCTAATGGTTTCAAATTATTGGCATTGGTGAGAAGTACTCAAGTATGAGCTGATATCATTACTAATAGGCCTCGGTTGCCGATCAAAGTAAAGAAAAGAAGAAACTTAGCTTCATCCACAAATTTAAGGTCCCATATCAACATAGCCAACATGCATCATGTAAAGCCCCATAAGTATTGGACGTTTATTTGGGCCAATTATAACTTTAGTGTCGTGTTTATAGTGACCTTGAGGTGTACCTTGAGTCACATGGGAGTGGTGTCGACATGGAAATATGTATATATATCTATGGTATTGATTAGTCGTGATTTGAAATAGTCAAATGGCCAAATGAATCAAAACTTTGAGAGTTGGAGTAAATACTGCTTCAAGTGTGAATTCTTATTTAGTCATTGTATTATAAAATACACTCCAGCATAAGTGTTGCCAATACTTTCACTGTGAAGCCACTAAAATAAATTGAAGTCTTGAGCTTTACACGTGGGAATTTATGGTCAAGCTCACTAAGGTACCCACATAAGTGATAGTTAAGAAATTGGCACATTTAATATGTTAAATGTGAACACTAAGCCTCACTTAGCTATCAAGATAATACCGTGTAACACAAATCTGATAAGTGAGCTCTTAAGCTCAAACCAGATCCAAAAGGATGGTGGAATCAAGCATTATAAGTGAGCTCTTAAGCTCAAAACTATACCCACTGGATTCAATTTTGTAAAATGGAAGCAAGATTCTTCTTTGGGCCATTCTTGTTTAGAGAAGAAAGAGCAGCGTATCAGCTCATCTGGTATGCAATAGCTGCACATTCATTGAAATCCTAGATTTGTAAAGAAACTATTCAAGAACTCAAAAGAGGGAAAAAGCTAGGTTTTTCTACTGCAAGGTAATTCTACCGCTCCCTCTCCAATTATGAAGTTCAAATGAGTTATTTAGTGCATTTGAGTAAGAAAAAGGTGATGGGAACTTGATATTAGAGTAACCCCAAAATTGGTGTTCTTGACATTAAAGAGCTTAAGGAAGAGGAAAATGGATAGTAACTAGGGATAAGGATTGAGTTAAATAATGATTCTAATAATTCTTTAGGTTGATATATGCTTTATAATAACATTTTGGAGTTAATTAAATTATGGGAGTAATCGAAAATAAGGATATTGGATGGCTTGATGCTGATTATGAGCTCGAAAAAGAGTCATGATGAACTGTTGAAACTTGAATTGATAGAGTTCAATTGTATATGTTATAGATTGATATCGTTGAACGAGTTGAGCTTGTTGGACAAGTTTAGAGTAATTTGGAAAGCTAAGATGAAGTAAGTTAAGATGTACCTTCCCTTAAGGATTATTTGATTCCATGAATTCTAATATTTGCTGAAGCAATTTAAATGTTAGTTTGGGTTGTTGGAGCGATCGAACCTTACCATCCATGTTTTTAACATTATGAGATATTCTATGCTATCATATAGTATTGAACACGCATAAATTGTATTGCTGGCCATTTATTGTCTTTTATTGAACAATGGCACTTCAAACCGTGTTTTTCCACTTGACTTGGATCAAGTGATTATCGCAAATAGTGAAACTCATTATCTTGTGATTTTACAACATATCGAGATATTTTTAAAAAGGTTATCATTTTATTGAAGTCAAAGGAACCTTATCAACATGTAGAATTGTTCTATGGGCCTTGAGATCCAATTTTCGAAAATATTTACAGGACCTATGGATCATGCAATTTAAAGAACATATTGTTTGGGAGGACCATAGTTATTATCGCAACAGAACACATGTTTCAGTGTGTACCATATATTGTCTAATGAGACTCCTTACTATGCTAGCACTATCGTCAAAATCCCATAGTAATGGGTGAGGCGGCCTTGTGACCAGGCGATGGTTACTATCGTCAATATCCTTCGGGTGAGACGTCCAAGTTGACCAGGGGATGGTCAACATACAGACATCGATTATCGTTATTATTATAACTATTGGAACTCCCTATTGAAAGATTTACCTATTGAAAGATTTATAGCGTATTGAAAGATTTACGGCCTATTGAAAGATTTGTAGTCTATTGAAATGTTTACAAGTTTATTAAAAGGTTTGCAGTTTATTGAAATGCTTTTAATGTTTATTTCTTTCATTATTCATTTTATGATTATGAATTGTCATACTTATTTTACTTCATGTATTTTACATATCCCTAAAGTATCGTTCCAACCTTATCGGAAAGAGTCAATGATACTTACGGGGTACGATTTCTATGAAATTGTGCTCAGCCTCCTACGTGGGACAACTTATTTTATATTTTTGATATTGTGGCTTTGGAGTTGACAGCACGAGCTAGATGTCTTCTGCATTTGCTACTATACTTGGTAAGCCCGCTCTTTTATCGGTGGGTCTATGTCTAGTGATTTTATTATGTCCATTTATGTCCATAGAGGTTCCAGTGACACTGTGGGGCGGTCTAGTCATACAAATGATATTATTTTTTTTTTAAACTCTCATGTTCATTCCGCACTTATGTATCTTGGCCAAAGGCCTACTTATGTTTTGAGTTAAAACTTTTAACCAAACGATTCAAGACGATATTTCAAGTGTTTATGTGATACTTCAAATTTTTGAAATAATCATGAATGGGTAGATAGGTTCAAGTGGTTCGCTCGGTGTAAGTTGAAGGCACTGGGTGCCGGTTGCGCTGGTCTTTTTGGGGCGTGACACATCAGCACATGGCTTTGCCTTTGGTTGTTAGTAACAAAACTTCAGCTCCAACTCAAAGCCTGTCTACAACCTCTTGTATAAATAAACCCCTTTTCTATGGACATTTTTCATCATCCAGTAAACGCATTATCTATTTAGTCATCAAAAGGTTCTAAATTTCTAATCAGACAATGCTCAGTACTAAGAAGCTCATCAAAATGGCAAGGAGATGGCAAAAGTTCGCAGTTATGCAGAGGAAAAGGATTTCGCTTTCAGGAAATGCCGGTGATAGAGACAGTTGTAGTACATCCTCATCCTCTATTGTTGAAAAGGGTCATTTTGTAGTATATACAACTGATCAAGAAAGGTTTGTCATTCCCTTGGCTTATCTTGAAAATGAGGTCATTAGGCAACTCCTAAGCATGTCTGAAGAAGAGTTTGGACTACCAAGTGGTGGCCCTATTACATTACCCTGTGATTCAGCTTTCATGGACTACATCAATTCACTAATCAAGAAAGGTGTAGCTGCTGGAGATCTTCACAAAGCATTGCTCCTCCCAATTCCTTCATATTGCTGTTCAACCTCTTATTTGCACCAAGAAAGTGGAAATCGGCAGACTCTTGTTTATTGAGTCATGTGAGACTCTTTTTGTAAATGACATAGTAGGACTCGGATAAAGTCTGCCAAAAACATTATTAATTAGGTATTGGACTTGGACACATCTTGTGCCGTCTTTTACAAGGTGGGAAAAACATGGCAATTCGAGAAAAATACTGTCTGAAATATTTTCAAGGCTTCCTGTTAGGTCTTTAATGCGTTTCAAGTGTGTTTCAAAATTTTATAATTCTCTAACTGTATCAAATGCAGTTTTCATGAATATTCATCAATGCCGCTCTATGAATTGTTCCAAATTCCTTGTTCGTGAAGTAAGATCTATTTGCGCTGTAGAACAAAAAGAAGATGGAAACGTCTCACTTCTTCATATTGAGGAATTTGATAAACTAGATACCCGTCAACATTTTCGTTTAATGTGCGTTAATGGTTTGTTTTGTTCATGGTATAAATCGTCGCAACCTGTTGCAATTTTCAATCCGAGTACAAGAGAAATAAGATTTCTTCCTGAAGTGGAACATGTTGATGATTCAAAATTTTACTTTTCATTAGGATTTGACCCTGAAGAGAAGATGTATAAACTTTTGATGACCTCCACAATTCCTTTTAAAAAAAAGTCCACAAGAAATTGGGGTTTTTCTTTAGGTATAGACGAATCATGGAGAGAGATCAAAACCATTGCAGATGTATATATGTTCAATGACGCAATTTGTATCAATGGAGTTATCTATCGGTTGAGTTACTTTTCCAAGTGTGTTATAGTCGTTTTCGATGTTAAATCCAAAACTTTCAGAATTGTACCATTATGGATTGGTGAACATGATTCCACAGCATCGTATTATATGCTAATAGAAGTAAAAGGAAGTTAGCGATCATAGATTATGGAGAGAAGTTTGGTGGTGACATGGATCTGTGGATTTTTGGGAAGACGCAATTGCAAGAAGGAGGCCGATGGGAGATGCATATTATTGCCTTTCCCTTGCAATGGAAAGAGAGACAATTTGAAAGGCCAATTTCTTATTTTCGCATATATCAAGAAGGGGAGATTGTGTTCGTTGTTAATATGAAGAAAACCCATAAATTATCTTATTTCTGTTATGATATCACAAGAAAAACTTGGAGAGAATTTCAACCGCAAGGACTTCCTATAGAGGGTTCCATACAAGGAATTTATATTTATAAAGAAAGCCTCTTTCCATTGTTAAAATCTTCTAATTCTCATAACCAAATTTAAAATGCAAGGTGTTTGGACGTTGGAGGGTATGGCCATTATGGTTTTTCTTTTTCTTTTTAGTTGTATGCAATCTCTTTAAATTTTTTCCTTTTTAAGGGTTCTGATACAAATTGTTAGAAACTTAGAGTCCACCAAACTATATAGAGAATTAGTTTCCACAGAACGCATGCACACAACAGTAAGTAAATGACACAGTAGAGTTTTACGTGAAAACTCTCAGCTCACGGGATTAAAAACCAAGACCTACCCTTGTAGGATTTTAACTTTACTACTGAGCAAACTTCAAATTACAAACTGTTGTAACCTAGGAATTAACCTCTTAATCCCTCACTAACTTGTAACAACTCTATTACAAGCCCCTTTGTAATACTCTATTATAAAGCTTACAACTCGACTAACTCTAGCCAAGACATAAACATATGGTTTATGATTTTACAAGGGTTTCCTACACAGTACTTCTAACTAAGCTAAGTACGAATTACAAGTAAATTGTTTTGACAAAGATGATACACAACATATGATGACTCAACGCAGGAAACTGGTCCTTCGTTATGTTGCTCTTTGTTCTTGACGCCTTGAATGTCACTTGCAGGTTGGTAATACACTTGAGAGAAAGCTTGATGAATTCTAGAGTGTGCAAGTGTTGTTTTGCCGTTCCTTTATGTTAATATTGCATAAGTGACATCACTTGAATGATGTAAGCATGTTTGGTACAAAGGCAATTCCCATAAAGTGACTGCTCCACTGTTTGCACTGTTGCGTGTGTGCAGAGGAACAATTGCAGTCACTTTACAGCTGTGGGGAGTTGACTGGTATTGTCAGCAAGGGAACTGATATCGATCTGCTCCCTCTGTTGTTTCTTGGACTCTGAAAGTTGGAGCATGTCCCAGACTTGAGACTTGTTGATCTTTGAGCACTCAGAGGATGTGGAACATGTTTCCCATTTGGTTCTTAACATTAAGTTTGATCAGATCATCAAAACATAGCAGGACACATAACTTATCAATCCTCTACTATAAATAAACTGCTCCCATAAGACATTTTGATCATCAAGCAGATAGAACTTAATCAAACCTTCTGAAAATTCAAACAAATTTTTTCTTTCCTTATATTCCGACAAAATCAATATGATCAGTGCTAAGAAACTCATCAACCAGAGGAAGAGAATTTCTTTTCCAAGATCCAATAACCATGATTCAGAAAATTGTAGCACATCATCTTCTGTGGTTGGAAAGGGGAATTTTGTGGTGTATACAACTGATCAGAATGCTAGCAAATTGTAGTTCCTTTAGCTTATCTACAACACGAGATAATCAGACAACTATTGCACATTTCTGAAGAAGAGTTTTGACTTCCGAGTGATGGCCCTATCACATTACCTTGTGATGCTCTATTCATGAACTACATCATATCACTCATTAGAAAAGGTGTAGATAGTCGATGCTCATCAGATTAATACGTTCAAGAACTAAGAAACACAGAATTACTAGTTTGTTGATCTCATTGTCATAAGTTTTGTAATAGATATTCAATATCTAATTATTCGTCAAAACTCCGTATTCTTGTCAACACTCTTTAACTTTGTGATTATAGCTGATTTCTCACAATAAACAACAGTATTTTGTGACAAATGATCTTTTTATCTTTCATCTCACATACAGCCGTCCAAGAAGAAGAAGAAAACAAAGAAAAAAGACTTTTGAATTAATTGCAAACGACTAATTTCTTTGGTTGCTGAATCGCTTAGTTTGTTTTGACACTATTAACCAAAAAATGGTTCAGCTTTCTTATTGTTAATGTATCTTTTGAGTAAAATTTGTCAACAGTGTGTTACTCAAATCCCAAAAAAATTTGTTATAACAAAAGCAGAATAAGACTAGAGAAGATGACAATTTAAAGATCCCTTATCTACATGACAAAGAAAGAAGCAGCACATGGTTTTGCCTGTTACCAGAAATGTTTGATTTAATTGTTTCAAAGTATTGGCATTGGTGAGAAGTCAAAAGTATGAGCTGATATCATAACTAATAGGTCCAATCTATTGTCAACCGAAGATGTATCAGGGCTCAAGTGATTCACCGAAGCGACGAGACCTTGAAAGCTGGTTTTTGCATGTGTCAGTAGCGAAACGTTCTGTTAATAGGAGAAGGTTTCTGCTGACAAGAACTGGAGATACCAGAAGTGAGAATGCTGACATGAGTAACGAAAACTTATTTGAAAAACACGATCGCTTGCCAGTGGAAGGTTTTTGCATTCAGTCAATCTATGCAGATTGAATCGGTCCTAATGAACCCCCGATACACGAAAGTGACGAAGTTGCTTTGACTACAGAACCATGCTTGTCTATTGGAGCGAATTGGATTTAAAAAATAAAATAAATAATAAAATTTATTCTAAAAAAGACTTTAAAAAAATGATGTTCGATTTGAGATCGAGAATTAGAAAGTTTAACTTCCAGTCTCCAAACTCCTTCATTCCGTTCTAAAACGAGGAAAATATATATAACAGTGAGTCAATGTAAACCTTTTTTTTTTTGTGTTGAAAAAAGTCAATGTAAATCTGTTATCATTGAGAATTAAATAACTTCAGAAATAGATTCTCAGAATTTCCATGATAGAGAGTGACCACCGAAAAATTCAAACAATTCATAGAACCCTTAATATATCATTACTTTCTTACCTAACAAAGTCATTCTAGGGCCCCTGAATGACTCACTCAAATTTAATATATACACATATCACAGGCTCCAGCTCTATCCTGCATAACCGAAACATGAGGCTTTTTTTGGGCAATACTTTAATATATTTTCGGAGGCGGATATAACATTTAACGTTTATTGGTTCCTACAAAGATCTTATCCTAATATATAATAGTAACCGAACTAGAAGATTAGGGTTTGAGCTAAATATTCTTATACATTTAATTTGAAGTGGATTTGAAGGGGAACCTTGGAGCAATGGTAAAGTTATCTCCGTGTGACCTATAGGTCACGGGTTCGAGCCGTGAAAGCAGTTGCTAATACTTGCATTAGGCTGTCTACATCACACCATTTCGGGTGCGGCCCTTTCCTGGATCCTGCGTGAATACGAGATGTCTAGTACACGTGACTGCCCTCTTTTTTATTTATTTAGTGGATTTCCTAATACCACACATCCACTCCTAAGTATTTTACTCTATATAAAAATATTAGGTTTATACAGCTAAATGAACGGTCAGATACATTGAAAATACAGTTAATATATACATAACGACACCTAGCTAGTGTATACATAATAACTTCATGTATGACTTAGAGAAATTATTTCATCCCCATACTTCAACCATCCTAACATAAATAGAGAAGGAAGTTCTTTTCTTGTATGTCCAAAAATCTATTTCAAAAGTCAAAGTAGAATTAAAAACATTTGTTGGTAGGAAATGTATTAAAAACATGAAATTGAGGAATATTGTTATGGATGTGACTAAAAAAAAGTGATACTCCCTCTATCCAATTTTAAATGTCGTTTTTGCCCAAAATAATGTTTCTAAATATCTGTGTTTAAAATTTTTAACAGAATCATTATTTTCTTTCAATTTTACTCTTGCTATTGAAGTGATTAATAGTAGGTACTCGCTTTCCAATATTAGCATTAAACAAACAAGTAAATTACAGCTACTACTTAATACTACTCCCTCCGATCCACTTTAATTAATTTTTTGGCTATTTTCACACATATTAAGGGATTCATCTTTTAGCATTAATTATTAATAAAGTAGACCATATTAACCTTAATTTGTTCTTTGAAAATATAACAAACACTCCTAGACTTTTTATTCCAAGGGCAACTTTGGTAAAGAAAAGTTAATTTCTTCTTGATATTAGGATAAATCAAATATTGTGGATCACAAAAAAAAGTTAAAAAATCAATTAAAGTGAACTGGAGGGAGTAATGTTTTCTTAATGAATTTAATTGCGGGATTCAATTGTATTTAACAGTAAGAATTTATTGGGTTTTGGGAAAATGAGCAACAGAGCTAGGATATAATTCTTTTTTTAAACCCCTCCCAAATTAGGAGGATCTATAGTGTTTTCACACTTTTCCTCCAGCATGACTCAAACCCAGGACCTAACGGTCGTGGGTGGAGGTACTTTTACCAAGCCTCATTTGTCAGCTAGGATATAATGCATATATCAAAATTGCTTCTTCTTCCCAAAAGGAAAAAGTGACGATATAGATTTTAAGTCATCGACATGGACTTTACAAAGGTAATTTTTGTTTAAATTAATTACAGTAGTTGATTCTTCTATATAAAGTTTTTGAGAAAAGTAACATTCCTTCACATTTATGGACCTACATTTGTTGTCACTTTCTATGTGCGCAAAGAAAAATAAAACCATATTACTGCTTTTGATTAGTGCAACTATTGCCTGTGACTAAGAAAACTACTGGGATATTGCCCTGCGTTTTCGTTGTAGCTTAATATATCGGCTTGTACACTTAGATGTCCCTTGTGTACATATTACAGTAGTTGATCTTCTACATTAAAAAATTGAGAAAAGAAACATTCCATTCTCATTTATGGACCTCATTTGTTGTCACTTTCTATCCGCGCAAAGAAAAATAAGACCATAGTACTGCTTTTGATTAATGCAACTATTGACAAAGAAAATTACTCGGATATTACCCTTCGTTTTCTTTGTAGATTCATATATCGGCTTGTACTTTTAGCTGTCCCTTGTGTACATATTACAGTGGAATTTGGTGCAGCGAGGGTGGGTGGTCTTTGAAGGAATTTCCTACTTCCTTCTATTACCGTGCAAAGAAAACCCTATAACAATAATAATTCTAATCAATTGGAGTAAAACATTAAGAAGAAGCTTAACAAAAAAACTCCTACTATTTAATTTCTATTAGGAGAAGTCAGAGGCAGATCTAGGATTTTGGGAAGATGAGTGCACTATTACGAAGAGGTGAATCCAGAATATAAATTTTACGGGTTCAACGTTTGGTTCTTACTATTGTACCCATTACACTTTTGGAATTATAAGTTCAAAATTATTATTATTTAGAGGGTGTTTGGCTAAGCTTATAAGCTGGTCAAACTAGCTTATAAGCACTTTTCGGCTTATCTACGCGTTTGGTAAAGTTAAAAGTGCTTATAAGCCAAGTGCTTATAAGTCAAAAATAAGTCAAAAGCCGTAAGCTGGTCACCCCCAACTTATAAATTTTTAGCTTATAAGCACTTTAAGTTTGACCAAAATTTTTACTATTTTATCCTTAAAATATTCTTTTTTAGAACAAAACTATTACATCGATACTCACTACTTCAAGTATTATTTCAACCTAACCCCCCCTCTTCAAGTCTGCAATGTCCATTGATTATTTAAGATAAGCAAATTCTTTATTCCTTTGCATATTTATATCTATGTGATTGTGTATTAATCTTTGAACTGTATGTAATAAATGAGGACATATCAAATTTTTGGTGTGTTGCTTTCTAAATGTTGTGGTGATAAAGACAGTGTTTGTTTCTCTTCAAATATTTTGTCCTATTTAGGTTAATTTTTTACTGAGAAACTTTTATTAATTTATTAATTATTATAACTTATGATTATATGCTTATCATAAAATAAATAATATTTATCATAAAAATTATCTTATCTAAGCACAGTTGTATTTAAAATAAAATGACAAATAGAATATTTTGTATTTGGATCGATTTGGAATCTAAAATTTTGAATAAATTACGCCCTTATAAGTATAAACACTTCTAAGGTTATTTAAGTCATTTTAACAGAAAAAGAGCTTATTAGCACTTTTTTTTTAATCAAATACAGCAACAGCTTATTATCAATTTCAGCACTTGTATCCAAATACGTAACTGCTTATTTATTAAATCAGTTCCAGCACTTAAAAGTACTTTTCAGCACCTAATGCTTATCAGCTATTTCATATCAGCTAATCCAAACGGCCTCTTAATAGTAATTTTCTTACATCTATATCCATACTCCGTGCTGAAAATGAGGGGATCAGTTGAACCCAATAGCATATTATATGATGCATTATCCACTAGTTTAATATGCACATTTTATTTAATCATAAAAGATTTTCCGGTGACAAACAAAAACAAGAATTTTAATATGTGAAAATTTTGAAATAATAAATCAAAAAGAAATAAAGAAAAAGAAATGTACTTAATGAGAGCATATGTTTTTGCCCGGAAAGTAATACTCAATGAGACCCGACCACATATAATGCTATATTATCCAATAGCAATAATTGTATCGGAGTTCTTACTGCAACGACCACAATAAATAACCCAAATCTTACTACAAGCATAAGAAAGATTTTACGCTAAAAAGGCAGCAAAGCTCTGAGCTACATATCTTTCAAGTCTTCCGATTTATTCTTAAAGACATGAAAAAATTACACAAATGTCAAGAGCTAAACGTACAGTGGAGGGTCATCATAATGTGTTAATATTAGCTTTGAAAAGCTATGCTTCTTAAAAATGAGACACCTCCTTCTTTATATTGAAACAAGGGAAAAATCCTTAGTACAGTAGTGCTAAATTTACATATCCTAATCTACACCTTTAATCTCGGCAATTATTATATTGAAAAGTCGACCAAATAATTTTTTTTTTTTGCAGAATGATATGTTCCACAATATATTGTACAATTTTGTCTAAACTTTATTATAACTTTGTTAACCTTAATAAATTAGGAACAAATCTGCGACTAAATTTCATTTGTGATCATTCAACTTTGTGTTCAATACCCAAAAGTCATTTTTCTTTTTTTGTTACGTAAAGTCATTCAATTTTGTGTTCATTACCAAAAAAAAACTTAGTAATGTTTTGCTGGACGAAGGCTTTGTCAACCTCCTTAATAGAAAAAGAAATTCAATCAACGGGGTCCTTTTTCTTTGGCAGAGAAGAGAGAGAGGGACGTTTGTGTTTGTGCTTTGGAGCAATAATTCAATTCAATGCATCCACTTGTACTTTTAGCTGACCATTGTGTATATACGGTGAAGTATTGATACTTCCTTCTATTAAAGTTCAAAGAAAACAAAACAACAATAATTCAAATCAACTGGAGTAAAGCATTAAGAAGAAGCTTCACAATAATTTCCTACCACATTAAATGTTACCGTATGCATCAGTTGGCTAAATTTCTTTCTATTAAAGTTCAAAGAAAACCCAGTACCAATAATTCTATGGAGAATCTCATACAAACTTTTCTTATTTGAAGTGCAAGTAGCTAGTTGTTTATTTCTTTCTCTCCTATTATAATCAGTTGATCTCTTACCACAACTGCAATTTATCCACAACTGCAATTTATCAATGGCATCATCTTCTATCTTCTGATTCTACGAGTACTTCACAGTTTCCTCGGTGGAACTACAAAGTCTTTCTAAGTTTTAGAGGTGAAGATACTCGAAGAACATTTACAGGTCACCTCTTCAAATGCTTGGAAAATAATGGAATATTCACGTTTCAAGATGATAAAAGGCTAGAGCATGGCGCATCAATATCAGATGGCGCATCAATAGTGGAATATTCACATTGCTGAAGCCTTTGACAAACATGAAACAAAGTATATGGATGATGTTGAAGGAATGCAAAAGGTGCAAAGATGGAGGACTGCTCTAACTGCTGCCGCAGATCTAAAAGGATATGATATCCGTGACGGGTGAGTTAAAAACACATTAATTTCTTATAATGAAAAAATGGAATACCACAAAGAGAGGGTTGCTCAAGTACTAAGCACCTCCAACTCCAAACCCTTGGATTGCGGGTTCGATTTACCATAGGAGCAAAGTGAGGAGCTCAAAAGGAATAATTTTCATTCAAATGTGGTTGCTTATGTGAAGACTACATATTCTACTATAGAAAAAAGACCCCGTACCTCAAAAATGAGTTAAACAGAATAGACACTAAATAAATTTGTCATATTTACAAAATAAAAATTAAAAGGTGGAAACTTAATCAATTTATTTTGCTAAGAATACTGCTTACACAATCTAATTTCATTGATTGTCATTTAGACGTTAAAAATGTTTTTATTTTTTTTTCCTCAAAAAAGGAATGACGGTTGTTATTTATGTTTCTATCGGTCAGAAGTATTGTTCCTATCAATATAATTAGAGAGAATAAATAAAAAACATCTTAAGCTATTCACATTTTGCTATTACCCCTGAAATCTGAAATATTACGTTTCCTATTTAAAACCTCATGGAGTGCCACTGAATGGAGAGTGGCTTCACTTCCTTGTAACGTGCGAGAGCTAAAATTAACCTAAAAACAGCAGCCACTGACATTTTTCCTTTATTGTTTAAGTTAATTATTTATTCTATTTTTCTTTTTTTCTTATTCAATTTTCTTGAAGTAAAACAAGTTGAAATTCGTAGCCCTAAAATAAGAGCAACACCAAAAACAAATTAATCAAAAAACAAAAAAGAAGGTGCAAAGTTGGAGCAATGCTCTAACTGCTACACAAATCTAAAAGGATAGACATCCGCCAAGGGTGACTAAAAAATATATGAAACAATTTATTTAAAATATACTTTAGACGTCAGAAATGTTTTATTTTATACAACAACAATAACCCAGTATAATCCCACAAGGTTATTGTTGTTGTGGTTGTTGTATAAAATAGACATCCGCCAATATTTTATTTTATAATTTTTGTAAAATAGAATGACAATTGACTAATATATATATATCAGCCAGAAGACACTATAGTTCCTATCACTACAATTCCTCAATAACATTCTTGCACATATGATATATCAATTGCTCCTTCAAGCGTTTGTTTTATGTGCGTAGTCTTTTAATTATATCTATGCACATAAACAATATTTAGTAGCTGAGTTGGTTGCTAATTCACCTAGTTGATGAGAGTTCGATTCCTCACTTTGTAATCTTCTCTCCCATTTTCCCTACCCCTATGTAATTAAAAATAATAATAATAATAATTATGAAATGCTTACTAATACATGACTTTCTTACATTTATCCACAATTAATTTTCTTATTTTTGTAGGATTGAGGCAGAGAATGTTCAGAAGATTGTCGACCAAATTTTCAAATTGTACAATAGTGCTACTTTGTCTTCTTTGCGAGATGTTGTGGGAATAGATACTCATCTGGAGAAATTAAAGTCCCTACTTAAGGTAGGAATCAATGATGTTCGGATCATATTGGGGATCTGGGGGATGGGTGGTGTAGGGAAGACGACAATAGCAAGAACCATTTTTGACACTTTATCTCATCAATTTGAAGCTACTTATTTCCTTGCGGATATTAAAGAAAATAAAAAAAGACATCAACTGCATTCTTTGCAAAACACCCTTCTCTCTGAATTATTAAGGAGAAAAAAATGATTACGTCAATAATAAGCATGATGGGAAGCGGATGATTCCGGACATACTTTGCTCTAAGAAGGTGCTAATTATGCTTGATGATATAGATCATAAAGATCATTTAGAGTATTTAGCAGGTGATATTGGTTGGTTTGGTAATGGCAGTAGAGTTGTTGTAACAACTAGAAACAAGCATTTTATAGGGAAGGATGATGCAATATATGAAGTGACTGCACTACCTGATCATGAACCCATTCAATTATTTTATCAGCATGCTTTCAAAAAAGAGGGTCCAAATGAGTGTTTTAAGGAGCTTTCATTGAAGGTAGTAAATTATGCTAAAGGCCTTCCGTTAGCCCTCAAAGTGTGGGGTTCTTTGCTGGATAACCTAGGCTTAACTGAATGGAAAAGTGCAATAGAGCAAATGAAAATTAATTCTAATTTGGGAATTGTTGAAAAACTCAAAATCAGTTATGATGGATTAGAGCCCAAACAACAAGAGATGTTTCTAAATATATCATGCTTCTTTCGAGGGGTATATAAAGATTTCGCCATGCAAATTCTTGAGAGTTGTCATGGAGCTGAATACAAATTGCGGGTCTTCATTGACAAATCTCTTATGTCCATTTCTAAAAATGATGAGATTCAAATGCATGACTTTATAGAAGATATGGGTAAATATATCGTGAATTTTCAAAAAGATCCCGGAGAACGTAGCAGACTATGGCTTGCCGAGGAAGTCGAAGAAGTGATGAGCAACAACACCGTAAGTAGGCTAAACAATGCAATAATATTTAATTTCTAAATTTTATATTCCAAAGACACATAGGGCAGTCAATTCCTATTATTTGCTCATCTTGTTGCAGGTACGTCCTTTTAGTTGTTTACTTTAGTTAGTAGGAGAAGCAAAATTAATAATAATTGCCTAATTAGCAAAAAACAATTAATTTCCCAATTTGTTTAGTAACCTCTTTAATTTATGTTGCATAATTCGTTTTTCTTAAATTTTTAAGCGATGGGTTAGTCTAGTAGCCACTTAATTTGTTTGATCCAATTTCATTCTTTGGATTAACATGTTATTACATAATAACTCAATCAGAGATTCACTTTACCATTATTTTTTTATAAAAAAAGTTAGGAGTACAATGTTTTGGAACTGTTTCAATTACAATTACTTTCTATCACAACATAAAAAGCTTATAGCCTTGACTCTAATGAACTTCCAAGAAAAATGTAATAATAGAGAATAAAACTATTGAATTATTTGCAAAAAGTATTTTTATGAAGTAACATCAATATTTCTTAAAAAGAATCTAATTAATATTGTATCTTATACTTTGGCATTGTAAGGAGTGAGAAAATAATCATATTAGCAAGCGGATTTTATACGGCGTTTGAAATTATACTTTGTAGACTAATGATCTTCTTACCAGGGGACCACAAAAATGGAAGTAATCTGGATTCCTTCTTATTTTGGTAGACTACGCTTTAGCAAAGAGGCCATGAAAAATATGAAAAAGCTTAGGATATTAAACATAGTGACGTGGCCGACCTGTGATGGTTCCATTGAGTATCTGCCCAACAGCTTACATTGGTTTGCCGTGAATGGCTATCCTTGTGAGTCATTGCCAGCTGAATTTGAACCTAAAATGCTTGTTCACCTTCGAGATAATTCACTGCATCATTTATGGACGGAAGCAAAGGTACAATAGTTTGATGAGTTCTATTTTATTGCCAATTTTGTTTCTCTCTAACTATCTTTGTCCTTTAATTTAGTGATAATTAACAATATTGTTGCTTTTGTCACGTATTATTTGAGGTACTTTCTATTTTTACTACAATTATGATGCATGTCTTTAAATGAACAAACGTTGATAATTCCATAAGCTAAAAATTAATGTATTTCCATCTCAAAAGAAATTATTGTATTTTATATTATTTGGGGTTGTTCTCGTATTATTGTAAGATCTTTATGTCCTTTTTTTTCTTCAAATCTTCCCGTCGTCATTTTAACTAAGAAACTCAATTTAAGAACTCATTCAATTATTTCTTATAGTAAGATTAGATTCATATGAATTTCATCCTAGATTGTAAATAGTGGGATGGAAGGAATACTTATTAGTAAAACAAAAGAGTTCATTCTGTACAACTATTTTAAGAATGATATATAAGCTTTTATACATTGCTTCCGCATTTAACATTTGGGTTTCCCCATTTTATATTTCACTTCTTTAAAGCACTTTTCTCTTTGCTACAGGTTTTTTCAATCATTTTATTCAGTTTCTGAACAAGTAACTTCCATATATAAAATAAATAATTTTCTAATTTCGCACAAAATAATGTGTTGGCCCTCATAATTCAAATGCTATCATTCATTTGTTGTCGAGGGAGAAATAAATGGAGTACTCTTTAGAGCTAGAGTGGAGTTTGAGTTCCCTCCGGTGGCAGAAGGATTGGAAACTTTGAGGACTTCCGGAAGACATTGGATCCTTATCCTCTTTGAAAAAATTGTATCTCATGGGAAATAATTTTGAGCATTTGCCTCGAAGCATAGCCCAACTTGGTGCTCTTCGAATCTTGGACTTAAAAGATTGCCAGAGGCTTTCACAGCTGCCAGAACTTCCACCAGAATTAAATGAATTGCATGTAGATTGTCATATGGCTCTGAAAAGTATCCATGATTTAGTAACAAAGAGAAAGAAACTACATAGGATGATATTCACACCACTTGATGATGAGGATGATGCACACAATGATACTATATATAATTTGTTTGCACGTGCCCTGTTTCAGAACATCTCTGCTTCAGATTCCTTGTCCAAAAATATGTTTACCATTTGGCATCCTAGGAATAAGATCCCAAGTTGGTTCCACCATAAGGGAACGGATAGTAGTGTATCAGTCGATTTGCTTGAAAATTGGTATATACCTGATAGATTCTTGGGATTTGCTGTATGTTACTCTGGCATATTAGTTGACACCACAACTCAATTGATTCCCGTATGTGATGACGGGATGTCGTGGATGACCCAGAAACTTGGCTTATCCAACCATTCAGAATCTGATTCAGAACATTATATTCATTTTTTCTTTGTACCTTTTGCTATCTTATGGGATACATCTAAGGCAAATGGAAAAACACCAAATGACTATGGGATTATTAGGCTATCTTTTTCTGGAGTAATAAAGAAGTATGGACTTCGTTTGTTGTATAAAGATGAATTCCATGACACCATGACCGATGAAGCCAGTTGCTGTCGCTGTCGCATACTCTAATAACATTAGAAACAAAGGTCACATTCTAATGAAAGTAAGTTGCAAGTTTGGAAGCCATTTGCTCTAAAGCCGGTGGCATTGCCTATGAAGAACATATGGTTCCTTTGTTTGTAGCAGAATAACAAGACTCTTGGCCTGAGAAAGCGATTCGCGAGAGAACTTACTTGGGTATGCAATAATCCATTCTTTTTAAATCTACATATATCTATACTATATACTAGTCTTATTAGTAAAGGTGGCGTGACGCCTCTCTTAGACCAGAATAGTAGTCTTGTGAAATGAAATCACATCTTCACCTTTGCTGACAGGTAGACTTTCAAAAACCAATTCAGATGAATGTTCGCGAAGCAAGAAAGCTGTGCCAAAATGGATGGATGAAAGAAGCCTTGGAACTATTAGCAAGCGGACCGAAGGGGAACTATTTCCAGGAATCAAACATACTTCCAGCAGTCGAGCAACTATTCTTCCTTTGGGATGTAGAGCCCAACTAGTCTTGTATTCTCTCCATCAGAAGTTGCTTGTCGTAATGATCATGCTCCAACTTTAGCAATACACTTTTGCAGGGCCATTTTCATATCTGTACCAAGTTAAATGTGGAGGTTCAGTTTAGTAAAGAGGGAGTAAAACATCTTCTTAAATATTTTTTTTTTTCCTTCATAAAAAGTCCTGAAAAGGAAAAATCTGGAACTTCAATTGCAGAAGTACCAATCATACTTTATATACCAAGAAAAGAGCAGAAATCATGGCAGTAAATCAGAAATTTCAAAAAACACTTGCTACAAACATGCATATTAAGCTTTCCAAAACTTCAAAAACCTTTTCAGAACCCAATTAAGGACTCACAAAATAGACTAACTTCTGCAATATAAGAAGGATGAAAAGAAAAATTGGTTAATGATGCAATTAATTACTTTCAAACCAGATCTTTGAATAAAAAATCTTGATTATCTATATGTCTCACCAGAATCCATTTTACTTATATTCATATACCAAATCTTCATTTATCTGATTTACCTCGGTGACAGATCAAAAAGATGATTTGTTTATAAAACATTTGGCATCTTTTCAACAATATATTATGTGATTTTAAAAAAAAATTGATCTTCATATGGAATACACACGCAACGCGCTTGCCCAAAAACTAGTAGAACAAAATAAGTGACAGCTATTTTTAAACATTCAATCTGTAGCAGCCCACTAATCCCTGGCTCCAAGTGCAGCCCAATTTTGTTCAATGATAAGTTGTATGCAGAAGGAATAAGATTGTTCCTGGAAGTTGTATGCGACACTAAACACCCTCCCCCTGATTAAACTTATTTCTTTGTTTGGCTTCTTTAAAGCAACGAATCCTGTGCCTTGATTCTTTCTTGTTTCCTGTCTTTATTATCTTACGTCCTTTTCTGGTGTTTTGCAGTGTATTACCTTTCATTCATTAAAGAATTTTAGAATTGCAATCTCAACATGTCTGTTCGCTTCCCCCAGGACATGTGAAAGGTGTGTCATAGATTCTTAAACCAGTCCATCAAAATTGCAGTCTTTATACACTAGCGATGAAAGGCAATCTGTTTCTCTGCAATTTGAGAAAATGCCTAAAACTCTACTAGAGGAAGAAAGTACATATTTCTTCGGCCTCGAGGATCTGTCATGAGCAATGGAAATTACAAACAGAACATGAGTAAGCTTCAGCTGTTTGACATTCAAAGATGGCCTGTGCCAAGTTCAACAGCTTTATTGAAAATGAAAGTTCAGGCTCAGAGATAGAAACAGATTTCAGGGTATCCTTGTCTCACCTAAACTGATAAACGTACAAAGACCTGATCCGAGTTGTTTTTCCATTTGCAGTGTTATCTAAATATGCACAGGGAAAACAGTTCAGGTGTTTGTATTTCATCAGTTAGTTTTGTGGGGTTCGGTAGGGCGAATCTTTGACGCATATTAGTTGCAAGAAAACTCAGGCTGCTTCGAGTTTTGACTGACATGTGCAGATGAAAAGCTTTTTGTAAAAGCATATGTACATGTAAAAGAAAACTCAGGTCGCGGCCAAAATACATAAAGAAAGGAGACTTTTTCCAAAGTGGTTTAGGTAGCTCAATTAGACTGAAAATCATTGCGTGGTTTGAATTCACAGCAAAGAAAGAGAATGCAAGGTAGAGGAATTTGTCAACTCATCAGGCTCACGACCTAAAAGGCCATTTTGTCGTCCCCACAATTGATCGAAGGCGCTTTGTGATTCCCTTGGCTTACCTTGAAAATGAGATCATTAGGCAACTTTTAAACATGTCTGAAGAAGAGTTCGGGCTACCAAGTGGTGGCGCTATTACATTACCCTGTGATTGGGTCTTCATGGACTACATCATTTCACTGATCAAGAAAGGCGTAGCTGCCGGAGATCTTCGAGCATTTTGATGTTTTGAGAGAACAGGGCCCACAAAGCAATGCTCCTATCGATTCGTTCATGTTGCTGTACTTCATCTTCTAATTTGCACAAAGAAAGTGGAAATCAGCAACTTCTTGTTTATTGAGTGATATCATCATATTTTGTAAATGATAGCTCCAAATAGATGAATTGTACAGCAGCTGAAAAGCAAGCAAATAATAGCATGTATTACAGATGGGAATAGCTTTATCTGAATATATACGAGATATATTCAAGAAACATAAGTTGGACATTAACATAATAAATAAGAGGTTGTAACATGCAGCAACAACAACAAAAGAGGTTGTAACATGGTAATCGAAAAAAGAGAAGTGTCTTGATCATACATAAGCAAACACTAACTAAATGATTTTGGAGAGATCAAGCTTTCTGTAACACCGATTCCATTCTGAACTGTATTACATCAAGGCCATAATTCAAATGGTCCTCTAGATGTCCTAAATGAGTGCAACGATCCGGCCGGCCGTTTTGAGAGTAATAGCCCTGATTCCGTATTTACTGCTTCTCCCATATCTATTTCTGCTATCGTGACTTACTCGGAGGTTTCGTTTTGGTTTTTGGAGTGTTTTGGGACACTTAGTCCCTAAATGGAGGTTTAAGCCTTAAGATTTGGACCGTAGTCGGAACTGTGTGAAGACGACTCCATAATGGAATTCAGTCGGTTCCATTAGCTCCGTTAGGTGATTTTGGACTTCGGAACATATCCGGATTGTGTTTTGGAGCTCATAGCTTATTTAGGCTTGAAATGGCGAAAGTCGAATTTTTGAAAATTTTGACCGGTAGTGGACTTTTTGATGTCGGGATCGGATTCTGATTTCGGAAGTTGGAGTAGGTCCATAATGTAGAATATGACTTGTGTGCAAAATTTGGGGTCAATCTAACGTGGTTTAGTTGGTTTCGGCATCAGTTGTCGAATTTAGAAGTTTCAAGTTCTTTAAGTATGAATCGGAGGATGATTTGTGATTTTAGCATTATTTGATGTGGTTTGAGGGCTCGACTAAGTTCGTATAGTGTTTTAGGATTGGTTGGTAAATTTGGTTGATGTTTCGGGGGCCTCGGGTGAGTTTCGGGTGGTTAACGGACTTGGAATGGAAGTTGAAAAATTTCTGAAGTTTGGTCTTTTGCTGGTATGATCGCACCTACGAGGGTATTAGCCGCAGGTGCGAGGCCGCATGTGCGGAAGGTTGAGCGCAGGTGCGGAAGGGATGGAGATCAGCAGAGGTCGCATGTGCGATGGTTTCTCCGCACCAGCGATAGCGCAGATGCGGACCAGTGGTCGCAGAAGCGGAGGCACCCAAGGTTAGTCGTTTTCGCAGGTGCGGCCATATTTTCGCACCGGCGGGTGCGTAGGTGCGAGCCCAGGCTCCACAGGTGAGGAAATGCCTGAGCAGTGTTTAAAACCGAAGGGCTTCGTAATATTTGTCATTTTTGACTTTGCAAACTCGGTTTAGGGCGAATTTTGAGAGCATTTTTGAGGCATTTCTTGAGGTAAGTCCCTTGTGCTTATTTTTGATCAATAATCTTGCTTCCCCATTTATTTTTCAACCTAGTTAGTGTGTATTTAAGGTGGAATTTGGGAGTTTGAGGCTAGAGATTTGGAAAGTTTGATTTGTGGATTTGAAGGACCATTTGGTATCGGATTTTAGTAAATTTGATATGGTTAGACTCATGAATGAATGGGCTCTCGGATTTTGTGACTTTTTTTCGATTCCGAGACGTGAGCCCGGGTCGACCTTTTAGGACGAATTTTGTAATTTTTGTTAAAGTATTGATTTCATTAATTAGATGAGTCTATTATGGTTATATTTATGATATGTAATTGCTTTTGGCTAGATTTGGGCCATTCAGAGCCGGATATTCGTGGGAAAGGTATTGTGACCGATTAATTGAGCTTGGTTTGAGGTTAGTGGCTTGCCTAACTTTGTGTGGGGGAAATCCCCTTAAGATTTTGAACTATTGTGATATGTGAGGACCGTGTACATGAGGTGACGAGTACGTACACGGGCTAGTTGTGGAAAAAAACCCGATTTTCTTACTAGAAGCAACCTGTTTTCCTTTTATTTTGAGTTATACCATTTTAATGAGTATTAATCTATTTTCATTCTTAATTGAGTTATTCCAATATGTGTAGCTATTCTGTTTAGTCTAATAGAACATGTCTACGTGTCTTAATTGCTTATGTGAACTCTGTGCAGCATGCTTAATGAATTTCCTGCTTCTTCCTTGACTAATACTTAGTCTAAATCGTAAGATTTTGTGATGTAGTTGTGGTTCTATTGTTTACGCTGCATATTTACTTTAGGACTACGGAACGGTATTCTGGGAGATCCCCATATACTGCATATTTACTTTGGGACTACAGAACGGTATTCCTGTACTGCATATTTACTTTGGGACTACGGAACGGTATTTTGGGAGATCCCCTTGTCTTGCATATTTACTTTGGGGCAATGGAAAGGTATTCCGGGAGATCCCCCTGCACATTTACGTTTGGGACTACGAGACGGTATCTCGGGAGATCCCCTATTGTATTTCTGTGTATTGAGCTGTTACCTTCTATAAATTTTTTCTTGTTAAATTTCAGTCTTTATTTTACTGCGATATTTTATTTTTGCCTTGCTTTATTATCATATTCCAGTAGGGCCCGGACCTGACCTCATCACTACTCTACCGAGGTTAGGCTTGGAACTTACTGGGTACTGATTGTGGTGTACTCATGTTACTCTTCTGCACATGTTTTGTGTGCAGATCCAGATACTTCTGATCAGCCTCGCTACTAGCTGAGAGTGCTTGCTGTTGTACGGAGACTTCAAGTTATATCTGCCGCGTCCGCAGACCTCGGAGTCCCCCTCTATTCCCTACTATGTCATTTACCTTCCTTACTTATGTTATTAGACTCTGGTGTATAGAGATATTAGTTTCCTACTGTAGCTTGTGACTTACGATGTTCCTGGTTTTGGGATTACTTTGTATTTTTAATAGTTAGTCGTTTAATTCATGTCTTCATTTCATTATTCCGCAAATGTTAGGCTTACCTAGTCATAGAGACTAGGTGTCATCACGACGTCATACAGAGGGAAAATTGGATCGTGACAAGTTGGTATCAGAGCTTTAGGTTCATAGGTGTCGTGATTCACAAGCCGGTTTATTAAAGTCTCGCGGATCGGTACAGAGACGTCTGTACTTATCTACGGGAGGCTATGGAACTGTTAGGACAATTTTACTACTTTGATTCCTTGTCGTGCGAAATTTGTTGACTTCAAAAATTCTAAACTTCTGTATTCTATTCTCTCACAGATGGTGAGGACACGTACAAGTGGATCTGATGACCAAGCACCTGCACCCCCTACTAGAGCCGTGAGAGGCTGGGGCCGGGGTAGAGGCCGAGGACGTCCACGTGGTGCAACCAAAGCACCCGCACGAGCTGCTACAGAGGAGCTCCCAGAAGCTCCAGCTGGAGGGCAAACACCTGTTCCTGCACTAGCCCTCCAGGAGACTCTAGCCCAGTTTCTGAGCATGTTCAGCACCTTAGCTCAGGCTGGTTTGATTCTACTTGCTCCTGCCACATCTCAGGCCGGGGGAGGAGCACAGACTCCCGTCGCTGGTACTCCAGAGCAACAGGTTCAGGTCGACCAGGTTCCAGAGATTGTACTAATGCAACCAGTAGCTCCAGCTCATCCCGAGGTTAGGGCAGCAACTTCTGAGGTAGAGCAGCTCAGACTTGAGAGGTACAAGAAGTAATACCCACCTATCTTCAGCGGATTGGCTACAAATGATGCTCAGGATTTTCTGGAGGAGTGTCATCGTATTCTCCATACTATCGGCGTAGAGGAGACGAGCGAGGTTTCTTTTACTACATTCCAACTTAGAGGAGCAGCCTATCAGTGGTTGCATGCTTATGAGTTGAGTAGTCTGGCTGAGGCAGCTTCACTTACATGGACTCAGTTCTCGGACATGTTTTTGAGAGAGTATGTACCTTAGACCCTCAAGGACTCAATACGTACGGAGTTTGAGCAGCTGCACCAGGGTGCTATGACTGTGTCAGAGTATGCAGTTCGCTCCAGTGATTTGGCCCGACATGCACCAGCCATGGTTGCCACAGTTTGAGAGAGGGTTTGACGGTTTATTGAGGGACTCCACCCCAGCATCCGGATTAATATGGCCAGGGATTTGGAGATGGATATTTCTTATCAGCAGGTTGTGAGTATCGCCAGGAGATTCGAGGGCATGCTTGCCCGAGATAGAGAGAAGAGGGAGGCCAAGAGGTCTCGATAGACTGGTTCTTATTCTGGCGCTCGTGCCCCAGCAGCTCGCCATGCTAGGGGTTATGTGAGTCGCCCCGTCCATTCAATGTTTCTAGCCGCCAGTGGTATCCCGGTCCCTTCTAGGCCCCAGGAGCCTTATTATGCACCGCCAATATCTAATGTGCCTCCTGCTCGGGGTGTTCCTAGCGGCCAGTCCAGCAGATCTGGCCAGAGCTAGTCACATCATCCACGCCCTCCTAGAGATTGTTTTGAGTGTAGCGACACTCGCCATATGGTGAGGGATTGCTCCAGATTTAGGAGGGGTGCACCTCTACAGACTTTTCAGCCACAACGATCCCCACCGGGTCCTCAGGCCATGATTACAGCACCAGCTACCACCCCACCTACTCAGCCAGCTCGAGGTGGAGGTCGGGGAGGTAGAGGTCGCCCTAAAGGGGGAGGCCATGCCATATATTATTTCCTTCCTACTCGTACAGAGGCAATTGCTTCTGATTCTGTCATTACAGGTATTGTTCCAGTCTATCATAGAGATGCGTCAGAATTATTTGTCCCAGGCTCTACATATTCCTATGTGTCCTCTTATTTTTCCCTATATTTGGGCGAATCGCGGGATTCTTTGAGTTTCCCTATTTATGTGTCTACTCCTATGGGATATTTTCTTATTGTGGACCGTGTGTATTGGTCGTGTTTGATTGCTCTTAGTGGTTTTGAGACTAGAGTCGACTTATTATTGCTCAGCATGGTAGATTTTGATGTTATCTTGGGCATGGACTGGTTGTTGCCCCATTATGCTATTCTTGATTATAACGCCAAAACCGTGACACTAGCTATTCCAGGATTACCGCGGTTAGAGTGGAGAAATACCTTAGAGTATACTCCTAGCAGAGTTATTTCATTTCTTAAATCACAACGAATGGTTGAGAAGGGTTGTGACGCAAATCTAGCCTATGTGAGAGATGTCAGTATTGATACTCCTACAGTTGAGTCAGTTCCAGTAGTGAGGTACTTTCCAGATGTGTTTCCAGCTGATCTTCCGGGCATGCCGCCCGACAGAGATATTGATTTTGGCATTGATTTGTTGCCGGGCAACCCAACCCATCTCTATTCCTCCATATTATATGGCTCATCCTGAATTGAAGGAGTTGAAGGAGCAGTTACAGGAATTTCTTGATAAGGGATTCATTCGGCCCAGTGTGCCACCTTGGGGTGTTCCTGTCTTATTTGTGAAGAAGAAGGATAGTTCTATGCGGATGTGTATTGATTACCTCCAGTTGAACAAAGTCACAGTGAAGAACAGGTATCCATTGCCTCGTATTGATAACTTATTTGATTAGTTACAGGCTGTCAGAGTGTTTTCCAAGATTGATTTACGTTTCGGCTATCATCAGTTGAAGATTCGGGAGCCAGATATCCCGCAGACTGCCTTCCGGACTCGGTATGGTCATTACGAGTTCCTTGTGATGTATTTTGGACTGACCAATGTCTCGACAGCTTTTATGCACTTGATGCACAGTGTGTTTCGGCCTTATCTTGACTAATTAGTCATTGTGTTTATTGACGACATTCTGGTATACTCCCGGAGTCGGGAAGATCATGAGCAGGACCTAAAGAATGCGCTTCAGACCTTAAGAGAAAAGAAGTTATATGCAAAATTTTCAAAATATGAGATTTGGCTAGACTCAGTGGCATTCTTGGGTCATATAGTATCGAGTGAGGGGATCCAGGTGGATCCGAAGAAGATTGAAGCAGTGCAGAGTTGGCCCAGACCGTCGTCAGCTACGAATATCCGGAGTTTTCTTAGTTTGGCGGGGTATTATCGTCGATTTGTAGAGGGTTTCTCATCTATTGCAGCACCTATGACCAGGCTGACCCAGAAGGGTGCTCCGTTCAGGTGGACAGAGGAATGTGAGGAGAACTTTCAGAAGCTCAAGACAACTTTGACTACAAACCCAATATTGGTATTACCTACAGGTTCAGGGTCTTATACTGTATATTGTGATGCCTCGCGGATTGGTGCGGTGTTGATGCAGGACGGTAGGGTGATTATCTACGCGTCCAAACAGTTGAAGGTGCATGAAAAGAACTATCCTGCCCACGACCTTGAGTTAGCAGCTATTGTTCATGCCTTAAAGATTTGGCGGCATTATTTGTACGTTGTTCCTTGTGAGATTTACACCGATCATCGGAGTTTGCAGCATCTGTTCAAGTAGAAGGATCTTAATTTGCGTCAAAGGAGGTGGTTGGAGCTGCTTAAGGATTATGAAATCAACATTTTGTACCACCCTGGGAAGGCCAATGTGGTGGCCGATGCGTTCAGTCGCCAGGCAGAGAGTTTGGGGATCTTAGCATATCTACTATCAGCAGAGAGGTCCATGGCGTTGGATGTTCAGGCCTTAGCCAACTAGTTTGTGAGATTGGATATTTCTGAGCCGAGTCGAGTATTGACTTGTGTGGTCTCTCGGTCTTCTCTTTATGATCGTATAAGGGAGCGTTAGTATGATGACCCACATTTGCTTGTCCTTAAGGACACGGTCCAGCACGATGATGCTAAGGAGGTGCGAGCCCAGGCTCCGCACCAGCGGGTGCCCAGGTGCGAAAATGCTTGGGCAGTGTTTAAAACCGAAGGGTTTCGTGATTTTTATCATTTTTGAGTTTGCAAACTCGGTTTAGGGCGCTTTGTGAGAGCTTTTTCAAGGCATTTCTTGAGGTACGTCCCTTGTGCTTATTTTTGATCAATTATCTTGCTTCCCCATTTGTTTTTCCACCTAGTTAGTATGTATTTAAGATGTAATTTGGGAGTTTGAGGCTAGGGATTTAGAAAGTTTGATTTGTGGATTTGAAGGACCATTTGATATCGGATTTTAGTAAATTTGATATGGTTAGACTCGTGAGTGAATGGACTTTCAGATTTTGTGACTTTTATCCGATTCCGAGACGTGGCCCCGGGTCGACTCTTTAGGACGAATTTCTCAATTTTTGTTAAAGTATTGATTTCATTAATTAGATGAGTCTGTTATGGTTGTATTTATGATATGTAATTACTTTTGGCTAGATTTGGACCATTTGGAGCCGGATATTCGTGGGAAAGGCATTGTGACCGATTGATTGAGCTTGGTTCGAGGTAAGTGGCTTGCCTAACTTTGTGTGGGGGAAACCCCCTTAAGATTTGAAACTATTGTGATATGTGAGCGCCGTGTACGTGAGGTGACGAGTACGCACACAGGCTAATTATGGAAAAAAACTCGATTTTCTTACTGAGTAGCAACCTATTTTCCTTTTATTTTGAGTTATATCATTTTAATGGGTATTAATCTATTTTCATTATTAATTGAGTTATTCCAATATGTGTAGCTATCCTGTTTAGTCTAATACAACATGTCTATGTGTCTTAACTGCTTATGTGAACTCTGTGCAGCATGCTTAGTGAATTTCCTGCTTCTTCCTTGACTGCTACTTAGTCTAAATCATAAGATTTCGTGATGTAGTTGTAGTTCTATAATTTACGCTGCATATTTACTTTGGGACTACGGAACGGTATTTTGGGAGATCCCCTTGTACTGCATATTTACTTTAGGACTACAGAACGGTATTCCGGGAGATCCCCCTGTCTTGCATATTTACTTTGGGACTACCGAACGGTATTTCGGAAGATCCCCCTGCACATTTACATTTGGGACTACGAGACGGTATCTCGGGAGATCCCTCGTTGTATTTTTGTGTATTGAGCTATTACCTTCTATAAATTCTTTCTTGTTAAATTTCAGTCTTTATTTTACTGCGATATTTTATTTTTGTCTTGCTTTATTATTATATTCTAGTAGGGCCCGGACGTGACCTCGTCGCTACTCTACCGAGGTTAGGCTTGGTATTTACTGGGTACCGATTGTGGTGTACTCATACTACTCTTTTGCACATGTTTTGTGTGCCGATCCAGGTACTTCTTATCAGCCCCGCTACTAGCTGAGAGTGTTTGCTGCTGTACAGAGACTTCAATGTATATCTGCCGCATCCGCAGACCTCGGAGTCCCCCTCTATTCCCTCCTATGCCATTTACTTTCCTTACTTCTGTTATTAGACTCTGGTGTATAGAGATACTAGTTTTCTTCTGTAGCTTGTGACTTACGATGTTCCGAATTTTGGGATTACTGTGTATTTTGAACTGTTAGTTGTTTAATTCATGTTTTCGTTTCATTATTCCGCAAATGTTAGGCTTACCTAGTTATAGAGACTAGGTGCCATTATGACATTATACGGAAGGGAAATTGGGTCGTGACAATGAGTGCCCAATATTTAGAAAATGCATGGACCAGAATAGGACTTCACCATCCGCAAACCTATATTTCGGGACAACTTTATAAAGCTAGGGATCATCTATAGTAAACAATGTATCCCAAGATTCCTTGACGCCATAGTCTTTCAATACCCTGATGAATAGAAGTAGAATGAACACAAGGGTGCAGCGGAGTGTTAAAAAAAAGAATTTTTCTGATCTGTCGAAGTCTTGGTGGTCAGAGTTACGAGTTTGTATAAAGTTGGCTCAAACATTACCGTTGTTAAAAAAACACATATACACACAGTAGATAGAAACAGAAACCTTCCCAAATTTGATTCGGAGGTACTGATTTCTTCTTCTTCAGTTGGCGATTAGCCTCTTCTGTCATCTTTGGAGCTTCTTATGATTTTTTTATTTTAGGTATAAGTTGTGTAAATAGTTTGTTAATAATATTATGCCTACACTATAGGAATTTGAGTTGGAACAGAGTTTTTAAACTAGTCAAAGAGTTTTGGAGCTAACAAAACTATCTTGATAAATATAATAAAAATAACTCGTAGTATTTTATAGCAAATAAATAAATAAAGTTTCTAGACGCTGACTTGAACTTCTTCATTCTATGGCAGAACATGGACCGTCAGAGGCGGAATAACTATGAGATCACTATAGAAACCTATAAATTTCAAATTCTGGATTTGCATTTGCATTTGCTTATGATTAATATTCCATCTCATTTATCTTGGCTGGTTGTGCCATAATTAAAGGGGGCTTTTGCATCTATACCCGGTTTTGGGGTTACAATTGAACTTATACCCACTTTACGATCAATTTCACACTTATCGGGTCTGAAGTTAAAAAATATTAGTTTGAAGTGAAAAAATTGCACTTCAAATGCACTTAAAGCCAAATAGGTCTGAAGTGCAACTAATGATTTCATGCACTTAAGGCTAATAAATCTGAAGTGAAAAATTGCACTTCAGATACACTTGAGGCCAATAAGTATGAAGTGAAAAATTACACTTCAGATGCACTTAAGGCCAAAAAGTCTGAAGTGCAACAAACGTTTATATTCACTTAAGGCCAATAAGTCTGAAGTGAAAATTTGCATTTCATATGTACTTGAGGCCAAATAAGTCTGAAGTGTAACCAATGGTTTCATGCACTTAAGGTCAATAAGTCTGAAGTGAAAAATTGCACTTCAGATGTACTTACGGCCAAAGGGTCTAAAGTGCAACAAACGTTTTGCTACACTTAAGGCCAATAAGTTTGAAGTGAAAAGTTGCAGTTCAGATGCACTTAAGGCCAAAAGATCTGAAGTGCAACAAACGTTTTGTTACACTTAAGGCCAATAAGTCTGAAGTGAAAAATTGCACTTCAGATGCACTTAAGGCCAAAAGGTTTGAAGTGCTACAAACATTCTGCTACACTTAAGGACAATAAGTCTGA
Organism: Nicotiana tomentosiformis; assembly: GCF_000390325.3. Lineage (NCBI taxonomy): Eukaryota > Viridiplantae > Streptophyta > Magnoliopsida > Solanales > Solanaceae > Nicotiana > Nicotiana tomentosiformis. The sequence continues at coordinate 134,457,433 of NC_090816.1, forward strand.
AGTAAAAAATTGTACTTCAGATGCACTTAAGGCCAAAAGGTCTGAAGTGCAACCAACGTTTTTATGCACTTAAGGCCAAATAGGCCTGAAGTGCAAATTGCCCAGAAACAGAAATTTGTTCTTCGAATTATAACAATCCAATATGCGATTTAATACCTAAATCTACTCCAAATGAGCTCAAATTTGAAACATAACCTCCAAATATCATTAGGAATAAACCCCAATCATCAATTTGTCAAAACAACAATAAATCTAATGAACCCATTTTGCAATTAAGAAAAAGAAGAAGAAGAAACACTAAGCAATAGTAAAAAATAAAGCATCATAACAGCTCAACATTATAAAACATCATAAATTACATTAAAATATGTTCACAACCATCATATAAAATCATTGTCACCCGAAGAAGAAGAAGAAGAAGAAGAAGAAGAAGAAGAAGAAGAAAACGAAGGAGGAGAAGGAGGAGGAGAAAGAGGCCTGAAGTATTTTAAAAAATGGGTACATGTTAAAACCTTTTTAAAAAGTGGGTATAAGTTAAAAAGGGGCGACCAAATAATGCGCCCCTACAATTTTTACTAATTAAAGCCGCGGGAGTCACAACCATTCAAATAATTATCTTACCACTTCAAAAACAATTCACTCCACTGATATTGCAGAGGAGTTTTGTTCGATTTTTTAAAATTGCACAAAGTTAAATTGAGATTTTCTATTAGACCAAGTTATGATTATAGCTGATACAAGTGATAGAGGCCTACTTAAAGAGTAAGTTTTATGCAATTTCTTATACTTTTCTTGTTTGGTACACAAAATAGATGAAGGTTAATAAGTCGATCAATATAAGTTCTAAGAAACAATACTATATTCTAATTTGAAAATAAGAATAATTCACATAAGGCTGCTTCCAAAACAATTGACATATTGTGGGAGGAACAATATACTAAGATTTTATACAACTCTCATCGATAGTGTAAGATTTGATACAACGAACCATTTGAAATGATTTTTACTAACACCATTGTAAAGAATTTGACAATGAGAGTTTCTGTATCTTTGGAAGAGAAATTTTGGTGACGACACTACATATTTTTGCTATAAAGACATTATATATCTTTGCTAACTCTTTAGGAATTATTTTTCGTACATAATTACTTGATACTTATCATTAATTTTAATCTCATACTTTTTATATGTAGTTTGCACTTATTGGAAAAGAACCAAGCAGGAGAAAAGAGATAATAGTTACACGTGAAATATAAGTTAAAGTTACACAAATGTACAAGAAACAATTGTTCATTTGATGTACTATATAGATAATTTTATGTAATTTATGCAATTTATAATTTTAAACACATTGATATGATCATACAAATGTACGTACTACTATGGGAGGTTTTGGTGAATTTGACGATGAATTCTAAAAATAAAAGTAAATATGATAAAACTGTGATGACCCAAAAGGCCATTTTTAAATTTAATAATTATTTATGTGATCTAAAACCTCAAATAGCACTATTCATCATACCTCAACGTACGTGTATAATCCGTATAATTTTCCTGAAAGTTTTTATATGAAAAATAGATTAAAATATGAAATATAGCCTTAAAATACAACTAAGTTGACTTTGATCAACATTTTTAGCAAACGGATACGGATCGGTATTTTGACAGTTCCGGTAGGTCCGTCTCATAATTTAGGACTTAGGCGTATGCCCGAAATTTAATTTGGAGGTCCCTAGCTCAAGTTATGGTCATTTAACGGAAACTAGAAATTTAAAGGCTAAATATTTCCAAAGTTTGACCATGGATTTGACTTTTTGATATCGGGGTCGGAATCCGATTATGAAAATTAAAATAGCTCCATTATGTCATTTATGACTTGTGTGCCAAATTTGATGTCATTCCGAATTCATTTAACATATTTTGGCACAAGTTTTATAAATTGAAAAGTTTAAAACTCAAAAGTTCGAATCGAGGTGTGAATTATAATTTCGATGTTGTTTTATGTGATTTGAGACCCCGAGTAAGTCCGTGTTATGTTACGAGACCGGTTGGTATAATTGGATGAGATTCCGAGTGGCTCGGGTAAGTTTCAGACATGTTTAAGATTATTTTTGCAAAAACTGCCAGTTCTGGTACTAGTGCGTCACACCTGCGAAGCTTGGAGTGCAGGTGCGAGCCCGCTTATGCGTGAAATTCGTCGCTTCTGCGACTTGAGCACCAGAATAAAACTCCGCTTCTGCGGAGTATTGTTGTGCAAATGTGCATTCGCTTCTGCGGTCATTTCGTCACTTTTGCGATGTCTCAGGTGCGACACTCCTTGCGCAGGTGCGGCCACTCGCCTGACAGCTTGGCTTCGCAAATGCGGCCCTAGTCTCGCAAATGCGAGGTCGCAGATGCGACATTTTTGCTCGCAGATGCGAGACTGGGTAGAACCTTAAGGGGTCGAAAATGGCCATTTTTCTTCATTTTGTTTGGGTTTCAAAACCTCGATTTCGGCGATTTGAAGGAGTTTTTGTCACGACCCAAAATCAACCGCCATGATGGCGCCTATCATGGAACTAGGTCAGCCTTAACTCAACAACCCAACACCAACAACAATAAGTTTGAAAATATTAACGGAAGCATTTAACATTAAAGAAAAACTATTTGAAACATAAGAAAATCCCAAAGTGATACAATCCATCCCAAAACCAAGGTGTCACTGAGTACATGAGCGTCTAGATCAGAAATACAGTCTACTACAATGTCTAGAGAAATAAACTGAAAGTACGACAAAGATAAAGAAGGAGAGTCGAGGCCCGCGAGCGCTGTGCAGCTACCTTGATAGTCTCCAAAACTCTAGAATCCTCAATCAGCAACCGTCGCTACGACCGGTATCACCTGGATCTGCACACGAGGTGCAGGGAGTAACGTGAGTATACCAACTCAGTAAGTAATAAGTCCAAACTTTGGACTGAAAGGTAGTGACAAACTCAACCTCAACAGGTATAGCAAAAATAAATGTGTAGAAACGTAGGCATGCTTTCAAGTCAAATATACAGCTCAAACAGTAAAGGAAATACAGATCTAAACAGTGTAAGGTATACAACTCAACTATCTCTACATGCCAATGCACAAACTGTATGAAATGCACTATGTGATCCACTCTCAAGTATCCAACCACTCGGTACTGTATACGGCCATCCGGCCCAGGGAAATCCATCCCGGAATATATACAGCACTGACTATAAGTCACTAGAAACGAGGAAAAAGGGAAATCCAACCCTGTGGAGAAATCCATCTCCAGGCATCAAGTACTTCGGACAAATCCATGTCCAGGGAAATCCATCCCTCAATAATATCATTCGCGCTCACTAGGGGTGTATTACATACTCTGGACGGGCTCTTACAGCTCAAGCGCTATCATAATCATCAATATGACCACTATGGCGTGCAGCCCGATCCCATAACTATCACTCATAACCAGGCACTCAGCCTCACTCAGTCATCAACCTCTCTATTATCACTACGGCTCACAATATCATGAAAACAACCCGGAACAATGATATGATGAATCAATAAATAACCGAGACCGAGATATGATATAAAAATGATTGATCATGACTGAGTATAGAATAGTAAATGAAACTAGTGAGATGACAGCAAGAAACGACTGCTGAGGGTCTAACCAATACCGGCACAAAGCCTAAATATGATATCTAGCATGATTTACAGCTCAATTACTTTATCACAGGTTGAAAGCATGTATATTAATAGAATAGAATCACTAAACAGTGCCACGGAATCACCCAGGCCACAATTCTCATGGTGCACGCCGGCACGCCCCTCACTTGGCATGTGCGTCACCTCAATACCAATCACATAACACATAATTTGGGGGTTTGAACCCTCAGAACCAAGTTTGGAACCGTTACTTACCTCAAACCAAGCAAAAATCCTACTCCGCGATGCCCTTGCCTCTCAAGTCGGCCTCCAAACGTCCCGAATCTAGCCACAAGCAATACAATATGATCAATATGTGCTAAAGAAACCAATTCCACAAGAAAAATACCAAATTATAGCCAAAATCCGAAATCTGCTCAAACCCGCCCCCCGAGCCCACGTCTCGAAATCCAACAAAAAACACAAAATCCAAAAGCCCATTCACTCACGAGTCTAGTCATACTAAATTTACCAAAATCCGACCTCAATTGCCCATCCAAAACCCCAAAGTTCACTCTCCAATTCCCAAGCCCTAAATCCCCAAATTTCCAATTCCAATCCCTAATTAAATGATGAATAAAGCCATAGATTCATGGAAATTAGACCAATACGGGTTAGAGTCACTTACCCCAACGTCCTCCTTAAAAACCTTCAAAAAATCGCCTCTCTCCCGAGCTCTCCAAGTCCAAAATTGAAAATGGAAGACAAAGCCTCGAGCTGGGGTTTTCTGCCCAGTTAAAACCGCACATGCGGTCCTAGTTCCGCAACTGCGGAACCGCATCTGCGCACACGGGCTTCGCTTCTGCGGAAATTCATTAAAAGCCAGACTCCGCTCCTGCGATCAATTTACCGCATCTGCGGTCATCACAGATGCGGGACCCAAGCCATACCCGCGATCCATTTGCGCATCTGCGCCTCCCAAACCGCTTCTGTGACCACCGCAGATGCAGGATTTCCATCGCACCTGCGGTCTGAGCCTAGGTCCCCCTTAGCCGCACCTATGGCTCTTCCTTCGCTCCTCCGGCCTCGCACCTGCGGTTCCCACTCCGCAGGTGCGGAAACACCAGAACCAGCAGCTTCAACTGCATTTCATCAACTCCAATTCTTCCGTTAACCATCCGGAATCACCCCGAGGCCCTCGAGACTTCGACCAAACATACCAACACATCCCCATAACATCATACTAACTTAGTCAAACCTTCGAATCACTCAAAACAACATCAAAACACCAAATTACCCTCGGATTCAAGCCTAAGAACTCCTAAACTTCCAAATTTCGCAAACGACGCCGAAACCTATCAAATCACGTCCGAATGACCTCAAATTGTACACACACGTCACAAATGACACCACGAACCTACTCCAATTTTCGGAAATTCATTCCGACCCCGATATCAAATTTTTCAATGCCGACCAAAATCGCCAAATTTTCAATTTTTGCCAATTCAAGCCAAATTCCACTACTGACCTCCAAATCACATTCCGAACACGCTCCTAAGTCCAAAATCACCTAACGGAGCTAACAGAACCATCAAAAATTCAAATCCGAGATCGTTTACATATAGGTCAATATTCGGTTGACTTTTCCAACTTAAGCTTCTAATAAAGAGACTAAGTATCTCAATTCACTCCGAAACCACTCCGGACCCGAATCAACTAACCCGATATATCATAATATAACTGAAGAACACAGAAGAAGCAGAAATAGGAGAAACAGGGCTATAACTCTCGAAACGACCGGCCGGGTCATTAAAGTTTTTCACGACTTTGAATTGGGTAAGTGTTCTATAACCAAAAGTGATTATATTTCATAAATCCATGTCTATATTCATCCATTATTTCGGATTTAGATGGAAGAAATTGAAATTTTTGTAAAACTTTCCAAAAATGAAAAATTTAGATTTGAAAGTCCATTTGACATCGGAATTGGATAATTTTTATATGGTTGGACTCGTCTCGGAACGGGTGTCTGAATTTTATAAGTTTTTTTCGAGATTTGAGATGTGGACCCCACTGATGATTTTTGTAATGAATTTCGGATTTTAATTCACTATTGTACCCATTACACTTTTGGAATTATAAGTTCAAAATTATTATTTTTTAATAGTAAATTTCTTACATCTATTTCCGTACTCCGTGCTGAAAATGTTGGGATCAGTTGAACCCAATAACATACTATATGCTGCATTATCCACTAGTTTAATATATACATTTTATTTAATCATATAAGATTTTTTAGTGACAATCAAAAAAAGAATTTTAATATGTGAAAATTTTGAAAGAATAAATAAAAAGAAATTTACTTAATTAATACGCACCAAGTGATGCCTAGTTTTAGAAAAGAAAAAAAAAAGATTGACATAAGATTTGAACTCACAATCTCACTTAGAGAGATGTACCCAATATTATATATATGATCTAGGGAGGAGATCGAGCATATGTTTTCGCCCCGGAAGTAATACTCAATGAGGCCCTACCACATATTGTCACGACCCGAAATTCCCAACTTCGGACCGTGATGGCGCCTAACATTTCACTTGCTAGGCAAGCCAACGTTAGAATAATAGTATCCATTTTAAAATAATTTTAAATCTATTAATAATAAAGAAACAAATGTGGAAGTAAATTCTGAAATATAGTGAATAATCCATAAAAATAACGGTGTCTAAGTACCCTCCCAAAATTGGTGTCACAAGTGCACGAGCTTCTAGAATAATATAAATAAAGGCCTGAATAAAATAAAGTTGTCTGAAAACAAACACAACTAAAGTAAAGTAGACGAGGACTTCAGAACTGCGGACGCCGTGCAACTATACCTCAAGTCTCCTATAGTAGCTGAAATCCGAGCAATTCTATGGTACGCCGCTGGGACCAACTCCGAAATCTGCGCAAGAAGTGCAGAGTGTAGTTTCAGTACAACCGACCCCATGTACTGGTAAGTTCCGAGCCTAACCTCGACGAAGTAGTGACGAGGCTAAGGTAGGCCACTTACATTAAAATGTACGCAATAATAGTAATAACCACGATAATAGAATTAAATCAGGTAACTCATTTCTAATAGTTGAAGCCAACTCAGTAGTCATAATCAATTATTACTTCAATCAATTTCCATTGCAGCGTGCAAACCGCTCCCACAATATATTCATTTTCAATCCTCCAATATATTTATTTTAATCAAGTATATATATAGACTTTTAAATAAATCTGTTATATATATATATATATATATATATATATATAGACTTTTAAATAAGTTTGTTGTGGCATGCAATCCGATCCCCTAATATAGATATATTTACTTTTATTTCCGTTACGGCGTGCAACCCGTTCCCCCAATATATTTCAACAACTCATAATTGTAATAAAAATTACTCCAATAAATACCGCGTCCAATGAGAAACTATTAAGCATCAACGCACCCAATAATTATAATTTATTTATGAACAAACAATGGCAATTAACAATTAATTGTGAAAATCTTAGAGAAAATAAGCAGTTTAATATTTAATATGATAAATATCAAGTAATAATTTAAGACACATAAATCAAATCAGTATGTAGCAATTATTGCAGGAATTCAAGAATTAAGATTTGACAAAGAATAGGAGAGAAACAATTATCATAACAATTAATTCGTGTATTAAAATAAATTTAGGATTTTCAAATAATTATACAAACAATTAATTTGACGATGTATAGACACTCGTCACCTCGCCTATACATCGTTCACATGCATTTCACATAATAAATAATTTAAGGGTTCTATTCCCTCAAGTCAAGGTTAACCACGACATTTACCATGCTTTGCAAATTCCAATAAATTATTCGACCACAACTTTTCCTTTTGAATTTGTCTCCAAAAGAGTCAAATATATTCACAAATAATTCGATATACTCAATACGAACCAGATGAATTAATTCCATATGAATTTACTAATTTTTCGGATAAAATCCGAAATTCACTTTAAAATTTGACAGTGGGGCCCACGTCTCAAATTTCGGAGCGAAATCCGAGCACCCATTCCGAGACGAATCCAACCATACAAAAATTATCAAATTCCGATGTCAAATGGACCTTTAAATCTTAAATTTTACTTTTTGGAAGATTTTATAAAAATCTAATTTTTCTCCCAAAAATTCACGGATTCATGATATAACAACAACAACAACAACAACCCAGTATAATCCCACTAGTGAGGTATGGGGAGGGTAGTGTGTACGCAGACCTTACCCCTACCATGAGATAGAGAGGCTGTTTCCAATAGACCCTCGGCATCCTTCCCTCCAAGAACTTCCCACCTTACTCTTGGGGTGACTCGAACTCACAACCTCTTGGTTGGAAGTGGAGGTTGCTTACCATCAGAGCAACCTCTCTTGTCTAAAATCAAGATATAAGTGAGTATAAAATCATGAAATATAATCAATATAGGATAAGGAACACTTACTCCAATGTTTTCCCGTGAAAATCGCCCAAGAATCGCCTTACCCGAGCTCAAAAATGAAAAATGGTTGAAAATGGGACGAATCCCATTTTCCAGAACTTAAGTTCTGTTCGCCCAAATTTTACCTTATGTGATCGTGTCAATGCTTCGCGATCGCGAAGCATATTTTTGTCTACCCAGTTTTTCTTAATCGCGATCACGGAAATGGCCTCGCGATCGCGATGCACAAGCAGACTGCCCACACATTTTACCCTACGTGAACGCGAAAACACTCACGCGATCGCGGACCACTTCCCCTCAAACCTACGTGAACACGTTCAAACCAACGCGATTGTGTAGAGCAATTTCCTCCCCCCATGTACTGCTCAAATCCTTCTACGCGAACGCGACCTCATCTACACGTTCGTGAAGCATAGACTATTACGCGTATGTGATCGCATTCCTTCCTCTGCGACCGCATAGAACAAAATATCCCTGCCCCAAATAAGCTTAGGTGACCGCGGATGGACCTATGCGATCGCGTATAAGGAAACCAGAAGAAGGCAGCAAGAGATATTAACAATCTCACCAAGGCAAAAAATGATCTGTTAACCACCCGAAATCAACCCGAGCCCTCGGGACTCCAAACCAAACATGAGCCCAAGTCTAAAATTATCATACGAACTTGCTCGCGTGATCAAATTGCCAAAATAACACCTAGAACTATGAATTGAACCCCAAATCGAATGAAATTTTCAAGAAAACTTTAAAACTTATATTTTCACAACCGGACGTCCGAATCACGCTAATCAACTCCGTTTCTCACCAAATTCGCCAGACAAGTTATAAATATTATAGTGGACCTATACCGGGCTCCAGAACCAAAATACAACATCAGTAAATTCTTAAAAATCATTAAGATTTTAAACTTTTAAATTTACATCAAAATTCCATATCTCGGGCTAGGGACCTCGGAATTCAATTCTGGGCATACGTCAAAGTCCCAAATCACGATACGGACCTATCAGAATTATCAAAACACCGATTTGAGTCTGTTTGCTTAAAATATTGAACAAAGTCAACTCAGTTGAGTTTTAAAGCTCTATTTCACATTTCAATTCATTTTTCACACAAAAACTTTCCTGAAAATTATTCGGACTGCGCATGCAAGTCAAAGAATGATAAATAGTGCTTTTCGAGCTCTTAGAACAAAGAATTACTTATTAAATTTAACGATGACACTTTGGGTCATCACACATATAATGTTACATTATCCAATAGCAATAATTGTTCCGCAGTAGAGCCCATCGTTTTAAGAAACTTTTCATTTTTGGAGTGATACTAGCTTATTTATTTCTTGTCTCATATTTACAACTTAATCGAAAATATCATTAGCTATCTTATTGCAACAACCACAATAAATAACCCAAATCTTACTACAAGCATAAGAAATATTTTACGCTGAAAAGGTAGCAAAGCTCTGTCACGACCCGAAATTTCACTAGTCGTGATGGCACCTAACCCAACCCTCTAGGTAAGCCGATTAACGATTGCCCATTTTCAATTAACTTAATAAAACAACTTAACGAAGGAGTTATCTAAATCTTATACATCTCCAAGGACTGGTAGTACAAATCATGAGCTTCTAAGAATAGAATTTACAAGCTGATATGAGGTAAATACATCTTCTGTTTGAAAAGTACATAAACATAGTTTTTTTTTATAACTCTAAGGCTACCATGAACAAGAGGCAGCTACAACAGGAACGCAGGTACATCTTCAATCATGGCAACCATCTAGCACAGAAAAAACATCAGCCAACATCTACACACAATGTGCAAAAGTGTAGTATCAGTACAACCGACCCCATGTACTAAGTAAGTATCTTGTCTAACCTCGTCGAAGTAGTGACGAGGCTTTGGTTAAAAGATGCTCATTCATAAAACCTGTAATGTAAACTAACAATAGAACTATACTACAATACAACAGATTAGAGCACACGAAACGATTATACAAAGCAATAACAGAGTACTAAAAGAAAGCACAATTCAACAGGTATCAATATCTTACCCAATCCTTTCTTGAGAGCGAAAGCCAATAAATCACAACAATTACCTCAAAGCTTTTATAATGTGAGAAATATACTCAGTACATCAAATCCAATGGCACGGCAACACTCTTCGTGCATTTATCTCATCCTCACCAATTATGCATAAAACAGTACCAACCAAATGACAGAAATGCCGATAACAGAAATGACAGAGTGGAAAATACGCAAATAGCTATGGAGGATGAGAATGTACATGAGAACATCCATAACAGACTGAACAGAAAGCATAGAGATAATGACAATGATTAGGAAAAAGGAATGTAACTTTGACTAACTAGCAAGGTGAAGGCATGGAGACAAATATGAAAAATAAGGAAGCGGTCACATGATCTTTATAAGTTAGCAAGTAGGGACATGAACGACTAGTATGGAAGAAGAACTACACTTAAGTGCAACAAAACATATGACATGGATGCAATCATAACAGCAGGAAATAAGCATGATATTAGCAAGTTTAAACAACTAGAAGGCATGATAGTACGACAAAAAAGTTGAAAGAGGATAGAGACAGAATAGTAATGACATATCACATAAGAACCATAAACATGACAATAACAATTCCAGGTAAAGACATGAAGGTATCTGCAGGAAAGAAATATCACAACATATTGCATGTCTCTCGTCCTCACTTGCACGGAAACACCCTTCATGCCATGAACTCACCATAACATGAAAGCGTAATAATATAAATACAATAGCACGGCATCACCCTTCGTGCTTTTACTCATATAACATGGCACGACATCACCCTTCGTGCTTTTACTCACAATGATATGGCACGGCATCACCCTTCGTGGTTTTACTCTCAATAATATGGCACGGCATCACCCTTCGTGCTTTTACTCTCAATAATATGGCACGTCATCACCCTTCATGCTTTAACTCTCAAATAATATGGAACGGCATTACCCTTCGTGCTTTACACTCTCCCTCACATGATAATGTATAAACAAAGGCACGACATCACCCTTCGTGCTTTACACTCTCCCTTACCAAGCATATGTATATCAATGACAAACAAGGCAGGAAGCATAAATAACGTCAAGGAGAGTCTTTAAACGAATATTTTAAATGAATCCCAATTACAACTTTCCAAGTCAACAATAGTTCAATAAACCCACAAGAACCTTATTATTCAAGTATTCCAATAAATTTCACAATTGATCTACAACACAAGTATAGAATCTAGTATCTCAAGAATATCGGCCGTAGCAATGCATCAATGATTATGCATATTGATGACCGAATTAAACACACTAATGTATTCTCAGAATTTCCATCAAATTTTATCAAGTTATAATAAGCTAAGTCTTAGTTTCTAACATTTAATACTATGTTCTTAGTATCTAAGAGCCAAGTAAGGCATGAGGCAAGAAGATCACGTGATTCTATAAGACACAATTTATAACATATTTTACCCCCGAGCATGGTTACCCTAGCACATGCATATATGTTCGTCACCTCATATGTGTATCACCCCCCGCATGTAGCAAACAATGTCAAATAGTAGGAAAAATTCCCTCAAAAAAGTTAGGCAAAACACTTACCTCAAAGAAGGCAAACCGATACTCAAAAATGAACTCCTCGGGTGATATGACCTCCGGGAGGCTCAAATCTAATCAAAATAATTTCAAAGTACAAATAAACTCGTAAGAGACTATTCCGGATCATAAAGTCTCAATCTTTAACAAAATCTAAAAATTGACCCAAAAGTTGACCCCTGGGCCCGTACCTCGTAACCCGACAAATTTCACAAAATACGACTACCCATTCAAGTACGAGTCCAACCATACTAGTTTCACTCAAATCCGACTCCAATTCGATGTTCAAAACTCAAAAATTCATATTATGAACTTTAGGCTAAAACCTCTAATTTCCTCTATAAAATTCATAATCCAATTACCGAAAACGAGGGTAGATTCGTGATATAAGATAAAAATTGAGTAGAGGACACGTACCCTAGTCCACAAGATGAAAATTCCTCCAAGAATCGCCTCAATCCGAGCTTGGAAATGTTAAAAATGAAGCCAAAATCGCGATTTTTAAAAGAACACTGCCCAGGTCTTTTATGCATCGCGAACGCGGAAGAACTATCGCGTTTATGCAGAAGAAAACAAAAGCTGCCCAGAATACCCTTCATGAACGCGAGAAATGAAACGCGAACACGATGAAGAAGGGACAGGAGTTACACTAACCCGTACGAGACACACGAACGCGAAGAGGAAAATGATCACCAGTGCCCGGGGCCTGGTTTGCACTTCGCGAACGTGACATATGGAATGTGAACGCGAAGAAGGAGGTGGCAGAACTGGGCGAATGCGAGAGGGTAGCTACGAACATGAAGAGGAAATATTCCACCCTCCAAAATAACACTACGCGAATGCGAGATCAAGGACTCGAACGCGATGAAGGAAAACCAGATGATAGATTCAGCAATTCAAAATAGGAGGAAAATGACCCGTAACCCACCCGGATCACACCCGAGGCCCCCGGGACCCTGTCCCAACATAACAACAAGTCCCATAACATAACACTGACCTACTTGAGGCCTCAAAATAGACAAAACAACATTGGAACGACGTATCATACCTCAATTCGAATTCAATGAACTTGAAACTTCAAACTTCCACAATCGATGCTGAAACCTATCAAATCACGTCCGATTAACCTCATATTTTGCACACAAGTCACATTTGACATTGCGGACATGCTCCAATTTTTGGAATCGAATTCCGACCCCGATATCAAAAAGTCCACTTCCGGGCAAACTTCTCAAAAACCTTCAAATTTCTAACTTTTGCCAAACGACTCCAAAATGATCTACGGACCTCCAAATCCATTTCCGGACGCACTCCCAATACCAGAATCACCATACAGAGCTATTCTCAGACTCAGAATCCCAAACGGACATCGATAACATTGAAATGCATTTTAATCCAAATATGATGGAATTCTTCCAAAATGGTAACTTCCACAATAGGCGCAGAAATGCTCCTGGATTACTTCCAAAAATTAGAATACCTTTGTTATGTCATTTATGACTTATGTGCAAAATTTGAGGTCAATCGGACGTGATTTGATAGGTTCCAGAGTTGTTTGTAGAAATTAGAAATTTCAAAGTTCATTAGGCATGAATTGGGGCGTAATTCATGGTTTTAGTGTTGTGTGAGGCAATTTTAGGGTTTGACTAAGTTCGTATGATGTTTTAGAACTTGTTGGTATATTTGGTTGAGGTCCCGAGGGGCTCGGGTGAGTTTCAAATGGTTAACGGGTTAGATTTTGGACTTGGAACTCTGCTGGAATTTTTCTGATGCACCATCTGGTTTCCTTCATCGCATTCGCGAGTGGAGCCTCGCGTTCGCGAAGAGGAACTGAGAGGCTGGCAATATTTGCTCTTCGCGTTCGTGAAGAGAAGCTCGTGTTCGCGAAAGGTAGACTGGGTGTGCATCGCAAACGCGAGAGGTGTTACGCATTCACGAAGAAGAGAGGAAGCAGCCGAATACCCCAGGCAATTGGTCTACGCGTTTGCGTAGGGGGTGTCGCGTTCGCGTAGTGAGGGAGAAAGAAGCATCGCGTTCGCGATGGGTCGAACGCGTTCTCGTAGAAGGCATTGAGGCAGAGGCATTTTGTGCTTCACGAACGCGAGGGTGATGTCGCATTCACGAAGGAGGAATTTGGATGGGAGCTATTTTGTACTTCGCGAACGCGAGGCACTAACCGCGTTCGCGAAGAAGAAAAGTCTGGGCAGTGAGTTTAAGTTCTGAAAATGGGACTTTGTCCCATTTTCAGGTTTAGGCGATTTGGAGCTCGGAAGTGAGGCGATTTTGGTTGATTTTCAGAGGAAACAATGGGGTAAGTGTTCTTAACTAAGTATTGGCTAAATTACCCGAATCCATGGTTGTTTTTATCATTTAATTGGTGAATTGAGTTGGGAAAAAAATTATGAAAACCCTCTTGGTTTAAATTGAAGATTTGAGGGTCGAGTTGGGGTCGGATTTTTGTAAAATTGGTATAGGTTTTTGGATTTTGTAATTTTGTCGAGTTTCGGGACGTAGGCCCCACGGGTAATTTTTGAGCTAATTTTGAATTTTTATGGAAAATTATTATTATCTTGTGGAATTAATTTTAATGAATTTTATTGACTGAAACGAATTATTTATGACCAGATTCAAGGCATTTGGAGACCAATTCACGAGGAAAGGACATTGTAGAATAAGAGTTTCGCGGTTTGAGGTAAGTAACGATTGTAAATCTAGTCCTGAGGGTATGAAACCTCGGATTTTTTATCATTCTACTATTTTGAAGTGACGCACATGCTAGGTGACGGGCGTGTGGACGTACACTGTCGGGGATTGTGACTTGGTCCGTCCGGTAGCAACTGTAAAGTTGCATATTTTATGGAAATTATATGATACTTATATGTTTTAGAAAGAATTTCTGTAAATTGGGCAGAATGCCATGTTTGGGACTTGCGCCAGTGCTGTTTGGACCCTTAGGGGCTTTTTCTTACTATCCTCTCATTGTTTTCGATTGAAAATATATACTCACTCATGTTTATCCTTGTTTACCGCATAACTCAGTTTTTATGACTCTATTTTGATGCATATAAATGTTTTGGGCCGAATGCCCTGTTTTACTGAAATGCCCAAGGGGCTTGAGAGGTTTATGACTGAGTGAGGCCGAGGGCCTGATTTGTGAGGATGAGTGTGGATCGGGGCTGCCCGCCTACAACATACTTTATCATTATAGCACGTGTGTTGTCCGTGCTGATTATTAGCGCTTGGGCTGAAGGAGCCCCTTTGGAGTCTATGCACACCCCCAGTGAGCGCAGGTACCTACTGAGTGCGAGTAACGAGTGCTGAGTGACTGGGAGGCATGAGTTGTTGTGAGGTATGCCCGAGTGGCAAGAGTGATTGTGAGGTATGCCCGAGTGGCACGAGTAACTGTGAGGTTTGCCCGAGGGGCTGTATATGAGTGATGTTTTTCCCGAGGGGCTGTTTATGATTTCATCATTTTTGCTCAGCTTTGCATTGAGCCTTTGTTTGAAAAACTGTTGGAAAAATATCTTTAAATGGTTTTTACTGGAACCGGGTTTAAACGAGATGATTTGATTCAAACACTGATTTTTAAAACATGTTGTACTTTACTGAGATTTCATGATATGAACGTTATATGCTTTATTGCTCGTCACTACTGCTCAGTCTTTATTTATTGTTGTTACTTGCTGAGTTGGCGTACTCACGTTACTCCCTGCACCTTGTATGCAGATTCAGGTGTAGCTGGACACAGAAGCAATTATTGAGTGTTCTGGTTGCAGATTTTCTTGGAGATAGCAAGGTAGTTGTTTGGCGATTGCAGCCCTGCTCTTCTCCCTCTCATCTTCATCTAGTTATATTTAGCTATTTTCTAGGCTGAATTAGCCTTGATATTGTTAGACAGATTGTAGTAGATATTCATGACTAGTGACACCCCAATGTCGGGCTTTTCTTTTCCGCACTTTTGTTTTCTTTGATTTGAACTCCTTAAATGAAGGTTTTATGTTAAATAACATTGAAATTATCTTGGAAATGAAAATATCGATTTTGTTTGGAAATGAGTCGGCTTGCCTAGTTCCACGATAGGCGCCATCACGACAGGTTAGGTTTTTGAGTCGTGACAGATTGGTATCAGAGGCTAGGTTACATAGGTCTCACGAGTCATAAGCGGGTTTAGTAGAGTCTTGCGGATCGGTATGGAGACGTCTGTACTTATCTTCGAGAGGCTGCAGAACCTTTAGGAAAAATTTCCACATTCTTGAATTCTTGTCGTACGAATTTGTTGATTCTAGTAACTAAACATCTGTTGTTTCATTCTCTCACAGATGGTGAGGACTCGTACTACCGGTCAGGAGGGCTAGCCACCAGTACCACCAGCCAGGGCCGGAGAGGTTGAGGCTGTGGTAGCGGTCGTGGTAGGGGCAGAGGTGAAGCCCGTACAGCAGCTGGGGTAGTACCTGCAGATCCACCAGTTGTCCCGGATCAGGACCAAGTTCTAGTTGTTGATGCACCAGCTCAGGCACCACCTGTGCCTATTGTTATTCTAGGCCTTCAGGAGGCCCTAGCTCAGATTCTGACAGCGTGTACTGGCCTTGCTCAGGCGGTCTCTATTTCGATGGCCGCAGCCACTTCTCAAGCCAGGGGAGGCACCCAGACTCTCATCGCTCGCATGCCCGAGTAGGTTATTCAGGGACTTCAGACACCGGAGGCACCACCAGCCCAGTCAATTACTGTTTGCTCAGGATTATGTGGTTCCTGCTATGCCTGAGGATGATCAGCATAGGTTGGAGAGGTTTGGGAGACTTCAGCCACCACCTTTTAGTGGCACAGAGAGAGAGGATGCTCAGGACTTTTTGGACAGGTGCCAGAGGATACTTCGTACTGCTGGTATTTTGGAGACTTGTGGGGTCTCATTCACTACCTTTCAGTTTTCTGGGGCTGCACTCAGATGGTGGGAGATTTACGAGAGGCGTAGGCCTGTTGGCGCAACACCCCTTACTTGGCTGCAGTTCTCCGTGGTCTTTTTGGAGAAGTTCGTGCCTCGATCCCGCAGAGAGGAGCTGTGCAGACAGTTTGAGCGGCTTCGGCAGGGTGATATGTTTGTGACATAGTATGAGATGCGGTTCTCCAAGTTGGCCTGTCATGCTATATGGTTGGTTCCCATAGACAGGGAAAGGATAATGAGGTTTAGTGATGGTCTCACTTATCAGCTACACTTGCTCATGACCAGAGAGAGGGTTTTGGGTGCTACTTTTTATGAGGTGGTCGACATTGCTCGACATATTGAGATGGTTCGTGGTTAGGAAAAGGTTGAGGGGGAGACCAAGAGGCCTCGTGGTCAGGGTGGATTCAGTGGTGCTCCTTTTGGGGGTCAGTTCCAACACGGTAGAGGTCGTCATTTCAAACAGGCTCAGTCAGCTCGGCCATTTCATCGGGGTGCATCATCTGGCCATGATTCTCACAGTTCTCATCAGGGCCACTCATCACTTAGTGCCCTTCCAGTTCAGAGTTCATCCTGTGCTCCACCTGTTCAGGTCTTATCGATGCCAGGTTCTTCTACCAGTCATCCCGGTGCTAGGGGTTCCCTTCAGTTTCCGCCACCAGCACCAGGGAGTTGTTTTGAATGTGGGGAGCTTGGGAATATGTGGAGGCAGTGTCCTCGTCGTCATGGAGATCTATCTCAGCAGAGGAGTCAGCCTCTAACTACAGCACTAGTTACCTCACCACCCGCTCAGTCAACTCGGGGTGGAGGTTAGTCAGCTAGGGGTCGCCGTAGAGGGGGAGGCAGATCAAAGGGTGGTCAGGCCCGTTTCTATGCTCTCCCTTCCAGACCAGATGCTATTGCTTCAGATGTTGTGATTACAGGTATTGTCTCAGTTTGTCACAGAGATGCTTCAGTATTATTTGACCCTGGTTCCTCGTATTCATATGTTTCTTCGTATTTCGCCCATTTTCTGGATATGCCCCGTGAGTCCTTAGTTTCATCTGTACATGTATCTACTCCCGTGAGAGATACTATTATTGTGGACCGCGTATATCGGTTATGTGTGGTGACTATTGGGGATCTGGAGACCCAAGTGGACCTTTTGCTGCTCAGTATGGTCGACTTTGATGTGATATTGGGTATGGATTGGTTATCTCCATGTCATGCTGTTCTAGATTGTCAAGCTAAGACAGTGATGTTGGCTATGCCGGGAATTCCGAGGGTTGAGTGGAGCAGTTCTGTAGATTATGTACCAAGTAGGGTGATTTTATATTTGAAGGCTCAGTGCATGGTTGAGAAGGGTTACCTATATTATTTGGCTTTTGTGAGGGATGTTAGTGTAGAGACTCCTGTCATTGATTCTGTTTCGGTGGTACGTGATTTTTCGGATGTGTTTCCTGCAGACCTGTCTGGCATGTCGCCTGATAGGATATTGACTTTGGTATTGATTTGGTGCCGGGCACTCAGCCCATTTCTATTCCACCGTATCGTATGGCACCGACGGAGTTGAAGAAATTGAAAGAACAGCTTCAGGAACTCCTTAATAAGAGGTTTATTCGGCCTAATGTGTCACCTTGGGGTGTACCGGTTCTATTTGTGAAGAAGAATGATGGTTCCATGAGAATGTGTATTGATTACAGGCTATTGAACAAGGTCAAAGTCAAGAATAAGTATCCTTTGCCTCGCATTAATGATTTATTCGACCAGCTTCAGGGAGCGAGGGTGTTCTCCAAGATTGATTTGAGGTCCAGCTATTACCAGCTGAAGATTCGGGATTAAGATATTCTTAAAAAAGCTTTCAGAACACGATATGGACATTATGAGTTCTTGGTGATGTCTTTTGGGCTGACAAATGCCCCAGCAGCATTCATGCATTTGATGAACAGTGTATTTCAGCCTTATTTGGACTCATTCGTTGTTGTATTCATTGATGACATCCTGGTGTACTCTCGAAGCTAGGAGGAGCACGCTCAGCATTTGAAGATTGTATTACAGAGATTGAGGGAGGAGAAGCTTTATGCAAAGTTCTCCAAATGTGAGTTTTGGCTCCGTTCAGTAGCATTCTTGGGGCACGTGGTGTCCAATGAGGGTATTCAGGTGGATCCGAAGAAGATATAGGCGGTGCAGAGTTGGCCCAAACCTTCCTCAACTACGGAGATTAGGAGCTTTCTTGGTTTGACGGGTTACTACCATCGCTTTGTGGAGGGATTTTCATCTATTGCATCGCCCTTGACCAAATTGACCCAAAAGGGTTCTCCATTCAGATGGTAGGATGATTTCTGAATCTCAAGACTGCTTTGACCACAACCCCAGTGTTGGTTCTGCCATCAGCTTCAGGTCCTTACACAATGTATTGTGACGCCTGGAGGATAGGCATTGGTTGTGTTTTAATGCAGGAGGGTAGGGTGATCGCCTATGCCTCACGCCAGTTGAAGACCCATGAGAAGAACTATCCTGTCCATGATCATGAGTTAGCAGCCATTGTTCAAGCCTTGAAGATTTGGCGTCATTATTTGTATGGGGTTCATTGTGAGATCTATACTAATCACCGGAGTCTGCAGTATCTGTTAAAGCAGAAGGATCTTAATTTGCGTCATCAGAGATGGTTGGAGCTTCTTAAGGACTATATTCTCACTATCCTGTACCATCCGGGGAAGGCCAATGTGGTGGCCAATGCTTTGAGTCGCCGGGTAGAGAGTTTGGGGAGTTTAGCATATTTTCCAGCAGCAGAGAGACTTTTGGCATTGGATGTTCAGGCCTTAGCGAACCAGCTTGTCAGATTGGATATTTCGGAGCCTAGTCGGGTATTGGCTTGTGTGGTCTCCAGGTCTTCTCTTTATGATCGTATCAGGGAGCGTCAATATGATGAACCCCACTTGCTCGTTCTTCAGGACAGGGTTCGGAGAGGTGATGCTAGGGATGTGACTATTGGTGATGATGGCGTGCTGAGAATGCAGGGCCGGATATGTGTGCCTAATGTAGATGGGCTTCGAGAGTTGATTCTTGAGGAGGCCCACTGCTCGCGGTATTCCATCCATCCGGGAACTGCAAAGATGTACCAGGATTTGAGGCAGCATTATTGGTGGAGGCGGATAAAGAAGGATATAGTTGGGTTTGTGGCTCGGTGTCTCAACTGTCAGCAGGTTAAGTATGAGCATCAGAGATCGGGTGGCTTGCTTCGGAGATTAGAGATCCCATAGTGGAAGTGGGAGCAGATCATCATGGACTTTGTAGTTGGGCTCCCACGGACTTTGAGGATGTTCGATGCTATTTGGGTTATTGTGGATCGGCTGACCAAGTCCGCGCACTTCATTCCAGTTGGTACTACTTACTCTTCAGAGCGGTTGGCCGAGATTTACATCCGAGAGATCATTCGCCTGCGTGGTGTACCGGTTTCCATCATTTCGGATAGGGGCACTCTATTCACATCGTAGTTTTGGAGGGCCGTGCAGCGAGAGTTGGGTACTCAGGTTGAGTTGAGCACAACTTTTCACCCTCAGATGGACGGACAGTCCGAGCGCACTATTCAGATATTGGAGGAAATGTTGTGTGCTTGTGTCATTGACTTTGGGGGTTCATGGGACCAGTTTTTACCACTCGCAGAGTTTGCATATAACAACAGTTATCAGTCGAGTATTCAGATGGCTCCGTATGAGGCTTTGTATAAGAGGAGGTGTAGATCTCTGGTTAGATGGTTTGAGCCGGGTGAGGCTAGGCTCTTAGGTATAGACTTGGTTCAGGATGCATTAGATAAGGTGAAATTGATTCAGGAGCGGTTTCGCACGGTGCAGTCTAGGCAGAAGAGCTACGCGGATAGGAAGGTCTGTGATATGTCTTTTATGGTTGGGGAGAAGGTTTTGCTGAAGGTATCACCCATGAAGGGTGTTATGAGGTTTGGGAAGAGGGTCAAGTTGAGCCCCCGGTTCATTGGGCCTTTGAGGTGCTTTAGAGGATTAGGGAGGTGGTTTATAAGCTTGCCTTGCCACCCAGCTTGTCGAGTGTGCATCCAGTGTTTCATGTTTCCATGCTCCGGAAGTATATTGGAGATCCGTCCCATGTTTTGGATTTCAGCACGGTTCAGTTGGAGGGTGATATGACTTATGATGTGGAGCCGGTGGCTATTTTGGATCGGCAGGTTTGAAGGTTGAGGTCAAAGGATATAGCTTCAGTAAAGGTACAATGGAGAGGTCAGCCTGTGGAGGAGGCCACCTGGAAGACCGAGCGGGAGATGCGGAGCAGATATCCAAGCCTAATCGAGACTCCAGGTATGTTTCTAGACCCGTTCGAGGACGAACTGATGTTTAAGAGGGGGAGGATGTAACGACCCGGCCGGTCGTTTCGAGAGTTATAGCCCCGTTTTCCCTATTTCTACTTCTTTTGGTGTTATTCAGCTATATTATGTTATATTGGGTTAGTTGGTTCGGGTCCGGAAGGAACTTGGAGTGAAATGAGACACTTAGCTTCATAATTGAAAATTTTAAGTTAGAAAAGTGGACTGGATATGGACCTATGTGTAAACGACCTCGGATTTGAATTTTGATGATTCCAAAAGCTCTTTATGGTGATTTTGGGCTTAGTAGCATGTCCGGAATATTATTTGGAAGTCCGTAGAGGAATTAGGCTTGAAATGTCGAAAGTTTAATTTTTGAGAAATTTGACCGGGGTGTTGACTTTTTGATATCGGTGTCAGAATCCAATTCTGAAAATTGGAATACCTCTGTTATGTCATTTATGACTTGTGTGAAAAATTTGAGGTCAATCGGACGTGATTTCATAGGTTCTGGAGTTGTTTGTAGAAATTAGAAATTTCAAAGTTCATTAGGCTTGAATTGTGGTTTAATTCATGGTTTTAGCATTGTGTGAGGTGATTTGAGGGTTCAACTAAGTCCGTATGATGTTTTAGGAATTGTTGGTATATTTGGTTGAGGTCCCGAGGGGCTCAGGTGAGTTTCGGATGGTTAACGGGTTGGATTTTGGAATCGGAACTCTGCTGGAATTTTTCTGATGCACAATCTGGTTTCCTTCATCGCGTTCGCGAGTGGAGCCTCGCGTTCGCGAAGACGAATTGAGAGGCTGGCAATATTTGCTCTTCGTGTTCGTGAAAAGAAGCTCGCGTTCGCGATGGGTGGACTGGGTGTACATCGCGAACGCGAGAGGTGTTACACATTTGCGAAGAAGAGAGGAAGCAGCCGAAGACCCCAGGCAATTAGTCTACGCGTTCGTGTAAAGGGTGTCGCGTTCGCATAGTGAGGGGGAAAGAAGCATCGCGTTCGCGATGGGTCGAACGCGTTCGCGTAGAAAGGTTGATGTCGCATTCGCGAAGGAGAAATTTGGATGAGAGTTATTTTGTGCTTCGCGAACGCGAGGAACTGACCGCGTTCGTGAAGAACAAATGTCTGGGGCATTTAAGTTCTCAAAATGGGACTTCGTCCCATTTTCAAGTTTTGGCGATTTGGAGCTCGGAAGTGAGGCGATTTTGGGTGATTTTCAGAGGAAACAATGGGGTAAGTGTTCTTAACTCAGTATTGGTTAAATTACTAGAATCCATGGTTATTTTTATCATTTAATTGGTGAATTGAGTTGGGAAAAAAATTTGAAAACCCTCTTGGTTTAAATTAAAGATTTGAGGGTCGAGTTGGGGTCGGATTTTTGTAAAATTGGTATGGTTAGACTCGTGGTTGAATGAGTTTCCGGATTTTGTAACTTTTGTCGAGTTCTGAGACGTGGAACCCACGAGCGATTTTTGAGCTAATTTTGGAGTTTTATGGAAAATCATTATTATCTTGTGGAATTAATTCCAATGAATTTTATTGACTGAAACGAATTATTTATGACCAGATTCGAGGCGTTTGGAGACCAATTCACGAGGAAAGGACATTGTAGAATAAGAATTTCGCGGTTTCAGGTAAGTAACAATTGTAAATCTAGTCCTGAGGGTATGAAATCCCGGATTTTGTATCATTCAACTATTTTGAAGAGACGCACATGCTAGGTGACGGGCGTGTGGACGTACACTGTTGGGGATTGTGACTTGGTCCATCCCGTAGCAACTGTAAAGTTGCATATTTTATGGAAATTATATAATACTTATATGTTTTAGAAAGAATTTCTGTAAATTGGGCTGAATGCCATGTCTGGGCCTTGCGCCAGTGTTGTTTGGACCCTTATGGGATTTTTCTTACTATCCTCTCATTGTTTTCGATTGAAAATATATACTCACTCATGTTTATACTTGTTTACCGCATAACTCAATTTTTATGACTCTATTTTGATGCATATAAATGTTTTGGGCCAAATGCCCTGTTTTACTGAAATGCCCGAGGGGCTTGAGAGGTTTATGGTTGAGTGAGGCTGAGGGCCTGATTTGTGAGGATGAGTGTAGATCAGGGCTGCCCGCCTGCAACATACTTTATCATTATAGCACGTGAGTTTTCAGTGCAAATTATTAGTGCTTGGGGTGAAAGAGCCCCTCCGGAGTCTGTACACACCCCCCAGTGAGCGCATTTACCTACTGAGTGCGAGTGCCGAGTGCTGAGTGACTGGGAGGCATGAATGATTGTGAGGTATGACCGAGTGGCAAGAGTGATAGTGAGGTATGCCAGAGTGGCACGAGTGATTGTGAAGTTTGCCCGAGGGGCTGTATATGAGTGATATTTTTCCCGAGGGGATGTTTATGATTTCATCATTTTTGCTCACCTTTGCATTGAGCCTTTGTTTGAAAAACTATTGGAAAACAATCTTTAAATGATTTTTACTGGAACCGGGTTTAAACGAGATGATTTGATTCAAACACTGATTTTTAATATATGTTGTACTTTTATGAGATTTCATGATATGAACATTATATGCTTTATTGCTCGTCACCACTACTCAGTCTTTATTTATTGTTGTTACTTACTGAGTTGGCGTACTCACATTACTCCCTGCACCTTGTTTGCAGATTCAGGTGTAGCTGGACACAGTAGCGGTTATTGAGTGTTCTGGTTGCAGATTTTCTTGGAGATAGCAAGGTAGTTGTTTGGCAATCGCAACCTTGCTCTTCTCCCTCTTATCTTCCTCTAGTTATATTTAACTATTTTCTAGGCTGAGTTATCCTTGATATTGTTAGACAGATTATAGTAGATGTTCATGACTAGTGACACCCCGATGTCGGGATTTTCTTTTCCGCACTTTTGTTTTCTTTGATTTGAACTCCTTAAATGAAGGTTTTATATTAAATAACATTGAAATTATCTTGGAAATGAAAACATCAGTTTTGTTTGGAAATGAGTCGGCTTGCCTAGTTCAATGATAGGCGCTATCACGACATGTTAGGTTTTTGGGTCGTGACATTACAAGCAGCCCCACCGATTAGTATCAATAGTAATCATATGGAACCCCACATAACACGGTCCCGAACACCAACAAGTGATAATTCGGACATGACAGATAACCGTAGGAGAGCTAAATAAGAAGATTACTGAATAAGTTAAGCAGGCAGGGAAAATTTAGCATTTTACTATCAATTATTTTCAACAAGGTGAATGCAAAACTACACGAGGTAATCATCAGGAGTTACATTTCATCACAGTACCGTTGTGGCGTGCAACCCGATCCCATCATATCAATCCACATAGGGTACCCCTCGAGCCATAATGCTCGGGCTCACTGATCATATGTGCATCAATATCAAGTACCATAGAGTGCACAAAAATACAGTCGTGGGAAAATTATCAGGAACAAACAATACTGAGAAGGACAAGCACAACTATGGTGCAATAAGCAAATCAACATCACGAAGGCCATCTCGTCCATAGTACCATGAAGCCTAAACTGAATTACAATATGCGTGCGAAGGACCATATAACCCCCCACAATCCGTCATAGTATAAGTGGAAAACATATAACATAAACCAAGGCCAAAAAGTCCACTTCCGGTCAAACTTCACAAAAACCTTCAAATTTCTAACTTTTGCCAAACGACTCCAAAATGACCTACGGATCTCCAAATCCATTTTCGGACGCACTCCCAATACCATAATCACCATACGGAGCTATTCTCAGACTCGGAATCCCAAACGGACATCGATAACATTGAAATGCACTTCAACCCAAATATGATGAAATTCTTCCAAAATGCTAACTTCCACAACATGCGCTGAACTGCTCCCGGTTTATCCAAAACCCGATCCGAATATACGCCCAAGTCTAAAATCACCATACAAACCTGCTGGAACCTTTAAATCCCGATTCCGAGATCGTTTACCCAAAAGTTCAACCTTAGTCAATTCTTCCAACTTAGAGCTTGAATCTTGAAGTTCATCCTTCCAAATTGATTCTGAATAACTTGAAAACTAACATTGACGATTTACGCAAGTCATAATACATCACGCAGAGATGCTCGAGCTCTCAAAACACCGAGCGAAGTGTAGATTCTCAAAACGACCAGTCGGGTCGTTACAAGCTCTGAGCTACATATCTTTCAAGTCTTCCAATTTATAGAATATGAGGAAAGATACTCAAAAAGAAGTCTCTGCATTCTAATAATCTTTAATCTTAAAGACATGAAAAAATTACACAAATGTCAAGAGCTAAACGTACAGTGGAGGGTCTAGGTTCATCATAATGTGTTAATATTGGCGTTGAAAAGCTATCCTTTGTTATAAGAAAAATCAAATTATGATGGATGTCTACTCTTCTTCCATGATCTTCTCAAATGTTTAGTGACATATTCAATGACATATTTCTATGCTTAATGACATATTCAATGACATATGTTTCTTCACTTTTCATGCCTATATAAAGGCCTTGTAATAGATAGGAAAATACACACAATTGAAGAAGAAATAAAAATCTCTCCTCTCTTTCTCTCTATATCTCTTAGATTATTTTTTCTTGTTCTATATTATTACTTTGAGCTATATTTCATAACACGTTATCAACATGAAGTCTCTAATCTTAAGGTTGAATTTCACTTCTTTGTTACAGGCCCGTCTTTCTGCTACAATAACAAATCTGAGCTTTAAACCATATAAGTTTATACTAATATTTGGAATAAGCAATGTTCCGGTTATTAGAAAATTAGTATTTATGTGGCTTCTAAGGATGTCACCTTGTTAAATTTTCATGAACTAAATAATTGGTGGTATGCGGTATACTAAATAATCTACAAAATTAAAATTATACTTTATTATGTATGCTTATGGTTTTACCTTATAATACGATTTTAGTATGCCTAGTATAATGATTATATATTAGTTTACTGTCAAATATAATATAATAACAATAATACTCATAACTATTTTATTTTAATAAGATAAAATATTAGTACAAGAAGTAAGTACTACACCCAATTTTTCATTGATGATAGTTCTTATCAAATTAACATGTTGAATCATTTCTTTATGGAAAATATATAGTAGTAGATAGTAGACAGAGATTTGTCCCCTAATATTTTTTGATTCCCTGATTTACCTAAAGGTTCTGCTATATCTCTTTATTTTTCTAGAGAGCATAATACTTAGTTTCCACAAAACTACATGGTACACTACTAGAAATCCGATAAAAACCGACCAACTTTGGTCGGTAATGTCCAATAACCATCCAAAATGCGACCATTTAAGTGTGGACGGTATTTTAGAGGTCGGAAAGGAATACCGACCAAAGTTGGTTGGAAATTACCGACCAACATTGGTCGGTATGCTCTACACGACCATCTGACACTTTAATAGGATTACTGACCAAACTTGGTTAGAATATTATTAAATTTATTAATTTTTTGTACCGACCAAAGTTGGTCGGTATTGAAAAATATATTTTTTAAAATTATTAAAATTTTAAAAAATCCGACCAACTTTGGTTGGTAAACTGAACTGGGTAGGCAGAAAATCGACCAAAGTTGGTCGATAATGTTGAATTATGGGAATTCATTGTACATTAACCGACCAAAATTGGTCGGTAAACTCTAATTTAATTTTTTTTATTAGTAGCCGACCAAGGTTGGTCGGTTTTCTGGGTTTATTTTTGGCAAAAAATGCCTCTTTTGGTTGCTACACCACCTGCCAAATCAAAACAACATACCAATACCCCCCCCCCATTCAACTCTAACAACCATCAAATCACCACAAATCCAACCAAAAACCCAACAACTATGACAACAAAGTGCTTCCAAGCCTCTTCATCTGAAGGATGACACATAACACCATGTGGTCTTCTATTTTCAAAGGGCCATCTCATATAAAGAACATGACTCATCGACGCATATAACCTCTTTAACCTAGGTAATATAGGTAAATAATGCATCGTCTTTACAGTGACCATATTCCCGCTGGAAAGCCTCTTGAAACGAGGCTTTTCGCAAAATTTACAACTTTCTAAAGTTGCATCATCTTTATAATATAACATGAAACCATCTTCACAACAATCAATTCTCATTGACGAAAGTCCTAACTTAGAAACCAATCTCTTTGCCTTATAGAAATCACCAGGTAAGTTGATATTTGGATCAACTAGTTCACTCATAAGGTCAATGAAAGAGTCCATGGCTTCTTGAGAAATATTCCAATCAGATTTGATACTTAGTAATCTAACTACAATAGACAGCTCAGAGTGCAGACTTCCTTCATGTAGTGGACGACCAGCTTCCTCTAACTGTTCATAAAAATGTTTTGCATCATCATTAGGAGTTTGTTCAATATTTTCATTGGGCTCACCCCCGAAGTGCATCCCAAAAGCATCTGCAACTATATCCTGAATTCTAGAATCATGATTTGTATTCTCCACCGACCTACTACTTTCATCAACAACCATGTTATGAAATATTCCACGGCTACCATCGATCTCTCCATGATTAGTACACACAAAGTAATTCTCTATAAACCCCTTCCTATAAAGATGAAGCTTAACTTTCTCCGGTTTTTTAAACTTCATACAATCGCACATGACACAAGGACACCTAATTACTCCTTCACTTTGGTATGGTGAAAGTGACATTGCATGTCTAATAAAGTCATCAACCCCTTCTACAAAATCCTCCCGCAATCCCCGCCCATTAGGATAATTACTATTGTACATCCAAGTACGATGTTCCATCTATACAAATTAAACAAGAATAAATTAATTTATTCTATAATTATAAATTAATTAAATCTTTTTTATTTAATTCAAGATAATTATATTTTCCTAATTACACCAAAAATTAAATTATAGTAAATATAATTAATTATAAACTATAAGTTCAATTCATATCCTAAGAGTTTAAACATAAACTAAAAGTTCAATTCATATCCTAAGTGTTTAAACATAAACTAAAAGTTCAATTTATATCCTAAAAGTTCAATTCATATCCAAAAGGTTCAATTTATATCCTAAAAGTTCAATTCATATCCAAAAAATTCAATTTATATCCTAAAAGTTCAATTCATATCCAAAAAGTTCAATTCATATCCTAAAAGTTCAACCCATACCCTAAAAGTTCAATTCACAAGAACAAATCCTAAAAACTCAATTCAATTCATATCCTAAGAGTTTAAACATAAACTAAAAGTTCAATTCATATCCTAAGAGTTTAAACATAAACTAAAAGTTCAATTTATATCCTAAAAGTTCAATTCACAAGAACAAATCCTAAAAACTCAATTCAATTCATATCCTAAGAGTTTAAACATAAACTAAAAGTTCAATTCATATCCAAAAGGTTCAATTTATATCATAAAAGTTCAGTTCATATCCAAAAGGTTCAATTTATATCCTAAAAGTTCAATTCATATCCAAAAGGTTCAATTCATATCCTAAAAGTTCAACCCTGTCACGACCCAAAATCTCACCCGTCGTGATGGCGCCTATCTCAATACTAGGAAAGCCGACAATCTCAATAAACCACCATATCTTTTAAGTTTGAAAACATAATATCTAAATTTTTGCGGAAGAAAAACTTACAAATACATATATAAACACTCCCAAAATCCGGTGTCACTGAGTACATGAGCATCTAGTATGAATACAAGTTTGGAAATCACAGTCTATAATAGTCTAAGACAAGATACAGTAAACAATGAGATATGGAAAGTCTACTGGTGTAAGTAACATGGGTTTTGGCTTGCCTAACTTTGTGTTGGGGAATTCCCCTTAAGATTTGGAACTATTATGATATGGGAGCGCTGTGTACGTGAGGTGACGAGTACATACACGGGCTAGTTGTGGAAAAACCCGATTTTCTTACCGAGCAGCAACCTGTTTTCCTTTTATTTTGAGTTATACCATTTTAATGAGTATTAATCTATTTTCATTCTTAATTGAGTTATTCCAATATGTGTAGCTATCCTGTTTAGTCTAATAAAATATGTCTACGTGTCTTAATTGCTTATGTGAACTCTGTGCAGCATGCTTAGTGAATTTCCTGCTTCTTCCTTGACTGGTACTTAGTCTAAATCATAAGATTTCGTGATGTAGTTGTATTTCTATTGTTTTCACTACATATTTACTTTCAGAATATGGAACAGTATTCTAGGAGATCCCCCATGTAATGCATATTTACTTTGGGACTACGGAACGGTATTTCGAGAGATCCCCCTTGTGCTGCATATTTTCTTTGAGACTACGGAACGGTATTCCAGGAGATCTCCATGTACTACATATTTACTTTAGGACTACAGAACGGTATTTCGGGAGATCCCCATGTATTGCGTATTTACTTTGGGACTACGGATAATATTCTGGGAGATCCCTCTGCACATTTACGTTTGGGACTACGAGATGGTATCTCGGGAGATCCCCTGTTGTTATCTCTATGTATTGAGCTATTACCTTCTATGAATTCTTTCTTGTTAAATTTCAATCTTTATTTTATTGCGATATTTCATTTTTGCCTTGCTTTATTATCATATTCCAGTAGGGCTTGGACCTGACCTCGTCACTACTCTACCAAGGTTAGGCTTGGCACTTACTGGGAACTGATTAGGGTGTACTCATGCTACTCTTCTGCACATGTTTTTCGTGTGCAGATCCAAGTGCTCCTTATCATCCGCACTATCAGTGAGCCGGAACAGCTTTGGAGACTTCAAGGTATATCTACCGTATCCGCAGACCTCAGAGTTCCCTTCTACTCTTCCCAATGTCCATTATCTTCTATATTTTTCTTTTGATAGACTCTGATGTGTAGAGACACTAGATTTTCCTTCTGTAGTTTGTCATTCACGATGTTTCGGGTTTTTGGATTACTGTGTATTTTGAACAGTTATTTATTTAATTTATGTTTTCATTTTATTATTCCGCAAATGTTAGGCTTACCTAGTCATAGAGACTAGGTGCCGTCACAAATTCATACGGAGGGGAAAGTGGGTCGTGACAAGTTGGTATCAGAGCTCTAGGTTCATAGGTGTCGTGAGTCGCAAGCCGGTTTATTAGAGTCTCACGGATCGGTACGGAGATGTCTGTACTTATCTTCGGGAGACTATGGAACTGTTATGAAAATTTCATTACTTTGACTCCTTGTCGTGCGAAAATTGTTGACTTCAAAAATTCTAAACTTTTGTATTTTATTCTCTCACAGATGGTGAGGACACGTACAAGCAGATCTGATGACCAGACACTCGCGCCCCTGCTAGTGCCGC
The DNA here is from genome assembly GCF_000390325.3 of Nicotiana tomentosiformis. NCBI lineage: Eukaryota > Viridiplantae > Streptophyta > Magnoliopsida > Solanales > Solanaceae > Nicotiana > Nicotiana tomentosiformis. The sequence goes on from NC_090816.1 coordinate 134,487,774, forward strand.
GAGAGGACGAGGCCGGGGTAGAGGCCGAGGACGTCCACATGGTGCATCCAGAGCACCCGCATGAGCTTCTACAGAGGAGCCCCCAGTAGCTCCAGCTGGAGGGCAGACACTTGAGGTACCTGTTTCTGCACTAGCCCTCCAGGAGACTCTAGCCCAGTTTCTAAGCATGTTCAGCACCTTAGCTTAGGCTGGATTGATCCCACTTACTCCTGCCACATCTCAGGCCGAGGGAGGAGTACAGATTCCCATCGCCGGTACTCCAGAGCAGCGGGTTCAGGTCGACCAGGTTCCAGAGATTGTACCAATGGAGCCGGTAGCTCCAGCTCAGCCCGAGGTTAGGGCAACATCTTCTGAGATGGAGTAGCTCAGACTTGAGAGGTACAAAAAGTACCACTCACCTACCTTCAACGGATTGGCTACAGATGTTGCTCAGGGTTTTCTGGAGGAGTGTCATCGTATTCTCCGTACTATGGGCGTATCACTACCCAATTTTTTTCCCTCCGTTTGGTATCGTGATGGCACATAGTCTTAGGGACTAGGTAAACCTAACATTAATTGAAGCAACATTATTTAAATAACATCTAACAAGTTAAATAGAAATCTCTTACAATTCCTAAAAGCCGGTAGTAGAAGTCATAAGCTCTACAGAGTGTTTTCTAGAAAACTTCTAAATACAACTATCCAGAAATAAGAATAAATAGTGCAAAACGAAAACTTGAAGGTGACTCCAAATCCTGCGAATGCAGCAGCAGGTTTACCTTAAGTCTCTGCAACAATAGTCCACACAGCTAGCTAACGAACAAATACCTGGATCTACACAAAACATATGCAGAAGAGTAGCATGAGCACACCATAGCGGTGCCCAGTAAGTATCAAGACTAACCTCGGTGGAGTAGTGACGAGGAACAGTCAAGACACCCACTGGTCTAATAAAATAAACGGGTACAAGTATATGAACAATGAGAGTCTGATGTCTACATAAGGACTATGCAATATGGCTCACAATAGAGTAATGACATTAAGGAAGGAAACAACAACTATCAGCGGAATATCATGAAAATGACACAGACAAGTGAATGGAACACAACCTAAATTTGGAATCACAAATACAGCAAGGACAACTAATAATTCAGCAACTACAACCGCTTTTACATCAGGTTTTAGCCAACAACTCCACGAGGTACCGAACCTCGGACAAATCAAAACTCACGGGTCTCAATACCTGAACCCTAACACTTGGCATCCTGTGCCCTCATAACACCTCATAACCGCACTCACAACTCACGTGCCAATAAAGCCATTCTCACATAGAAGGCAAGTAAACAAGGGTGAGCACCTATGCTCAACAATATCAAGAACACCTCTTATCCGATAAGAGTGCTTAACTACGTGTATGCTTGTGCAAGTGTCCTACCATAGTCCATATCAGCAAATAAGCATAAGGAAAAAGAACAGACAGCACATAGACTATTGTCTCACATCTTTCACAAGATAAAGCTCGCACAGGTACGTATACCACTACACAAATATCAACAACAAGAATTCCCACAAGTCATCACAAATCAATCCCTGACACAGCCCACCTTGTCTCGCCACGTGTGCAATAATAAAGTAAGTGCCCGCCTTGTCTCGCCACATGTGCATAACAATGTTCCCATCTTGTCTCGCCACATGCGCAACCCTCATATATATATATATATATATATATATATCCCACCTTGTCATGCCGCATGTGCAAATATCAGTAGTAACAATAACACGGCAGAAACCTCGTGCAATCCCATAACAACAACCGCACGACAGAAACCTCGTGCATCATAATAACCACAACCGCACGGCAAAAACCTCGTGCACCACAATAACCACAACCGCACGGCAAAAACCTCGTGCATCACAATAATATATACAATAGCAACAATGATAATAATACAAGGATACAACACATACGTCAACTCAGAAATTCCATAACTCAAGGAAGCGGAAGAACTAATTCACAAGGAGTATCCATAATAGAGAACGCTAGTCATAATAAGAACAGCTCAACAAGAAAGGAAATATTATGTAACAATGGTCCACAATGTACAGTTCGACAACGAGGGAGCTAACACAAGACGAAAAATTCCAAATAAGGACAAGTCAACTAAAATATAGGATATCTAACTTCTTTTAAGGTTGGGCAATTAGGAGAGAGATATAACAACTAAAATTAAGGATAAGAAGCATAAGGATAATCATTTGCCTCAATTAAGGATGAACAATTACATAAAAGATAATTATAATTTTAGATAAAGATAAACAGTTAGGGAAAGAGAGCATGAAAATAGAGGAGGTAAAATCTTTAATTAAGTCAAATAAGAGTCAAATAGGCAATAAGAGTGAATCCTGAAGTAATTAATTCTAATTAAAGCATGTAGAGGTGAAACTAGTAAATATGAACTTAATCATATCAAGAACAACTTCATACTCGGTGAATATAAGGACCTAAGAATCCTAAAAGGCCAACTTTCCACAAATAAGTCTGAGCACGTACTCTTCACCTTGCGCACATGGACTACAATCAACATAGAAGACTCGAATCCTAAGGGGAAATCTCCCACACAAGGTTAGGCAAGATACTTATCTCGAACCAAGCTCAATCAGTCCGTAAGAATGCCCTTTTCTCAATTATCTGACTCTGAATGGTCCAAATCTAGCCAAACACAATTGCATATCATGAATACAACCATAATAGACTCATCTAATTAATAAAATCAATACTTTAAAAAAAATCCCAAAATCCACCCTAAAAAGTCGACCTAGGCCCATGTCTTAGAATCGGGTAACAGTCACAAAATATGAACACTCATTCACTCACGAGTCTAACCATACAAAAATTATCAAATTCCGATACCATTTCGCCCCTCAAATCGTGATTTTTCATTTTGAAATTTTTCTTCAAAACCACCATTTTCCTCAACTCAAAACACAAATTAAATGATAAAAATAAAGATAGAATCATGGAAATAAATAAATTCTAGGTGAAGAACACTTACCCAATCGATTTGCTTGAAAATCTCCCAAAGAATCGCTCAAAACCGAGCTCTAGAACTCCAAAAATGTTAAAAATAGCTAACCCTCGGAATAGAGAACTTATATTCTACCCAGGTGCTTATGCATCACGAACACGGAAGAGAAATCGCATTCGCGAAGAAGGAAAAATGAAAGCTGCCCAGTTGTGCTTCGCGAACACGACAACACGTTCGCGAATGCGGAGAGGAAAAATCTGATGGCCCAACAACTGCTCTTCGCGAACGCATGAAGTGGTACGCGAACGCGAAGAGTGGAATGGCATAGCTACAAGAACGCGTAAGCGACACACGAACGCGAAGAGGAAAATGATCACCAGTGCCAGGGCCTAGTTTGCACTTCGCGAACGCGTGATAGGGAATGCGAACGCGAAGAAGGGGGTGGCAGAACTTCGCGAACGTGAGAGGGTGACTACGAATGCGAAGAGGAAATATTTCACCCTCCAAAATAACACTATGCGAACGCGAAGTCAAGGACGCGAACGCGATGAAGGAAACCAGATGACAGATAACAACAGTTCAAAATAGGAGGAAATGACCTGTAGCCCATCCGAAACACAGCTGAGGCCCAGGGGACCTCGTCTAAACACACAAACTAGTTCCATAACCTAACACGGACTCGCTCGGGGTCTCAAATCACATCCAACAACGCCGAAAATACAAATCGTACCACGAATCGAACTTATGAACTTTCAAAACTTATGAACTTTCAAAACTTCCAACTTCAAAAACTCATGCCGAAACCAATCGAACCAATCTGGAATGACGTCAAATTTTGCAGGCAAGTCCCAAATTCAAACTCTTGGCATCGCATTCTGACCCTGATATCAAAAGTCCATTTCCGATCAAAATCTCCAAAAAATTGACTATAGCCATTTAAAGCATAAATCAGCTACAGACCTCAAATTCACAGTCCGGACACACTCCTAAATCCAAAATCATGGAATGGAGCTAACGGAACCGACCAAACTTCATTCCGGAGTCGTCTTGACACAGTTCCGACTACGGTCAAAATCCTAAGACAGAATCATCCGATAATTAAATTCAACCATGCATGCAAGTTAATACACATAATATGAAGCTGCTCATGGCCTTATGCCACTGAACGAGACTTAAATTCTCAAAATGACCGATCGAGTCGTTACAAGGCGTAGCGAAGACGAGCGGAGTTTCTTTTACTACACTCCAGCTTAGAGGATCAGCTTATCAGTGGTGGCATGCTTATGAGCTGAGTAGTCCGGATGAGGCAGTTTCACTTACATGGACTCAGTTCTCAGATATGTATTTGAGAGAGTATGACCCTCAGAGCCTCAAGGACTCATGGCGCGCGGAGTTTGAGTAGCTGTGCTAGGGATCTATGACTGTGTCAGAGTATGCGATTCATTTCAGTGATTTGGCCCGACATGCACCGACCTTGGTTGCCACAGTTCGAGAGAGGGTTCGACGGCTTATTGAGGGACTCCACCCCAGCATTCGGATTAGTATGGCCAGGGAGTTGGAGATGGATATTTATTATCAGTAGGTTGTGAGTATCGCCAGGAGATTGTAGGGCATGCTTGCCTGGGATATAGAGGAGAGGGAGGCCAAGAGGTCTCGAGAGACTGGTTCTTATTCTGGTGCTCGTGCCCCAGCAGCTCGTCATGCTAGGGGTTATGTGAGTCACCCTATTCATTCAACTCTTCCAGTCGCTAGTGGTGTTCCAACCCCTTCTAGGCCCCAGGAGCCTTATTATGCACTGCCAGTATCTAGTGTGCCTTCTACACGGGGTGTTCCTAGCGGCCAGTCCAGCAGACTTGGCCCGAGCCAGTCACAACATCCACGCCCTCCCAGAGCTTGTTTTGAGTGTGGCGACACTCGCCATATGGTGAGGGATTGCCCCAGACTTAGGAGGGGTGCGCCTCCGTAGACTTCTTAGCGACAACGTGCTCCATCGGGTCCTCAGGCTATGATTACAGCACCACCCACCACCCCACCTGCTCAGCCAACTCGAGGTGGAGGTTGAGGAGGTAAAGGTCACCCTAGAGGGGGAGGCCAGGCCAAATATTATGCCATTCCATCTCATACAGAGGCAGTCGCTTCTGATTCTATCATTACATGTATTGTGTCGGTCTGTCATAGAGATGCGTCGGTATTAGTTGACCCAGGCTCTACATATTCTTATGTGTCCTCTTATTTTGCCCCACATTTGGGCATATCGCGGGACTCTTTGAGTTCCCCTATTTATGTGTCTACTCCTGTGGGAGATTCTCTTGTCGTGGACCACGTGTATTGGCCGTGTTTGATTGCTCTTAGTGGTTTTGAGACCAGAGCCGATTTATTATTGCTCAACATGGTGGACTTTGATATTATTTTGGGCATGGACTGGTTGTAGCCCCATTATGCTATTCTTTATTGTCATGCTAAGACCGGGATTACAGTGATTATAGTGGAGAGTCACCTTAGAGTATACTCCCAGTAGAGTTATTTCATTTCTTAAATCTCGACGAATGGTTGAGAAGGGGTGTGACGCATATCTAGCTTATGTGCGAGATGTCAGCATTGATACCCCTACAGTTGAGTCAGTTCCAGTAGTGAGGGACTTTCCAGATGTGTTTCTAGCTGATCTTCCGGGCATGCCGCCCGAGAGAGATATTGATTTTGGCATTGATTTGTTGCCGGGTTCTCAGCCCATCTCTATTCCTCCATATCGTATGGCTCCTCCTGAGTTAAATGAGTTGAAGGAGCAGTTACAGGAATTTCTTGATAAGGGCTTTATTCGGCCCAGTGTGTCACCTTAGGGTGCTTTATTTGTGAAGCAGAAGGATGGTTCTATGCGGATGTGTATTGATTAACTCCAGCTGAACAAAGTTATAGTGAAGAACATGTATCCATTGCCTCGTATTGATGACTTATTTGATAAGTTACAGGGTGCCAGAGTGTTTTCCAAAATTGACTTACGTTCTGGCTAGCATTAGTTGAAGATTCGGGAGCCAGATGTCCCCAATAATGCTTTCAGGACTTGGTATGGTCATTACGAGTTCCTTGTGATGTCTTTTGGGTTGACCAATGCCCCAGCAACATTTATGCACTTGATGCACAGTGTGTTCTAGCCCTATCTTGAATCATTCATCATTGTGTTTATTGACGACATTCTGGTATACTGCCGAAGTCGGGAGGACCATGAGCAGCACCTGAGAACTGCGCTTCAGACCTTAAAAGAAAAGAAGTTATATGCAAAATTTTTAAAGTGTGAGTTTTGGCTAGACTCAGTGGAATTCTTGGATCATATAGTATCAAGTGAGGGGATCTAGGTGGATCCGAAGAAGATTGAAGAAGTGCAGATTTGGCCCAGACCGTCCTCAGCTACGGAGATCCGAAATTTTCTTAGTTTGGCAGGGTATTACCATCAATTTGTAGAGGGTTTCTCATCTATTGCAGCAACTATGACCAGGCTGACCCAGAAGGGTGCTCCGTTCAGGTGGACAGAGGAATGTGAGGAGAGATTTCATAAGCTCAAGATAGCTTTGACTACAACCCCAGTATTGGTATTGCCTACAGGTTCAGGGTCTTATACTGTATATTGTGATGTATCGCGGATTGGTCTCGGCGCGGTGTTGATGCAGGATGGTAGGGTGATTGCCTACGTGTCCAGATCGCTGAAGGGGCATAAAAAGAACTATCATGTCCACGACCTTGAGTTAGCAGCTATTGTTCATGCCTTGAAGATTTGGCGGCATTATTTGTACGGTGTTCCTTTTGAGATTTACACCGATCATCGGAGTTTGCATCATTTGATTAAGCAAAACAATCTTAACCCGCGTCAGTAGAGGTGGTTAGAGCTACTTAAGGATTATGATATTACCATTTTGTACCACCCTGGGAAGGCCAATGTGATGGCCGATGCTTTGAGTCGTCGGGTAGATAGTTTGGGGAGCTTAGCATATCTACCGGTAGCAGAGAGGCCCATGGCGTTAGATGTTCAGGCCTTAGCCAGCCCATTTGTGAGATTGGATATTTTTGAGCCGAGTCGAGTATTGGCTTGTGTGGTCTCTCGGTCTTCTCTTTATGATCGTTTCAAGAAGAGCGTCAGTATGATGACCCCCATCTGCTTGTCCTTAGGGACACGGTCCAACACGGTGATGCTAAGGAGGTCACTATTGGAGGTGATGGTGCATTGAGAATGCAGGGCAGGCTATGTGTGCCCAATGTAGATGGTTTGCGTGAGTTGATTCTCCAGGAGGCTCACAGTTTGCGATATTCTATTCATCCAGGTGCCGCAAAGATGTATCACGACTTGAAACAACATTTCTGGTGGAGGAGGATGAAGAAGGACATAGTAGAGTATGTGGCCCGATGTCTAAATTGGGGCAGGTAAAGTATGAGCATCAGCGGCCAGGTGGGTTGCTTCAGAAGTTGGAGATTCCGGAATGGAAATGGGAGCGGATCATTATGGATTTCGTTGTTGGACTCCCACGGACTCAGCGGAAGTTTGATGCAGTTTGGGTGATTATAGATAGGCTGACCAAGTCAGCTCATTTCATTCCTGTGATGACTACATATTCTTCTGAGCAGTTGGCTCGAATTTATATCCGCGAGATTGTCAGGCTTCATGGCGTACCGGTATCTATTATCTCTAACCGGGGTACACAATTTACATCATGGTTCTGTAGAGCTGTACAGCATGATTTGGGTACTCGGGTTGAGTTGAGCACAACATTTCACCCTCAGACGGATGGACAGTCCGAGCACACTATTCAGATACTGGAGGATATGCTCCGCGCTTGTGTGATAGATTTTGGGGGTGCTTGGGACCAGTTCTTTCCACTTGCGGAGTTTTCCTACAACAACAGTTATCAGTCCAGCATTCAGATGGCACCGTATGAGGCTCTGTATGGTAGGCGGTGTCGGTCCCCAGTGGGTTGGTTCGAGCCGGACGAGGCTAGATTATTGGGTACGGACTTGGTTCAGGATGCCTTGGAAAAGGTTAAGGTGATTCAGGATAGACTTCGCACAGCCTAGTCCAGATAGTAGAGTTACGCGGACCGAAAGGTTTGCAATGTTATATTCATGGTTGGAGAGCGGGTCTTGCTCCGGGTTTCGCCTATGAAGGGCATTATGAGGTTCGGAAAGAGGGGCAAGCTGAGCCCAAGGTTTATTGGTCCCTTTGAGGTATTGCGGCGAGTTGGGGAAGTTGCTTATGAGCTTGCCTTGCCTCCCAGCCTAGCAGGAGTTCATCCGATATTTCATATTTTGATGCTCCGGAAGTATCATGGCGATCCGTCCCATGTGTTGGATTTTAGCTTAGTCCAATTAGATAAGGATCTATCTTATATTGAGGAGCCAGTAGCTATTTTAGACAGGTCGGTCAGAAAGCTAAGATCAAAGAATATTGCTTCTGTGAAGGTTCAATGGAGGGGACAGCCAGTCGAGGAGGCGACTTGGGAGACCGGGCAGGATATGCGCAGCCGTTATCCTCATCTTTTCACTACTTCAGGTATGTCTCTATGCTCGTTCGAGGATGAACGATTTTTTAAGAGGGGGAGGACGTAACGACCCGGCCAGTCGTTTTGATAGTAATAGCCCCGATCCCCTATTTATTGCGTCTCCCATATCTATTTCTGCTATTGTGACTTACCGGGAGGTTTCTTTTTGGTTTTTGGAGTGTTTTGGGACACTTAGTCCCTAAATGGAGGTTTAAGCCTTAGGATTTGGACCATAGTCAGACTGTGTGAAGATGACTCCGGAATGGAATTCCTTCGGTTCTGTTAGCTCCGTTAGGTTATTTTGGACTAAGGGGCGTGTCCAGGTTGTGTTTTGGAGGTCCGTATCTTATTTAGGCTTGAAATGGAGAAAGTCAAATTTTTGGAGATTTTGACTGGTAGTGGACTTTTTGATATCGGGGTCGGATTCCGATTTCGAAAGTTGGAGTAGGTCCGTAATTTTGAATATGACTTGTGTGCAAAATTTCGGGTCAATCAGACATGGTTTGGATGGTTTCGGCATCGGTTGTCAAATTTGGAAGTTTCAAGTTCTTTAAGTTTGAATCGGAGGATGATTTGTGATTTTAGCATTGTTTGATGTGGTTTGAGGGATCGACTAAGTTCGTATGTTGTTTTAGGATTGGTTGGTATGTTTGGTTGAGGTCCCGGGGGCCTCGGGTGAGTTTCGGGTGTTTAATGGACTTGGAATGGAAGTTGAGAAATTTCTAAAGTTTGGTCTTTTGCTGGTATGATCGCACCTGCGAGGGTATTAGCCGCAGGTGCAAGGCCGCATATGCAGAAGGTTGAGCGCAGGTGCGGAAGGGGTGGAGATCATCAGAGGTCGCAGGTGCGATGGTTTCTCCGCACCTGCGATAGCACAGATGCGGACTAGTGGTCGTAGAAGCAGAGGCAGCCAAGGTTAGTCGTTTTCGCAGGTGCGCCCACATTTGCGCACCAGCGGGCGCGCAGGTGCGAGCCCAGGCTCCGTAGGTGCGAAAATGCCTGGGCAGTGTTTTAAACCAAAGGGCTTCGTGATTTTTTATAATTTCGGATTTTGAACTCGGTTTAGGGCGATTGTTGAGAGCATTTTCGAGGCATTTCTTGAGGTAAGTCTCTTGTGCTTATTTTTGATCAATAATCTTGCTTTCCCATTTATATTTTCACCTAGTTAATGTGTATTTAAGGTGGAATTTTGGAGTTTAAGGCTAGGGATTTGGAAAGTTTGATTAGTGAATTTGAAGGACCATTTGGTATCGGATTTTAGTAAATTTGATGTAGTTAGACGTGGGCCCGAGTCGACTTTCTAGGACGGATTTCGGAATTTTTATTAAAATCTTGATTTCATTAATTAGATTAGTCTATTATAGTTGTATTTATGATATGTAATTATTTTGGCTAGATTTGGGACATTCGGAGTCGGATATTCGTAGAAAGACATTGTTACCGATTGATTGAGCTTTGTTCGAGGTAAATAGCTTGCTTAACTTTGTGGTGGGGGGGGGGGGGGGGGAATTGCCCTTAAGATTTGAAACTATTGTGATATGTGAGCGTCGTGTACGTGAGGTGACGAGTACGTACACGGGCTAGTTGTAGAAAAACTCGATTTTCTTACTGATCAGCAACCTGTTTTCCTTTTATTTTGAGTTATACCATTTTAATGAGTATTAATCTATTTTTATTCTTAATTGAGTTATTCCCAAAATGTGTAGCTATCATGTTTAGTCTAATACAATATGTCTACGTGTCTTAATTGCTTATGTGAACTCTGTGCAACATTCTTAGAGAATTTTCGGCTTCTTCCTTGACTGGTACTTAGTCTAAATCGTAAGATTTCGTGATGTAGTTGTATTTCTATTATTTGCGCTGCATATTTACTTTGGGACTATGGAACGGTATTTTGGGAGATCCCCCCTGTATTGCATATTTACTATGGGACTACGGAACGGTATTTCGGGAGATCCCCCTGTACTGCATATTTACTTTGGGACTACAGAACGGTATTCCGGGAGATCCCCCTGTCTTGCATATTTATTTTGGGACAACAGAATGATATTCCGGTAGATTCCCCCTGCAAATTTACATTTAAGACTACGAGACGGTATCTCGGAAGAACCCCTGTTGTTATCTCTGTGTATTGAGTTGTTACCTTCTATGAATTCTTTCTTGTTAAATTTCAGTCTTTATTTTACTGTGATATTTTATTTTTGCTTGTTTTATTATCATATTCCAGTAGGGCTCGGACCTGACTTTGTCACTACTCTACCGAGATTAGGCTTGGCACTTACTGGGTACCGATTATGGTGTACTCATGCTACTCTTATGCACATGTTTTTCGTGTGCAGATCCAGGTGGTCCTTATCAGCCGCACTATCAGTGAGCCGAGATAACTTTGAAGACTTCAAGGTATGTCGCGTCCGCAGACCTCGGAGTCCCCTTCTACTCTTCCCAATGTCCATTATCTTATGTATTTTTATTTTGATAGACTCTGATATGTAGAGACACTAGATTTTTCTTCTGTAGTTTATAATTCACGATGTTCCGGGTTCTGGGATTACTGTGTATTTTGAACAGTTAGTTGTTTAATTTATGTTTTTATTTTATTATTCCGCAAATATTAGGCTTACCTAGTCATAGAGACTAGGTGTCGTCATGCCATCATACGGAGGGAAAATTGGATCGTGACATAAAGAGAATAAATATTATTTGTGGTTACATGAATATGTCATTGGTGGCGTACATGTGATACGCCAAAAAACTATTTTGGTGTGCCTTATAAAAAGTTATTAAAAGCAAAATTAAAGCAAGCAATGATTTTTCTTATGATGATTTTGACCATGATAATTTATTATGATATAATTTTCTCCGTGAAGGAGACATTTACCATATGAAAGGTGTGACAAAAGATCTTGTAGTACAAAAGTTGTTAAGAGCTCCAAAAAAATTAATTTGTTACTACCCGGATGAATAAAATTATTCACGACATTGATATTGTAAAGTCTCAAAGAAAACTTTTTGAGTTTCAAATGTATAATCAAAGTGGTTGATATATTGAGAATATAAATGAAAGGAATATTGAATATCTTCATATTTCTATAATCATAACGGGTAAATATGAAAGACTACCCGATTTTCTTTCTATTTGTACTACACAAATATAAGCATGATGATGGAATCATATGTCATAAGTAAACTAGAGGTTTACTAAAACAAATATTAGTTGGCATGACTAGTTGACCGTCTCGGTTCAATTATGTAACGATCCGGCCGATCGTTTCGAGAGTTATAGCCCCGTTTTCCCCATTTCTGTCTCCTTTTGTGCTTTTCAGCTATATTTTGATATATCGAGTTACACTACTAGAAATAAGGCCTATGGAAACCCTTCTAAAACCGTTACAGTAAATACACTAACCATATAGAGCTACTGGGACGATTTAGCACTCGTTCCCGGATTTGATGTTACCATAGGTCTATTAGAACGGTTACAAAACCGTCCCCATATATAAATATTGTAACGATTATGAAACTGTTACATCAATCTGTGGAAAAGTTTTTTATTCTGTTGGGACGGTTATAAACCGTTCTGATATATTAGTGCCAACGATATTTTAAGGCTATCACAACGGGTTTATAATATATTGTAACAGTTTTCGTGATCTATTGCAACAATTATCTATAGTCTATTGCAACAGTTATTAGGGGCTGCTATTATTGTTTGATAGGTCTATTGGGTTATATTGTCTATTGCAACAGCTTTTCCTAGTAATTTCATATATATATATATATATATATATAGAGCTCCAGAATGAGGAATATTTCTCATGCAACAAAATTTTATACACCATAACTTATATAAACTACAAAATAACATTGAATTATCAAACTAGCATTATCCATATACAAAAATAAAATATGAATATATTGTTTGATCAACAATTCTAAGTTGAAATAGATGAGTTTGCATACAAAAAGTTCTAAACTAAAATATCCTAGAACATAATGAGAATGTCTAGCAACGATCAACAACACTCAAGTAAGGTCTTCATCACTGTTTTCATCTACAATCGCTGGTCCTACAAATGATGATCAATAAATGATTAAACAAAAAAAATTTAAGATGTTTGAATCACAAAGTAATTGATTCGTTATCGATGCTTTACCTAACAAAGTTGAACTCTATTTTACTGTCACAGTTCCTTATGTAAGAGCAACAACAAGCTAAAATACAAGTAACCCATTTGGAGAGTAAAGAGGCAAACAGATGAATACATCATCTTGATACATATTCTTGATAGAAAATCTGTCCATATTCAGTACATCGTCTTGAGTGAAAATAGTTTCCTCAAAGTATTCTTGGGCCTTCAATACCTTTCTGATCATATAAGATACTTGGGGTGGATTTACTTCCTACACTGACTTTCATTTTATATTTATATAATAGATGTGGATCTATTGGACCGTAGTTTGCCCTTTTTTATTACAAAGGTTTCAGTAGTGCACTAGTGTTTGCTAATTGAAACTTTATTCTAAATAAGCTTTTCTAACTTCAAATGACATTAGTAGTCAAAGCCTGAATGTCAAACAAGAAGCTAAATATTTTCTAACTTCTAATATTTCCATAAGACAACTGACAGGTTCTACATTTTCAAATGACATTAGTATTCAAAGGCTCCAACTCCATTTCAAAGCAACTCAATTCCAACAGAAGACCAAAATAATGAAGGAACACTCTAGCTCCTGTCAATTTACACTGCAGAATCCAACATTTGACAATTGAAAATAAAGGAACACAAACGCACATGCTAACTGACATAATGTGTACAGATGCAGCAACCAAAGGTCACTTCACTATGCTAACTGACACATAAAACAATCTGCCCAAAAGTCCAGAATCAGCAATAGACAAACGATATAATTCAACTCTCCAGAAATTAATACTTGAACAGATTATTTCAACAACCTAAGACATCAGAAACTCACAAAAACTATTAAATTGTCAATACCTATAATGAGCTGGCCTTCTTTGATGCTACCAGTAGATGGACGACGAATTGGTTGCAAAGTTGTTTGTTGTGAAGATGAAACTTCTCCTGGTGAATTATCACCCAATGCCACTAGAATAATGTTAGCATTAATATTAATTCCTGAACGTTGAAGTCATGCAAGAACATCTGCAACAACTTCTTGACGAATATTTGTCTTTTGTTCCTCAATTTTTTCTTCCATTCTCTGTATTTTCTCCTCCATTTTTTGCAAATAATTTGTAGAATTTGAAGAATGTTCAAAACATCCTACTTTCCCTCTCAAAGAAGTTCTTGTAACCCCCCGTCCATACAACCTCAAACGCCCTGGATGCTAAGGTCCCATGACAGCTGCAAATGCCTCTACGGACTCATTGCCATTTTCAGTTTGTTGTGCTTCTATATCCTCCATTTCAGCCTACAAAGCAAATTCAAAAATATAGAATTCAAGTAAATAACAAGTAAACTAATAGAAATATACGATTGATCTCGATATAACAATAGTTAAGTATAATTCGCACAATTTTACTAGTTGTGTCTTCATCCGAGCACATGTATGATCGTCCAACTTACCTTTTTCTTGAAGCTACAAATACTTCCTTTGGTATTAAAGGATCTGAAGTTTCCTTATCATTTTCCTAGTCACATTAAAGTGCGTTAGTATTCCTGATGATCTGCCATAAACTAAACATGAGCCAAAACTGAGAAATATTTTTCCATGATTTTCTAGTTACACACCAACTTAGAGCGAACTAAAGCAAAACTTCTTTTTCCAGCAGTGTGAGGATTCTTCAACTTTTTCCGGTTCTTAATATTAGTTTTGGACATTTTCTGTAGGAAGAAAGAAGCACCAAACAATAACTTACAAGTAGAGCTTGAGAAGTATACAGTAAACACAATAGAAGAGAAATGAAAGAACAGTGAAATAAGGAAAAAACAGCAGCAACATGGAAGACCATAGACAAGCAGCTAGAGTACTATATGTAGTCGAAGTCAAATTTTTTAGTCAGACCAGCAGCAACATGGAAGACCAGAGACAATGCCTATATTTGCATTTTTCATTTCATCTTCAGCTGATTTTATGCATTAATCAAGTGAATACTTAGTTGGGAGCCTCGCTTGTGACAAGTCCAATATAACTGAGAGTGCTCCAAAACAGAATCGAACGAAGGAGGATACTAATGTTCCCATTATAGCTGAAAATAAGGTTCGAATCTGACCATTTAGTTCACTCTTATACACCTCTTCTCTTATAGCTGGGTCAACCACATTAAATGACGACAAATTGCGTTTCTATTTTATGTTATTCCTTAAATTGCAAATGACGTCTTGGTTTGTTCATGTTGTCTGTTAGTGCCCTTGTTGTGCTCAGTGTTCCGATATGATGCATTTTTATTTGTGTATTCATGTCGTATACAAAGAAAGGCTACATTGCTTACTCCTAGTAGCAATACTGAAGCATGTAAATGGGTGAAGATCAGACGATAAATGAGATAAAAGAGTTCCAAATATGTGTATTATTCTTCATTAAAAAAAGAAACAATACCTTCAGGAGTATGATCCATTTTTGTGATTTAATTGTGCCAGTGATGATCGTGGGTTTGTTTATTAACAAAAGTTGATATTTTTCTCTAATCAAACATATAAGTTGGAGTTAAAAAATTGCTATGCTAAAATTTTAATTGTTTCCCCCGTAATTGGAGAAAATTCAAACTGTTAGCAGCTTAACCACATCACAATTTTCTGTAGTAAAGGAAAGCACAATTAGCTCCTTGTGGTTGCACCTAATGATCCAGAAGCCTAATGTTTTAGCTAGCCGAACAGCAACACGAGTACCATAAGCTGTCATGAATCAGAACTGCCTTAGGGTAAACTACATACCCTTTGAACTTCCACCTGAATTTAACTTCAGCAGTAGAACTTCTACCCTTCAAAGCTTTTGTGAGGTACAACACTTGTATTTGGAAAGCAGAATCTCTGAGTATGCTATCCAGAGATCTCTTTCAGAATATCAAATGAAAGAAGATAGAAAAGTTGGTGGGTTCTTTATCACTTTTGTGTTATAAATAAACATAAATTGTTTGACTTGATATAAACACAAAATACATATTATTTATTTATTTGAAAGCATTTCCTATTCCAGGCGAGGAGTTTAATTTTCAGCTTTTAGATAGGAACAACATTCATTTGCTAAGTTTTATTGATAATGCTTGACCCAATATATTACTAGACTAGATATCGCAAGAAACATGATGTAATAACGTATCTATGAAATATGCTACAGCTGCAACGTACATATGAATTACCATAGTGCCATTGTCAATTACTCTTATTGGTTTCTCACTGATTTGTTAACGAAAAAGTGCTCAAAAAGAAATTTTAGACGTTAATTCGATCTAATGGTCTAATTCAAGATAGTCGTTTAAAGATAGCAATTGTTTTCAGTGAGGTTATTTTGGTTGTTAGATCAACTTTAATCTACAATATTTTTCTGAGGAGTTAACTTTAGTTTCCCTTATTGTAGAAAGAGTATTGTTTCAAATTTACAATCACCAGAAAAACAATCATCTTATACCAAAAGCAAAACGGACTTCAATTCAAATCACGCTTCAACGCCAAGTTAATTGGACACCACAACATAGAAGGAATGCCAGTTTAGCTAGTCAAGCAAAGATACCTTGAATCACTGGAAAACCAGTTGTGCTTCGTAGATGGGACCATTCCAAAAGGTATATCAGTCATCAAATAGAATCACTGGATACCCTTACACCAAACTGGGATAGATATTTCAAGATGAAAGCATATCGAGTTTTAACAGATTCTTTTTTTTAAAATCAAAAGTATACCAAGTTTTTAACAGATTTTTACACACACTTGCCTGATTATGGATCGATTTTGAATAGCCCTAGTCATACTAATGAATGTATTTTAGATCATTATTACTATGTCTTGTCGTCAATGTTCTATTAATTGCAAAGAAGCCCCAAGATTCTTGGTAACATGTCTTGCAGGTAGTCCAGCATGTTCCTCATGTCTATGATCCAGAAATAAGGCAGAAGAAATGCTGAAAGTTTTCTGGGGAAAAATTGATAACTCCAAAGTATACTCCACGAGCCATTGCATCAATAGCATTTGTCGACAAAATTTACTCCATGCATTCCCATGTATAATACAGAATAACGATTTTCAGAATAACGAACAAGACAGCGAACATCAAACATCGATAGCAAACATCCAACAAGGGAAAATCTCATGGTTTCTAACACAAAATCAAAACCTAACAAATAAATCCCCCAATTTCGCAAACTAAAAATCACAAAATATATCGTATAATACAATCAAAACAGAAGCAAAATAATGGGTTTATCAGAAATATTATCAAAGAAAGAAAATAGAAGGAGCAATGAAATAATTTTTCAGACTAGGGAAGAAGAAAGCGAAAATCGAACAGTGATAGCAAACATCGAACAGGGTAAAACACTGAAAGCCTATCTCGGAGATTGTGGTATGTTAGCTGATAATGGTCGTCCTTCACCGGAGCTGGTCGACAGAGTTCGTCGGTGTGTTCTAGGTTGATGAACAGAGAGAGACGGGTGTTTGAGATTTTGGGGGAGTCGCTAGCTGATGAAGTCGATGTGTTCTAGGTTACTTTTATATTTTAGAGTTATTAAAATATTAGCGGGGTCCTCTATTTTTGTTTTTTAATAAATACCTGGGAGGGAAAGTAAGGAGGGAAAATTAAACCGTCCCGATAGCTTTTTATTTTACAAAACCGTTCCCACAAACAACCCTATTGTATCGCATATCAAAACCGTCTCTATATCTTTACTTATGGTGACGGTTACTACACTATTGGGACGATTATTCTTTGGAAGTGTGCTAGAAGCCTTTTGACTTTATTGGGACGGTTAAAACTGTTCCAAAATATGATCTACTGTAACAGTTACAGAACCGTTTCCCAAAAACCATTCCAATAAATTAGTTTTCTAGTAGTGTTAGTTGGTTCGGGTCCGGAGTGGTTTCAGAGTGGAATAAGACACTTAGTTTCTTATTTAGAAGATTGAGTTGAAAAAGTCAACCGGATATTGACTTATGTGTAAACAGTCTCGGATTCGAATTTTGATAATTTTGTTAGCTACGTTAGGTAATTTTGGACTTAGGAGCACGTCAGGAATGTGATCTGGAGGTCCGTAGTGGAAGTAGGCTTGAATTGGCGAAAGTTAGAAATTTGGCGATTTCGGTCGGCAGTGAAAAATTTGATATCGGGGTCGGAATGGAATACCGAAAGTTATAGTAGGTTCGTGGTGTCATTTGTGACGTGCGTGTAAAATTTTAGGTCATTCGGATGTGGTTTGGTTTGTTTTGGCATCAGTTGTCGAATTTGGAAGTTTAGAAGTTCTTAGGCTTGAATACGAGGGTAATTTGGTGTTTTGATGTTGTTTTGAGTGATTCAAAGGCTCGACTAAGTTTGTATGTTGTTATATGACTTGCTCGTATGGTTGGTTGAGGTCCCAAGGGGCTCGGGGTGATTTCCGGTGGTTAACGGATTGTTTGAAGTAGGAAAATGCAGCTGAAGCTGCTGCTACTGGTATTTCCTCACATGCGGATGGGTAGCCGTATGTGCGAGGTCGCAGGCACATGTGGGAGTTCGCAGGTGCAGACACTTTTGAGGTAGGCTGGGTTCTCAGGTGCGTAGGAGAGGTCGTATCTGCGAGTCCGCAGATGCGGATAGGTGCCCGCAGAAACGGAAGTGAGGAGGTCAGGCAGTAGCCGCAGGTGCGAGGTATTTTCTTCGCCTGTGTAGTCGTAGATGCAGATATGGAGCGCAGGTGCAAAGTTAGGGGTTTTAATAATTTTCCGCAGGTGCGGAGGTTCTTACGCAGATGCGGCACAGCAGGTGCGCATATTTAGCCGCAGGTGCGAAAGACCTGGGGCAGAAACTATAAATAGAACAATTCGCAAATTTTGGTTCATTTTTCACCATTTTCAAGTTGGTTTTAGGACCTTTTGGAGTGATTGTGAAGGGAGATTCAAGGATTTTCAGTGAGGTAAGTTCCTTGGGCTCTAATACTCCTATCTATGGTGTTTTCCCATTGTATTATTATCTAATTAATGGAATTTAGGGGTGAAAATATGGGGTTAGGGCTTGGGATTTTGGAGAGTTTGATGGGAGGATTTGAGGGATCAAACGGTGTCGGATTTTGATAAATTTCTTATGTATGGACTCATGAGTGAATGGGCTTTCAAGTTTTATAATTTTTGTCGGATTTCGAGACGTGGGCCCGGGGGCCGGGTTTGAGCCAATTTCGGATTTTTGGTCTAAATTGGTAGTTTTCTTGTGGAATTCATTCCTTTAGCACAAATTGATAGTATTGTACTGATTGTGAATAAATTCGGAGCATTTGAAGGTCGAATCAAGGGGCAAGAGAATCGCGGAGTAGGGATTTGATCAGTTTGAGGTAAGTAACGATTGTAAATCTGGTCGTCAGGATATGAAACCCCAGAATTTTGTATCATTTTACTAGTTGGAGGTGGCGCACATGCTAGGTGACGGACGTGTGGGCGTGCACCGTTGGGTATTGTGACTTGGTTTGTCCCGTATCAACTGTAAAGTTGAATATTTTGTTGAAACTATATGATTCTTATGTGTTTTAGAAAGAATTTCTGTAAATCAGGTTGGATGCCATGTTTAGGCCTTATGCAGTGTTGTTTGGACCCTTAGAGGTCTTTTCTTGCTATCCTCTCATTATTTTTGATTGAAAATCTATACTCAGTCATGTTTATACATATTTACAGCATAACTCAGTCTCTATTACTCTAGTTTTTTCATTATATAAATGTTGTTTGGGCTGAATACTTTGTTTTCTGAGAGCCTAGAGAGGTTTATGACTGAGTGAGGCCGATGGCCTGATTTGTGAGGATATTTATGGGATCGGGCTGCACGCCGCAACATGTTTGATATAGGCTCAGGGCCTCATTGATTTATGCCATGATTGGCTTGATATAGCGCTTGGGCTGAAGGAGCCCCTCCAGAGTCTGTACAGTGAGCGCAGGTATCTACTGAGTGCAATTGCCGAGTGCCGAGTGCTGAGTGACTGGGAAGCATGAGTGATAGTAAGGTCTTCCCGAGGGATTGTATACGAGTGATTGTGAGGTTTGTTCGATGGACTGTATATGAGTGATGTTGCCCGAGGGGATGATCATGATTTTATTATCTTTGCTCACCTTTGCATTGAGCCTTTGTTTGAAAACTATTGAAAGATGTCTTTAAATGATTTTACTGGAACTGGATTTAAAAGAGCTGATTTGATTCAAACTCTGGTTTTAAAAGCATGTTGTATTTTACTGAATTTTTGTGATATGAACTTTACTTGCATTATTGCTCGTCACTACTTCTCAGTCTTTATTTACTGTTGTTATTTACTGAGTTGGCGTACTCATGTTACTCCCTGCACCTTGTGTGCAGATCCATGCGTATCTGGACACGGTAGCGGCTGCTGACTATTCCGGTTGCAAATTTTCTCGGGGATAGCAAGGTAGCTGCCTCGCGATCGCAGCCCCTTTCTTTTCTCCCTCTTATCTTCCTTTAGTTGTATTTAGCTATTTTACAGACTATGTTAGTCTCGATATTGTCAGACAACTTGTAGTAGATGCTCATGACTAGTGACACCCCAATGTCGGGTTTTTTTTTTCCGCACTTTTGTTTTGATTTGAACTCCTTTACGAAGGTCTTTATGTTAAATAGCCTTGAAATTATCTTTTAAATAAAAATATCAGTTTATTTTGGAAATGAGTCGGCTTGCCTAGTTCCACGATAGGCGCCATCACGATAGGGTTAGTTGGGTCATGACAAATTATAATGCGAAAAATAAATTGAGAATTACATTGGCATATATTGAAAAAATATAAGATTCTTCAAGAATTCTCTTGTGTTGATTATTCTCATGATATACCAGTTAAGGTTGGGATTGAATCGCTTGTTTTCTAGAACGAATAAAAGTTGATAAATATATGGGCCCAGTCACCTTCCATGTGGACCGTTTACTATTATATGATTTTAATAGATGCATCTATACTGTGGTCACATGTGCATTTGTTATCAACTTGCAGTTTGGCTTTTGCAAGATTGATTGCTCAAATTATTAGAGCACAGTTCCAGAATATAAATTATGATGATTTATCTTGATAATACTGGTTTAAATCCAAGTTGGTTTGGCAGAAATTGTATGCCTCCAATTATATCTAAACCATTGGTTATGAGAACAAAACTACCAAAATAAAATTTGGTATGTGATGTATTATTTAATATACAATAACACTTGTACGCATCTAGCCAAGTTATGATAAGTTATCCCTATCACAACCGATTCAGGATCATGAACCAAATAATTTCCATCTAGAAGTATGAATGTGCTATATGATTTAATTGTTCCACTACAATGCACAAATATGGATCCCTAAATAAGTCTAGGGATATGTGTTGGTGATTCCAACAATATGGGAGAAAATGGGCGGCTGAAAAAATAATGCATGTAATGAATTATTATGAGTACATCTAGATCCTCGTACGAGAAAATGTGAACTTGAAGTTCAAATGATAATTTATTTTCAAAATATTGCTAGGCGTATTTGCTGACCCAAAGCTAAATATCATATTCAGCTGCTAATGCTCCCAATAAAATAAGGTTCATAATGAATAAAGTCTATGGCATACATGAAGCATAATAGATTAATCGGTTCCAAAGATAAAACTCCTTGAAGAAGGAAAGGAGCAAATGTTCAAGATGGTCATAATAAGGAGGCAACTGCTCTAGAAGAGCACCATGACATAACACTTCATAAGACCTCATGGGAGAGGCTCAGGTACCTGAAAATAATAAGACAACGTGTCACGACCCAATTTTCCCTCCGTTTGGGTATAGTGATGGCACCTAGTCTTAGGGACTAGGTAAGCCTAACATTAATTGAAACAACAACATTATTTAAATAGAAATCTCTTACAATTCCCAAAACTGGTAGTACAAGTCATAAGCTCTATAGAGTGTTTGTTAGAAAACTTCTAGATACAACTGTCCAGAAATAAGAATAAACAGTGCAAAATGAAAACTTGAAGGTGACTCTGAAGCCTGCGAACGCAGCAACAGGTTTACCTTGAGTCTCCACAGCAACGACCCGCACAGCTACTAACGAACAATACTTGGATCTACAGAAAAATGTGCAAAAGTGTAGAATGAGCACACCACATCGGTGCCCAGTAAGTATCAAGACTAACCTCAGTGGAGTAGTGACGAGGTACAGTCAAGACACTCAATAGTCAAATAACCTGTGCCATACTAAAATAATCGGGAACAAATAGCAGTGATATAAACAGTAAGGCAGCAAGAACACCACAATTATTAATCCGACAAATAAGAAAGAACACAAGTACAACCAATTAAACAAGTCTTTCACATATAATCTCTTCAAATGAATAACCTCCAAATATATTTCTTCCAATAAGTATCCTTCGAATATAAACTTTTTCAAATAATTATCTCATATCATAATCATAAGGTATGGTTCTCAGCCCCTTGTCATATTCTCACAACATCTCGTGCCCATATCTCTATCACAACCGCACGAATAACTCTTGTGCTAAATATTTCAATACATAAAATTCACACGATTAATTATTTTTAATAAAGTAAGGTTACAAATTTTAAACCAAGAAAGGATTCAACAAGAAATGAGTTTATTTTAGAAATAGTTTGAGTAAATAAAAATGACATTTCAATTTAAATAAAATATCAGATAATCTATTGCTTCAGATGTAAAACTTATTAATTTAAAACATAATAGTAACTTCTTTTATTTAAAACAACTCAGTCATCAAAATCGGTAAAAACCAGGAATATAAATCTTCAGAGTCTCGTACTAAAAAAAAGCCCAAGCCAACACAATACAATAAGGAATACAAACACATAGTGAAAATCAAATAATGCATCACGACAGATCACAAGGGTTAACCTAACACGGAAATGCAATAACCAAAGACAAGTGCAGCCATAGAGAGATGTCAACAAAAAGGGCACTCCCGAGATACCGTCTCGTAGTCCCAAAAGTAAATATGCAACAACAACAATGCCCCCAGGCTATTACAAATTATCACAATTTAATTCCCGACATAGCTCACCTTGTCTCGCCACGTGTGCAATAAAAAAGTAAGTGCCCGCCTTGTCTCGCCACACGTGCATAATAATGTTCCCACCTTGTCTCGCCACAGGCGCAACCCCCCCCCCCACACACACATATATATATATATATATATATATATATATATATATATATATATATATATATATAAATAGCCCTGCCTTTTCATGCCGCATGTGCATAAATCAATAGTAATAATAGCATGGCAGAAACCTCGTGCAAACACCCAAACATAACTCCCACAATATAACGTGCCAATATCACATCTCATAAACTGCACCTCAAGTGCTCAAATATTACAACATATCACAGATTGCACATCATATACTCAAATATTATAACTTATCACAGATTGCACATCAAGTGCTCAAATATTACGATGTAATGACCCGACCGGTCGTTTTGAGTATTTACAGTTCGCTCGGTAGTTTTCGGGCATGAGTAGCTCCGTATGATGTATTATGACTTATGTGAATCGTCGATTTTGATTTTCAGGTTATTCGGAATTGATTTGGAAGAAAGATTCTAAGCTAGAAGCTTTAAATTTGAAAGGTTTGACCAAGTTTGACTTTTTAGTATTTGACCTCAGATTGGATTTTTGATGGTTCTGTTAGCTCCGTTGGGATATTTTGGACTTAGGAGCGCGTCCGGATTGTTGTTTGGAGGTCCGTAGTAGAATTTGGCTCGAGATGGCGAAAGTTGAAATTTGAAAAGTTTGACCGGGAGTGGAATTTTTGATATCGAGGTCGGATTTCGATTCCGGAAGTTAGAGCAGGTCTGTAACGTCGAATTTGACTTGTGTGCAAAATTTGAGGTCAATCGGACACGATTTGATAGGTTTTGGCATCGTTTGTGGAATTCAGAAATTTCTAAGTTCATTAGACTTGAATTCGTGTGTAATTCGTATTTTTGTTGTTGTTGAAGGTGATTTGAAGGTTTGACTAAGTTCGTATGATGTTATGGGACGCGCTGGTATGTTTGGTTGAGGTCTCGAGGGCCTCGGGTGAGTTTCAAGTGGTTAACAGATCATTTTTGGCCTTAGTGAGATAGCTGATCTGCTGCTGTATTTTGGTTCTGGTTTCCTCTAACGCGTTCGCGAAGGGGCCTCACCTTCGCGAACGTGAAGGGTAGGTCAGTGTGCACATCATGAACGCGTGAGTGGCATCGCGTTCGCAAAGAGGAGTAAGGTTGTTGGGGACCCCAGGTCCTTGGTTTACGCGTTCGCGAGGTGAGGGTCGCATTCGAGAAGGTTTGAGATGGTAAGGCATCGCGTTCGTGAAGCAGTTGTCGCATTCACGAAGAGTAAAGCGGAGAGGCATTCTGAGTTAATCTTCACAAACGTGAGAGGACGGTCGCATTCGCGAAGAAGAAATCTGGGTAGGCAGTGTTAAATTCAAAAAATCGAGTGTTTGAGCTCATTTTTCATATTTTGAGCTAGAGATCGCGGATTTGGGCGATTCTTGAAGGGATTTTTGCGGAGTTGATTGGGGTAAGTATTTTTGGTTTTAGTTAAATTCCATGATTATATCTTGATTTTTATCATCTAAATTATGATTTGGGGTGAAAATATTGGGGAAAAAGTGGAAGAGTTCTTGAGATGGAATTTTGAGGTTTTGAAAGGGATTTTGTTGTTAGATTTTGGTAAATTTGGTATGAATAGACTCGTGAGTGAATGGGTTTTCTTATTTTGGGTGTTTTGTCGGGTTCCTAGGTGTGGGCCCGAGTGTGATTTTTGGTCAGATTTGGGATTTGATTTAGGATTCAATCTTTATCATTTGGAATTGTTTCCTTGGGATATATTTGATGTATTTGAGTTGCCTTTGGCTAGGTTTGAGCCGTTTCGAGGTCGCTACGCGCGTGATGGCATTCTTGGAATATCGCTTGGCTTGCTCGGTATTGGAATCAGCTTGTTCGAAGTAAGTAACTCTTTTAAACTTAGTGCTGAGGGTATGAAATCCCACATTTCGTGTTATGTGATTGGTATTCAGGTGACGAACATGCTAGGTGACGGGCGTGTGGGCGTGCACCCTGTGAATTGTGACTCCATTTTTGTAACGACCTGACCGGTTGTTTTGAGCTCTAGAGCATCGTTCAGCAGTTTGAGGCCATGAGCAACGTCACTTCAGGTATTATGACTGGTACGCGTGGTCGGAATTGAAATTTCGGAAGTTCATAGTTGATTTGAAAAGAAAATTCTCATTTCGGAAGCTTTAAGTTGGAAAAATTGACTAAGGTTGGATTTTTGAGTAAACAATCTC
Source organism: Nicotiana tomentosiformis (assembly GCF_000390325.3). Lineage (NCBI taxonomy): Eukaryota > Viridiplantae > Streptophyta > Magnoliopsida > Solanales > Solanaceae > Nicotiana > Nicotiana tomentosiformis. The sequence continues at coordinate 134,512,766 of NC_090816.1, forward strand.
AGAATCAGGATTTGAAGGTTCCAACAGGTTCGTATGATGAATTCGGACTTGGGCGTATGTCCGGATCGGGTATTGGATGACCCGGGAGCGTTTCGGCGCCTATTGTGGAAGTTGACATTTTGGAAGAATTTCATAAATTTGGGTTGAAGTGCATTTCAATGTTATCAATGTCCGTTTGGGATTCCAAGTCTGGGAATAGCTCCGTAAGGTGATTATGGTATTGGGAGCGTGTCCGGAAGTGGATTCGGAGGTCCATTAGGTCATTTTGGAGTCATTTGGTTAAAGCTAGAAATTTGAAGGTTTTTGAGAAGTTTGACCGGAATTAGACTTTTTAATATTGGGGTCGGAATTCGATTCCAGAAGTTAGAGTAGGTCCATTATGTCAAATGTGACTTGTGTGCAAAATTTGAGGACAATCGGACGTGATTTGATAGGTTTCGGCATCGATTGTAGAAGTTGATGTTTCAAAGTTCATTAAGATTGAATTGGGGTGCGATTCATTATTTTGATGTTATTTGATGTAATTTGAAGGCTCTACTAAGTTCGTAATGTGTTTTGGAACGTGTTGGCATAATTGGTTGAGGTCTCGAGGGCCTCGGGTATGTCTCGGATCGAGTTCAGACGGATATTGGACTTTGAGGAGTTGCTGGTTTCTGGGCATCTGGTTTCCTCTTATGCGATCGCGAAGAAAGGGCCGCGATCGCGAAAGGTTAAGTGGATTGGGTGGGATTTTTACTCTACGCGATTGCGTATAATGGTTCGCGTTGGCGGAGGGTCGAGCGGGAGGTTATTCGCGTTCGCGTCGGGGCTATCGCGAACGCGCTATGTTAATGGGATTGGCCCGTTTGGTGAAGGTTGTTCTATGCGATCGCATAGAGGTGTTCGCGATCGTGAAAGTGGAAGGGGGCTGAGCAATGCGATCGCGTTCTGGGCATTCGCGTTCGCGAAAGGGAAGCTTTTAGGTAGCTGATTGATTGGCCTTCGCGACTACGAGTGGATTTCCGCGATCGCGAAGGGGAAAGACCTAGGCAGTGTTCTTTTAAAATCGATGTTTTGGCTCATTTGCACTTCATATCCTCCATGGGAGCCGGTATTGGAGCGATTTTGTTGCTCCATCTTCATCATCTACATCAAGGTAAGTGATTTCCACCTATTGCAAGCTAAATACAAGGTTTATATACGGATTTAGATATGAAAACTAATAAAAATTTGAGATTTTGAAGAAAGACCTAGAACTTGGTATTTTGGATTTTTGCCACGAAATTTGTGCATGGAATTGGGAATAAATCATATATTTGAGTTCATAAGGCTATGGGTAATAATTATCTTCGAAATATTTTGGAATCCGGGCACATAGGCCCGAGGGTGATATTTGATCGACTTTTCGAACGGAGTAGGGAATTGTTGTAAATAGGATTATAATGAGTATTAGAGTATATAGTTATGTATTTGCTTACTTATTGACTAGTTTTGGAGTGTTGGGCCTCGATTTGAGTTGATTGAATGGCTTGAGAGCCGGTTATGAAACATCGGAGCGAGGTAAGTCTCTTTTCTAACCTTGTAAGAGGAAATTTACCCCATAGGTAAAATAAATCAATATGTGCTCCTATTTGTGGGGGCTACGTATGCACGAGGTGACGAGAGTCCATGCGTAGCTACTATTATGCTTAAGTCTGGGTAGTCTAGAACCCAAAAGCATGCTCTACTTGTAATATTCGCAACCTTGTTGTCAATTTAAAATGCCTAAATCATATCGAACTTGGTAAATAAACTTTCTAAAAAGCTAAACATCATTTCTTGAATGTTACAAGAGCAATTGCCATTTCCTTGGGTAATTCCCCCTTGATGAAGTCTTGATTGACTGTTTGAATGTGTTTATCTTTGTGGAACGGGTCGAACACCTCGACAGATTAAATAGATGCTTCTATGGTTCGCGCCATTCGACCCTCTGGCAGTGCACAGTAAATATTTGTTTGAACGAGCCGTGCGACCTCGGCATGATTTGCGCATGCTTGTATTGCTTGCCTTGGAATTTATAAATAATGATATTGCCTCCTCGGCCTGAGTTAAATTGTTAAATAATGGGAGATAAATTTGGAGATTTCTTAATTATGAAAGAACTGCTTACTTCAAAATATTGAGCTTGCAACCATTCATATAATCCATACTTAATTATATCTGTCGTATCCCATTTATAGCCCATAGTAAGTGTCGAAGTCGACCTCTCGTCACTACTTTTTTGGGGTTAGGCGGGATACTTACTATGTACGTGTTAATTTACGTACTCATACTACACTTGCTGCACATTTTTGTGCATGTACGCATATGTTTAGCGGCCTTGTGGGCGCAGAAGCGCGATTATGGCGGGGACTTAGGTGAGCTGCATTCTATACGACGCATCGCAACCAGCAGAGTCTCCTTCAGAGTATTGTATTTTCTTTTCTGTCCAAGTTGTATTCCGGACAGTTATTGTATTTTATTTTAAATTTCTAGAAAAGGCTCATGCATTTGTGACACCGGGTTCTGGGATGATTATGGGATATTCACTATTAGAATTGGAAAACATTATTATTTATTCTGTAAGTTCATCTTCTACTAGATAAATTTAAGTAAATTTACGATTTCAAAAATATTTAAATGAGGATTTAATTAACTATTTAGTGTTGGCTTGCCTGACAGTGGAGTCCGGCGCCATCACGACCTTTCAAGCATTTTGGGTTTTGACAACATGGTATCAGAGTGCTATGTTCACTTAGGTCTCACGAGTCATGAGCGAGTCTAGTAGAGTCTTGCGGATCGGTACAGATACGTATGTACTTATCTTCGAGAGGCTACAGGGCTGTTAGGAGCACTTCCCTTCTTGATTCCTCATCGTGCGATTTAATTCCTTTGAGGCTTATGCCTTCATTTCCTTCCCATTCAATTTTATACGACGTGAAACGCTTACTATCGATCTAGAATTGAGAAAATGTAATGGTACTACAGATGCGATGCGGGATGTTTCTCCATGTGTAGTTGATTGGGCTATTGTCGTCGCCTTGCGGAAGGATACTCTGTCATTTCAGCTCGGTAGCTGTACTTCTGAGAGCTTTGAGGCTATGCACAGGTTGCTTTGATGCTCATGAGTTGTTATTGCATAGTATTGATGTGACGATAGGATGCTTGTCTATATGTCGGGACAGTGAATGACTTGGAAGGAGATTTACTCAGTGTATTATTCACAGATTCAGTATTTTATTTCCGTCGGAGGAAAGGCAATCAGACTATAAATGTTCAAGTTTGGGTTGATGGAGTGACGAGACTTGGTATTTTCGAGCGGGGTGGAATTTTCATCTGTGATGTGGTCTCATTGTCCAGGTTGAATACATTAAGTTTGCCGGTGTTATGCTTTCCTTCAATTTGCCTTGGGGCAGAGTATTATAAATGGTACCGAGAAAGCGGCTATCAGAGGTCGTAGTGTGCAGGGGTTCAGGATCGAATCGACATTCCTGGTATTGATGGCTCGAGAAAGATGATTTTCGGAAAGGTTTAAAGTTGGTAGGAATCTATCAGTTTAAGTGCTACAGAGGTAGATTTTGATTTAAGGCAACAATTGGGCAGCGAAGGATGAGGAACGACATGTGGGAGGTGCCTTGCGGTGGATAAACTTATAGAAGGCCAAGCGTGAGAAACAGGAGTCGGGTAGTTATTTAAAGGAGTGAGTTTGACCAAAGTGGGAGAGTGGCAGAGTAGCATGTGGGTTCTGTGGTAGGTTGACTACATGCCTTGAGAAAGTTTAGAGTGATTTGGGATTCATGGTGGACCGTGACTAGGTCTACGGACTTAATTTGAAATATTGGGTGCTATATTGAGGAAGATTGGGTGTGACATGAGGGAGTTGCTTGATATGAAGAAGGATACAACATGACTTTGGATCGGAATGTATTGTCACACCTTTAGTTGATGTCCATGAGAAGTGAACGGACCTATACAACAGGTGAATGAGCACGAGCTCAGGATGGGTTACTGATTTTGTAGTTATTGTACCTAGTACAGCGGCATTGGATGATGTCGGCATGGAATTTTCATAGGTGGTTTATCTCCTGTGAGCAGGTTAGCGGTTGCGTGGTATTGATGGGGCTGTCACGAAGGAATTCTACTAGTTATCCAGCAAGAGGTCAAATATGTGAATGTGGTTAGTGATTCAGAGTGTTCATGAAAGGTCAAATGGAAGGATTTCGAGGAATTTGGTGAGTTGGTTGTGCAAGATCAGTTCAACGATAAAGAAAGAATCTTGGCGGGTTCTAGAGCTATGCAATGGTAGCTTCAAGCTAAGTGGGCGAGTTCCACCGCCTACGGTTGAATTGCATGGTCGGCTAAGATTTCTGGTTATCGGCATATTGGTGTGATATTATGACTAAGGAAGAGGGTCATCAATGGTGATTTGGGAAAAGAATTTGAGGTATGTGTGCTATAATTGGCCTTATCGATTCATGTTCAGGATTTGGGAAGACTCAGAGTTTATGTTTCGTGTAGATGTTATGTACAAGGAAAGCGATTCAGTCGGGTGCTTACTGAGTGAGTGTTCATGTGCTAGCAGAGCCTTGTAGTTGATTATATTCGGGGCCAGGTCGGAGTGGGTGACTCGCAACAATGATTCTAGTGGGTTCACAAAAAAAAAAATCAAAGTGCGGTGCCTAAGGATTTCGAGCCAGTAGTATAGTTTAGTATCGGGCTTTTGCAGATTATGAAAATAGGCTTGGAGTGTTCTATGTTACCTTCGGTCTGCGGTGTAGTATTGGAGGAATGAGAGAAAATAACTTCGGACTCATAGATGAATTATCAGAATGGGTGTACCAGTTGAAGATGCGAATATGCGCACAAGGAGGGTAAGGGATGGTTCATGGGATTTGAGACAGCATGATCTCGTGATTCAAGGCTACTCAGGATGAATGCATATTGAGTTTGTTATATGTTGACTGGAGTTATTATTAAGGATAAGTTAGAAGAAGTCGAATCTGTTAGCCATAGTTGAATTGGCATGATGGTGGCAGTGATCAGTTCCTCCAGCATGATTAGACTATGCATGTGATTTGTGGCGGGACGTGCGAGGCTTGACGGCCGCCGTAATTGATTGTATTTGGATGCATTCGAGTATTATGTCCTGTTATAAGTAGGCAGATTCCGGAAGGGTTATGGTGGTTTGGAACACTACTTGAGGATTTGTGTGTTCTACGGTTATGAGAATTCAGTCATGTGTTGCAATGATTCTCCTGAAACAAGTAAAGTGAAAGGTTTCTACAAAGTGAAGTATGTATCCTATTAGTGGTTTAGGAGCTATGATGCAATTCTTGGGTCCTCACGTATTGGTAAGATAGGTGCAGTGAGCACCATGAAATTTGAAAGATCAGGGATTGGGGTTGCAGTTCGGTATTGATAAGGATGTCACGAGCTCAGATGAGCAGGAAAAGGAATTTAGGTGTTTAGAATAAGCTAGTATTTTCTCCAACGTCATCTGAGATCAGTGTCCTGTGTAAGAGGCTTTGCGTATTGATTGCGAATTCTGGATATGCTTGACAATATTAGTGTGACCGGTGGTATGGATGTGTAGACTTGTTACCTGGTGTGGAAGGTCGTGGGAGCGTGTCCCAAGGAAAGATTGTGTAAGAGTGGCATGTAGTCACTTGATTGAGTGAAGATAGAAACCAAGTATGAAGATTGTGGTAATATTGCTGATTCAGGAATTTATGCCTGGAGGGTGCTCGATTCACTTGGTTGTTGACTGTGGAAGTTTGTTTGGGTTATGATGGATGTTCTTGTGTGTTATGGGAAAAAAGGGTTATTATGGATCCTTGAAAGGTTATTAGCCTAGTGCGGTGCGATCAGAATTGGCTTGAGGTCTATGGATGGATTTAAATATGAATATGGGCTCTATATCATGACGGATGTGTTCATTTCAGCATAGCGCTCCTTATAGAGGAGTATTCAGACGTTGGATGCCATTTCGTTGTCGACTATTTCATGTAATACTATATTGTGCCGTGTGAGTTGTGAAACGGCTTGGTAAATTTCTTATGTGTTTAGGTTCCGCATAGCGATGGTGTTATGTGAGCAGGATGGCTCTCGAGATTCAAATCATATATCGCACCTTAGTTGTGCTTGAGTTTTGTAGCGTATGGCGCTATCTATCTCCCTAGGGATGGTATTATGCACTTAGCGTGCTTGTGGCCGATATTTAGGTATTTTGTAGTAATGAGCATTCTAGCTCGGTAAGTATCTCTTTATGTAGATTTTATGTGTGGATCGGGTGGCACGCTGCCACGGGTATGTTGTTTGGATCGGGTTGCATGCCGCAACAGTGGGATGTTGATTACAGTCCCCTATATCTAGTTTCATGTGTTTTGTTTTCCATTTTCTAGGGAAGGTTCATAACACCTTTTCAGTTGTCTAATTAGTTGTGTGGGTTGATTTGTCCCTTCCAGAGATTCATTTTCCTTGTGTATCACGTTTGGGTTTACAGCCTATTGGTATATTGCGACATCATATGAGACTTTTGGTCATGTCTGGAGTGGCTTGTTGCCGGAGCAGCTTATACTGGGTGAGACGAGATTTTTGGATCTGGGATCAGTGCGATCGGATTATATGAAGTATATTAAAGAGCAAATACCATTATTTGGTTCATAATATAGTGATGATTCTAGTCAAAGGGAGAGATTCAATGATTTGTTGACTCTGCAGTTGGTTATGAATTTCTACACATCTCTTCCGTTGTGGCGGTATTGCAAGAGTTGGAACAAGACTTATATATGTCATGAGGTGCATTGTGAGTATCAGATTCGTGGAATTTCTGCTATTGTTATCATAGGACGTTATTATGGCCATGTGAGTTATGCAGTGCATAGTGTGAATTCAGCAAAGGTATGCAATCATGTATCGGTGCATCGTGTAGTGATTGATACGGTGTTCGTATGATGGGAACAGGCCTGGCAGAGAATTCCGGATGTTGGAATATGACTCTAAGGCTTATTTGGCCAAGTAAAAAGGGAAAATATTTAGATTGGCTCGAGCTAGTGTGCTCAACTGAGTCGTGGCAGCACGGGTTAAGTGCACGAGGTATTAAACAGTGATTGCGGACAACCCCAGAGCAGTTCTTAGCACGTTCGAGGACAAACGTATAATTAAGTGGGAGAGAATGTAACGACCCGACTAGTCGTTTTGAGCTCTAGCACGTCGTTCTGCTGTTTGAGGCCATGAGCAACTTCACTTCAGGTATTGTGACCGGTACACATGGTCGGAATTGAAATTTCGGAAGTTCAAAGTTGATTTGAAAAGAGAATTCTCATTACGGAAGCTTTAAGTTGGAAGAATTGACTAAGGTTGGATTTTTGAGTAAAGGATCTCGACATCGGGATTTGAATGTTCCAACAGGTTCATATGATGAATTCGGACTTGGACATATGTCCAGATCGGGTTTGGATGACCCGGGAGCGTTTCGGCACCTATTGTGGAAGTTGACATTTTGGAAGAATTTCATAAATTTGGGTTGAAGTGAATTTCAATGTTATCAATGTCCGTTTGGGATTCCGAGTCTGGGAATAGCTATGTAAGGTGATTATGGTATTGGGAGCGCGTCCGGAAGTGGATTCGGAGTTCTGTAGGTCATTTTGAAGTCATTTGGCTAAAGCTAGAAATTTGAAGGTTTTTGAGAAGTTTGACCAGAATTGGACTTTTTGATATCTGGGTCGAAATCTGATTCCGGAAGTTGGAGTAATTCCATACTGTCAAATGTGACTTGTGTGCAAAATTTGAGGACAATCGAACATGATTTGATAGGTTTCGGCCTCGATTGTAGAAGTTGAAGTTTCAAATATCATTAAGTTTGAATTGGGGTGCGATTCATTATTTCGATGTTATTTGATGTGATTTGAAGGCTCGACTAAGTTCGTAATGTGTTTTGGAACGTGTTGGCATAATTGGTTGAGGTGACGAGGGCCTCGGGTATGTCTCGGATCGAGTTCAGACGGATATTGGACTTTGTGGAATTGCAGGTTTCTGGGCATCTGGTTTCCTCTTACGCGATCGCGAAGAAAGGGCCGCGATCGTGAAAGGTTAAGTGGACTGGCGGGATTTTTACTCTACGCGATCACGTATAATGGTTAGCGTTGGCGGAGAGTTGATCGGGAGGTTATTCGCGTTCGCGTCGGGGCTATCGCGAACGCGCTGTGTTAATGGGGCTAGCCCATTTGGTGAAGGTTGTTCTATGCGACCGCATAGAGGTGTTCACGATCACGAAAGTATAAGGGGGCTGAGCAATGCGATCGCGTTCTGGGCATTCGCGTTCGCGAAAGGGAAGCTTTTAGGCAGCTGATTGATTGGCCTTCGCGATTGCGAGTGGATTTCCGCGATCACGAAGGGGAAAGACCTGAGCAGTGTTCTTTTAAAATTGATGTTTTGGCTCATTTGCACTTCATTTCCTCCATGGGAGCCGGTATTGGAGCGATTCTGGAGCTCCATATTCATCATCTACATCAAGGTAAGTGATTCCCACCTATTGCAAGCTAAATACAAGGTTTATATACGGATTTAGATATGAAAACTAGTAGAAATTCGAGATTTTGAAGAAAGACCTAGAACTTTGTATTTTTGATTTTTGCCACGAAATTTGGGCATGGAATTAGGAATAAATCATATACTTTAGTTCATAAGGCTATGGGTAATAATTATCTACGAAATGTTTTGGAATCCGAGCACGTGGGCCCGAGGGTGATTTTATCGACTTTTCGAACGGAGTAGCGAATTGTTGTAAATAGGATTATAATGAGTATTAGAGTATATAGTTATGGATTTCTTACTTATTGACTAGTTTTGGAGTGTTGGGCATCGATTTGAGTTGATTGAATGGCTTGAGAGCCGGTTATGAAACTTCGGAGCAAGGTAAGTCTCCTTTCTAACCTTGTAAGAGGAAATTTACCCCATAGGTGAAATAAATCAATATGTTCTCCTATTTGTAGGGGCTACGTATGCACGAGGTGACAAGAGTCCGTGCGTAGCTACTATTATGCTTAAGTCCGGGTAGTCTAGGACCCAAAAGCATGCTCTACTTGTAATATTCGCAACCTTCTTGTCAATTTAAAATGCTTAAATCATATCGAACTTGCTAAATAAACTTTCTAAAAAGCTAAACATCATTTCTTGATTGTTAAAAGAGCAATTGCCATTTCCATGGGTCATTCCCCCTTCATGAAGTCTTGATTGGCTATTTGAATGTGTTTATCTTTATGGAATGGGCCGAACGCCTCGGCGGATTAAATAGATGCATCTATGGTTCGCTCCATTCGACCCTCTGGCAGTGCACAGTATATATATTTGTTTGAACGGGTCGTACGACCTCGGCATGATTTGTGCATGCTTGTATTCTTTGCCTTGAAATTTATAAATAATGATATTGCCTCCTCGGCCTGAGTTAAATTGTTAAATAATGGGAGATAAATTTGGAGATTTCTTAATTATGAAAGAACTCCTTACTTACTTTAAAATATTGAGCTTGCAACCATTCATATAATCCATACTTCATTATATCTGTGGTATCCCATTTATAGCCCATAGTAAGTGTCGAAGTCGACCCCTTGTCACTACTTTTTCGGGGTTAGGCGGGATACTTAGGCGGGATACTTCTTCGGGATTTACGTACTCATATTACACTTGCTGCACATTTTTGTGCAGGTATGCATATGTTTAGCGACCTTGTGGGCACAGAGGCGCGATTACGATGGGGACTTAGGTGAGCTGCATTCTATACGATGCATCGCAACCAACAGAGTCTCCTTCAGAGTATTGTATTTTCTTTTCTGTCCAAGTTGTATTCCGGACAGTTATTTTATTTTATTTTAAATTTCTAGAAAAGGCTCATGCACTTGTGACACCGGGTTCTGGGATGATTATGGGATGTTCACTATTGGAATTGGAAAATATTGTTATTTATTCTGTAAATTCATCTTTTACAAGATAAATTGAAGTAAATTTACGATTTCAAAAATATAAAAATGATGATTTAATTAACTATTTAGTGTTGGCTTTCCTGACAGTGGATTCCGGTGCCATCACGACCTTTCAAGGATTTTGGGTCGTGATAGTTGTTTTCATGGCACTGTATAGTGGCCCAATCTTGTTGATATATGTGTTTTCACCATGTCATAAAGTAACTGAGTTGTCAATCATGCTAGATACAATGTTTAGGCTTTATGATGATATTGTGAGGACCCATAGTGGTCGTTACTTGGTGTCATCTCACTGATTTCATTGATATTTCATACTAAGTCATATTCATGCATTCATATCATATCTCAGTCTCAGTTGTTATTTATTGATATATCATATCATTATTCCGGGTTAGCTTTCATGACATTGTGAGCCCGTGGGTGAGACTGGAGAGATTGATGACTGAGTGAGGCCGAGGGCCTGAGTGAGAGTGACATTTTGGGATCGGACTGCACACCGCAACATATGATATTAATTATATTTTATATCGATCAGGTTGCACGCCACAACAAGCCTTCGGGCGGCTATATATATATATATATATATATATATATATATATATATATATATATATTATTGGATCGGATTGCACGCGACAACAATATTGGATCGGGTTGCACGCGGCAACAATATTGGATCGGGCTGCATGCCGCAGCATTATAGCGCTTGGGATGAAGGAGCCCCTCTGGAGTCTGCACACCCCCAGTGAGCGCAATCGACTATATATATATATATGGATCGGGTTGTACGCTGCAGCGGGTATTGTACAACGCTGGGTGATTGAGTGTGCTGTGCCTTGAGCATAGTGAGAGAGAATGTGAGACAGTAAGATTGAGTACTCTGAGAGTGTGAGTACATGAGTTCATCTCTGAGATACACTGTATTGACATACACACATGACATACATGCATAGAGATATATTTTCCTCATACTGTACGATATCACATCATTCATGATTTCTCACACATGTTGACAGATGGGCATAGTGATGCATTTGTTTTACACTGGTTATCTGAAAAGAAAATGAAAAATTTTATTTTGTTATGGAAAGGATTTTGGGAAATTATTGTTTTCAAACTTATTCATATTTTTGGTAACTCTAGTAAATGATTTGGGTTTCATTAATGTACTTAAAAGGCAGAACTATTTTCAGAAATCATGTTTTTGTTGAGCATTTGATTGTTGGGTTACTTATAGTATTACTTATTTTATGTTGTTATGAACTATTGTTGGTTATTGAAGTTGGGACCCGACCTTGGTACAAGCTCGTCACTACTTTCAACCTAAGGTTAGGTTTGTTACTTATTGAGTACAAGGGGTCGGTTATACTCATACTACACTTCTGCACATTGCGTGCAGATGTTGGCTGATGTTGTTGATGTGCTCGATAGTTGCTGGATTTGAAGATGTACTCGTGTTCCTATTGTAGCTGCCTCTTGTTCATGGTAGCCTTAGATTTATAAAAACTCTGTTTATGCACTTTGCAAACAGAAGATGTATTTACTTTATATCAACTTTGTAAATTCTATTCTTAGAAGCTCAGGATTTGTACTACCCGTTCTTCAAATGTATAAGATTCAGATATTTCTTTGCTTAATCACTTTATTAATTGTTATTGGAATTGGTTAGAGGTTAATTGGCTTACCTAGTGAGTTGGGTTAGGTTCCATCACGACTAGTAAATTTAGGGTCGTGACAAGTTGGTATTAGAGCTCTAGGTTCATAGGTTCTACAAGTCATGAGCAAGTGTCTAGTAGAGTCATGCGGATCGGTATGATGACATCCATACCTATCTTCGAGAGGCTACAGGTCATTTAGGATACACTTCCCATCTTCTTTCATTATCGTGCGACATTTGATTCAGCTTGAGGCGTAATCCTTTGAATTCCTTCCACATATTCGTATGCGCACGTGCGCGCTCGGTATCGGCTATGCATCGATGGCTGGTGATTTCCTGGATGAGGGCAAGATGGGATTTCTGTGTGTTGATGATGGACCAGTCTGGGGGACTTGAGGCTGGGTTTTGACTGTAGCTGGAGCACTGAGGTGTTTACTGCGTGAGCACGTGCTTTTGGACGTATATGTCTGGTAGTATCCGATTATCCATATTGGTGGAATTGTGACTAGATGGCTATGTGGTGAGTATGATGAAACTACGAGATATGTTCAGATTGTTCAAATATGATGAGAAGAGTTTACTTAAGATGTAGCAAGGACTATAGGGTGTCTGATTTCTGTCTTGATTTGGCGTATGGTCTCTAGTTATGGGTGTGTTGAGGGATCTCTCATGTTGTTTAGTTGTGGAGTGAAATAGATTCTCATATCTTGTTGATGAGTTCAGAATCGAGAAGATTAAGTGATTGCATAGTAGTTGTGACTGTCGGAGGGTATAGAGAGATGTCAGTTTGAGGCTAAGCAGGTGGGTTATCTCCTGCGGGATGTCCTGAGGTTGTGTAATCCCTATGTTGTTTTGTTGAGAGTTCTTTTTTACTAGTGAATTATATGTAGTGCAATTTGAGTTTAGATCGCTTGTTGAAGCTGGCTTGACTGTTACGAGGATGAATGCGAGATTTGCAAATGATTGAGGTATTGTATGGTTTGTGTTACATGAGCTTAGGAAGGATTTAGTTGAATTTCACTGCGGAATTATGGCAGTAATAGAGTATGGGCATTGTGAGTTATTGTGTGCTCTGATCTATGGCTTGGAGACAAGTGGGGGAGTTTGCTATGGATAAGTTGATTGCACAGTTATGTGTTGAATTGGTTTCAGTTTGAGGCATACTGGTGAATCAGTTATGACTGACAGAGGTTGAGTTCGAGGATGACTAGAGTAAAGGAATTTCTAGATACGGTTTGTATTATGTTTTTGGGCATATGGGAAACACTGAATGATTGATTTGTTATCCTAATGAATGTAGGGTGCATGAAATAGGGAATTCTCTCGGTTGCTTAGAAGTGTGGATTACTTCTTAGGGTATTGGTGTGCAAATGGGGCACATGCCGTTCGGTATATTTTATCAGTTTAATTGAGATTTGAGTGGAGTGGATGACTCTCGAGAATGGTTCTAATGGATTCAAGATTTATATGTAACAATTGGGAATCTTCAGGATGTGTAATTGGCTAGAAACTGAGATTTATATGGGAGGGTGTCAAGACTTGTGGCATTTCTATATCATTATGGATTCTACATATCAGTATCAGGAAGGTGAAGGTAATGTCTTTAGATTCGCAGGAAGTCTCTTCAGAGTAAGTATTTTGGTTGTGGTACTTTTGGGATACATAAAGAGGGAATTCAGTGGCTTATAAGCCTTAGGGCGGTGTGATCCTATGTTAAAGTTTGTGGGGCAAGTTTTGGTCAAGGCTAGTAGTGTTCTAGCAAGGAAAGGTATCAATTCGAAGGCAACTCGGAAGGAACTCAGAGAATGAGGACAACTTGGTAACGAGTTGGATCAACACGGTAACAGATGTGATTGGCTTTTTTGGTTATTATGATGTAGCGAGTTTCTACACGTGTTTCGTGGTAATGCTCTTGGTTTTTTTGGCGACCTGCATAGCTTTGTTGAGTTGGAGGAATTCAGTCCTGACGGGCTGGTTTTGTGAAAATGGGATTCAGAAAGTTCTTGATGGTTTCTACCATGGTTAGAGATGTATATTTCCTACAGGCGTGAGAAGCATGTGTTGTGTAGTGATTTTCTCCTGGATGGGATCAAATAGAAAGTTTGGCTAATTAAGTATGCAGCTGCTTATCACTCTGAGTGGATTACAAAGTTCTCATATTTTTCGTATGATGGCATGGTATATGCGGTATGATGGGTAGGATTGAGATTTGCATGTGTAAGGTCACGATTCAGTTTTGAAGGGAAGGTCATCGACCCTTAGGCAGCACAGACGGTTTCAGAAGACTAGGAAAATGATATTACTATTTGGTATTTCTTGATGAGGGTGTACATTTTAGAAGGGGGATTGTGTTTTGATTTATGGATACTTCATTGGCATTGTGGCACTCTCCTAGTTGGTCGACTACTGATGTTCAAATTTTGCATTGTGGCACAGAAGAATTATAGAAGTATTCCTCTTGGGATGATTGTGTATTGGAGAAGTGTTAGACATTCAGGCGGTGGAGTTGAGATTAGATATGGTGATTTGTGTGTTCTATGGATTTGGAGCCTAGGAGTTTTCATGAGTAGATTATTTCAAGGTCGTGGACTGTGAAAATATAGCCAAGATTAGTCAGAAGATAGTATGTGCTGTGATTCAGTTATTGTTGACTTTCGGAGGGGTATTTATCTATTGTGGGTGACGAGAGTTGATTTGGGGTTCCTTGGTATGACCAATATGGATGTGTGTTCTACACCGAGTCGGATTGGTTGGCTCCATACTGCCATTATTGAGGGATGTGCCATTCGGTTGTTGTTGAGCTTATTCGTGTTCTGAAATGATTTGTGAATTACTCTTCTATGCCACGAGGAGTTGTGATTCGTTGGTTATACGCACATATGGTGCAGTTCTATTTGAGCTTTATAGCGGAATTTGAGCGAGATGAGTATTTGGGTATTGCATGATTGATTGCGCATTGGCTATGTTCTTTCCGGATTGTGGTATTGTGTTATTTGCTCTATTTGGTTATGGTAATGCATTTTGGGTACTTGATGTCGAATTTTGCGTGGTTATTGATTTTGAGCAAGGTGGCTCGAGGTATATAATATGGACCAGCATTTGGATGGGGTCATGCATTGCAGCAAAGTTATGTTGAGATATCATCCTTTATGTTGGATTCGTGTGTTTTGGTTCTACGGTGTGTGCTAGGCTCTTAGTATGGTGTTGTGATGGTACTTGTTAAGCTGACGGGATAGTCCTCTCATTTGAGGCATTTTCAGGATTAAGTACATTTGGAATGTTTCTATTTGGTCCACGGGTTGTGGTGCTATCATATCTGATTGCGGTATATTTGGAAGGATATTGATGTTGATCGGCTTAGAAATTTGCTATAGTTCCTATCGAAGGAGAGCGAGTTCCACAACTTGTTGATCTGGCGAATGGATATGAGTTTCTGTGTGTTTCTTACATCGTTGACAGTATATAAAGGTGTTAGAACGAGGCTTTGTTTGATAAGAGGTTTATTACCAGCATTGGGTTGTTTTGAGCAGCTACTGTGATTAGAAATTATCGCTATGAGTGTTTTAGTTATGTGGTATATCATGTGATTTCATCTGAGTTATGGCTATGGCAAGATACAGCTTGTTCAGACTTATACATAATGTAGAAGCGAGATTCTGATCATATAGAAATTTCCGGATGTGGGAATTGGATTCTAAGGTTTATGGCCTAGGTTGGATTAAGAAATTTCAGTCATGTTGTGTTATCGGACCTATATGGGATAGGGTGACGAGGGATCACCCCCGGATATGAGCATATACACGGTGATTTTATGGCTTTTGAAAAAACTCTTGGCACATTCGAGGACGAACGTATGTTTAAGTAGGGGAGGATGTAATGATCCGACCAGTCGTTTTGAGCATTTACACTTCGCTCGATAGTTTTCGGGCATGAGTACCTCTGTATGATGTATTATGACTTATGCGAATCGTCGGTTTTGGTTTTCAGGTTATTCGGAATTGATTTGGAAGAAAGATTCTCAGCTAGAAGCTTTAAATAAGAAAGGTTTGACCAAGTTTGACTTATTAGTATTTGACCCCGAATTGGATTTCTGATGGTTCCATTATCTCCGTTGGGCGATTTTGGACTTAGGAGCGCATCTAGATTGTGGTTTGGTGGTCCGTAGTAGAATTTGGCTCGAGATGGCGAAAGTTGAAATTTGGAAAGTTTGACCGGGAGTGGAATTTTTGATATCTGGGTCGAATTCTGATTCCGGAAGTTGGAGCAGGTCCGTAACGTCGAATGCGACTTGTGTGCAAAATTTGAGGTCAATCGGACGTGATTTGATAGGTTTTGGCGTCGTTTGTGGAATTTGGAAATTTCTAAGTTCATTAGGCTTGAATCTGTGTGTAATTCGTATTTTTGGTGTTGTTGAAGGTGATTTGAAGGTTCGACTAAGTTCGTATGATGTTATGGGACGCGTTGGTATGTTTGGTTGAGGTCCCGAGGGCCTCGGGTGAGTTTCAGGTGGTTAACAGATCATTTATGGCCTTAGTGAGATAGTTGATCTGCTGTTGTATTTTGCTTCAGGTTTCCTCTTACGCGTTCGCGAGAGGGACCTCGTGTTCGCGAAGAGAAAGCGGAGAGGCAGGCTGAGTTGGTCTATTGATAAGAAGGGATTTTAGCCTATTTTTTTCTCTCTTTTACTTAGGTTTTTGGCCAAAAATGCGTGAAGGTATTCCCGGAAACTAACTTAATGTGCTTGCTTGCAGGGTTTTGTTCGAAATGAGCCAAAGAAGCCATAACCAACTCATAAAGGAGTCAAACTTGGACAAAAACCAAGTCTTGTCCAATACTGTGGAACGCGGATCGCGATAGAAAGGGGCGTTCGCGAAATATCATCGCCGAGACAGGCATTATTCCGCGGACCGCGAAATTGAGATTCAGAGAGGCTGTTTTGAGCACTAAAATTGAGTGCTGAGAGCGACAGAAAGACGCGGCCGCGGATGGAATTTAGCGAACAACGTTTGTTGAGGTTCAGAGACTTTGCAAGATGGGCATAAATTAAGAAGGCGGTCCACATCCAAATTACGCGGCCGCGAAGGAATCTCACGCGGACGCGGTGAACATTACGCGGTTCGTGAAACGAAGATCTACCCAAGCCTAGATATGAAGAAACGTGGACCGCACTCACTATTACGCGGCCGCGAAAGCCCAAGCGCGGACGCGGTGAGAATTATGCATCCGCGAAACCTCCGCAGGGGCATTTTTGTCCGAAATTTTCAGCCTAGTATAAATAGATCCATTTATCAATTTTAGGTTAAGTTTTGTTTAGCAAAGCACCTGAACAGCTGATTTTTGCCTTTTTGGGCAATTTTAGAGTAGATTTACCTTCAAACTTTAGATATTTATCTTGTACTTTAATATTATGGCTTATATTTCATCTTTATCTTTGATTTCTGCTGTTATTATGAGTAGCTAGACCCCATAGCTAGGGTTGTGATCCAACCCTAGAGTGGGTATTTGATGGGTCTTCAATTTTAGGGCTTAATTATTTATGGGTTAGTGATATTTAGCCTAATTCATGCTAAAATTGTAGAATTAGTAGTTGCAAACACTGACTCATGCCTTTCTGACTTAGGCTCTTCTTGAGAAAGAGGGACTAAGTCTAGGAAAATTAGGCTAATAAGGAGTTGGGGTGAACTCAAGATATTGATAGCCCCAATTAAACGGTTAAACCTAGAGATAGTAATACCCGACTTGAGCCAATTTTACTTGTATTGTATGAACACCCATTTGGGCTTGAGAAAGCCAAATCAGGCAAAGTCACTCAAACTACCAAGAGGTATAGAGTGAGCACTTATGTATGATGGTTATATCATGACCCCAATCATAACAAGCTTGTCCTAGATTCTTGATACCCATTAGATACTCACCTAGGCGGAAGTCACTTCCCTAGTGCTTTTTAACACTTGAAAACTTTCACCAAAAATGTTGTACTTAGCTTATACTTAGCTTACAATAGTGTAAAATTAGAATAGAATCAATCGCAACAATGTTTGGAAATGCAATTAGGAATAACAAGTACATTGGGTAAATCGATCCCGACCTCATTGGGTAAAACTGCATCGATCATCCTCGCTACTCTATTGTGGTGTAGGTTTGGCCTCGATCACTTTTTGGCACTGCTGCTGGGGAGTTAGACGGTGTTGGCTATCTATCTAACTATTTGTGTGTCTTGTTTTTCTTTCCTTCTGTTTTCTAACTTTTGTGTATCAATCGCTTTAGGTACCAAATAGCTCATTATGCTCTCGGACATGTTCTTCCGGGGGAGGAGGTAGATGACAATGGTGAGGATGAGGTTAATTTCGAACCTCAACTCCAAATAAGAGGCCGCCAGACTAATGACAACATTCCAAACCCTCCCCCGCCTCCTCCATGGGCAGCACACCGGGTGCTCCCCAATGAAGGTTATGCAAGTGCAATTGTCCCACCCCGGATTCGGGCAGGCAATTTTCAAATTACAAAATGCATACAAGCATCTAAAGGGTTTTGTAGACACATGTTGGGGGAGCAAAAAGACGAACATGTCGGAGGACGCTCCGAGATTGAGACTTTTCCCATTTTCACTTAGAGGGAAAGCTTTGGACTGGCTCGAGAGGCTACGCAATCACTCCATACACACGTGGGATGAGTTGGCAGAAAAGTTTATAGCTAACTTTTTCTCACCAGGTCATATGGCAGTATTGAGGGATGAGATCTTAGCCTTTAAACAAGAACCTAATGAACCCCTACATGAAATCTGGGAGCGATACCGGATAATGGTCAAGGAATGCCCAAACAATGATATGACTGAAGCAATGATTCAGCACACATTCTATAGGGGCATCAACACGACCAACTAGTGTGTGGTGAATCAGCTAGCTGGGGGAAATTTTGTGAAAATGCCTTATGTCGATGCTTGTGACATACTTGATGAGATGGCTGACACATCCTCAGCTTGGCAGAGTCGGGCAAATGTTCCTCAGGGTGACCCTAATGTCATCCATCTTCACAAGGAACTTTATGATCACGGACAACCCATAGCCGAGTTGACAACTACTATGAATCGGTTAGCAAAGGCCCAGCTTCAGCAAGTTCAAGGGACAAAGCAAGTAAATTCCATAGAAGGGGTAAATGTCATGGTCAACAAGAGGAGACAGCGTGGTCAACAAGTGCAAAATAATCAAGATCAATATGAGCAAAGTGGTAGTGGTTACAATCAAGACGATTCTTATGATGATCAAAGTGAGGAAGTGTTATATGCCAATAACTACCAAGGTCAACGGAGCAATTCTCCAAATCAACAATGGAGATCATAAGAGAACAATCAAAATTGGGGCAACCAAGGCCAAGGGAATTGGAACAATGGCAACAACAACAACTCGAACAATTGGGGGAATAACAATCAGAATTGGGGGGGAACAACAATAACAATTGGGCGGCAATGGAAACCAAGGGGGTTGCAATAATAATAATCAAGGCAACCGGGGGTCGGGCTTTCAAAGGCCCCCGATGTATCAACAACCCAACAATCCGCCTCCATATTTGTCTCAAGGGAAAAGTTCTTCAAACAATGAGATGGGGCGGATAGAGAGTATGTTCAAACAAATGATGGAAATGAATGCTGACCCCGATGCCCAAATAGCCTCCCATACTACCTCTATTCACAACTTGGAAGTAAAAATGGGTCAAATTTCTCAAGCATTAAATACTCGCCCTAAGGGGGTACTACCAAGTGATACGGTAGTAAACCTGAAGGGTGGGAACAATACAGGCCATGCTATGGTGGTGACCACAAGAAGCGGTAGAGGTGGAAATGCAAGTACCTCTAATCCAAAGAAGATTGTGAGTGATGATGTTGTGTTGCAAGAAAATGATGAGATTCAAGCCAATATAAGAATGTGAATGATGAAGTGAGGATCAATATTGATAACAACATGGAGGAGACTCAAAATGATGTGAACCCGTCTAGGGAACACATGATAGACATACCAGAAACAATAGTGCCTAAAGCCAAGGCCCCTTTGCCAAGGTCTCCTCCACCGTATCCTCAAAGGCTTGCAAAGCAAAATAATAAAAACCAATTCAAGAAGTTTATTGAGATGATGAAACGTTTGTCAATCAATGTGCCCTGGGTGGAAGCTCTCGAAAAAATGCCGGGATATGCAAAGTTCATGAAGAACTTGGTAACTAAGAAGAGATCTATGAATTGTGAGACCATCAAAATGACGCATCAAGTGAGTACCATTGTGCACTCGATGGCTCCAAAGCTTGAAGATCCCAGTGCCTTTACAATTCCATGCACCATTGGTAGAGCCATCTTTGCAAAAGCCTTGTGTGATTTGGGATCAAGTATTAATTTGATGCCATATTCCTTGTTCAAGACACTAGGTATTGGACAACCAAGAGCTACTTCCATGAGATTACAAATGGTAGATCGGACAATGAAAATGCCGCTTGGTATTATTGATGATGTTCTAGTCTGTTTCGACAAGTTTATTTTGCCTGCTGATTTTGTGATTATCGACTGCGAAGTCGACTATGAGGTGCCTATAATATTGGGGAGACCTTTCCTAGCAACAGGGAAGGCATTGGTTGATGTGGAAGCAGGGGAGCTCACCTTCCGAGTGGGCGGTGAAAAAGTTGTATTCCACGTGTGCAAATCAATGAGGAAACCAAATAGCAATGAAGTTTGCTCTTTTGTGGATCTTGTGATGGAGGTGATAGTTGATGACACGAGTGCCATGATCAATGTGGAATACCTTTTGGAAGCTGTGTTGTTAAACCATGAGGATGATGAAAAGGAAGACTTGGTTTAATGTGCAAATGCGTTGCAAGGCTTGGTTTATACTAAAGGATGATGCCAAACCCTCCGAATAACATCAAAGGAGGTTGAACGAGGCTATGCAAGAGGTTGTCAAGAAGGAAATTATCAAGTGGTTTGATGCATGGGTTGTGTACCCTATTTCGGATAGTTCGTGGACTTCACCGGTACAATGTGTGCCGAAGAAGGGGGGTTATGAATATGGTCACAAATGAGAAAAATGAGTTGATCCCCACTCGTACTGTCACCGGATGGAGGGTATGTATGGACTACAGAAAGCTGAACAAAGTGACCCGCAAAGACCACTTTCCATTGCCCTTTCTTGATCAAATGTTGGACAGACTCAACGGGCGTGCCTACTATGCTTTTTGGATAGGTACTCAGGGTACAACCAGATTCTCATTGCACCGGAAGACCAAGAGAAAACCACCTTCACATGTCCGTATGGCATATTTGCATTCTCACGGATGCCGTTTGGTTTGTGTAATGCACCGGCTACCTTTAAAGTGGTGTATGATGGCAATATTTACGGATATGGTGGAGGACTTCCTCGAAGTGTTCATGGATGATTTTAGTGTTGTGGGGGACTCATTTAGAGAATGCTTGGATAATCTTGACAAAGTGTTGGCCCGATGTGAAGAGACCAACCTATGGTCGAGGAGGGCATTGTCCTCGGCCATAAGATCTCAAAAAACGGTATTGAAGTGGACAAAGAGAAGATTGAAGTTATTTTAAAACTCCCTCCTCCTACTTCCGTCAAGGGAGTTAGGAGCTTTCTTGGGCACACGGGGTTCTAACGAAGGTTCATCAAGGATTTCTCAAAAGTGGTGAACTCTTTGTACAAGCTGCTAGAAAAGGATGCAAAGTTTGTGTTCAGTGAAGATTGTATGAACGCTTTTGAGCTTCTCAAGTATAAATTGACAACCACTCCCATCATTACCGCACCCAATTGGATATTACCATTTGAACTCATGTGTGATGCTAGTGACGTTGCGGTAGGAGCGGTTTTGGGGCAAAAGGTCAACAAGATACTTCATCCGGTCTATTATGCAAGAAAAACGATGAATGATGCCTTAGTCAATGAAATGGTGACCGAAAAAGAGGTATTAACCATTGTCTTCGCCATGGAAATGTTCAGGCCATATCTCATAGGTGCCAAAGTGATTGTGCACACCGATCACGCGTCACTCCGTTACTTGATGACCAAAAAGGACTCAAAGGCTAGGTTGATGAGATGGGTTCTTCTGCTTCAAGAGTTTGACCTTGAAATCATTTATAGAAAAGGAAGTGATAATCAAGTGGCGGACCACTTGTTCCACTTAGAAGAGGAGGGGAGGCCCCACGATGGCCTCGAAATTAATGATTCGTTCCCCGGATGAACAACTCCTTTCCGTGTCTTTGAATGGTATGCCTTGGTTTGCCGATGTGGCTAACTTTCTTGTGACCAGCATTGTCTTGAGTGAGCTCTCTTCTAACCAAAGGAAGAAACTCAAACGGGACAGCTTGGATTATTATTGGGACGAGCCCTATCTATTTCAGATTTTCAATGATGGTGTGATCCGGAGATGTGTCCCGGAAGATGAGCAAATGAATATTCTTGATGCTTGTCATTCTTCGCCCTACGGTGGTCATCATGGTGGGGCGAGAACTGCTTCAAAGGTTCTTAGTTGTGGATTTTATTGGCCTACCCTGTATAAAGATGCAAGTGAGCTTGTTAAGTGGTGTGATGAATGCCAAAGAGCTGGTGGAATTTCCAAGAAGGATGAAATGCCTCTCACCACTATTCTTGAGATCGATATTTTTGACGTGTGGGGCATAGACTTCATGGGGCCATTTGTGAGTTCCTGTGGTACCACTTACATTCTGGTTCCTGTTGATTATGTTTCCAAGTGGATTGAAGCTGTAACTTTGCCCAACAATAAGACACGGAGTGTGGTGGCGTTCTTAAAGAAAAATATCTTCACACGGTTTGGCACTCCTAGGGCGATCATCAGTGATAGGAGTTCTCATTTCTGCAACAAGGCCTTCGACACTTTACTTTCCAAGTATGGTGTCAATCATAAGGTGTCAACCCCTTATCATCCCCAGGTTAGTAGACAAGTTGAGGTCTCCAACAAGGAGATAAAGAGCATATTATCAAAAACTGTCAATGCAAACCAAACGGATTGGTCAAGGAAACCTGACGATGCTTTGTGGGCTTATAGAACTGCGTACAAGACTCCAATTGGTATGTCTCCGTACCGGTTGGTATTTGGGAAAGCATGCCATCTTCCGGTTGAGTTAGAGCATAAGGCCATGTGGGCGCTCAAGAAGTTAAACCTTGAATGGGATGTAGCAACCAATCTCCGGGTAGAGCAACTTAATGAACTTGATGAATTCCGGTTTATTGCCTATTCCAGCTCGTCCTTGTATAAGGACAAGATGAAGTACTTACATGACAAATATGCCCGGAACAAAGTGCACGAGCTTCTAGAATAATACAATTAAAGGTCTGAATAAAATAAACCTATCTGGAAACAAACACACGGCTAAAGTAAAGTAGATGGGGACTTCAGAACTGTGGACGTCGTGCAGCTATACCTCAAGTCTCCTCTGGTAGCTGAAATCCGAGCAAGTCTATGGTACGGGGCTGGGACTAACTCCGAAATTTGCACAAGAAGTGCAAAGTGTAGTATCAGTACAATCGACCCCATGTACTGGTAAGTGCCAAGCCTAACTTCGACGAAGTAGTGACGAGGCTAAGATAGGTCACTTACATTAACATGCACGCAATAATAGTAATAACCACAATAATAGAATTAAATCAGGTAACTCCTTTGTAATAGATGAAGCCAACTCAACAGTCATAACCAATTATTATTTCAATCAATTTCCGTTGCAGCGTGCAAACCGCTCCCACAATATATTCACTTTCAATCCTCCAATATATTTATTTTAATCAAGTATATATATAGACTTTTAAATAAGTCTGTTGCGGAGTGCAATCTGATCCCCCAATATGGACTTTTTAATAAGTCTGTTGCGGCGTGCAATCTGATCCCCCAATATAGACTTTTAAATAAGTCTGTTGTGGCGTGCAATCCGATCCTCCAATATAGATGTATTTACTTTCATTTCTGTTGCGGCGTGCAACCCGTTCCCCCAATATATTTCAACAACTCATAAATGTAATAAAAATTACTCCAATAAATACCACGTCCAATGAGAAACTTTTAAGCATCAAGGCACACAATAATTATAATTTATTTATGAACAAACATTGAAAATTAACAATTAATTGTAAAAATCGTGGAGAAAATAGGCAGTTTAATATTTAATATGCTAAATGTCAAGTAATAATTAAGACACATAAATCAAATCAGAATGTAGCAATTATTGCAGGAATTCAAGAATTAATATTTGACAAAGAATATGAGAGAAACAATTATCATAACAATTAATTCGCGTATTAAACAAAATTTAGGATTTTCAAATAATTATGCAAACAATTAATTTGACGACGTATAGATACTCGTCACCTCGCCTATACGTCGTTCACATGCATTTCAAATAACAAATAATTTAAGAGTTCTATTCCCTCAAGTCAAGGTTAACCACGACATTTACCTCACTTTGTAAATTTCAATAAATTATTCGACCACAACTTTTCTTTTTGAATTTGTCTCCAAAAGCGTCAAATCTATTCATAAACAATTCGATATACTCAAAACGAATCATAGGAATTAATTCCATATGAATTTACTAATTTTTCGGATAAAAATCTGAAATTTATTTTAATATTCGACAGTGGGACCCATGTCTCAAATTCCGAAAAACTCGCAAAATTCGAACACCCATTTCGATACGAGTTCAACCGTACAAAATTATCCAATTCCGATGTCAAATGGACCTTCAAATCTTAAATTTTCATTTTTGGAAGATTTTATAAAAATCTGATTTTCTCCCAAATATTAACGGATTCATGATATAACTGAGTATGAAATCATGAAATATAATCAATATATGATAAGGAACACTTACCCCAATATTTTCCCGTGAAAATCACCCAAGAATTGCCTTACCCGAGCTCAGAAATGAAAAATGGTTGAAAATGGGTGGAAATCCCATTTCCAGAACTTAAGTTCTGTTTTTCAGATTTTTATTCATCGCGATCGAGGAAATTCGTTCGCGATCGCGTAAAACAACTTCTGCCAGGTCTATTTTACTCTTCGCGATCGCGGATAATTGTTTGCGATCGTGAAGCACATTTTGGCTGCCCATTTTATTAACTTTACACGATCGCGTAAATGGACATACGATCGCAAAGAACATTTTCCCAACCTTACGCGATCGCGTACAGGCTTATGCGATCGCGTAGCACAATTTCAGTGCTTCAGCTTCTGTCTCATTCCTTCTACGCGAACGCGGATTGACCCTCGCGTTCGCGGTGCTTTGCCTGCTGCCACTGTGCGATCGCGAACATTACTATGCAATTGCATAGTTTAAATTTTCATTAGTGCCATTAAGCCTTCGCATAGAAGGAAACCAGATGACAACTGAAGCTAAGAAAAAATCAGATTTTCTAAGTTCCAAACCACCCGTAGCCTATCCAAAATTCACCCGAGCCCTCGGGGCTCCAAACCAAACATGTACCCAAGTCCTAAAACATCATACGAACTTGCTCGTGCGATCAAATTGCCAAAATAACACCTAGAACTACGAATTGGACACCAAATCAAAGGAAATTTTTAAGAAAACTTTAAAACTTCTATTTTCATAACCGGACGTCCGAATCACGTCAACTCAACTCCGTTTCTCACCAAATTCGACAGACAAGTCATAAATATTATTGTGGACCTGTACCGGATCCCGAAAACACAGTACAGACCCGGTATCAACAAGACCAAACATCGGTCAATTTTTAAAAATCATTAAGCTTTCAAACTTTTATGTTTTCATCAAAATTCCATATCTCGGGCTAGGGACCTCAGAATTCGATTCTGGGCAAATGCCCAAGTTCCAAATCACGATACGGACCTACCGGAACTATCAAAACACTGATCCGAACTTTTGCTTAAAATGTTGACCAAAGTCAACTCAGTTGAGTTTTAAAACTCTATTTCACATTTTAATTCATTTTTCACATAAAAACTTTCTGGAAAATTATACGGATTGTGCACGCAAGTTGAGAAATGATAAATAGTGCTTTTCGAGGTCTTAGAACATAGAATTACTTATTAAATTTAAAGATGACATTTTAGGTCATCACATTCTCCACCTCTAAAACAAACGTTCGTCCTCGAACGTAGTTAGAAAAAGTACCTGAGCTGGAGAATAAGTGTGGATATTTACTCCGCATATCCGACTCGGACTCCCTGGTAGATGCCTCTACCGGCTAACATCTCCAATACACCCGAACTGAAGGATAACTCTTAGACGTCAACTATCGGACCTGCCGGGCTAGAATAGCTACCGACTCCTCCTCATAAGTCAAATCTTTATCCAATTGGACTGAGCTAAAATCTAAAACATGGGACGGATCACTATGATATTTCCAGAGCATAGTCACATGGAACACCAAATGAACCGTTGATAAACTAGGTGGTAATGTAAGCCTGTAGGCTACTTCACCCATATTTTCAAGAATTTCGAAGGGTCCAATATACCTAGGGCTCAACTTGCCCTTCTTTTCAAGCCTCATTACACCTTTCATAGGTGAAACCCAGAGTAATATTCTTTATCCAACCATGAATGCAATATCACGAACTTTACGGTTGGTATAACTCTTTTGCCTAGACTAAGTTGTGCGAAGTTGATCTTGAATAATCTTGACCTTATCCAAGGCACCCTGTACCAAATCGGTACCGAACAACCAAGGCTCTTTCGGTTCAAACCAGCCAACTGGTGAACGGCATCGCCTTCCGTATAATGCCTCATATGGAGCCATCTGAATGCTCAACTGGTAGCTATAAGCAAATTGGCCATACTCACAGCCTTTCTACTCAAAGCATCGGCCACCACATTGGCCTTTCCGGGGTGACACAAAATGGTGATATCATAGTCTTTCAACAATTCCAACCATCTTATCTGCCACAAATTAAGATCTTTTGGTTTGAATAGACACTAAAGGCTACGATGATCAGTAAACACCTCACACGAGACATCGTAGAGATAATGCCTCCAAATCTTCAGCGCATGAACAATGGCTACCAATTCTAAGTCATGAACATGATAACTCTTCTTGTGAACTTTCAACAGACGTGACGCATATGCAATCACCCTACCATCTTGCATTAATAAGGCACTAAGCCCAATGTGAGATGCGTCAAAATATACCGTATACGATCCTGAACCTGTGGGTAATACCAACATTGATACCGTAGTCAAAGCGGTCTTGAGCTTCTGAAAGCTCAACTCACACTCATCTGACCATCTGAATGGGATACCTTTTTGGGTCAATCTGGTCAATGGGCTTGTTATAGATGAAAACCCTTCCACGAACCGACGATAATAACCTGCCAAGCCCAGAAAACTCCAGATCTCTATAACTGAAGTAGGTCAAGGCCTATTCTGAACAACCTCAATCTTCTTAGGATCCACCTTTATGACTTCTGCGGATACAACATGCCCTAAAAAGGCAACTGGGTCTAACCAAATCTCATATTTTGAAAATTTGGCATTTAACTGATTATTCTTCAAAGTAAGAAGCACACCCTGAAGATGATGCTCATGCTCCTCTCGACTGCTGGAGTAAATCAAGATATCATCAATGAATACAACCACAAAAGAATCCAAATAGGGCTTGAACACCCGATTCATCAAATCTATAAATGTTGCTGGGGCATTTGTCAACCCAAATGACACCACTAGGAATTCGTAATGCCCATATCGAGTCCGAAAAGCTGTCTTAGGGGCATCAGATGCTCTAATCTTCAACTGATGGTAACCAGACCTCAAATAGATCTCTGAAAATACCTTGGCACCCTAAAGCTGATCAAATAAGTCATCAATTCTTGGCAGTGGATATTTGTTTTTGATAGTGGCCTTGTTCAACTGCCGATAATCAAAACACATCCGCATAGAGCCATCTTTCTTCTTTACAATTAATACTGGTGCACCCTAGGGCGAGACACTGGGTCTAATGAATCCCTGATCAATCAAGTCTTGTAACTGCTCCTTCAATTCTTTCAACTCCAGCAGGGCCATACAGTATGGTGAAATAGAAATATGCTGAGTGCCCGGAGCCAAATCAATACAGAAGTCAATATCTCTGTCGGGTGGCATCCCCAGCAAATCTGCAGGAAATACTTCTGGAAATTCACGAACAACTGGTACTAAGTCCATAGAAGGGACATCCGCACTGAGATAGTGAATATAAGCCAAATAGGCTAGACACCCTTTCTCCACCATACATCGAGCGTTCAGATAAGAAATAACCCTGCTGGCAGAATGACTAGGAGTTCCTTTCCACTCTAACCGAGGTAACCCCGGCATGGCTAGGGTCACTATCTTGGCATGACAATCCAATATAGCATGATAAGATGACAACCAATCCATACCCAAGATGACATCAAAATCTACTATATCAAGAAGTAGAAGATCCACACTAGTCTTAAGACTATTAATAGTAACCAAACACGAACAACAGACATGATCTACTATAACAGAGTCTCCCACCGGTGTAGATACACACACATAAGCACTCAGAGAATCATAAGGCACAACCAAATATGAAGCAAAGTAGGAGGACACATAGGAATAAGTAGAACTGAAGCATCTCTATGGCAAACTAGAATAATACCTGTGATCACAGCATCAGATGACTCGGCCTCAGGCCTAGCTGGAAAAGCATAAAATTGAGGCTGAGCCCCACCACTTTGAACTACGTATCTGGGACGGCCTCTAACTAGCTGGCATCCACCTCTAACGGTCTGACCTCCACCTCTAATGGTCTGACCTCCACCTCTAGCTGCCTGACCCATGCCTCTAGCTAGCTGAGCAGGCGGTGAAGCAACCTAAGGCATAGTTTATATTTTCACCACTGCCATTAAGCCTTCGCGATCGCGGATGTAGCCATGCGGTCGCATAGAAGGAAACCAGATGACAGTTGAAGCTAAGAAAAAACCAGATTTTCTAAGTTCCAAACCACCCGTAGCCTATCCGAAATTCACCCGAGCCCTCGGGGATCCAAACCAAACATGTACCCATGTCCTAAAATATCATACGAACTGGCTCGCGCGATCAAATCATCAAAATAACTCCTAGAACTACAAATTGGACACCAAATCAAAGGAAATTTTCAAGAAAACTTTAAAACTTCTATTTTCACAACCGGGCATCCGAATCATGTCAACTCAACTCTGTTTCTCACCAAATTCGACAGACAAGTCATAAATAATATTGTGGACCTGTACCAGGCTCCAGAACCACAATACGGACCCGGTATCAACATGACCAAACATCGGTCAATTCTTAAAAATCATTAAGCTTTCAAACTTTTAATGTTTCATCAAAATTCCATATCTCGGGCTAGGGACCTTAGAATTCGATTCCGGGCATACGCCCAAGTCTCAAATCACAATACAGACCTACCGAAACTGTAAAAATACTGATCCGAGTCCGTTTGCTCAAACTGTTGACCAAAGTCAACTTAATTGAGTTTTAAAGCTCTATTTCATATTTTAATCCATTTTTCACACAAATATTTTCCGAAAAATTATACGGACTGCGCACGCAAGTCGAGGAATGATAAATAGTGTTTTTCGAGGTCTTAAAACACAGAATTACTTATTAAATTTAAAGATAATATTTTGGGTCATCACATCTGCACATTGCGTGTAAATATTGGCTGATGTTGTTGCTGTGCTCGGTGGTTGCTGGATTTGAAGATGTACCTGCGTTCCTGTTGTAGCTGCCTCTTGTTCATGGTAGCCTTAGATTTATAAAAACTCAGTTTATGTACTTTTCAAATAGAAGATGTATTTACTTCATATCAGCTTTGTAAATTCTATTTTTAGAAGCTCATGATTTGTACTACCAGTTCTTGGGGAATGTATAAGATTCAGATATTTCTTTGCTTAATTGCTTTATTAATTGTTATTGGAATTGGTTAGAGGTTAATTGGCTAACCTAGCAGGTTGGGTTAGGTGCCATCACGACTAGTGGATTTGGGGTCGTGACATACAACTTATCACAAATTCCACATCAACAATAACAACAACAACCCAGTATAATCCCACTAGTGGGGTCTGGGGAGGGTAGTGTGTACGCAGACTTTACCCCTATCATGGGGTAGAGAGGCTGTTTCTGATAGACCCTCGGCTCCCTCCCTCCAAGAACTACCCACCTTGCTTTTGGAGGTGACTCGAACTCACAACCTCTTGGTTGGAAGTGGAGGGTGCTCACCACTAGAGCAACCCACTCTTGTCGACAAATTGCACATCAAGTGCTCAAATATTACAAATTATCACAGATTGCACATCAAATGCTCAAATATTACAACTTATCACAGATTACACATCAAGTGCTCAAATATCTCAACTTGCCACATAAATCAACAATACCTTAGTTTCCACAATAAGGAGCCCATGGCTCGACCATAATGTGCACAAAATCTTAACAAAATATTCGGAAGTGAACAACTCAACAAAATAATATTTCACATAAAAATCAAGGTGGCAATCACACCAAATCATCATGTAAAAACGACTTCAGCAAACAAGGATCTAGGCATGACAAATAGAGGATTTAATAAGTGCCAATAATTTCCAAATTTAATACATAAAGACATCTAAGGATTTTTAATCAATGAAATTTGCAGAGATAAACCAAGTACGTACTCGTCACCTCGCGTACATAGTTTTCAATTACACAGATTGCACATAAGACTCAATGCCTAAGGGGAATTTCGCCCACTCAAGGTTACGCAAGATACTTCCCTCAAACTGCGCTCAATCAGTCAAGTAGTATGTCTTTTCCTAAATTTTTCCGACTCCGATCGACTCGAATCTAGTCATAATTAATTCGATTCAATCAATAAAAATTATAGGAATAAATTCCATATGAAAATACAAATTTTCTACAAAAATCAGAAATTTAACCCAAAAATCTCCCGTGGGGCCCACGTCTCGGAACCCGAAAAAAGTTACAAAATATGAACGCTCATTCAACCACGAATCCAACCATACTAAATTTATCAAATTCCGATACCATTTCGTCCCTCAAATCATGATTTTTCATTTTAAAAGGTTTCTTCAAAAACCACCATTTTCATCAAGTCAAACACAAATTAAATGATAAAAAAAAAGATAAAATCATGAAATATATTAAATTCTAGGTTTAGAACACTTACCCAATCGATTTGCCTGAAAAACCAACAAAGAATCGCTCAAAACCGAGCTTTACAAGTCAAAATGTGATAAAAATTACCTAACCCTCGATTTGGAAAACTTATATTCTACCCAGGCCCGAAAGCATCGCGATCGCGGAAGAGGAGCTGCGAACGCGAAGAGGAAATGGCTACTGCCCGGAATGCATTACGCGATAGCATATGGAATAGTACGATCGCGAATAGGAAAAAAAATAATTACCCAGGAACTGGTCTACGCGAACTCCTGAAACGACACACGAACGCAAAGAATAATGACCTCCAGTGCTTAGGGCCTGGTTTCTACTATGCGAACGCGGACTGGGGGATGCGAACGCGATGAAGGAAATGTGCAGAGCTACGCAATCACGAGGCATATTCCACAAACGTGAAGAAGTAAATTGAGGTGGTCAGCAGAGACACTTCGCGAACAAGAAAACATCTTCACGATCGCGAGGAATGACATCAGACACCAGAACCAGCAGTTCAAAAATAGAAGGAAATGGTCCATAGCCCATCCGAAACATACCCGAGGCCCCCGAAACCCCGTCTAAACACACAAGAAAGTTGCATAACCTAAAACGGACTCGCTCAAGGTCTCAAATCACATCAAATAACGCCGAAAATACAAATCGCACCATGAATCGAACTTATGAACTTCCAAAACTTTCAACTTCTAAAACTCGTGCCGAAACCTATCAAACCAACCTGGAATGACGTCAAATTTTGCAGGAAAGTCCCAAATAACATAACGGAGTTGTTCCAACTCTCAGAATCGCATCCCAACTCCGATATCAAAAAGTCCACTTCCGGTCCAAATCTCCAAAAATTCGACTTTCGCCATTTCAAGCCTAAATCAGCTACAGGCTTCAAATTCACAGTCCGGACATGCTCCTAACTCCAAAATTACCTAACGGAGCTAACGGAACTCCATTCCGGAATCGTCTTCACACAGTTCTGACTATGGTCAAAATCCTAAGACTTAACCTTCCGTTTTAGGGACTAAGTGTCCCAAATTACTCTAAATCATCCGGTAACTAAATTCAGCCGCGCACGCAAGTCAATACACATAATACGAAGCTGCTCAGGGACTTATGCCGCTGAACGAGACTTAAATTCTCAAAACGACTGGCCAGGTCGTTACATTCTCCACCTATTAAACAAAAGTTCGTCCTCGAACGTGCAAAGAATTATTCTGATGACATTAAATTACCGAGTGCATTATTTTGCACACACTCACGGGTGATTCTACATCACCAAACAATTTGACAGGGGTCCGACAACATTATCTCAGTGGAAATTATTTCTTTTACCCATATTTATAAACCTTAAAACCAATTTCTTACACTCCAGATATTTCCAAAAGGCATGAATTTTAGATCAACGCATGGTATTAGTCTCAACTGGCTATAGCAACTCGTGCCTACGCATACATCAACTTTCTTGATAGTGTTACATTCTCCTCGCTTAGGATCATTCACTCTCAAACACATAACATAACTTATCTCTTCTTTTGCACGTCTCAATCCCCCAAATTTTTACTAACTCCCAAATTTTTTCAGAAATTTCGGCAGAGTCTTCCCTGTAATTGGGCTTATCCACCTGCCAGAGTAACACCAAAACAACTCCTAACAACACATCCACAACCCAACAAAGCACCACAATGTATATATCAATAACACTAATCTCAGCATTACAAGCATTGTATTATCATAATGATGTCAGGACATGAAGCACATCATATGTATGCCCATCACCACATTTCTGGTCTTAATAGTTGTTCATAATTGATTACAACATCTCCAATTAACCTCATATTAACCAAAACCTCATTTCGAATTTTCACAATACTGACAACAGAATGTGAGGCATGAATACCTCATAATTATTTACCCGAATTAACGAGTCACATTTAACGCCACCTGGGCACCCACCTTATAGGCTAAAACTCAATGTCTACAGCATAATTATGGCTAGATAAGCACAGAAAAATATAGAAGGATTATCAAATAAGCCTAACATGCATGACTCCCTATTAATACTATAGTACAAATTAAATTTCACAAAATTTAAACTCATAAAATTTTCAACACAAGGACCTCGTCCTTATATAACTTCCACTGCGGCTTGTAGCCCAGTTTAAATATTTTACATCATATAAAAATGCGAGGATCTCGTTCTCAACTCCGAATCGCAAGTATTTTGCACATTGTGACAACTGAAATTTCAATTTCCTTTCTTTCTTCTTTTCAATAAATTTCGTAAACATTTTTCATAACACATAATCAACCCTCATACCGGTAGGGCATATAATTCATAAAATTGGAATCAATTATTCAGAAACACATCAATCCCACTGTAATGAATAATAAAAATTACTTTTGGACTTATATCCCTCAATGGTGCCCAAAAATAAAAATGACAGACACGGGCTCGCATCTTCAAATCTCCCAGCAGGGATAAACATATAAGTGTGTCACAAAATTATGAAGCTCACCCATAAGCGGAGCATAATAGTAGGACTCACCTCAATATTCAGATCTGAATTCGAATCAAGGGAAATTATTCTTTTATAACAAATCGGGATCGTACCTGTAATGACACCACCTGGTGTATCGGCCTCAGCCAAATCATAGCGATTATATCAACGGGTTGGCCCTCCCCCTCTAGGGCACCCTCTACCCGCCTGTCCTGCACCTCTAACTGGTTGTGCACGTGGAATATTAACTAGAATATAGCATGTAACTTGAGTGTTTTGATGACATTCGGCTCTCCCAAGTATGGGACAATCTCTCACGATGTGCCTAGTATCACCACACTCATAACAACCTATCTGAGGTCGCGACTGTTTGTGCTGAGTCTGTGCCGGATAACTGAAATAACCTCTTTAAGAATCTTGTGCCAGTGGTGCACTAAAAGTATTAATTGAAGCACTACAAGTACTCTGAATTGCGGACTAGGCTGACCAACTGCCCGAGCCTCCGCCATGATAAGTCATAACTACAGGAGTAGAATCTAATAAATCTTCCAGAGTTCCGAGACCTTTTGGCTGCCTTAGACTCCTCCTCCTCATTTTGAACATGTTATAATATCCTGGTAGTCTCTACCACTTGCTAAAATGGAATGTCAGTCTGCAACTCTCGAGTCACACATATTTTAAAATCATAATCGAGCCCTTCAATGAATCTGCGGACTCGCTCTCTAACTGTAGGAACCAAGATAGGTGCATGGAGGGCTAACTCACTAAACCTGATAGCATATTCTGACACCGTCATAGTGCCCTGACGCAACCGTCAAACTCTGTGTGCATGCATCCCGGAGAGTCTGGGGAACAAACTCTTTCAAGAACATTTCCGAAAATTGAGTCCAAGTTGGTGGTGTTGCATTGACTAGTATACATTCTTCATAGATTTGCCACCACTGATACGCTGCACCTGACAGTTGAAATGTAGTAAAGGCAACTCTGCTCACTTCCACAATACCCATGGTGCGGAGAATACGGTGATAATTTTCTAGAAATCCTTGGGCATCCTCTGTAGCTTTGCCACTGAAAGTGTGTGGACTATACCTCTTAAACCTCTCAAGTCTCTCTTGTTATACTTCTAATTCCCCTGGCATGACCTCAGGCGGAACCGGAATAACAGGTTGTACCGGTACTACACCAGGAACCTGACCAACGTGAACCTACTGCTCAGGAGTTGTGGTAGGAGTCTGAGCTACTCCTCCAATACGAGAAATATTTGGTGCAACAAAGATCAATCCCGTATGAGTTAATGTACCAAACATACTCAGGAACTGTGCCAAGGTCTCCTGAAGTCCGGGGGTAACAGCATGCATCTCCGGTACTTGTCTCCCCTCCAACTGGAACTACTGGCGGCTCCTCAACTACTGCTCTGGTAGGTGCTCTAGCTGCGGCACGTGCTCCTCGTCGGCCTCTGCCTCTGTCCCTAGCGACATCTACTCCGGTGGCAATGTCATCAGTAACTGTAGTTCATTTCCTCACCATCTGTGAGAGAATGGAATGATAAAAGTTCAAATTTCGAGAACAATGAACTCGCACGATAGGAATGAAAGAAGTGAGATTGTCCTAATAGTTCTGTAGCCTCTCGAAGATAAGTACATACATCTCTGTACCGATCCGCAAGACTCTACTAAACTCGTTTATGACTCGTAGCACCTATGAACCTAGAGCTCTAATACCAACTTGTCACGACCCAATTTCCCCTCCGTTTGGGTATCGTGATGGCGCCTAGTCTTAGGGACTAGGTAAGCGTAACATTAATTGAAACAACAACATTATTTAAATAAAAATCTTTTACAATTCCCAAAACCGGTAGTACAAGTCATAAGCTATACGGAGTGTTTGCTAGAAAACTTCTAAATACAATTGTCCAGAAATAAGAATAAACAGTGCAAAATGAAATGAAGGTGACTTTGAAGCCTACGAGCGTAGCAGCAGGTTTACCTTGAGTCTCCACAGCAACGACCTGCACAGCTACTAACGAACAATACCTGGATCTGCACAAAAATGTGTAGAAGTATAGAATGAGCACACCACAGCTGTGCCCAGTAAGTATCAAGACTAACCTCAGTGGAGTAGTGATGAGGTACAGTCAAGACACTCACTAGTCAAATAACTTGTGCCATACTAAAATAATCGGGAACAAATAGCAGTGATATATACAGTAAGGCAGCAAGAACACCACAATTATAACTCCGACAAATAAGAAAGAACACAAGTACAACCAATTAAACAAGTCTTTCACATATAATCTCTTCAAATGAATGCCCTCCAAATATACTTCTTCCAATAAGTATCCTTCAAACATAAAAACTCTTTCAAATAATTATCTCATATCATAATCATAAGGTACGGTTCTTAGCCCCTTGTCATATTCTCACGGCATCTCGTGCCCATATCTCTATCACAACTACATGAACAACTCTCGTGCTAAATATTTCAATACATAAAATCCACACGATTAATTATTTTTAATAAAGTAAGGTTACAAATTTTAAACCAAGTAAGAATTCAACAAGAAATGAGTTTATTTTAGAAATAGTTTGAGTAAAGAAAAATGACATTTCAATTTAAATAAAATATCAGATAATTTATTCCTTCGGATGTAAAACTTATTAATTTAAAATATAATAGTAACTTCTTTTATTTGAAACAACTCAATCATCAAAATCGGTAAAAACCAGGAATATAAATCTTTAGAGTTTCGTACTAAAACAAAAGCCCAAGCCAACACAGTACAACAAGGAATACAAACACATAGTGAAAATCAAATAATACATCATGGCAGATTACAAGGGTTGTCCTAACACGGAAATGCAATAACCAAAGACAAGTGCAACCATAGAGAGATGTCAACAAAAAGGGCACTCCCAAGATACTGTCTCGTAGTCCCAAAAGTAAATATGCAACAACAACAATGCCCCCAGGCTATCACAAATCATCACAATTCAATTCCCGACATAGCCCACCTTGTCTCGCCACGTGTGCAATAATAAAGTAAGTGCCCGCCTTGTCTCTCCACACGTGCATAATAATGTTCCCACCTTATCTCGCCACATGCGCAAACCCACATATATATATAAATATCCCGCCTTGTCACGCCGCATGTGCATAAATCAATAGTAATAATAGCACGGCAGAAACCTCGTGCAAACACCCGAACATAACTCCCACAATATAACGTGCCAATATCACATCTCACAAACTGCACCTCAAGTGCTCAAATATTACAACATATCACAGATTGCACATCAAGTGCTCAAATATTACAAATTATCAGAGATTGCACATCAAGTGCTCAAATATTATAAATTATCACAGATTGCACATCAAGTGCTCAAAAATTACAACTTATCATAGATTGCACATCAAGTACTCAAATATCACAACTTGCCACATAAATCTACAATACCTTATTTTCCATAATAAGGAGCTCATGGCTCGACCATAATGTGCACAAAATCTTAACAAAATATTCGGAAGTGAACAACTCAACAAAATAATATTTCACATAAAAATCAAAGTGGCAATCACACCAAATCATCATGTAAAAATAATTTCAACAAACAAGGATCTAGGCATGACAAATAGAGGATTTATAAGTTCCAATAATTTCCAATTTAATACATAAGGGCGTCTAAGGATTTTTAATCAATGAAATTTGTACATATAAACCAAGTACGTACTCGTCACCTCATGTACATTGTTTTCAATTACACAAATTTCACATAAGAATCAATGCCTAAGGGAAATTTCCCCCACTCAAGGTTAGGCAAGATACTTACCTCAAACTGCGCTCAATCAGTCAAGTAGTATGCCCTTTCCTCGATTTTTCTGACTCCGATCGACTCGAATCTAGTCATAATTAATTCGATTCAATCAATACAAATTATAGGAATAAATTCCATATGAAAATACAAATTTTCTACAAAAATAAAAAATTTAACCCAAAAATCTCCTGTGGGGCCCACGTCTCGGAACCCGACAAAAGTTATAAAATATGAACGCTCATTCAACCACGAATCCAACCATACTAAATTTATCAAATTTCGATACCATTTCGTCCCACAAATCATGATTTTTCATTTTGAAAAGTTTCTTCAAAAACCACCATTTTCCTCAACTCAAACACAAATTAAATGATACAAATAAAGATAAAATCATGGAATATATTAAATTCTAGGTGAAGAACACTTACCCAATAGATTTGCCTGAAAACCCATAAATAATCGCTCAAAATCAAGCTCTATAAGTCAAAATGTGATAAAAATGGCCTAACCCTTGATTTGGAAAACTTATATTCTGCCCAGGCCTAAAAGCATCACGATCGCGGAAGAGGAGTTGCGATCGCGAAGAGGAAATGGCTACTGCCTGGAATGCATTACGCGATAGCTTATGGAACAGTGCGATCGCGAAGAGGAAAAAAAATAATGGACAAGGAACTGGTCTACGCGAATGCGTGAACCGGCACGCGAATGCGAAGAATAACGACCTCCCGTGCTTAGGGCCTGGTTTCTACTACGCGAACGCGGATTGGGGGACGCGAACACGATGAAGGAAATGTGCAGAGCTACATGATCGCGAGGCGTATTACGCGAATGCGAAGAAGGAAATTGAGGTGGTCAACAGAGACACTTCGCGATCGCGAAGAAGGAAATCATACACCAGAACCAACAGTTCAAAAATAGAAGGAAATGGTCCGTAGCCTATCCGAAACATACCCGAAGCCCCCGTGACCCCGTCTAAACACACAAGAAAGTTCCATAACCTAACACGGACTCGCTCGAGGTCTCAAATCATATCAAACAACGCCGAAAATACAAATCGTACCACGAATCGAATTATGAACTTCCAAAACTTCCAACTTCTAAAACTTGTGCTGAAACCTATCAAACCAACCCGGAATGACGTCAAATTTTGCAGGAAAGTCCCAAATAACATAACAGAGTTGTTCTAACTCTCGAAATTGCATTCCGACCTTGATATCAAAAAGTCCACTTCCGGTCCGAATCTCCAAAAATTCGACTTTCGCCATTTCAAGCCTAAATCAGCTACAGACTTCAAATTCACAGTCCGGACATGCTCCTAAATCCAAAATCACCCAACGGAGCTAAAGTAACTAACGAAACTCCATTCCGGAGTCATCTTCACACAGTTCCTACTACGGTCAAAATCCTAAGACTTAAGCTTTTGTTTTAGGGACTAAGTGTCCCAAATCACTCCGAATCATCCGGTAACTGAATTCAACCATGCATGCAAGTCAATACACATAATACGAAGCTGCTCCTGGTCTTATGCCACCGAACGGGACTTAAATTCTCAAAACGACCGGCCGGGTCGTTACACAAAGAGATCTAAATAAGTTATATCTTTATTGGATAATAGTAGAACTAATATAAAATGATCGTCAACGATATTGTTAATATAATGTAGCACTCAATATTAGTAATATTGACGAGGATCTTGAGCTCAAATCTTTCATGAAATTTGGACAGATAAATGATTGGCCAAATGAAAAATACGCAATGAAAATTGATTTCACCTGAAAAATATGAAGTTTGACGGATAGTCCCAACACCTGAAAGTATAAAGCCAGTGGAGGTATAAATGTGTTCTTGTTCGAAAAAAAAGGTCAAGTCGATAGACATAAAGACGACTTGTGTCACAAGAAGATTTGTAAATATCCTATCATTGATTATATAGAGACATGTTCTCCTATGGTGGATGTCGCCATTTCAGGTTTTAATCTGGCAATACAAGAAAAACGTGATATACGTATAATGGAAATCATTGAAGGATTTAAATTGTTCTGAAAAATATTAAGGTTTCCAAGAAATTTATTAAATAAGGCTTCAAAAATCCTTATATGGATTGAAACAATCATGGCGCATATGGTATAATCGACCTGAGTGAGTACCTTTTGAAAGAAGGGTACAAGAATGATTCAATTTGTCCTTCTGTCTTTAAAAAACGATCTGGATCTAAATTTGTTATAATCGCCGTGTATGTTGATGATTTAAATATCATTGGAAATCCTAGGGAGCTTCCTAAAGCAGTACACTATTTAAAGAAAGAATTTTAAATGAAAGATCTTGGAAAGACAAAATTTTATCTTGGTCTACAAATTGAGTACCCCGATGGTTGTGAGATCACTCGATATAAATAAAGATCCATTTCGACCTCATGAAAATAATGAAGAGCCTCTTGGTCCCGAAGTACCATATCTTAGTGCAATTAGTGCACTAATGTATCTTTCTAACATTACAAGGTCTGGCATAACTTCTCCACTTGATGTCTTAACAAGATATAGCTCTGCTCCTACAGGGAGACATTAGAATGAAATCAAACACATATTGTCGTATCTAAAAGGGACTACCGATATGGGATTATTTTATGGCAATGATTGCAGTCCCGATCTTCTTGTTATGCCAATGCTGGGTATTTATCTGACCCACACAAGGCTTGATCTCAAACAGGCTATGTGTTTACATATGGAGGCACTGCCATATCTTGGTGATCAACTAAGCAATCAATCGTGGCTACTTCATCTAATCATGCTGAGATAATTCATATTCATGAAACAAGTTGAGAAAGTGTAGAGTTGTGGTCTATAATACACCCTATTTGACACAAATGTGGTTTGAAGTATGACAAACTACCCACAATTTTGTATGAAGACAATGCAGGATGCATAGCCCAATTGATGGGAGGATTCATAAAAGAGGATAGGACAAATCACATTTCACCAAAGTTATTTTTCACACATGATCTTCAAAATAATGGTGATATCAATGTGCAACAGATCCGTTCAAGTAATAATA
This sequence comes from Nicotiana tomentosiformis, assembly GCF_000390325.3. NCBI lineage: Eukaryota > Viridiplantae > Streptophyta > Magnoliopsida > Solanales > Solanaceae > Nicotiana > Nicotiana tomentosiformis. The sequence continues at coordinate 134,552,932 of NC_090816.1, forward strand.
TGGCTGATTTGTTCACCAAATCTCTACCGACGTCAACCTTCAAGAAACTAGTGTACAAGATTGGGAGGCGAAGGCTCAAGGATGTGAATTGATGCTCTCATCAGGGGGAGTTAATACGCGTTGTACTCATTTTTCCTTACTGTCACGACCCAAATTCCCACCACAGGCGTCGTGATGGCACCTAGTCTCTAAGACTAGGTAAGCCGATTTCAATTATATTTTGAAGCCATTTTTTTTGTTTGTTTTTTTAGTAATCAAAACTAACAGCGGAAATAATTACGATATACAACCTCCCAATACTGGTAGTACTGAGTCACGAACTCTAATTTAATACATGGAATAATCACGAGGACCGAATATACAATACTATTTGATTACAAATTAACAGTACAATGAAATGAAAAGACTCCAAGGGACTGCGATGACCAAGCAGCTCTACCTTGAATCTTTACGATCCCGCTTTAACTCTACTCAAGTCCGATATCTCCAATACCTGGCTCTGCACAAAAATGTGCAGAAGTGTAGTATGAGTACACCACGGTCGGTACCAGTAAGTATTAAGACTAACCTCAATGGAGTAGAGACGAGGTACAATCAAGACACTCACTAGTCTAATAACCTGTGCAATATAATATACAAAATAATAGAAAACAAATAATAATAAGGGCAGGATAAAACAACCAGTTATATGTACAACAACAACATTAATAAACACAATTACACCAAATTAAATCAAGTCCTTCAAATAAATATCTTTCACATATAATTCTTCCAGATAACTCTCTTTTAAATATAATTTTCTCAAATAATTATTTTTCAAATATAATTCTTTCAATAAATCTTTTCAAATATAATTTCCTCAAATAAATATCTTTCAAATACAATTCGTTCATATAATACTTTCTAAGTAAAAATCCTTCCAAATAAATATTTTGAATATAATTCTTTCAATTAAAAAGTCACCATGTGACACCTCATTTCATAATCATAAAAATACGGGTCTCAGCCCATTTTCATATTTTTCTTAAACACGGGTCTCGGCCCATTTTTATATTTCCACAGCACCTCGTGCCCATAATTAAATCATCATATTTCCCCAGTACCTCGTGCCCTCATTTCATATCACAGTTGCACGGACAATTCACGTGCCAATTATCATTATCATTTCATCACAGCGCCTCGTGCCCACATTTCATATCACAACCGCACGGATAATTCACGTGCCAAATATCCTCATTATTTACTCACGGCACCTCATGCCCACATTTCATTTTATAATCCGCCTGGCAATAGCCTCAGGCTCTCAATTTCAACATAAAACAGATTGTTATCAATTTACTATCAACAAGACCAATTGCACAAGGCATAAAAATAAACACAAGAAAAATCACAACATCACATAAAAATCATCAACACATCAACCCCACATCATCACATATCGTCCCTGACAATAGCCACCCTTATCGCTCCTATTACCACCCTTATCACTCCTATAGCCACCCTTATCGCTCCACCCAGACAATATCAATAGCCACCCTTATCGCTCCGCCCAGACAATATTCCAACAAACACAACAACAGTGAAATGCCACCCTTATACCCACATAATATCAACGGTGAAATGCCACCTTTATCTCCCCAAAACAATAACTCACACAACACAATAATTTACATGGAAAATTAACACGGCAACATAATAAAATCAATTCATATCATAATTTGCTCAATGGACACAACCAAATTCCAAAGATATAACAAAATTAATTAATTTCACAACAAATAGCCCAAGGCTCCACACAATATATATATAACACTCAAAAACAATCAATAGAGATAGAAATTACTCAGCATAAAGCAAAGCCTTCATTAATGCAAAATTAGATAATTATATTAACACTTATTCTTAAGCTTGCTTAAATTAATTATTTGCATAAGAAAATTCATATTGGAATTAATTTCCAAGAAATATTAAACCAACAATACTCACGAAATTTTATAAATATTTCAAGTAACAATCACATCAAATTATCATATAAAAACAAATTCAACAATAAGGATTTAGGCATGGCAAACAGATGATTTAATAATTTTCCACAATTTCCCAATTTACTATACAATAATGCCTAAGACTTTAATTCAATGAATTTCTGTACGTATAAGCCCGAGTACGTACTCGTCACCTCGCGTACACGGTTTTTCACATTTCACAAATGACACATAAGACTCAATGTCTAAGGGGTAATTCCCCCACTCGAGGTTAAGCAAGACACTTACCTCTTTGAAGTTATGCCGATATTCCAAAATCACCTTCTTGCTTGAATTGACCTCCGGACAGCTCAAATCTATCCAAATTAATTGTATAACTTCATTAAAATTCATCGGAAACAATTCCGGATAAAAATACGTCGACTTAAAAATTTATTTCAAAAGTCAACAAAAGTCAACGCGGGACCCGCCTCTCAGAACCCGACATAATTTTCATGAAATCCGAACACCCATTCCGATACGAGTTCAACCATACCAATTTTATCGAATTCCAATAACACCTCGACTTCCAAATCTTAAATTTTTGTTTTTGGAAGATTTTACAAAAATCTTGATTTTTCCTAAATTAAATCCTAATTAAATGATGGATTCAAAGACATAATCATGGAAATTAATCAAAACTGGATAAGAATCACTTACCCCAAACATCCAAGAAAAAAATCGCCTTCTACCGAGCTCCCAATTAGATTTTGAGTTATGAACTCAAACTCCCATTTTTGGGATTTTTAATTCTGCATAGATAGGCCTTCTTCGTATTCGCGACCTCAGCCTCGCGTTCGCGAAGGCCAAAAACTCGCTGCCTCAAATTCTTCTTCGCGTTCGCGTTACCATCATCGCGTTCACGAAGGCCTACCATGCATTTCATCGTGTTCGCGTTCAAGCTATTGCGTTCGCGATGCACTCAGGTCCTACTGCTTCGCGTTCGCGATTGAATCTTCGTGTTCGCGAAGGCGCTTCGCGTTCGCGATTGAATCTTCGTGTTCGCGAAGGCTGATGATTCCAGGCCCAGTCCCCTCCTTCCTTCTACGCATTCGCGACTAGCCCCTCTTGTTTGCGTAGGTTCTTCAGGCATACCTTAGCATTCGCGAAGGCCAAATCCCAGCAGCCTCAAAACTCCTCTTCGCGTTCGTGTGACTCTCTTCGCGTTCGCGAAGAAGGAAGTCAGATACTAGATACAGCAGTTCCGAAACAGCCCGAAATGATCTGAAACCACTCCGAAGCACACCCGAGGCCCTCGGGACCTCAACCAAATACACCAACAAGTCCTAAAACATCATACGAACTTAGTCGAATTCTCTAATCACCTCAAACAACATCAAAACTACGAATCGCACCCCAAATCAAAATCTATGAACTTTGAGCTTTCAAATTCTATAACTTGTGCCGAAACACATCAAATCAATCGGGAATGACTTTAAATTTTACACACAAGTCATAATTGACAATATGGACCTACTCCAACTTGCGGAATCAGATTCCGACCCTGATATCAAAAAATCCACTTCCGGTCCAATTCTCCAAAAATTCAACTTTCGCCATTTCAAGCCTAAATTGGCTACAGACCTCAGATTCACAGTCCGGACACGCTCCTAAGTCCAAAATCACCCAATGGAGCTAACAGAACCGACAGAACTCCATTCTGAAGTCGTCTTCACATAGTTCCGACTATGGTCAAAATCCTAAGACTTAAGCTTTCGTCTTATGGACTAAGTGTCCCAAATCACTCCGAATCATCCATAAATCAAACTCACGCACGCGGGTCATAATACATATTGCGAGGCTGCTTGAGACCATAAGTCACTGAACGGGGTATAAATTCTTAAAACGACAAGTCGGGTCGTTACACTTACAAGATTTTGTCCCACTGGATTTTCCTTGCAAGGTTTTTAACGAGGTAACCAAAAGGCGTATTTCTAAACATGTGTACTCTTTTTCCTTCACTAGGATTTTTTTCCCATAGGGATTTTTCCTAATAATGTTTTAACGAGGCACATTATCTATGGACATTCAAGGAGGGAATGTTCTAAGAAAAATCAAATTATGGTGGATGTCTACTCTTCCCCCATGATCTTCTCAAATGCCTAATGACATATTCAATGACATATTTCTATGCTTAATGACATATTCAATGACATATATTTCTTCATTTTTCATGCCTATATAAAAGACTTGTAATAGATAGGAAAATACACACAATTGAAGCAGAAATAAAAATTTGTCCTCTCTTTCTCTCTATATCTCTTAGCTTATTTTTACTTGTTCTATATTATTACTTTGAACTATATTTCGTAACATCCTTCATTATATTGAAACAATGGAAAAATCCTTAGTACAATGCTAAATTTACATATCCTAATCTACATCTTCAATCTCGGGAATTATTATATTTTAAAAAATTACCTTCACTTAGTTGACAATATATAAAAGTCTTTTTTTGGGACGTGTCTATAACCTACAACCACTTTCGGAATTCCATTCCGAGCTCGATATCAAAATTTCCACTATCGGCCGAAATCGCCGAAAAACTAACTTTCGCCAATTCAAGCGTAAATCTACTACAGACCTCCAAAACACATTCCAGATGCACTCCTAAGCTCAAAATCACTCAACAGAACTAACGGAATTGACGGAATTCCATTCCGGGTCTGTCTTCACACAGTTCTGACTACGGTCCAATTTCTAAGGCTTAAACTCACAACTAGGGACTAAGTGTCCCAAAACTCCCCGAATTCCATAACCAAACACTCCGGAAAAATCCCAAAAGCAGAAACAAATGTGGGAAAAGTAGCTATTAGGGGATCGGGGCTCTAATTCTTAAAATGACCGGCCGAGTTGTTACAATATGGTGATTTCCCGTTGTTTAATAATGTAATTAGTGGAAATTAGGGGTGAAAATGAGGGGTTAAGGCTTGGGATTTGGAGAGTTTGATTTGGGAATTTGAGGGACCAAATGAGGTCGAATTTTGATAAATTGATGGTATTTTACTGATTGTGAATAGATTCGGAGCATTTGGAGGCTGAATCGAGGGGCAAGAGCATCACAGAGTAGGGATTTGATCGGTTTGAGGTAAGTAACGATTGTAAATCTAGTCCTGAGGGTATGAAACCCTGGTTTTCGTATCATTTTACTATTTTGAGGTGACACACATGCTAGGTGACGGGCGTGTGGGCATGCATCGTTGGGGATTGTGACTTGGTATGTCTCGTAGCAACTGTACACTTGCATATTTTGTTGAAACTATATGATACTTATGAGTTTTAGAAATAAGTTTTTGTAAATTGGGCGGAATGCCATGTTTGGGCCTTGTGCCAATGCTGTTTGGGCCCTTAGAGGCCTTTTTCTTACTATCCTTTCACTGTTTTCGATTGAAAATCTATACTCAGACATGGTTATACCTGCTTACTGCATAACTTAGTTTTATTACTCTATTTTGATGCATATAAATGTTGTTTTGGGCTGAATACCCTATTTTGTTTTACTGAGAACCCAAGTGGCTTGAGAGGTTTATGACTGAGTGAGGCCGAGGGCCTGATTTGTGAGGATATTTATGGGATCGGGTTGCACGCTGCAGCATGTTTGATATAGGCCGAGGTCCTGATTGATTTATGCTATGATTTGGCTTGATATAGCACTTGGGCTGAAGGAGCCCCTCCGGAGTCTGTACACACCCCCCAGTGAGCATAGGTACCTACTGAGTGTGAGTGCCGAGTGCTGAGTGACTGGGAGGCATAGGTGATTGTGAGGTATGCCCGGGGGGCTGTATACGAGTGATTGTGAGGTTTGCCCGATGGGCTGTATACGAGTGATGTTGCACGAGGGGCTGATTATGATTTCATCATTTTTGCTCACCTTTGCATTGAGCCTCTGTTTGAAATGATTGAAAAAAATAATATCTTTAAATGATTTTTACTGGAACTGGGTTAAATGAGATGATTTGATTCAAACATTGGTTTTTTTAAGCATGTTGTATTTTACCGAGGTTTCATGATATGAACTTTATATGCTTTATTGCTCGTCACTACTGCTCAGACTATATTTACTGCTGTTACTTACTGAGTTGGCGTACTCACGTTACTCCCTGCACCTTGTGTACAGATCCAGGTGTAACTGGACACGGTAGCGACTGTTGACTATTCCGGTTGCAAATTTTCTCGGGGATAGCAAGGTAGCTGCCTGGCGATCGTAGCCCTTCTCTTCTCCCTTTTATCTTCCTTTAGTTTTATTTATCTATTTTCTAGACTATGTTAGTCTCGATATTGTCAGACAAATTGTAGTAGATGCTCATGACTAGTGACACCCCGATGTCGGGCTTTTCTTTTCCGCACTTTTGTTTTGATTTGAACTTCTTTACGAAGGTTTTAATGTTAAATAGCCTTGAAATTTTCTTTGAAATGAAAATATCGGTTTGTTTTGGAAATGAGTCAGCTTGCCTAGTTCCACGATAGGCGCCATCACGAGAGGGTTAGTTTGGGTCGTAACAAGTTGGTATTAGAGCCTAGGTTACATGGGTCTCATGAGTCATGAGCGGGTTTAGTATAATCTTGTAGATAGATACGGAGACGTCTGTACTTATCTTCGAGAGGCTGCAGAACCTTTAGGAAACTCCACATTCTTGAATTCTTGTCATGCGAATCTGTTGATTCTAGTAACTAAACATCTGTTGTTTCATTCTCTCACAGATGGTAAGAACTCATACTACCGGTCAGGAGTGCCAGCCACCAGTACTACCAGCCCAGGTCACGAGAGGCTGAGCCCGTGGTAGAGACCGTGGTAGGGGCAGAGGTGTAGCCTGTACAGAAGATAGGGCAGTACCTGCAGATCTACCAGTTGTCCCAGATCAGGCCCAGATTCCAATTGTTGATGCACCAGCTCAGGCATCACCTGTGCCTATTGTGATTCCAGGCCTTCAGGAGGCTCGAGCTCAGATTCTGACAGCGTGTACCAACCTTGTTCAGGCGGTCTCTATCTCGACGGTCGCAGCCACTTCTCAGGCCGGGGAAGGCACTCAGACTCCCGCCGTTCGCACACCCCAGCAGGTTGTTCAGTGACTTTAGACATCGGAGGCATCACCAGCCTAACCGGTTGCAGCTGCTCAGGATTATATAGTTCCTGCTATGCCTGAGGATGATCAGCGTAGGTTGGAGAGGTTTGGGAGACTCCATCCTCCACCTTTCAGTGGTATAGAGAGAGAGGATGCTCGAGACTTCTTAGATAGGTGTTGGAGGATACTCCGTACTGCTGGTATTCTGGAGACTTGTGGGGTCTCATTCACTACTTTTTAGTTTTTCGGGGCTGCACTCAGATGGTGGAGACTTACAAGAGGCGTAGGCCTGTTAGTGCAGCACCCCTTACTTGGCAGCAGTTCTCTGTGGTCTTTTTGGATAAGTTCATGCCTCTGTCCCGCAGAGAGGAGTTGCGTAGACAATTTGAGTAGCTTTGTCAGGGTGATATGTCTGTGACATAGTATGAGATGTGGTTCTCCAAGTTGGCCCGTCATGCGATCTGGTTGGTTCCCACAGACCGAGAGAGGATCAGGAGATTTATAGATGGCCTCGGTTTTCATCTTTGGTTGCTTATGACAAGAGAGAGGGTGTCTGGCGATACCTTTGATGAGGTTGTCGACATTATTCGGCAGATTGAGATGGTTCCCGGTCAGGAGAGGGTTGAGAGGGAGGCCAAGAGGCCTCGTGGTCAGGGTGTATTCAACGGTGCTATCTCAGTAGAGGAGTCAGCCTTCGACTTCAGCACCAGTTTCTTCACCACCCGCCCAGTGCTCGGGGCGGAGGTCAGTTAGCTATGGGTCGCCCTAGAGAGGGAGGCAGATCAGGGGGTGGCCAGGCCCATTTCTATGCCATCCCTGCCAGACCAGATGTTATTGCTTCAGATGCAGTGATCACGGGTATTGTTTTAGTGTGCCACAGGGAGGCTTCTATATTATTTGACCCTGGTTCCACTTATTCATATGTGTCATCGTATTTTGCTCGTTATTTGGATATTCCCCATGAGTCCTTAGTTTCACCTATTCGTGTATCTACGCCGGTGGGCAATATTATTAATATGGACCGTGTGTATCGGTTGTGTGTGGTAACTATTGGGGAACTGGAGACTAGAGTTGATCTTTTATTACTCGGTATGGTTGATTTCGATATAATTCTAGGTATGGATTGGTTGTCTCCATGTCATGCTATTCTGGACTGTCACGCGAAGATCGTGACGTTGACTATGCTATGATTTTCGAGGGTTAAGTGGAGCGGTTCTGTAGATTATGTACCAAGTAGGGTGATTTCATATTTGAATGATTAGTGTATGGTTGAGAAGGGTTGCCTGTCTTATTTGGCTTTTGTGAGGGATGTTAGTGCAGAGACACCTACCATCGATTCTGTTTCGGTGGTACGTGATTTTTCGGATGTGTTTCCTGCAGACCTGTCAGGCATGCCGCCTGACAGTGATATTGACTTTGGTATTGATTTTGTGCCCGATACTCAGCACATTTCTATTCCACCATATCGTATGGCACCGAAGGAGCTGAAGGAACAACTTTAGGAACTCCTTAATAAGGGGCTTATTCGGCCTAGTGTGTCACCTTGGGGTGCACCAATTCTATTTGTGAAGAAGAAGGATAGTTCCATGAGAATGTGCATTGATTACAGGCAGTTGAACAAGGTCACAGTCAAGAATAAGTATCCTTTGCCTCGTATTGATCATTTATTTGACCAGCTTCAGGGAGCGAGGGTGTTCTCCAAGATTGATTTGAGGTCCGGTTATCACCAGCAAAGATTCGGGATTCAGATATTCTTAAGACAACTTTCAGGATCCGATATGGCTTTTATGAGTTTTTAGTGATGTCTTTTGGGCTAACCAATGCCCCAGCAACGTTCATGCATTTGATGAATAATGTATTCCAACCCTATTTGGACTCATTCGTTGTCGTATTCATTGATGACATCCTGGTGTACTATCGTAGCCAGGAGAAACATGCTCAGCATCTGAGGATTGTATTATAGAGATTGAGGGAGGAGAAGCTTTATGCAAAGTTCTCCAAGTGTGAGTTTTGACTCGGTTAAGTAGCATTTATGTGGCACGTGGTATCCAGTTAGGTATTTCAGGTGGATCCGAAGAATATAGAGGCGGTGCACAGTTGGCCTCGACCGTCCTCAGCCACGGAAATTAGGAGCTTTCTTGGTTTGGTGGGTTACTACCGTCGCTTTGTGGAGGGATTTTCATCTATTGCATCACCCTTGACCAAATTGACCCAAAAGGGTGCTCCATTCAGGTGGTCGGACGAGTGTGAGGAGAGCTTTCAAAAGCTCAAGACTGCTTTGACCACAGCTCCAGTGTTATTTCTGCCATCAACTCCAGGTTCTTACACCGTGTATTGTAATGCCTCGAGGATAGGCATTGGTTGTGTTATGATGCAAGAAGGTAGGGTGATTGCCAATGCCTCACGCCAGTTGAAGACCCATGAGAAGAACTATCATATCCATGATCTTGAGTTAGCAGCCATTATTCATGCCTTGAAGATTTGGCGTCATTATTTGTATGGGGTTCATTGTGAGATCTATACTGATCGCCGGAGTCTGCAGCATCCATTTAAGCAGAAGGATCTTAATTTGCATCAGCGGAGATGGTTGGAGCTTCTTAAGGACTATGATATCACTATTTTGTACCAACCAAGGAAGGCCAATGTGGTGGCCGATGCTTTGAGTCACCGGGCGAAGCGTTTGGGGAGTTTAGCATATCTTCCGGCAGCAGAGAGACCTCTGGCATTGGATGTTCAGACCTTATCGGGCCAGCTTGTGAGATAGGATATTTCGGAGCTGTGTCGGGTGTTGGCTTGCGTGGTCTCCAGGTCTTCTCTTTATGATCGTATCGGGGAGCGTCAGTATGATGACCCCCACTTACTCGTTCTTCGGGACAGGCTTCGGAGAAGTGATGCTAGGGATGTGACTATTGGTGATGATGACGTGTTGAGTATGCAGGGCCGGATATGTGTGTCTAAGGTAGATGGGCTTCGGGAGTTAATTCTTGAGGAGGCCCATAGCTCGTTGTATTCCATCCATCCGGGTGCCGCAGAGATGTATCATGATTTGAGACAACACTATTGGTGGAGGAGGATGAAGAAGGATATTGTTGGGTTTGTAGCTCGGTGTCTCAACTGTCAGCAGGTTAAGTATGAGCATCAGAGGCCGAGTGGCTTGCTTCAGAGATTAGATATTCCGGAGTGGAAATGGGAGCAGATCACCAAAGACTTTGTAGTTGGGCTCCCACGGATTTTGAGAAATTTCGATGCTATTTGGGTTATTGTGGATCGGCTAACCAAGTACGCACACTTCATTCCAGTTGGTACTACTTACACTTCGAAATGGTTGGTTGAGATTTATATCCGAGAGATTGTTCGCCTACACGGTGTGCCAGTGTCCATCATATCAGATTGGGGCACGTAGTTTACATCACAGTTTTGGAGAGCAGTGTAGCGAGAATTGGGCACACAGGTTCAGTTGAGTACAACATCTCACCCTCAGATGGACATACAGTCCGGGCACACTATTCAGATATTGGAGGATATGCTACGCGCTTGTGTCATTGATTTTGGAGGTTCTTGGGATAAATTTCTGCCACTGGCAGAGTTTGCTTACAATAACAGCTACCAATCGAGAATTCAGATGGCTCAGTGTGAGGCTTTATATGGGAGACGATGTCGGTCTCCGGTGAGTTGGTTTGAGCCCGGTGAGGCTAGGCTATTGGGTACTGACTTAGTTCAGGATGCTTTGGAGAAGGTTAAATTAATTCAGGAGCGGCTTTGCACGGCGCAGTCTAGACAAAAGAGTTATGCTGACAGGAAGGTCCGTGATGTTGCTTACATGGTTGGGGAGAAGGTTCTGCTCAAGCTTTCACCCATGAAGGGTGTGTTGGGGTTCGGGAATAAGGGAAAGTTGAGCCCTAGGTATATATTGGGTCTTTTGAGATACTTAAGAAAATTGGAGAGGTGGATTATGAACTTGCTTTGCCACCTAGTCTATCAGGTGTTCATCCAGTATTCCATGTATCTATGCTCCAAAAATATTTTGGGGATCCGTCTCATATTCTAGATTTCAGTACAGTGCTGCTGCACGGTAATTTTTCTTATGATGTGGAGCCGGTGGCTATTTTAGACCGGTATGTTCAAAAGTTGAGGTCAAAGAACATAGCTTCAGTGAAGGTGCAGTGGAGAGGGAAGCCGGTGGAGGAGGCCACTTGGGAGACCGAGCGGGAGATCCGGAGCAGATATCCACACCTATTTGAGACTCCAAGTATGTTTCTAGACTCGTTCGAAGACGAACGATTGTTTAAGAGGGGGAGGATGTAACGACTTGGCTGGTCGTTTCGAGAGTTATAGCCCGGTTTCCCCCATTTCTGCTTCCTTTGTGCTTTTCAGCTATATTATGATATACCGGGTTAGTTGGTTTGGGTCCGGAGTGGTTTCGGAGTGGATTGAGACACTTAGTCTCTAAAGTAGAAGATTAAGTTAGAAAAGTCAACCGGATGTTAACCTATGTTTAAACAATCTCGGATTTGAATTTTATGGTTCCATTAGCTCCGTTAGGTGATTCTGGACTTAGGAGCGTGTTCGGAATGTAATTTGGAGGTCCGTGGTAGAGTTAGGCTTGAATTGGCGAAATTGGAAATTTGGCGATTTTTGGTCAGCAGTGGAAAATTTGATATCAGGGTCGGAATGGAATTCCAGAAGTTGGAGTAGGTTTGTGGTGTCATTTGTGATGTGTGTGTAAAATTTGAGGTCATTCGGACGTGGTTTGGTAGGTTTCGGCATTGTTTGTGGAATTCGAAAGATTAGAAGTTATTAGGCTTGGATCCGAGGGTAATTTGGTATTTTGATGTTTTTTTGAGAGATTCGAAGGTTCGACTAAGTTTGTATGTTGATATATGACTTGTTGGTATTTTTGGTTGAGGTCCCAAGGGCCTCAAGTGTGTTTCGTCGACGGATTGGTTTTTGGTGTTTGAGAGTTACTGGTGTGAATTCTACTGGTGTGAATTCTGCTGGTGTTTCCGCACCTGCAGAAGAGGAGCCGCAGGTGCGCTTGGGAAGTCGCAAGTACGGGCAGTGCTGGGCTAGGCAGGATGCGCAGGTACGAGATAGTGGTCGCATCTGCGAGCCCGCAGATGTGAGACTTGGGGCGCAGATACGGAAGGGCGGAGTTGGTCAGTTTCCGCAGAAGCGGAGTGTGAGTGCACAGGTGCGCGATCCGCAGGTGCGAAGTTTCTCCACAGATGCGAAACCTGGGTTTCGAAGTGAGTTCCACACCTGCGATGAATTTTTCGCAGGTGCGGTGGCACAGAAGCGAGAATTGGTCTGCATAAATTGCACACTTCGCGAATTTATTCACCATTTTCAGTCGGTTTTGAAGCTTTTGGGAGTGATGTGAAGAGGTATTCAAGAGGATATCAGTGAGGTAAGTTGCTTGAGCCCTAATACTCGTATATATGGTGATTTCCTGTTGTTTAATCATGTAATTAGTGGAAATTAGGGGTGAAAATGAGGGTTTAGGGCTTGGGATTTTTGGAGAGTTTAATTTGGGAATTTGAGGGACCAAATGAGGTCGGATTTTGATAAATTTGGTATGGTTGGACTCTTGAGTGGATAAGCCTTCAAGTTTTATAAGTTTTGTCGGGTTTCGAGACGTGGGCCCAGGGGCCGGGTTTGAGCCAATTTCGGATTTTTAGTCTAAATTGGTAGTTTTTCTTGTGAAATTCATTCCTTTAGCATAAATTGATGGTATTGTACTGATTGTGAATAGATTCAGAGCATTTGGAGGCCGAATCGAGGGGCAAGAGCATCGCGGAGTAGGGATTTGATCGGTTTGAGGTAAGTAACAATTTTAAATCTAGTCCTGAGGGTATGAAACCCCGGATTTCATATCATTTTACTATTTTGGGGTGATGCACATGCTAGGTGACAGGCGTCTGGGCGTGCACCATTGAGGATTGTGACTTGGTCCGTCCCGTATCAACTATAAAGTTGCATTTTTTGTTGAAACTATATGATACTTATGAGTTTTAGAAATGAGTTTCTGTAAATTGGGCGGAATGCCATGTTTGGGCCTTGTGCTGGTGCTGTTTGGACCCTTGAGGGCCTTTTTCTTACTATTCTCTCACTGTTTTCGATTGAAAATCTATATTCAGTCATGGTTATACCTGTTTACTGCATAACTCAGTTTTATTACTCTGTTTTGATGCATATAAATGTTGTTTTGGGTTGAATACCCTGTTGTATTTTACTAAAAGCCCGAGTGGCATGAGAGGTTTATGACTGAGTGAGGCCGAGGGCCTGATTTGTGAGGATATTTATGGGATTGGGCTGCACGCCGCAACATGTTTGATATAGGCCGAGGGCCTGATTGATTTATGCCATGATTTGGCTTGATATAGCGCTTGGGATAAAGGAGCCCCTCCGGAGTCTGTACACACCCCTAGTGAGCGCAGGTACCTACTGAGTGCGAGTGTTGAGTGACTGGGAGGCATGAGTGATTGTGAGGTATACCCGAGAGGCTGTATACGAGTGATTGTGAGGTATGCTCGAGGGGTTGTATACGAGTGATTGTGAGGTTTGCCCGAGGGGTTGTATACGACTGATGTTGCCCGAGGGGCTGATTATGATTTCATCATTTTTGCTCACCTTTGAATTGAGCCTCTGTTTGAAATTGTTGAAAAAATAAATATCTTTAAATGACTTTTACTGGAACTGGGTTAAACGAGATGATTTGATTCAAACACTGATTTTTTTAAGCATGTTGTATTTTACCGAGATTTCATGATATGAACTTTATATGCTTTATTGCTCGTCAATAATACTCAGTCTTTATTTACTGTTGTTACTTACTGAGTTGGCGTACTCACGTTACTCCCTGCACCTTGTGTGCAAATCCAGGTGTAACTGGACACGGTAGCGAGTGTTGACTATTCCGGTTGTAGATTTTCTCGGGGATAGCAAGGTAGCTACCTGGCGATCGCAGCCCTGCTCTTCTCCCTCTTATCTTCCTTTAGTTTTCTTTAGCTATTTTCCAGACTATGTTAGTCTCGATATTGTCAGACAAATTATAGTAGATGTTCATGACTAGTGACACCCCGATGTCGGGCTTTTCTTTTCCACACTTTTGTTTTGATTTGAACTCCTTTACAAAGGTTTTTATGTTAAATAGCCTTAAAATTTTCTTTGAAATGAAAATATCAGTTTGTTTTGGAAATGAGTCGGCTTGCCTAGTTCCATGATAGGCGCCATCACGACAGGGTTAGTTTGGGTCTTAACATAGGGTGATCCAGAGCTATAAGGACAGAAGGAATCACTATATTATTCTTCTACTGGTTCTTGAGAGTAAATTGTATACTTCATTATATCCGGTCGTTAAGGAATGTTGCTAGACGCCACCCTTGATTAGTATATTGATGTGATCAATTTGCTACCGGCTTAGTATTGAACCTATGGGGTCGCACACTATCGAGTGTTCTGATCTTTACTAAAGAATTAATTGCTTTATTATTTGATAATTAAATTAGAGAATTTAATTAGTCAAAAAAATAGTTATTAGTCTAAATGAAATATTATTATATTCTTTGCTAACATAGAGGATATAATTAATATTGTGAACAAATTGAAGTTTTCTATTTGGAATAGAAAACTAAATTATATCTCTTGGTTAAGATATATATGTGATATATATAATTAAAACTTATTTTATATAAAAGATGTTATATAAAATATTAATTAAGAAAGAAGCTTGATGGAAACTTTGTCAAGTGAATTTGGATTCACGTCAAAGTCCACAGGAACATGTCGGCGGCCACAATTCCATTTAGAATGTCATTTAATTTTTTTATATATATAAAAGAAAACTTACTTACGGTTTAGACAAGAATCCAATTTTAATTGTATTGGAAAGTCCACACGGACATGTCGGCAGCCACAATCCCATTTAGAATGGGATTCAATTTTTCAATAATAGCAAACTTACTTTCGATTTAGAATTGTACCAAAAAGGTCACCGCCTATAACATTTCCTTTGATATAGTGGAAAAGGATTTTCAGAGGTTATAAATATGTCCAATTGGCATGATATTCATGGTGAAAAAATAATAGGTTTAAGAAGCCACAAAATTAAGAGAAAAACGTACAAGAACAATTCTCGTCATGCAACTTTGAGTAGTAAGTCTTGAGAAGAAAACCACTTTGTGAAAGTGAGAGTGCAATACAAAGCCAAGAGAGAAAATAATAATACAAGAAAGGTGTTTCTTGTTCTTCTACTTTTGAGTTGAGATTTTTGAGAAACATTTCAACATAATATTTTCATTCAATTTGTTCGTGGGTTCATTGATCAAAGAGTTGATAGCAAGGATCAGTCTCGGTGTGGATACGCATAGAGTCTTCGCACTATCGAAGAAAAATTTGAAACAAGGTTGTCACGACCCAAAACCTCACCTGTCGTGATGGCGCCTATATTAAAATGAGACAAGCCGACAACCTTAATAAAACACAATATCTTTTAAGTTTGAAAACATAATACCTAAATTCAATAGAAAGCCTCACAATTACAGATAAAAACACGCCCAAAATCCGGTGTCACTGAGTACATGAGCATCTAAATAAATACAAAGTCTTACTGATAAAAACACTGTCCGAAAATATAGAACAATACAATAACTGAAAGAAAGAGAGTCAAGGCCGATAGACGCTAGGCAGCTACTTTGATAGTCTCCAATTGATAGCACTCTGAAATTTAGCAGTCGCCATGTCCAAAAGTACCTGGATCTGCACACGAGGTGCAGAGTGTAGTATGAGTACACCCAACTCAATAAGTAACAACATTAACCTCTAGGCTAAAGGTAGTGACGAGCTCCGCAAGTACAGTCCAGTATATAAATAACGGTACAGAAATGTAGGCATGCTTTCAAGTTCAACAGTTAAAAGCAGTACAAGTAAGATAGATCACTACTGCATGATATGAGGAATAAGACATCTCAATGGAAAACCTCGTGTACTCCTGATCACTAATCACTCGGTCACTCAGTACTGTTTATTGCCAATCCAGCCCAGGGATATTCCATCCCGTGTGTATATATATATACACACACACATCGAGTGACAGTCAGTCACTCAGTACCGTATGAGGCCAATCCAGCCCTGGGGCAATTTATCCCCAAGTGTAAATGATTTGGACAAGATCCATATCCAGGGAAATTCATCACAAATATAAATAAGGCAAGTCCATGCCCTGAGAAGTCCACCCCGAATATATAATCATCTACGCTCACTGTGGGGGGTGCAGACTCCAGAGGGGCTCTTTCAGCCCAAGCGTGATATAAAGCCGATGTGGCCTGCCGCAAGCGGGCAGCCCCGGTCCATAGAATAATAATATATATAAAGCCGAAATGGCCTACTGCAGGCGGGCAACCCCGATCCCATAAATATCCTCACAATGGATGAACATGGCTGAGTTAAATACATGGATTATGGGTAGATTTAACATGGAATTAGAGAAATATTTTGGGATTTTTGTTGGAACATCGGGTTTGGTAAAAATGAGATTTTACCACAAAATTGATTATGGAATTGGGAATAAAATATATATTTGAGTTCGTGAGGCCATGGGTATTGTTTATCTTCAAAAAATTTTGGAATCTGGGCACATGGACCCGGGGCTGAATTTTATGATCTTTTGGTTGGGAAATTAGTTTAATAGTTAAATTATGAACTTTTGAGCATATATTGATTAGTTTGTAAAATGTTTGACTAGTTTCAGATTGCTCGGCGTCGTTTGGGGATTTCTAGTGAGGTTAAGAGCCGGATAGTGAACTTAGAAGCAAGGTAAATCTCTTGCCTAACCTTGTAAGAGGGAATTATTCCCTTAGGTGTATTAATTGTTATGTGCTACTTTTTGTGAGAGCTACGGACGCGTGAGGTGACTAGATTTCATACGTAGCTGTATTCATGTTATGTCTGGGTAGACTTAAATTCACATCATGACTTAAATGTGTTATTTGTATTTACCATGTATATTTGACTTCCTTAAATTATTACCGCGACTGAGTCTAGAATAATAGATTGACTGATTCTCTTACTATGGAAATTGAGGAATATTTGATGAACAATAGATTTGTGTCTTTTCAACTCGCATGTATTTTTGCGAGTGAGATAGTTTCTCTATTATAATGGGATAAGGTCATTCGCCGTGGGAGTGTTGTAAATTACTCTTATGGGATCGAGCCATTCGCCTTGATAGTGTTGTAACACTGCTCTTATGGGATCGAGTCGTTCGCCACGGCAATACCGTGTATCACTATTCCTATGGGATCTGGCCGTTCGCCTCAGCAAACTCGTGCTTAATACTTGAGATTTGATTTGGTTTCGATATCAGCTGAGTTGTGCCTTCGAGGCCGGTTATGGAATTTTAGTGATTTCATATTGATCCATGTTTGGAATTTTACTATTAGGTTTATCTGTTTCGTTGCTAGTTGTTGTACTTCATACATGTCTACTTTATGTATTTTATTATTTGACCACTAGTAAGTCTCAAGTCGACCTCTCGTCACTACTTCTGCGAGGTTAGACTAGATACTTACAGGGTACGCATTAATTTATGTACTCACGCTACACTTATGCACTGATTGTGCATGTACTGAGACAGGTACTACCAGTGGTCACACGGGCGCATAGACGCACCTTCACGGAGACTTAGTGGTGAGCTTCTTGCCTTGCTTCGATCTGCAGCACCCGGAGTTTCCCTCTACCTTAGTTATTATTTCTATCTATTTTATTCAGACAATAGTTGTAGTAGTTTTGTATATTCCGGAGATTGCTCATGCACTTGTGATACCGTTTTTTTGTGGCTTCTAGTAGACTTTCACAATTGTACTTGTTGTTATTATCACATCACTTTATGTACCAATCGCACATGTATTATTTGTTTGGTAAAGCAATGCATACGTTTCTATGAGTTTCATGTTTGGTTCCTATTTAATTAATGAAAAATCCTGAATTCAAAGACTAAATTGGATAATTAAAAAGGAGGTTCGTTGTTGGCTAGTCTGACCATAACATTGGGTGCCATGGGGACCTATTATGGGATTTGGTGTAACGACCCGATCGGTCTTTTTGAGCCCTATTGCATCATTTAGCGATTCGAGGCCTTCAGTAGCTTCATTTTAGGTGTTATGACTTGTACGTGTGGTCGGAATTAAATTTCGGGAAGTTACGAGTGGATTTGGAAAGAAAATTCTAAATTTGGAAGCTTTAAGTTGCAAGAGTTGACCAAACTTTGACTTTTGAGTAAATGACCTCGGAATTGGGATTTGAAGGTTCCAACAGGTTCGTATGATGATTTTGGATTTTTGGCGTAGGCCCGGATCGAGTTTTGGATGACCCGAGAGTGTTTCGACGCCTATTGTGGAAGTTGGCATTTTGGAAGAATTTCATAAATTTGGGTTGCGGTGTATTTCATTGTTATCGATGTCCGTTTGGGATTCCAAGTCTGGGAATAGCTCCTTATGGTGATTTTTGACTTAGGAGCGTGTTTGAAATTTTATTTGGAAGTGCATAGTTAAATTAGGCTTGAAATGGCTAAAATAGGAATTTAAGTTGGGAAGTTTGACCGGGGAGTTGACTTTTTGATATCGGGGTCGGAATCCAGTTTCGAATATTTTCATAGCTCCGTTATGTCATTTATGACTTGTGTGTAAATTTTGAGATTAATCGGACTTGATATGATAGGTTTACACATCGAATGTAGAAGTTGAAACTTTTAAGTTTCATTAAGCTTGAATTGGAGTACGATTCATGATTTTGACGTGGTTGGATATGATTTGAGACCTCAAGCATGTTCATGACATGTTTTGGGATAGGTTGGTATGATTGGATTGGGTCCCGGGGGCCTCGAGTTGGTATTGGGTTATTTTTTCCATGTTTTTCTGCTGCTGATGCTGGTTCTGGTGTCTTTCATCGTGAACGCAAGGAGGAGATCGCGTTCGCAAATAAGGATTTGTGGTTGGAGTAAATTACTCATCGCGAACGTGACACAGGGGTCGCTAACACGAAGAAGGAAGGGGAGCTGGGGACCCTAAGCCACTAAGCCTTCGCGAACGCGAACGCGAAGAAAGAAGGGGGCTACTCGCTACCGCAAACGCGAGAGTTTGAACGCGAACATGAAGAGGCAGGGGTCAGAGGCTTCATGAACACGAGCTATCGGTCGCAAAGGCGAAGAAGGGCAGTGTTGGGCAGTGAGTTGTTTTAAACAGGAATTTTGGCCATTTTTACTTCATTTTCGCCATGGGAGCCGATTTTGGAGCTCCATCTTCATCATCTATGTCAAGGTACGTGATTCTCACCTATTGCAAGTTAAATACTTGGATTATATATGGATTTATACATGAAAATTTGTAGAAATATGGGATATTGGAGGAAAAAACCTAGAAATTGATATTTTTTGATTTTATCCACGAAAATGGCTATGGGATTAGATGGAAAGGGTATATTTGAGTTCTTGAGATTATGAGTAACGATTTCTTCCGAAAACTTTCGGAATCCGGACACGTGGGCCAGGGATGAATTTTAGAAATTTTACCATTTTGAGTTGGGTAATTGATTTAATAGTCTAATTTCGAATTATTGAGCATGTATTAATTATTTTATATAACATTTGGATAGTTTTGGATTTTTGGCACCGAATTGGGATTTTTACACGGCATCGTGATCGGAAGTGGGCTTTGAGACAAGGTAAGCCTCTTGTCTAATCTTGTGAGGGGGAATTTACCCCATATGTGATTTAAATTAATAATTGTTCCTAAATATGGGGGCTACGTACGCACGAGGTGACGAGAGTCCGTACATAGCTACTATTTATGCTAAAGTCCGGGAAGTTTAGGACTTAAATCATGAATTACGTGTATAAATTGTATTGTTTACTTAATTAAATTGTTTGAAATATATTATGCATTGTTAGGGAAATATAGTGAGATGGAAATCTCATATATACTTAATTTTCTATTTGAATTAATTTAATTATTAAAAGAAATTGTTCATCCTCTCGAATTAACCTCTAATAATTATACTCTCATTCCGGAGGTACATAAGAAAATGTCCTCCTTTCTTGTGGAGCGGGCCGAACGCCTCAGTAGTATAGATGCATTTGTGGATCGCGCCGCACATCCCTCGGCAGTATACACGACACTCTGGATTGGGGCGTACGACCTCGGCAGAAATCGTGCCTAATAATAATAATTACACAATACCTTGATATTTTAATAGCAGCTTGTGAATTTAATTAATATATTGGAAATTATTGCATTTGAAAGAATTTAATTATTTCTGCTGGTTAAATAAAAACCATTGTTAACTATGTGAATCATGTTGATTTAAATATTCCTATTTTTATTTTATTTATTATTATTGACCCTTAATGAGTGTCAAAGTCGACCATCTCTTCTCTACCTCTTCGAGATTAGGCCCGATACTTACTAGGTACACGTTGTTTATGTACTCATGCTACACTTGCTACACATTTTTATTGTGCAGGTACCTATATGTCTAGCGGCCTTGTGGGCGTAGAAGTGTGGTTAAAATGCAGGGACTTAGGTGAGTTGCATTCTATATTACGATTCGCAGCCAACAGAGTCTCCTTCAGAGTTATTTATATTTTTCCTATCTAATTTGTATTCTGGACAGATGTTGTATTTTATTATCACTCCCTAGTAAATGCTCATGCACTTGTGATACCGGGTTTTGGGAATGGTTATGAATTGTTTAGATATTTAGTTGCTAAAAATATTTATCACTTACTATATGAGTTCTATCTTTATTATTTCATTGAAGAAATTTTGATTTCAAAAATACTAAAATGGGTAGTTAAGTTGAGTATGTATTGTTGGCTTGCATGACAGCGGTGTCCGGCGCCATCATGACCTTTAATGGATTTTTGGGTCGTGACAACATGGTATCAGAGCACTAGGTTCACTTAGGTCTCACGAGTCATGAGCAAGTCTAGTAGAGTCTTGCGGATCGGTACGGAGACGTCTGTACTTATCTTCGAGAGGCTATAGGGCTATTAGGAGAACTTCCCTTCTTGATTTCCTCATCGTGGGATTTAATTCCTTTGAGTCTTATGCCTTTGTTTCTTTCCTATTCAATCTTGTGCGACGTGGAACGCTTGTTGTAGATCGAGAATTGAGGAAATTGTAATGGTACTATAGATGTGGTGCAGGATGTTTCTCCCTGCATAATTGATTGAGCTATTGTCGTCGCCTTGCAGAACGATGTTCTGTCATTTCAGCTCAGTAGCTATATTTCGGATGGTTTTGAGGCTATGCACAGGTTGCAACGACGTTCATGAGTTATTATCTCGCGGAATTGATGTAATGGCGGGGTGCTCTTTTATGCACCGACACAGTGAACAACTTGAAAGAAGGTTATTCTTAGTACATGATGTAGAGGTTTTTCATTTAATCCCAGCAAAGGAAAGGTAATCGTACTATGAATGTTCAGGTTTGGAGTTGATGGAGTAATGAGGCTTGATATTTTCAAGCGTGGTAGAGTTTTCAATTGTGATGTGGTGTCATCACCTTGTTAAATGCGTTAAGGTTCGCCGGTGTCATGGTATACTTTAACTCGCCTTCACGGCGGGGTGTTAGGAATTGGTGTCGGGGAAGCAGTTGTCAGAAATCATGGTGTACAATGGTTCAGGATCAAATCGATGTCCCTAGTGTTGATGGCTCGAGAAGGATGATCTTCGGAGAGGTTTAAAGCTGGTAACGACCTATTAGTTCGAGTGCTACAGAAACGGACTTGGAGTTAAGGCAACAACTGGGCAGCAAACGATGAGGAAGGACATATGGAAGGTATCTTGTGGTGATTACGTTCCTAGAAGGCCAAGTATGATAAACAGAAGTCGAGTAGTTGCTTAAAGGAGAGGGTTTAACCAAAGTGGGAGAGTGGCAAGGTAGCATATGGGTTACGGGGTAGGATAACTACACATCTTGAGGAAAGTTTGGAGTGATTTGGGATTCATGGTGGATAGTGACTAGGTTTACAGACTTAAATTTGAATGTTGTTTGTTATACTGGGGAAGATTAGATGCAACAGAAATGAGTTTGCCTGATGTGAATAGGAATGCAACATGACTTTGGGTTGGGATGTATCGTTGCACCTTTAGTTGATGTCAACGGGGAGTGAACGGACTTGTACAGCTGGTGAACGAGCACGGACTCAGGATGGTTTATTGGTTTCATGGTAATAGTATTCGGTGCAGCATTGTGGGAGGATGTCAGCATGGAATTTCCACATGTGGGATATCTCCTGTGAGCAGGTTAGCGATTGCGTGGTGTTGATGGAGCTTCTACGAAGAATTTTACTGACTATCCAGTAAGAGGTCAAGTATGTGAATGTGGCTAGTGATTAAGAATGTTCATGAAATGTTTAACATAAGATTCCGAGGAATTTGGTGGGTCGATTATGCGAGATTGTGTCAATTGGGGGTAAGTAGTCTTGATGGGTTCCATAGTTATGTAATTGTAGCTTCAATCTAAGTGGGAGAGCCCCACCATCTACAATTGGATTGCATGGTTGCTTATTTGTAAGGTTCTCGTTATTGGTGTATTGGTGGGTCATTTCAACTAAGGAAAGAAAACATCAGTGGTAATTTGAGCAAAGGATTTGAGGAATGTGTGCCATATTTGACCTTATCGATTCATGTTCAGGCTTTGGAAAGACTCAGAGTCTATGCTTCGTGTTGATGTGATGTACAAGGAAGGTGATTCGGCCGGGTGCTTCTTTGAGAGAGTGTTCAATTGCTAGTAGAGCCTTGGAGTTGATTATATTCGGGACCAGGTCGGAATGGGTGACTCTCAACAATGGTCCTAGTGTATTCCAATCGTTAAAGTGCGGTGCCTAAGGATTTCGAGCTTGTATTATGGTTAAGTATCATGCTTTTGCAGCAGATTTTGAAAAGGGTTTGGGGTGTTCTATGTTACCTTCGGTCTGCGGTGTAGCATTGAAGGAATGGGAGAAAATGACTTCGGATTCATAAAGGAAATATCAGAATGGGCGTATCAGTTGAAGATTCGAATGTACGCACAAGGAGGGTATGAGATGGTTTGTGGGATTTTGTTTTAAGACAATGTGGTCTCGTGAAATGGGGTCACTCAGGACGAGTGCAGATTTGGTTCGTTACGTTGGAATGGACCTATTGTTACTATTTCTAAGGCAAGTAGAGAATAAATTGGAAGAAGCGGGGTCAGTTAGTAATGGTTGAATCAGCATGGTTGTGGCAGTGATCAGTTTCTTTAGCATGAAGTTATACATATGGTTGTGGTTGTACTCGTGGGTTTGACAGCCACCATAACTTGATTGATTCGGGAGATATTTAATTCAAACAGTCTTGTTATGTAAATGGATTCCAGAAAAGTCATGGCAGTTTAGATCGCGACTTGAGGTTGGTATATCTCTGCGGTCTGGGAATTTTGTTGCGTATTGCATTGGTTCTTCGGAAATAAGCTAGGTTAAAGGTTTCTAGCCAGTGAAGTGTTTAATTCTACTAGTAGTTCAAGGGTTATTGTGAATACGTGTATTATCGCGTAGCGGCATGATAAGTGCGGTGAGAGGTATGGAATTGGAAGTTGAGGATCGAGGTTGCGGTTTGGTGTTAACAAGAACGTCACAAGCTCGGACGAGTAGAAAAGGACTTAGAGGTTTAAAGCAAGCTGATATTGTCTTCTGCGTCACCTGAGGTCAGTGTTATGTGTAAGAGGCTTTGTGTATTGATTTGCGAATCTTTGATTCTCTTTACAACATTAGTATGGTCGGTGGTATGGATGTGCAGACTTGTTATCTGGTGCGGAAGGTCGTGGGAGCGTATTCCACGGGAAGATTGTATGATTATGACCTATAGTCACTTAATTGATCAGGGATTGAGACCAAGTATGGAGATTGTGATAGTATCGCTAATTTAAGAAATTATGTCTGAAGGGCGCTCTATTCAGTTGGTTGAGAATGGTGAAAGTGTGTTTCGAATTCGATGATTGTTCTTGCGTGTCATAGGAAAATGGTCATTGTGGATCCTTGAGAGATTATTTACCCAAGCGTGATATGATCAAAAATCGGTTTGAGGTCCGTTGATGGGTCCAAATGTGGTTGTATACTCTACACCATCCTGGGAGTGTTCATGCAGCATAACATTCATTACGGAAGAATATTCGGGCGTGGGATGTTAATTTCGTCGCCAGCTATTTCATGTGATACTTTATAGTGCCATGTGGGCTGTTAGAAGGCTTAATTTTTGTACAATGTGTTGAGGTCCCACACAATGGTGGTATTATGTAAGCAGGATGGCTCTCAAGATGTAGATCATATATCGTACCTTAGTTGTGCTTGAGTTTTATAGCGTATGACGCTACCCGTCCTCCCAGGATTCGTATTATGCACTTGGCGTGCTTATGGTTGATATTCAGGCATTCATGAGTATAAGCGTTACGGTTAGAGGTGTGTTTTTCTTAGATTATTACGTGTGGATCGGGTGGCACACCGCCACGGGTAACATAGTTGGATCGGGTGGCACGCCGCCACAGGTATCGTATATGAATTGGGTTACATGCCGAAATAGCGTGATGTTGAACACAGTTCCCTATATCTATTCCTGTGTGTTTTGTCCGAATTTTTATCAGAAAAATTCATGACATTTGTTTTTTCTTCTTCTTTTCAATTGTTAAATTAGTTATGCGGGTTGAGTATCTCTTTCCAGAGTTCATTTTTTCTTATGTATCACATTCGAGTTTGTATCCAGTTGACACATTTATCTGCGTCATACGAGATCTTGGTCAGTGTTTGAGGTGGCTTATTGCCTGTGTAGATTATACTGGGTGAGATGAGACTGTTGGACTTGAAATTAGTGCATTCAGATTTATATAAGGTATATTAAAGAATAAATATTGCTATTCAGTTCAAAATGAGGTAATGGTCCTTGTCAGAAGGAGAAACTCAATAATTTGTTGACTCGGCAGTTGCTTATGAATTTCTACATATTTCTTCCATCGTGGAAGCATTTCAAGAGTTGGAATAGGACTTATATGTATCATGAGATATGTTGTGGACATCAGATTCGTGGAATCTCGGCTATTGTTATCAGGGATGTTATTATGGGCATGTGAATGGTGCGGTGCATGGTCTAAATTCAACAAAGGTATGCAATCCTGTCTTGGTGCATCGTGTAGTGATTGATACGGTGTTCATAGGTTGGAAACAGGCATGGTGGAGAATTCTGGATGTTAGAATTGGCTCTAAGGCTTATTTGCCTAAATGAAGGGGAGAATCTTCAGATTGACTCGAGCTAATGTGCTCAACTGGGTGTGGTAGCACGGGTAGGTGCATGAGGGTTAAATAGTGATTTTGGACAACTCCGGAGCAGTCCTTAGCACATTCGAGGACGAACGTATATTTAAGTGGGATAGAATGTAACGACCCGACCGGTCGTTTTGAGCCCTAGTGCATCATTCAGCGGTTCGAGACCTTGAGTAGCTTCATTTCAGGTGTTATGATTTGTACGTGTGGTTGGAATTAAATTTCGGGAAGTTCGGAGCGGATTTGGAAAGAAAATTCTAAATTTGGAAGCTTTAAGTTGGAAGAGTTGACCAAACTTTGACTTTTGAGTAAACGACCTCGGAATCAGGATTTGAAGGTTCCAACATGTTCGTATGATGATTTTGGATTTTTGACGTAGGTCCGGATCGAGTTTTGGATGACCTGGGAGTGTTTCGGCGCATATTGTGGAAGTTGGCATTTTGGAAGAATTTCATAAATTTGGGTTGCGGTGTATTTCAATGTTATCGATGTCCGTTTGGGATTCTGAGTCTGGTAATAGCTCCGTATGGTGATTTTGACTTAGGAGCGTGCTCGAAAATTTATTTGGAAGTCCGTAGTTAAATTAGGTTTGAAATGGCTAAAATAGGAATTTAAGTTTGGAAGTTTGACCGGGGATTTGACTTTTTGATATCGGGGTTGGAATCCAGTTCTGAAAATTTTCATAGCTCCGTTATGTCATTTATGACTTATGTGCAAATCGGACTTGATTTGATAGGTTTTGGCATCGAATGTAGAAGTTGAAACTTTTAAGTTTCATTAAGCTTGAATTGGAGTACGATTCATAATTTCGACGTTGTTGGATGTGATTTGAGACCTCGAGCAAGTTTGTGTCATGTTTTGGGACAAGTTGGTATGATTGGGCGGGGTCCCGGGGGCCTCGGGTGTGTTTCGGGTTGGTTTCGGGTCATGTTTCCCATGTTTTTCTACTGCCGATGTTGGTTCTGGTGTCCTTCATCGCGAACGCGGGGAGGAGATCGCGTTCGCGAATAAGGATTTGTGGGCTGAAGGAAATTACTCATCGCGAACGCGACACAGGGGTTGCAAACGCGACGAAGGAAGGGGAGCTGGGGACCTTGAGCCATTAAGCCTTCGCAAACACGAAACTTAGAACGCGAACGCGAAGAAAGAAAGGGGCAGCTCGCTACCGCGAATGCGAAGGGGCAAGGTTCAAAGGCTTCGCGAACGTGAGGTATCGGTCGTGAAAGCGAAGAGGAATTTTGGGGCAAAGTCATTTGGCCTTCGCGAACGTGAGGCGTTGGTCGTGAACGCGAAGAAGGGCAGTGCTGGGCAGTGAGTTGTTTTAAACGGGATTTTTGGTCATTTTCACTTCATTTTCACCATGGGAGCCAATTTTGGAGCTCCACCATCATCATCTATGTCAAGGTAAGTGATTCCCACCTATTGCAATTTAAATACTTGGATTATATATGGATTTCGACATGAAAATTTGTAAAAATATAGGATATTGAAGAAAAACCTAGAAATTGGTATTTTTGGATTTTATCCACGAAAATGGGTATGGGATTGGATAGAAATGGTATATTTGAGTTCTTGAGATTATGGGTAACGATTTTCTCCGAAAATATCCGGAATCCGGGCACGTGGGCCCGGGGCAAAATTTAAGAATTTTACCATTTTGAGTTGGGTAATTGATTTAATAGTCTTATTTCGAATTATTGAGTATGTATTAATTATTTTATTTTATTGAGCATGGGATTTTTACACGACATCGTGATCGGCAGTGGGCTTTGAGACAAGGTAAGTCTCTTGTCTAATCTTGTGAGGGAGAATTTACCCCATAGGTGATTTAAATTAATAATTATTGCTAAATATGGGGGCTACGTACGCACGAGGTGACAAGAGTCCGTACGTCGCTACTATTTATGCTAAAGTCCGGGTAGTTTAGGACTTAAATCATGAATTACGTGTATAAATTGTATTCTTTACTTAATTAAATTATTTGAAATATATTGTGCATTGTTAGGGAAATATAGTAAGATGGAAATCTCATATATACTTAATTTTCTGTTTGAATTAATTTAATTATTAAAAGAAATTGTTCATCCTCTTGAATTAACCTCTAATAATTATACTCTCATTCTGGAGGTACATAAGAAAATGTCCTCCTTTCTTGTGGAGTGGGCCGAACGCCTCGGCAGTATAGATGCATCTATGGATCGCGCCGCACTTCCCTCGGCAGTGTACACAACACTCTGGATCGGGCCATATGACCTCGGCAGAAATCGTGCCTAATAATAATAATTACACGATACCTTGATATTTTAATAGCATCTTGTGAATTTAATTAATAGATTGGATATTGTTACATTTGAAAGAATTTAATTATTTCTGCTGGTTAAATAAAAACTATTGTTAACTCTCTAAATCATGTTGATTAAAATATTCCTATTTTTATTTTATTCATTATTATTGACCCTTAGTGAGTGTCAAAGTCGACCATCTTGTCTCTACCTCTTCGAGATTAGGCTCGATACTTACTGGGTACACGTTGTTTACGTACTCATGCTACATTTGCTGCACATTTTTATTGTGCAGGTACATATATGTCTAGCGGCCTTGTGGGCGCAGAGGTATGGTTAAAATGCGGGGACTTAGTTGAGCTGCATTCTATATTACGATCCGCAGCCAACAGAGTCTCCTTCAGAATTATTTATATTTTTTCTGTCTGATTTGTATTCTGGACAGATGCTGTATTTTATTTTCACTCCCTAGTAAATGCTCATGCACTTGTGACACCGGGTTTTTGGAATAGTTATGAATTGTTTAGAAATTTAGTTGCTAAAAATATTTATCACTTACTCTATGAGTTCTATTTTTACTATTTCATTGAAGAAATTTTGATTTCAAAAATTCTAAAATGGGTAGTTAAGTTAAGTATGTATTGTTGGCTTGCCTGACAGCGATGTCCGGCGCCATCACGACCTTTAATGGATTTTTGGGTCGTGACATTTGGGTCATGACACCGTGGCACAAGAATCTTGCTGAGGTACACTAATCTGAAGTCTGGGATAGTACCTCTTGACATGACCTGTCCCTCCACACTCAAATCACTCTCTCAGTTGTTGTGGCTATTGAAGTTGAGACTGACCCTGACAGCCAGAATAACCACTGTGATAGCTCTGTAGAGTGTGCATTGATAGAGGCTAAAGGTGTACTAAATGCTGGCTTCTCAAGACGAGACCCATAAGAACCATGGTTACTCGAAGCGTCATGTGCTACCTGAAGAACCTACTGAATCGTCCTGTGAGATGGGCCTCTACCAGACGAACCTCTGCCTCCCGATAAGGCCCCACTAAACCCACCAAAATGACAAGGCCTCTTCTCAAATACCGCCTCTCTACTCTGACCATGAATCATCTCGATCTATCTAGCAATCTCTACTGCCCGCTGGAAAATAATATCATCCCCAGTCTCCTTGGCCATCTGTAGCATGATACCGGAAGTAAGACCATCAATGAATCTTCTCACTCTCTCCATCTCAGTAGGAAGAAAGACAACTGCATGACGAGCTAAATACACAAATATGGTCTCCTACTGGGTAACAGTCATGTTACCCTGCTGAAGGCGCTTAAACTGCCTGCGGTACTCCTCTCTCAGAGTGAAACGAATGAACTTCTCCAAAAATAGCTGCAAAAACTGATCCCAAGTGAGTGGCGGTGAACCTGCTGCTCTGCCTCATTCATAATCCTGCCACCACCTCTTGGCAGAACCGGTCATCTGAAACATTGCCAAGTCGACTCCATTGGACTCCACAATACCCATGTTGTGCAACACCTCGTGGCAATGGTCCAAATAATTCTATGGGTCCTCAGAAGGTGTACCACCAAAATGAATAAGAAAGAGTTTGGTGAACTTATCCAACCGCATGAATCCCTCAGAAGACATCGCGGGCCTCTACCCGGGTTATGTAGCAATAACGGGCTGAACTACTCTAACTACTGGAATAGCCGGCGTATGATATATGAGAGTCATCTACTCCAGAGTGTGATAGGCGGGAGTATTATCTCCTCCCCCCAGCCTGAGAGATAGTTGGTGCCATAGGAAATACTCCGGCCTGGGCCACACTCTCCATAAGGCCCACTAAATGGACTAGGGCGTCTTGAAATACGGGAGTAGCAATAAATCCCTGTGGCACATGAGTGGGTCCGACTGGTGCAGTCTGAATAGGGATCTCTTCTTTATGCTCGATCTGAGGCTTCGTAACGGGTGCTGCTACACTTTCTCTAGGTTGAGCTCTGCCTCTGCCTCTGCCTCAACCTCTACCTCGGCCCCGGCCCCTACCCCTAGTAGTGGCTGGAACAGAGGGGCTCTAGCTCCTGCCCGACTGTAGATGTTGTGCATTTTCTCACCATCTGCGACAGACCAGAATAGAATGGTTCAAACTTCAATAATAGAATAAACTCGCACGATAGAGATGGAAGGAAGTGAAATTTTGCCAAAGCCGTATAGCCTCTAGAAGAGAAGTATAGACGTCTCTGTACCGATCCTCCAGCTTCTACTAAACTTGCTCATGACTCATGAGACCTAGGCAACCTAGTGCTCTGATACCAACTTGTAATAACCCGGAATCCTAACCTTGGGGCCATGATTGCGCCTAACATTTCACTTGTTAGGCAAGCCAACTTTAGCGAATTACTTAACTAGTTTTAACAATTTAAATCAAAATATTATTAATAATAAACTGTGATAGTCTAAAAAAGATATGATAAATACCATGTAGCGTAGACTAAACATATACCAAAAATCTGGAGTCACGAATACATGATCATCTAGCGTACTACAGATAAAGTCATAACAAAATACAACTGTTTGAAATAAGGTAAACAGTAAAGACATAATGGAAGGGGACTTCAGGGACTGCGAACGCCAACAGCTCTATCTCAAGTCTCCTCCTAATAGCCGGCCCGGGCAAGATCTCCTCTACACGTCGTTGGGACCAATGTCGGTATCTGCACAAGAAGTACAGAAGTGTAGCATGAGTACAACCGACCCTTGTACTCTGTAAGTGTAAGCCTAACCTCGACAAAGTAGTGGCGAGGCTATGACAAGACACTCACGATAAACCTGTACAAAACAATAATAGCAGAAACATGAATAAAAATAAAATGGTAAAGTCAAATAACTGGACCGTAGGTCAACTACCAAAGGGCCATAGAACAATAAAATTCCAAATCTCTTATCACAATACCGTGGACAATCTCTACAACCACAAACAACTTACAACACATCAAATATGTTGTAGCGCGCAACCCGATCCCGCCTTATCATCATCTGTTCATATCATATTTCGTCCTTATTTCTTCATATCATATCATTTCAATGCCATTGCGGTGCGCAATTTGATCCTAATAATTTCAATTTATTTCAATATCGTTGCGGTGCACAACCCGATCCACCAATATCAAATTAGCAACATAAACAACTCAACACCAATATTCACGAAATATCAACATAAAAGAAGATGAAACGTACAGAACATTAAAGAACTACCAATACATCAGAGAATATCTAACACCCCGAAATCTCAAACCTTATTGATTCATCAGTACAAGAATGGATAAACGACTTACATAAGCAAAATAACATAATAGGGAGCATCAAGTAATATAAGGACAATAAATTGAGTGAGAAATGAACAAGTAAGTAGGAACAAGTACCAGGTAAGCAGATATTGAGAATATACATTTAAGGCAAGTAGGAACAAGTACCAGGTAAGCAGATATTGAGTGAGAAATGAACAAACTAAAGCAAGTAACAATTAAATAGCAATTAACAAGTATAACATAGATGTCGAGTAAGAACATATAACAATTAAAGCATATAACAAGAGATAACATGAAATAAATGAATACATAGAAATAAATAGCCCAATCTCACATTCTAAATCCATGCCGGCGCATATACACTCATCACCTCGCATATACACCATTTACCCACATAATTCACATGACAAATAGTTCAACAAGTCCTAATTCCCTCAAGTCAAGGTTAGACACAACACTTACCTCTTTCCACAATCAAATCAATACTCAACCACGACCTTTCCTTTAGAATTAGCCTCTGAACCAGCCAAATCTAGTCAAATATAGTTCAAATAATCCAAAATAAGCTTTACAAACTATCCACAAGTGAAAAAGATTTGATCTTTAATGAAATTTAGAAAAGTCAACAAAAGTCAACCCCAGGCCCGCTTGGTCAAAACCCGAAATTCGGACAAAAATTCGATTACCCATTCAGCCCCGAGCCCGATTATGTAATTTATTTTGAAATCTGATCTCAATTTGAGGTCTAAATCTCAATTTTGCAAAATCTTAATTTCTACTCAAAACCTCTAATTTCTACCATGAAATTCATAGATTAAAGGTTAAAATCAATGGGTGATTATGAAAATACATCAAAACTAGTTAAAAATCACTAACCAATGAAGTGGGGATGAAATTTCTCCTCAAAATTGCCTCTAGGCCGAGCTCTAGCTTTCAAAATGGGGGGAAATAGTCAAATTTGCGAAGCACCTGACGCGTTCGTGATGCACTGGCCAATTGGCCTTCACGTTCGCGAGGTTCTCTTCGCGTTCGTGAAGGCTTAATTCCCCGCATGCTTTCGCGTTCACAAAACGAGGTCCGCGTTCGCGAAGAGGAACCACATGCCCTCTTCAGGTACACTACTCACGAAACCAGGTCCGAGATGCCTGTCGTGTTCGCCAAGGGTAAGCCCCCTATTGCGTTGCGTTCGTGACCTGCTCCTCGAGTTTGTGAAGAACAACCAGAACAGCCCCAAGTTTCCCCTTCACGATTGCGAAGCATAATACACCAGAAACAACTGTCCTACAAGTTCAAAATAATCTGAAACTCACCCGAGCCTCTCGGGCTCCAAACCAAACATGCACACGAGTGTAATAACATCATACGAACTCGCTCGCGTGATCAAAACACCAAAATAACATCTAGAACCACGAATTAGACATCAAAACGCATGAAATTCAAAAGAAAACTTAAGAACCTCTAAAATCATAACCAAACATCTGAATCCTATCAAACCAACTCCGAATTGCACCAAATTTTGTATACAAGTTTCATTTTTAGTGTCCCTTATTATTTTTATTGCATTTTTAGTGTCCTTATTATTTTTATTTAATTTCATTTATAATTTAGTCAAATGTAAAAGCTTTTTCATAATATTCTTTTTGTAGTGAAATTAATCTAATTATTTCTTTTAAGCTTTCTAATATATATTCTATATATTCTATATCTTGGGTTCTTTGGTATTCTTCTATATTAGTTTTTACTAAATTTGTTAGTAGTTTTATGCTGTCGGTAGTTTGTTGCCAATATTGTAGGTATATATTATTCATTATGTGTTATCAGAATAT
Organism: Nicotiana tomentosiformis; assembly: GCF_000390325.3. Taxonomy (NCBI): domain Eukaryota; kingdom Viridiplantae; phylum Streptophyta; class Magnoliopsida; order Solanales; family Solanaceae; genus Nicotiana; species Nicotiana tomentosiformis. Next base: position 134,585,757 of record NC_090816.1, read on the forward strand.
AGATCTAATTCATATAAGTCTATTTCTGGTATAATTAATTCTGTCCAATTTTGATCCATTATTTCTATTATTTCAAAAGTAAGTAATTTCTCATAGATTATTCTTCTTACATCATTATCAATATTTTTTAGTATATATAGTATAAGTATCTTATAACTAAGATCATCATCTATTAAGTAGGTGTTCATTTTATCATATGATTTGCTAAACATATTCCTTTTAATCTCTATGTCTATTATCCTTATTCATCATATTATAATAAGTTATTTGGTCATCTTTTCTGGTCACTACCATGATTTTCTGCTTCAATCAGTTACCCTAACAGCGCTTCAACTTTGTTTACTCCCCTAAACGGCCTCTCTGCCTACCAGTTTCAACCTTAGGATGCATAGCCTGGGCTTACCTACTCTTAGCATATTTTCATGGCAAACTTTCTCAAGATGATTTCTATAACAGTACTATTATATGATGGATAATTATAATTTACATATTAGAGATTATCAGGAATATAATAATTTAGCTACTCATAATTATAATATGACATACCTGTTTTTGTAGGTTCTTGATATCTCCTTGTTGATCCATAGCTTTCATATCTTCTTGTTGATCCATAGCTTTCCTGTATTTATTTTTAAGTATATCTAGAGAAGAGTAAGAGAAGAGAGAAGCATTTGGATGCCTGAAGATGCAGCCTATTTTTTATTCATAATCGAAAGGCTATTTAAAGATTACAAAAATGACTCTTACTATTCATGAATGACCTTTACTGTTCATGAAACTGACTCTTACTATTCATGAACGACCTTTACTGTTCATGAAACTGACTCTTACTATTCATAAAGTAAAGAACTAACTATTTACTTTACGACTTTTACAAAAAACAAAATAACATTATTTAAAAAAGAAAAGAATCTAATAAATCTTTTACTCTATCTTGTCTGCCATAGTTTTTGTCGTCTAGTTTGTCGTCTTCTTCTCGATTATTCCAGTTGTATGTCTGGAACAATGTTATCTTCTCCTTTGCATTTTGAGCATATGTGGTCTGGATATTTGTGACTGATTAACTTGCAATATCTTGTTAATAGTTCTGGAGAGATGAAATTCGTCCTTATAGCTCTTGTAGTTGTAGGTTGTTCTGGCTTTAAAAGACTTAAGACCCATTGCATTAATTCTTTTATATATGTTGTCTATGTATGTACGGGTTATATGGTTGTATGTCTTTTTGGTTTGGTTCAGACTTTCTTTGTAGGTGTTTGTTTGTGGTGGTAGGAATATTTCGTTCTGGGTATTTTTGATTTTCTGTGTGAATGGTTTTGAAAATAGATTGTTCATATTTATATTTGTGTATTTGGGTTTAATTTCTTCCTTCTTCTTTGCAGATGTACTACTAGCTGTGCTGCTTCCTGCAACTGCATTTAACAAACTGTTATGAGTTTTTAGGTGTTTCTCAACGTCACCTTCTAGCTCTGGAATTTTAGAGACTTCCGATCGTCTTATCTCCGCATTTTTTGAGTCATGCTGCTGACTATTAGCTGTTTTCTTTATTATCTGTATCTCTTCATCCATACTTTCTACTTTCTTACAAAGTGTAGTCATGGCTAAGAGTAGATTTTCCATTGTATTATCTGGTTCAGTTTGGGTAGCTTTGTCTTGACAAGTAATCTGCAACAACATTCTTGTTAGTAGTGATTATTTCAATTGTAAATGTAAAGTTTAATATATTTAATACCAGTCTGCGTATTTCTTTTGTTGTAACTGAATCTTGTACTTTTTTGGTTATCCACCATTTTACTTGGGTATTATCTGTTCTTACAATAAATCTGTTGTAAACTATATATGGTTCAAATGCTAATAAATATTTATATAATACAAATAATTCTTTTCTATTTATTTTCCATTTTTCTTGTGGTTCAGTATAAGATCCTGAATAATACCTGCAATGATGTTCTATTTTTTCTTTATCATATTTATATTTAAGAACTCCTCCATAACTATGATTACTCGAATCTGTTTCTACAATATAAGTAAATTTCTTATTTTCATCTGGGAAGTATAATTTTGGTAGTTTCTTACACAATATTTTAATCTTCCTTATTTGTTCCTTATCTTTTTCATCGAACCCATATTCTACATCCTTTTTTAGTTTTTTCTGTAAAGGTTTTAGGTTTTCTGCTAATTTAGGTATATATTCTCTTACTTGGTTTACTAATCCTAAAAATGATTGTAATTTCTTTTTTGTATCTATGTTTTCATCAAGATTGATTATTTTTTGTACTATGTGTGTTTGCATTTTTATTCCATTTTTATCTATTTGTATTCCTAAAAATTCTATCTGATTCTTCATAATTTCTGCTTTGGTTTTGCTTAAGCTTATACCAGAGTTTTCTATAATATGTATGAATTTTTTTAATAATTTTATATGTTCATCTTGTGTTCTTGAATATAGTAATATATCATCTATATATACTATACAATTCTCTAGTTGGTTAAAATAATTATCCATAAAATGTTGGTATCTTCCTGGTGCATTTTTATATCCAAATGGTAAAATATTCCATTCATAAAATCCTTGTGGCACTGTAAATGCTGTTAGTTTTTTAGATTCATCTTCTAGTTTTAGATGGTAAAATCCTGATTTACAGTCAAATTTATTAAAGTAATTATATCCTTGGATTTGTCTTATTTTTAATATCTTGTTAGGTATTGGGTAATTATATATTTTAGTTTTTGTATTTAAATTTCGGTAATCTATAACCATTCTGCTTTTTCCTCTTTTTTGAAGAGGATTGAAAATAAAAATAATTTCGGTAAAAATAAATTTCGGTAATCTATAACCATTCTGCTATAGATTTCCTCTTTTTCGGTAATCTATAGCTCTGATACCAAGATGGATTGAAAATAAAAATAATATTTTCAAATTTAGGCAGAAGATATAAAAAAATAGGAGATCAATTATACCTAATGATAGAAAAGGAAACAGCAAGATTAGAAGATAGCTTGACAGCTATGACAAGAATAAGTAAAATAAATGAAGAAATTGATAAGAAAAAAGAAATTGAAATTATCAAAAATCAAGCAAACAGGGAAATACAACAATTAGAAGAAACTAAAAACACAAAAATTATAGCATTAGAAAAAGAATTAAACATGTTAAAAGCACTATATGAAAACAAGCAAAGAGAGAAAAATAAAGAAATACAATTAACAGATGAGATAAATAAATTTAAACAAATATTACAACCAGAAGAAATTCCCAGAATTGAAGAAATAGATAACAATATAGACGACCAAAAGTCAGAATCAAGTGAAATAAGTGAAACATATACAGAATTTTTAAAAAATATAGAAAAAATAAAAAAATGTAGAAATAAATACAGGAGATGTAAATATGGAAGAAAAACCTAGTACATCAGGTGTAAAAAATCCAAAAGGAATAAACCCAAATTATTATACGGTTAGCTATGAACAATTTGATAGAAATAATACGCTATGGGATAGTAGATTAAATAGAAAATGGACACCAAAACTAACATCTGATAACCATAAAGTCAACCTACGGTCAAACCAAGGAAATTTCAAAATTTTCTAATTGCTAACTTTCGGCAAAATAAGTAAAATCAACCTAGGGACCTCCGAGTTTATTTCCGGGCATATGCTCAAGTCCAAAATCACAATACGAACCTACCAAAATTATCAAAATATTGATCCGCGATCGTTTACCCAAAATGTTGACTGTAGTCAACTCAAGTTGTTTCTAAAGCCAAAAATCACATTTTTTTCAAATTTTTTAAGCAAAAACTTTCCGGCAAAAGACACGGACCATGCACACAAATCAAGCATTACCAAGCAAAGCTAGTGGAGGACTCAAAACACAAAAGTAGGGGCTGGTACTAAAAACGACCTATCGGGTCGTCACAGTTATAGCTACCCACCCTACCCACGTCGATCATCTAATGAACTCAACCACTTTCTCAAACAAGAGTTGTTTAAGCAAATCGATTATTTATTTAAACAACTCAATTAGTTATTTAAACAACTACAAAAGTTATCTAAGCAAATCAATTATTTGTTTAAACAACTAGCAAAGTTATTTAAGCGACTTAATTAGCAGTTGTTTAGTTCAATTACTTTTTGACCTTATTTGTATGTGATTTTTGTGTATCTTTTTTTTTTTTGAAACAGAATATATCATTGATTCGCACTAATCATAGATTTTAAAAGGTAATAACCAGTTAGAAGGAGTCTTCTATGTGGGAATGTATATAATTTGTAAAAAAGATACATTTAGTTTTGATACTTAGTAAAACATAGTAAAATAGGGTAAATGGTTTGTAATATAGTACATATTACTAAAGTTTGTAATAGTTTCCAGGGTAAAAAATCCCTAAAAAATAATTAAAAAAGATCTTGTTTTGCACGTAGTAGCTTTCTGCTAATTTGTCCCATTTTCTGACCTTTGTAACAGCAAAATTCATCCTAGCTGGTTCCGTCAAACAAGACCAATATGAGGAAAACATTGCCCTGCGTAATCCCTGACTTTTAGTGATGCAATTCTTTCTAGCATTTCTTTTTTGGGTTAATCGTCTTCTTTTTATAACGAAAGAAAGAACATGGAAAGGGGAAAGAGAAAAATTTCCGTTTAATGAAATCAAAACATATATAACCATCCAACGCGCAAAAGACAAACTTAAACCACCTAACACGCAAATGAAGGTAGAAAAAATCAAATAGGAATTGGCAAAATCTTAACGTCATAAAACAGAGTTTTGGAAAATTGAATAAGAAGTTGACTCAGTTATTACCTAATTTATGCCAACGTGTAAATCATTGGTACCATTTAAAATTGAAAATGCCACTGCGTATCCTTATACGAAAAGTAGAAAATATTGGATCTCACACTCTATTTTCCCATCTTTCTGCCATGGCCAATTTAACAATTACTTTCATGTTCTTGATGCTTCCAATGCTATTTGCAGCTGTTGAAGTTGGAGCACAGAAGCAACCCTCCAACATAACCTTAGGTTCTATTCTTTATCCAAACCGAAATCCGAGTTCTTGGCTATCTTCTTCAGGCCATTTTGCATTTGGTTTCTACTCAATAGGGGATGGATTTCAAGTTGGCATATGGTTCGAAAAAACTGTCGTTTGGACTGCTAGTAGAGATGATCCTCCAGTTCATTCGGATGGATACCTCGAGTTTACAAAAGAAGGTAAACTTATTCTATGGACAAAGCAGAACATGAAAGTCATTGCAGAATCTCCAAAGCCAGTAACTTCAGCTTCCATGCTTGATTCTGGTAACTTTGTTATCTATAATAAAACAGATGTCGTTTGGGAAAGTTTTGATTATCCAACGGACACCCTCCTCGTTGGCCAGCGCCTGATATCGGGCCACAGCCTTGTCTCTAGTGTCAGTGAAATTGATCATTCAATTGGGAGATTTTATTTGAGTATGCAGGCTGATGGGAACCTTGTTGCATATCCAACCAATTACATAAATAGACCTGAGGCTTCCTACTGGGCTTTCATGTTACAAAGTAGAGGCGAATTCGGTGAAGTTGATTCAGTTTTTGTGAGTCTTACTCCAAGAGGACAACTGTTTAGAAATGCTTCTAATGATTTTGGTTTTCAAGTGAATGAAATAGCAAATAGCTCAACTCGAACACCAAATAAGACAGTGATTTATCGCGCTACTCTTGATCCTGATGGTATTTTTAGGCTTTATACACACAGTTTTGAAGGCAGAGATGAATCGAGCTTGGAAATCAATTGGTCATCGCTAGAAAATCAATGCCAAGCCAGGGGATTCTGTGGTGTAAACAGTTATTGTACTGCAAGAAATGGCAGCAGCACAGGTGCTTGTTCTTGCTTACCAGGATTTTTATATGTCAACCATGAAATGAAATTCCAAGGGTGCTATCGGGGATTTGTTTATGAAGAGTCTTGTGGAAGCAGCAACTCTACAGTATTGGCCTACAATCTCACCATGATTCAACACTTGAAACTTGGAGGATATCCATTTTCTCAGGTTTCAATCGTAGAGCAGGATTGCAGAAAATCTTGCTTGGAGGATTGTACTTGTTGGGCTACTCAATATGTGAATGGAGTTTGCAGCAAATTCAAGCTTCCACTAATCTATTCAACACTTGATCCAACTGATCAGTCTGTCAAGGCTTTTGTCAAGCAGAGCTACAATATTTCCCAAATTGCAGGTCACACTGTTCCCAATCCTGGAAAAGCTGGGAATAGAAATAAAAGCCGGAAAGAGATAATCTTGATTCTATCCCTGGCTCTTGGCTCCGTAGCATTTCTGCTTACGGTTGTTGCAATTTGCAGTTATCTTTTCTACAGAAGCAATGAGGGCCAATATCAAAAACTGTTGGAAAATCCATATTTGGGGCCTAACGAAGAGTTCACTCTTCGATCATTTTCTTACAGCGAGCTTGAAAAAGCCACTGAACATTTCAAGGAAGAGATAAGGCATGGTTCGTTTGGAAACCTCTATAAAGGAATTTTATCAGAAGGTAACAGAACGATTGCTGTAAAACGACTGGAGAAGATGGGTGATGAAGCAGAAAGGGAGTTTAAAGCAGAAATGACAGCAATTGGGCAAGCTCGTCACAAAAACTTGGTTCATTTGCTTGGTTTTTGCTTGGAGGGATCTGAAAAGATTCTTGTATACGAGTACACGAGCAATGGATCACTTGCAGATATCCTATTTAATTCTGAAACAAGACCTTCTTGGGAGCAAAGGATGAGGCTTGCACTTGACATATCAAGGGGAATACTTTATTTGCATGAAGAATGTGAGACTTGCATAATTCACTGCAACATAAAGCCACACAATATCCTTGTAGATGACTTGTGGACGGCTAAAATCTCTGATTTTGGGCTAGCAAAGTTTCTGGTTCCTAATCAAGTAGGGAACCAACTTCAGCTCAAAACAAGAGGGTATTTGGCACCAGAGTTGCAGAATAGCGCCACGATCTCTGACAAGGTAGATGTTTATAGCTATGGAGTGATGCTCTTGGAGATCATATGCTGTAGAAGTAATATGGATGTCAATGTCTCAACTGAGGATGAGATCTTTCTTCCTACTTGGGTACACAAATGCTTTGTCGAAAATGATCTCAAAAAGCTAGTGGGAGATGAGGAAGTAGATGTGAAGTCCTTAGAGAGGACGGTGAAGGTTGGTTTGTTATGCATTCATGATAATCCTGATCTACGCCCTTCTATGAGGAATGTGGTTCTCATGTTAGAAGGAATTATGGACATACCATTTTTAGCATACACAAACATTGTTTAGGTTTCTTATGTCTTCTGTATATTGTAACATACTGGTGTATAATGAAGCATAAATTTTACTTTGTAATAGAATGTCAAGCATTTTATTTATGTGAACCAAAACCAGTTTGAACGTGGCGCTTTGTTGCAAAATATGTTCTTACTTCTAACTTCTTTTATCTTGGTCTTCATATTAGACCTTTGTACTTTGATTGTAAACAAGGGAAAGGAAAACAAAAGAACGAAAAATGAAAATAGAGAATTTAGAAACAATATTTTCTACTAATATGGACCAAAGGGAGTAGTTAAAGTTTCTTTCTTTGTAGTCCTTTTCAGCCTTTGTTTTCAAAGTTAGAATTCTTACGCATGGAAAGTTTAAAGATATAATTAATTGTCCTTTTCTCAGGTCTTTCATCAGACTTTTCTCAGGGAAGACTTTTTGATTAAAATATTTCTCTGCTTGTTTAAAGTTTTCTATTGATGCTAACCCATTAAGAAGACCTAATGGTTGACTTGACCAAGTAATATTCCCAGTTTCTTCTTGGATATTTCTTGAGAAGAGATTTTCTGGTTGTCTTTGTTGTTTCTCTAGTTTTCTTTTTTACATATACTTTTTCTTTTTCTTATTTTGTCAAGGATGGGGTTAAAACCATGTTAAGAGTTAAAAATTGTGCTGCTTTCTCTCACTTCAATATCATGTCTCTATATTTCTTCCTTTTATTGTATGTGATCTTTGGATCAGCTAGAGCTCAATCAAAGCCACCTAATACAATAGGATTAGGATCTTCTATTCATCCCACTACTCAGCCTACAGCGTGGTACTCAGCTTCTGGTCATTTCGCCTTTGGTTTTTATCCGCAAGGAAGTGGTTACAAGGTAGGAATTTGGCTAGTGGGAGGCTCCAATAACAATGATACTATTGTCTGGACCGCGTTTCGTGATGATCCAGAAATATCTGCAGATTCCACCTTGGCCTTTATTGATGGAATTGTAGTTCTGAAAACAAGTAATGAGGATAAGACTATTGCTAGTTCATCAAAATCTGCATATTATGCCAACTTGCTTGATAATGGTAACTTTGTGCTTTACAACCAAGATCATGAGTCTATTTACGAGAGTTTCAGTTCTCCTGGTGATACAATTTTAGGTGACCAGATTCTAGCTAATGGGGGTAAATTGATTTCTAGTTTCTCCTCCACAAATCATTCCTCAGGGAGATTTCGCCTCGTGATGCAGGATGACGGGAACCTTGTTGCATACCCCAAAAATTTGAATGGGGCAGTGGATGCCTATTGGGCTTCACAGGTCTATTGCTCTGGTTGCAGAAATCATCTGCTTCTTAACAGTACAGGCATCTTATTGGTGATCAATGACACAGATTCTTCTGTAATTCGACGATTATATAGTCCACTTATGCAGAAGAACAGAGCTATTTATCGGGCTACACTCGATCATGATGGAAATTTTCGACTCTATTCTCATGAATTCGACTCCAATGGTAATTCCAAAATATGGTTGGAGTGGGAGGCGATCGATGATCTCTGTCTAGTGAAGGGATTCTGTGGCCTTAACAGCTTTTGTGTTACAAGTCACAATGTACACTCTTGTATGTGTCTACCAGGATCATACTTGAAAGAGAATGATCCAGGCTTTGGTGATTGTCAAAGGAACTTCACTAGAGGAAAGTGCATTCATGGCAAAGAAGATTCAAGTGTCTACAAGATTACTACTACGACCAATCTTACTTGGGAGGATCCTCCTTACTTTGCTACATCATTTCTAGGAAAAGAAGATTGTGGCAAATCTTGTTTTGAGGACTGTGATTGTGATGCTGCCCTCTTCGACGAAATTGGCCAATGTATGAAACATAAGCTGCCTTTGAGGTATGTCAAAGGCGCACCTGAAGGATCTCGCACTGCTTTTTTCAAAGTCAGCAATATAGTCGTGCAAAATGCAATAACAGATTCAGTGAAGCCACCATGGGTAGTGATCTTGGTTTTATCAATAAGTTTCGTTCTGTATTCAGGTACTGCTCTTGCATTTTCAGGATTTTATGTCTTCAAATTCAGGATAATAAAGTACAGGAAGCTATTGCAGACAGGAACCACAGGATTAACAAAAGACTTCATACTCAGAACTTGCTCTTACAGAGAGCTAAAACAGGCAACTGATGGTTTCAAAGAAGAGTTGGGAAAGGGTGCCTTCGGTGCAGTTTATAAAGGGAGCTTCAACAAAGGTAAAAACCTTGTGGCGGTGAAGAGGCTAGAGAAGGTAGTCGATGAAGGTGAAAGGGAATTCAGAGCAGAAATGAAGGCCATTGGCAGAACTCGACACAGGAACTTGGTTCGATTGCTCGGATATTGTGCTGAAGGCTCAAAAAGAGCTCTAGTTTATGAATATATGAGCAATGGTTGCCTAGCAAATCTCTTGTTCCGAGGAGCTACTTGCCCAGATTGGAACTTAAGAGTAAATATTGCACTAGATGTTGCCAGGGGAATCCTTTACCTCCACGAAGAATGTGAAGCTCCAATCATCCACTGTGATATAAAACCACAAAACATCTTACTCGACGAGTTCTTGACAGCTAAAATCTCAGATTTCGGGTTGGCCAAACTACTAATGCCTGATCAAACAAGAACATTCACTGGCATAAGAGGAACTAGAGGGTATTTGGCACCAGAATGGCAAACAAATGCTCCTATCTCTGTCAAAGTAGATGTCTACAGTTATGGTACTGTATTGCTAGAAATCATTTGCTGCAGAAGAAACATTGAAGTGTATGTGACTAAAATAGAAGAAATCCAGCTTTCTAAATGGGCATATAGTTGCCTTCTAGAAAGTGAATTAGACAAGCTTGTTGGAAGTGAAGAAGTAGACAAGAATCACTTGGAGAGAATGATCTCAGTGGCGATCTGGTGCATTCAGGACGAACCAGCTCTTCGTCCTCCCATGAAACAAGTATTACAGATGCTACAGGGAATTATTGATATTCCAGTTCCTCCATGTCCAAGTAGCAGCAGTTAATTTCATGTAAAATCACCAGTTTTAACTTGTATGCATGATTGTTTGTTTGGTTTACTTTTGTTTTCTTCAATAATATCTTTTGTTGGATTCACTTTCCTCTTAAAGCTGCAAGTATTGGGAAATTTCTGCAATAATTGCAAATGAGAATAGTAAGTTCTACCTTAGTTCACATTGTGCTTGAATGAGTGAATAGAAGAAAGAAAGAACATTATAAAGGTCAAGTTCTCGAATTTGAATCAAAGAAGGGAAGTGGCCATGAATAAATGCCTTTCTTCTGATTAAACATTTAAGAGAAGGCAAGAAAGGTGGAAAACAACATTTTTCTTATACAGTAGAACACATTAGTGGTAGTGAAAATGGAGATGAAGGTAAATATGACTCACCTATCTGAATGCTTTCAACTGATAGGGACTTCAGTACCACCTCTGCTTGGAGAGCTCACAGAAAGGACAGAAATGCATAATATGAAACTATCAGAAGGATTTGGCACAAAACAAGCTAACTATTGATGACAGAATAAGTAGCTTATTGTATAAGGGTAAACCTTAGACCACTAAACACCCCGATTTCCCGGTGAGACAAACGGAGCAGGAACGTGACCGCAATGAATCAGAGTCAGAGCGAGGAGCCCCTCGTATCGGGTCTCGGGCAAAACACCTGCCCTCAGGGGTATCAGGGCCATGTCCTCCGGGTTTGGTTTGAGGATCAAGACTTCGGGGAGCATAGCCAAACAGCTGCACACAACTAACAAAGGGCCGTGATGTCCGTGCCCAACCGGATATCACGGCGTGGATCTCGGCCTGTATCGGCAGAAAATCAGTGATTTGAGAAACAGAAGATTTTTACGTTTCTTAGAATTGTACTTAGGGTAAAATTCTTCTACTATATGAAAGGGAAGCTTATTATTCATGAAAGACATTGTAACACGCATACCAATGCAATTTATTTCAATTCTCTTTGTTGTTCAAAGTTTTTATTTTTGTTCTTAAGTTCTTCATAAGCGCAAGCTTGGAATCGAAGGCAGGTTCCTCATTGAGCCTTTAACCGAGCTCGGAATCATCCTTATCATTGGTTTGGATATTTATTGCATCTTTCATTTGCTTAATCTAATGTTATTAATCACTTGTATTGAATTAATCTACCTATCCTTAAAACCACATATCAATTCAATTGTTATCCATTTTTTAGGGTAAACACTTATATAAGCAAAAACGGAAAGAAAAAAAAATGGATAGATTTTTACAATGGTAATACTTCATGTACAATTTACAGATTCAACAACAGTTAAGAAACGTCATATTCTTATCAAAATCTGCATTTATCGTTTTCAACAAATGCGACGGTTATCCTCGTGTAGCAGGTTCAAAATTTTAGGAACCTGTATGGTAGCATGACTGCCCCATGTTTGATTCTGAAATGAAGGAAAATTTATTGTATTAAATCTCTAAATGCTCTCTACAATTTTCCTCATAATCCACACATTAAATAAGTTATCAATAGCCCTATTTATAATTGTATGAAACATATTTCAATTAGAAACATGAAAACTTATTCCTATATAATTCTGGCTACAAATCCTATTTAGACATGAATTAAATAAATTAGAAAATATCAAATCCTAAACAATTATGGTTTCCTACTACAACTTTGAATTAGTTTTCCAACATGAACTTCTTTTGTGTATATGTATGAAAATTTACAAAGGGCATGGTTTCTTATGACTCCTCACTTCTTGAACTTAAAGAAGAGTGCCTGATCTCATCTTGCTAGCCATGCGAAAGAGTGCTTGAAAATTTAGAAAGTTCTACATAAAGATTGATCATTAATAAAGTCATTTATAGATTACTATGTGGAAGAAAAATTTATGACATTAGTAATATTGTTGAAAGTTTTACTCTTCGAGTCAAGTTGGAATAATTATTACATTTTTTCATTCGATCTATTTGTGTATATAAATCGAAAAGACAAATAACCTGAGCTGAAGCCTAAAATTGATCAAACTAACCAAATGTTTATCCCTATTTCGCCTGTGTAAATAACAACACGTCTACGTTCAAAATAATGTGGCACCGGGAACCTTCAATCCTGGATTTGTCTCTGTCTTCAATTCTTGAAAACTTTTCACAAGCACGCAAATATTGCAACTTAGTCGCTTTCTTTGTCTTCTTAAATGTGTTGCAAGTGCATAGAAATAAGGGCAAAGGACAATAATTCTCCCTCGGAGCATAATATAATGACCCACACTGCATCGAATTTCCTCAAGGTCAGTGGAAGCCCAACTACAAAATTCATAGTGATATGCTCCTACTTTCACTTCGGAATGTCAAGCCTCTAAAGCAAACTACTGGTTCTCTGATGCTCATACTTCACATGCTGACAGTTCAAACACCGAGAAACATACACAACAATATCCTTCTTCACCCTTTGCCACTAATAGTGCTGCCTTAAAATATTATACATCTTTGCGGCCCTCGGATGAATGGAATACCACGAACTATGGGCCTTCTCCAATATCAACTCTTGCAATCCATCCACATTTGGAACATAGATCCGGCCTTGAAGCCTCAATAACCCATAATCTCCAATTGTAACCTCCTTAGCATCACTGTGATGCACCGTGTCCCTCCGGATAAGTAAGGGAGGATCATCATGCTTACGCGCCCTGATGCGCTTAAGCAAGGACGACAATGAAACAACACAAGCAAGAACTTTGCTATACTCCGAAATATCTAACCTCACGAACTGATTGGCCAAAGCTTGAACATACAATGCTAACGATCTCTCCCCAACTGGAATATAAGCAAGACTCTCAATTCTCTCAGCCCTCATATTCAAAGCATCGGCCACCATATTGGCCTTCCCCGGGTGATAAAGAATCCTTTAGTAGCTCTAACCACCTTTGTTGCCTCAAGTTCAAATCCTTTTGCTTGAATAAGTGTTGTAGACTCCTTTGATATGTGAACACCTCACAAGACACGAGGTAAAGATAATGCTTCCAAATCTTATGTGCGTGAACAATGGCTGCCAACTCCAAATCATGTACATGCTAGTTCTTCTCATGGGGTTTCAACTGACGTGAAGCATAAGTAATAATTCTACCCTCTTGCATCAACACACATCCAATGTCAATCCGTGAAGCATCACAATAGATTGTATAAGAACCCGATCCCGAAGGTAAAAATAGAACTAGAGCTATAGTCAAGGCAGTTGTGTAACATCTCGTACTTTAGCGTTAGGATGAGTCGTAGTAACTCAATATTAGTTTGAAGGGATTAAGGTCATTCACGAGGTTATAGAGGGTTTATGACAATGCTATTTTGTTTTACAATCTTAATACTATTTGACGTTATTTTGATATGGTGTATATATATTTACTTATAAGTAAAACCTTTTAGTAAAGAACTGTTAAGTATAATTTTGGATAGTTACTATTATTACTACTTTCAGATATGCTTTAAATTATGCACTTCATATGAGAAAGTTAATAAATGGGATTTTCTTTGTTATAAAGATAGAAATTATTTTCTCATAATAAAAATTATCTTTTCCCATTTTGAGAGCTAATAGTACAAAAATTCGTACTCTTGAGGTTAGATGGGAAATATTAGACTTTGATGAAATATTAATTTTTACTAATGTCATAATCTTCACGTCTCTATGAAATATTAGTGTATGTATTAACTTTATAAAATGCCCATGATTTATTAGTAATTGAATATTTCAAAAGTTCTACGTTAGGATGAAGACGAAATGTTTATTTGCTTTAACCCTTCTAGGTTGGGTTCACGTGGACTTGCTTCCATAATAGATATAAATGTCATGGTATATTATTAAATTATTGGATAAGAAGATTAAGTTTATTTCTTTATTTAATCACCCACCGCCTATTTCAATGTGCTATCTTTGTAAATGTATATACTTAAAGGGGGAGTGGCCACAGAAGAGTTTTTATACTTGTTATATGTTTTTGGATGAAATTACTTCATGATAAAGATAGCTTCGTGTTTGTATATATATGCTAAGAAACTTTATGTCTTTCTTGATATTTTCTTTTGTACCAACGAATTTTAGCAACACTTTTAGTTAGGAGTTCATTCTTTCATTTGGGTAAATTCATACTTTCACCTTGAGAATAAGTTATTTTGGTATAAGAAAGCGTTAGTAGAAATCGCGGCTTTCACTTTGAGGATGATTCTTTATCCAAGTTGATTCCTCATCTACGACTTTCTACGGGATAGTATGAGCATTTAAGGTTGAGTTTATATTGGAAGGATTGACTCGTCGTAGTCAGTCAGAGATTGAATCAAGATTACCATCCCTAAGAGGTACGAAGACTTGTGCAACAGTTGTAGCTTCGTGGTTAAGATATGTTAAGGCTAATCCTTACTTCATTTGGCATAATCCATGTAAAGAATCGCAAACTTAATGTTATTCCATAAGTAGTTAAGGATGTCTACATTATTCATTCTTGTAGAATGTAATTCAAAGCATGTCTAAGTATGTTCCTTATTCTCTATTGAGGCATGCAATAAAGATGTTAATATTCATAATGTAGTGTTATATGAATCTTCATTTACAGTTGAGCTACGGCCGGTGACAGTTACCATCGGTTGGGCAGTTATGTATCATTATTTACCAACGGTAGGACAATTATGCATTTACCACCGAGCTATGGCCGGTCAGACAGTTACCACTAATCAGTTGGGTAGTCATGTTACGATATTGATAGTAGTCCCAAAGAGATACATTGAATATATAATTATAATTAGTATGCATATCATGGCCTTCAATGTCCCTTTAAAGGTTCAGGTTGATTTGTATATCTCTCTCATTGATGTTTACTTATTATTATGTTGCAGTTCTGCCTTACATACTCGGTACATTATTCGTACTGATGTCGTCTTTGTTGTGGACACTGCATTTATACTTGCAGGTGTAGGTAATCAGTTTGTCGAGTCCTCATAGTAGATAAGGTTAACATTCAACGAAAGATTAATAAGAGTCCACTTCGTTCAGAGTGCATCCGAGTCTATAAGTCATCATGTCAGATTCATTTGTTCCGAATATTTTTGGTTGTTGTAGCGAAGTGTTGTTATAGAGGACATATATTATAACATAACATGAAAATTGGTTCCGTAAAACTTGCCTTTTATAGTGAAGTGTTGTTATATAGGGATGTTATTATAGAGAGGTCTGACTGTATATACTTAAAGGGGAAGTGGCCACAGAAGAGTTTCTATACTTGTTATATATTTTTGGATGAAGTTACTTCATAATAAAGATAGTTTCGTGTTTGCATATATATGCTAAGCAACTTTATGTCTTTCTCGATCTTTTATTTTGTACCAACGAATTTTAGCAACACTTTTAGTTAGGAGTTCATTCTTTCATTTGGGGAAATTCATACTTTCACCTTGAGAATAAGTTATTTTGGTATAAGAATGCATTGGCAGCAACCATGGTTTTCACTTTGAGGATGATTCTTTATCCAAGTTGATTCCTCATCTACGACTTTCTACGGGATCATATAAGTATTTAAGGTTGAGTTTATATTGGAAGGATTGACTCGTCGTAGTCATTCGGAGATTGAATCAAGATTACCATTAGTAAGAGATGCGAGGCCTTGTGCAATAGTTGTAGCTTCGTGGTTAAGGTATGTTAAGGCTATTCCTTACTGCTTTTGGCATGATCCAAGTAATGAATCATAAACGTAGTGTTATTCCATAACATTTCTACTCTTAATAGTTGAGGATGTCTACATTATTCATTTTTGTAGAATGTAATTCAAAGCATGTCTAAATATGTTCCTAAGTATCTATCGAGGCATGTGATAAAGATGTTAATGTTCATAATGTAGTGTTATTTGCATCTTCATTTACCACTGAGCTACGTTCGGTCGGGCAGTCATGCATTTACTATCGAGCTAAGGCCAGTTGGGCAGTTACGCATTTACCACCGGGCTACGGCCGGTGTCGCAGTTACCACCGGTTTGGCAGTTATATATCATTATTTACCACCGGTTGGGCAGTTATACATTTACCACCGAGCTACAGCCGATCAAGTAGTTACCATTGATCAGTCATGTTACGATATTAATAATAGTCCCAAAGAGATGCATTGAATATATAAGTATAATTAGTATTCATATCATGGCCTTCAGTGCCACTTTAGAGGGTCAGGTTGACGGCCCGTGTGTATTCATATTTGAAGTATGATGGATCGCTGATACAACGTTTGCCCACTTACAGTTATGTATTACGAGTTGTGTCCATATTGGCCCTTGATGGTTACAGAGAGAATGCATTTAGCCAACTTGCCTATGTATGTTCTAGTTTTTTTTGAACAATTATGAGTTACAGAGTAGTTCGCTCGGGCCAGTACGGCACCGGGTGCCAGCCACGCCTCTCTAGGTTGGGGCGTGATAAGTCTTGAGCTATTGAAAGCTCTCCTCACACTCATAAGTCTACCTAAATAGAGCAAACTTCTGTGTCAATCTAGTCATTGGGGATGTTATAGATGAAAACCCCTCCACAAAACAACGATAATACTTAGCCAACCCAAGGAAATCCGGATCTCAGCAGTAGAAGACAGTCTGGGCCAACTTTGAACTGCCTTAATCTTCTTTGGATCCACCTTATCCCCTAACTGGACACCACGTGGCCCAAGAATGCCACCAAATCTACACAAAACGCGCACATGAAGAATTTAACATATAGCTTCTTCTCCCTCAATGCCTGGAGTACGATACTCAAGTGCCGCTCATGATCCTCCTGGTTGTGACAATACACTAATATATCATCAATGAATACTATGATGAATAAATGAAGATATGGCTTGAATACGTTGTTCACAAAGTGCATAAAAGTTGTTGGGGCATTGGCCAGCCCGAAAGACATCACCAAAAACTCATAGTGACCATAACGGGTCCTGAAAGCCGTCTTTGAAATATTCGAAGCCCGGATATCCAACTGATGGTACCCCAATTTCAAATCAATCTTCGATAATACTCTAGCACCCTGAAGTTGATCAAACAACTCATTAATACACGGTAGTAGGTAATTGTTCTTGACAGTAACCTTGTTCAACTATTTGTAGTCAATGCACATCCTCATAGAACCATCTTTCTTTTTCACAAATAGTACCGGTGCAACCCAAGTGACACACTAGGCCTGATGAAACCCTTATCAAGCAACTCCTATAACTATTTCTTCAACTCCTTCAACTCTACTGTTGCCATATGCTACGGCCGAATAGAGATGGGTTGAGTGCCCGACACCAAGACAATAGCAAAATCAAAATCCATGTTGGGTGGCATGCCCGACAAGAATGTAGGAAACACGACCGGAAACTCCCTCACTACTGGAAATGACTCATTCATTAGGGGTATCAACACTAACATCCCCCACAAAGGCCAAATACGCCAAAACCCCCTTCCCAACCATCTATTGAGTCTTCAAATATGAAATCACTCTACCGGTGACATGATCCAGGGAGCATCTCCACTCCAATCTCGGCAACCCTGGAATTGCCAACGTCACGATCTTAGCATGACAATCAAAAATAGTGTGATATGGTGACAACCAATTTATGCCTAAAATCACGTCAAAATCTACCATGAGCAATATTAAATCAACTCTAGTCTCATAACCCCCAATGGTCACTATACAAGACCGATACACATGGTCCACCACAATAGAATCACCCACCTGTATAGATACATGAACAAGCATCACAAAGGAATCACGAGGTATATCCAAATAATGAGAAAAATAGGATGACACATAAGAGTAAGTTGAACCAGGGTCAAATAACACTGAATCATCCTTGTGGCATACTAAAACAATACATGAGATCACGACATCGAAAGAAGCATCCTCTCGCCTAGTTGGAAAGGCATAGAAACAGACCTCACCACCGCCTGACCAGCCTCCCCCTCTAGGGTGACCTAGAACTGGCTGAGCCCCATCGCTAACTGACTGTTCGGGTGGTGTAGCTGCTGGTGCTGAAATCATAGGTTGTGAGCTCTACTTGGAACCCCACTCAAAAGTCTGGGGAAATCCCTCTTGAGATGACTCAAGTTCCCACACTCATAACAGCCCTTCCTATAAGGCTGCTGACCTTGATAACCCGAAGAACTACCTGTGGAAACCCAAGCAGATGGAGCACGGTAAGAACTCTATGTCGGCAGTGCACTAAATGATGACTGAAATGGGCGAGTACTGTATAAACTGGGGCTAACTGATGAACCACGAGGAATCTGACGAGCTGCTTTAGCGGGCCTAAAAGGGCGACCTCTCCAGTAATGTGACTGGCCTCCAGATGAGGCACTTCTAAAACCACCTGATCCACGAGGCCTACTGGCCTCCCACTTCTCGCGATGAAGCCTGCGAACCTGCTCCAAACGTCTAGCAATCGCAACCACCTTTTCAAACCTAGCTTTCGTCTTAGCCTCTCGAGCCAGATTGTAACATAGACCATAGTTGAGGCCATCAAAGAACATCCTTATCCTCTCCCTCTCAGTGGTAACCAACTGTACTGCATGACGGACCAAATTCGCAAATCTCATCTCATACTGAGTCACAGTCATCCCCTTTGACGTAGCTACTTAAACTCCCTATGCAGTTCCTCTTAGCGAGTCTGTAGGATAAACTTCTCTAATAAGAGAACTGAGAACTCATGCCATGTAAGTGGTGTCGCGCCGGCTAGCCTGCATGACTCATAATTTTTCCACCACCTATAGGATGCCCCTGTCAGCTGAAAAGTAGTAAGGGAAACTCTGTTGATGTCCACAATACCCGCTGTGTAACGAATCCGATGACACCGATTCAGGAAACCCTGAGCATCCTCTGACTCTCCTCCATTAAACTCGGTAGGGTCAAGTGTCTTAAATTGCTCCAATTTCTTCTGCATCTCATCAGTCATAGGTGGACCAGTCTCAGCCCAAGCAACAATAATTGGCTAAACCGGTAACACCTTTGGTGTTTGATAACCCTGAGCTAGTTGCTTCGGTGTACGGGCGATGGGAGTCGGGGCTCCTTCCCCAACCTGTTAGGTAGCTGGTATAACTTGTATCGTAACTGCCTGGGCCAGGCTCGTGTACACAATCAAGATCTGAGCCAAGGACTCTTGAAGACCAGGTATAACCATAGAACATATAAACCTATGGCTCTGATACCAACTTGTCACGACCTCAAATAACCCACAGCTGTGATGGCGGCTAACGAACTTGCTAGGCAAGTCGTACATTATAGTAATGAATCATAATAACGGAAATGACAAAAATGATACAGATCTAAGTCTCAACATAACATAACAATGTCAATACATGATAAGTCCCTCATAATTGGTAAATACAGAGGCATGAGCTCTATAATAGAAATACAAGTTTGAAAAGCGAAATAACAATACTGTCCGAAATTAAGGCAACAGTACATAATGGAAAGAGATGCCAAGACTGCGGTCGGGATGCAGCTCTACCTAATCTCTCGGGTGACCAACTCAGCTATATGCCTCAACTATTGATGACTGAGTCTAACACTTGGATCTGTACAATAAAGTATAGAGTGGAGTATCAGTACAACCGACCCCATTTACTCAGCAAGTATCATAACTAACCTCGACGAGGTAATATAAGCAAGAATTATAAATGATATTTGCTATAACATGTACAGTTCATAAATTCAACAAGTACAGAACAATAATATGATCATGTCATAAAGCACATAAAGAACCATCTTGGTGTACAAAATTACTTAATGTACGCTGCTCAGTCAACAATCCAGAATGTAAGGAAGATATGCAAATAAATCAGGTAATTAACTAAGGAAATTGCAAGTAAAGATGAAATGCAATAACTAAACCAAACACTGGCTAGCTTTTCCTCAAATTTTCTGTAACCGTACCAAACCACTGATCAATTTTCCTTAATCTGCGTATACACCATCAAGAAGAAACATGAGAGGATGACCCTAGGGGGATGGATCCATATCCACACGTTTCACGGCGTAGTCACGTGCAAATAATCATCCACCCGGAATGGTCATAGGCTCAATATCCAAATATGCCCGACGTGGTCAAGGGCTCAATATCACAATCCGCCCGACATGATCACATGCTCAATATCACAATCCGCCTGGTGTGGTCACTGGCTCAACAACACAATCTGCCTGACATGGTCACAGGCTCAACAACACAATCTGCCCGGCGTGGTCACAAGCTCAATAATACAATTCACCTGGCATGATCACATACTCAATAATAAAATCCGTCCGATGTGATCAAAGGCTTAACAACACAATCCAGTCAGCGTGGTCACATGCTTAACAACACAATCTGCCCACCATGATCACATGCTACCAGACCAAACCATATCACAAAGAAAGCAGATATACAAGATTACGTGTACATGATCAATGAACATCAAATTTCATACCTGGACTGGTATAACTGACATGCTAAAATGTATGCATATGCAAAGTGTGCTATCATAGCTCAAATTAGGTAAATCTATCACAAAATAGTAGCTATCATGTTCAATCGGGAGATTAATCTCTATGCAACCTCGAACATGGTACAAATAGCTCACCTAAAAGAGTACAAATTGGAGAAATATCACAACATGAAGTTTAACAAACAACCCAAGGCATAACATACCTAAGCACTACCCAGAGCATGGATAATTAACTTGGTGCACGCATATGGGCTCAACCCCGCACATGTGCGCCATTCATAGCACGTAGCTATCATAAATAACTCAGGAAACTAGTGCCTCAACAGAGTTTAGGTAAGATACTTACCTCTAGCAAGCCAAATTAATCCTCTAATAAGCCCTTCCTGTGTGAATCAACCTCTAGATGGCTCGAATCTAGCCAAAATAACTTAATATCATCAAGAAAAGCCATAAGAAAAGATTCCAAATGATAAAGCTAAGAACTTCAACCAAAATAAAAAAGTCAACCCAAAAATTCAACACCGGGACCCGACCAAAGATACAAATTCTGAGCACCCATTCTGATACGAGTCCAAGTATATGTGTTTCATCCAATTCCAACCCCAAATCGCACCTTTAATTCATGCAAATTAGGTATAATAATCTATGGGTAAACAATATCTAACACCAAAATCAAGTAAGGATCACTTACCCCTTCAATTGTGATGAAAAGCCCTCCAAATATCGCATTTAATCGAGCTCTACAATTCCAAAAATTAGAAAAATGACCAAACCCTCGATATAAGTACTCTGTCCAGCAAAACCGCATCTGCGGTCCTCAGAGCCGCACATGCGATACCCCATCTGCAAAAACCAATCGCAAATGCAAAAGTCACTTACTTCTGACTAGCCGCTTCTGCGGACCCCAAGCTGCTTCTGCGGAAGCTCTTGCGCATCTGCGCTTGTGCACATGCTCTCCATGGTCCGAATCTGCAAACTTCCTCTGCCAGCCTCCTCCTTCATATCTGCACTCAAATGGTCGCACATGCGGCTCCGCATCTACGGCCAAGCCTCTGGCAGATGCAAAAACACAAGAAGCCCTGAATCCTCAACAATACAACTAAGTCCGAAAATGGTCCGAACTCAATCTGAAACACCCCCCCCTCCCCCGAGACCCCTTCCAAACATAACAACCAATCCCTGAAACCAACACGGACCTACTCGAGGCCTCAAATCACATCAAAACCATGAATCAGACCTCAATTTAAGCATAAGGAAACTAATAACATTCAACTTCAAAAACTCGTGTCGAACCATATCAAATCAACTCGGAATGACTCCATTTTTTGCATGCAAGTCCCAATTCTTAATCACCCTACAGAGATAATGGTGTTTTGACACTAAGTCTATAATCACCCTACAGAGCTATTTGAACCCTCAAAACACCATTCCGAAGTTGTTTATACAATAGTCAAACTCTTATCAACTCTTATAACTTAAGCATCCAACCTTGGGACTAAGTGTCTCTGTTCACTCTGAAACTTTCCCGAAACAAAACCAACTACCCTGACAAGTCTTATAATCACAAATGAACGTATGTAAAGCATCAAATACGGAGAACTGGACTAAAATACTCAAAATGGTAGGATGGGTCGTTACATTCTCCCCATCTTAAACAAACATTCGTCCTCGAACGAGTCTAGAATCATACCTTGAGTCTCAAAAAGGTGAGGATATCTTCTCCGCATCTCCTGCTCGGTCTCCCAAGTAGACTCCTCAATCGGCTAACCTCTTTAGTGAACCTTCACGGATGTTATATTCTTCGACCTCAACTTTCAAACATGCCAGTTGATAAGTGGGGATTTTAACTACTTATTAGCGCTTTTTAGCTTTTGTTTTAGTCCAAAAGTGTTTAATTATGTTTTCGAAAACTGATGAAACATGCCTAACTGCAGGAATATTGGAAGATGAACTCCCGAGATGAAATCTAACCCAAAAAGGAGTAATCTAAACTCAAGGCCATAAAAGGCACAAAAGCTCACAAGTGCGGACCACAGAATATCATCTGCAACAACAGATGGTGAAGGAAAGGCTAGCAGACCTTTGTGCAAAGTGAGGTCCACATATGAATTGTGTGGCCGCAAATGATGGCTAGGAACAAAGTTCAGAGAATGTGCATTTCAAGTCCCTCAGAAGTGCAGACTGCACAGGAATTGTGCGGCTGCAGAAGTAGCGCCTTACGTCTGCAGGTGTAAAAGTACGGACCGCAAAAGACCTAGTTGTGGCCGCAGATGTAAAAGTGCAGACCACATAAAGGATGCCTTGAGGCCACATATCAGAATTATGCAGCCGCACACCTCCACTTCCTGACAAGATTGAAGAAATCTGTGGACTGCACATGGAATTGTGCGGCCTCAGAACCTCCCGAAGGGTATTTTTGTTTGAAATTTCCAGCCATGTATAAATAGACGAGTTTCACAATTTTAGGTCAACTTTTGACATCAACCACTACAATAGCCGTTTTTCTTTACTTATTTTAGTAGTTTTTCATATTTTGGAATATTTTAATATAGATTTTATCATTTTAATTTTGCAATATGAGTTTAACTAGCTTTTCTTCACAACTTAAGAGAAAGAATACTATAGAAGGAAGCATTTGATAAAAAAGGATCGGAGGATATAAGGTTAACTAAATACTTCAATTGAAGGGAACCCTAAGAAAAAAATGCTCTCAAAATGCGACCCACTGCTATAGTAACGCAGGGTGGTCTCATGGACGCTGCTCCGGCGTCCGGCGGCCAAGAGCCACCGTACCAGTCGCAAAAGAACCCCCTAGATATTGTGCACTTTTACCAATTAGTTTCATCTTCAAATTTAAATCTAGCTGCTGCAGATCTTCAAAATGAGAACGTTGTTACTGTAGAAAATCGCCTCGGACAAGCTGCATTTTTTTAGCATGATTCTGAGTCAAAATTACCAATCCAAAGTAGTAGTGTTAGTTCTCCAGATCAAGAGCTATATCTCCGACAAAAATCAAGTGATTTCTTTGCAGGAATAATGAGCTTTAAGAATGACGATTTGAACAATAACACAAAATACGTATGCCGCCCAAT
The DNA here is from genome assembly GCF_000390325.3 of Nicotiana tomentosiformis. Classification (NCBI taxonomy): domain Eukaryota; kingdom Viridiplantae; phylum Streptophyta; class Magnoliopsida; order Solanales; family Solanaceae; genus Nicotiana; species Nicotiana tomentosiformis. The sequence continues at coordinate 134,609,607 of NC_090816.1, forward strand.
TGTCTCAACCAAAAGCAGTTGCTACTTTGAATCAAAACTTGTTGAAAGCTATTGAAGTCATTCATGGAGTTCTAACAATTCAATTTTCAATGGATGAACGGATAGAATTGGTAAAGGAGGAGGGTCTGCATCAAGCTATTGTAGTGAAACTTTCTTTGAGCGCACCAGATGTATCCACATTAAGGAGCCTACTACCGAAAATCTTCGGCATCAAAGGACAAGCTTTCATCGGCCAACTTGCACCTAGACAATTGCTTATTATGGTGGATCAACATGATGACTTCGTTAATTCACTTGCGAGGTCAGTAAACTGCTTTATACACAATGGTAAGGAGCACCATATCAGAATATTTCCATGGTCTATTGGTTTTAATGTAAATGAGGAAACGACGAAGGCAGTGGTTTGGATCTCCTTGCCTAATTTGCCAACGAAGTTGTTTGCAATGAAGGCTTTGTTATCAATAGCTTCAGTTGTTGGCAAGCCTATAGCCATAGACAAATCTACCCAAACAAAGTCGCATCATAGTACTGCAATAGTGACGGTTATCCTTGATTTAATGGACAAATTACCTGACAAATTGAGGCTGCAATTTCTGGATAAACAAACGGGCAGAATGGTTGAAGTTTTTCAAGATTTTGTGTATGATAATCTACCATTATATTGCAACCATTGTAAGCACTAAGGACATGATGAAAATACATGTCGACGTTTGAATGAAAAAGCAGTAGCGAGCAAGCTAGGTGAGAAAGATGTTGTCGTGCAAAATGAAGAAGAGATACTGGATAAGGAAGGTAAGTTAGTTGAGAAGTTTCAAGGGGACTTGAGACAATTGCTTAATTTAAAAAGGCGAATGCCAGCTTTGAAGGATGTAGTAAGTATCGAGGATATACACCATATATCAGATGATACAGCTGATATATTGAAGAATGCAGAAATAAAAATTGCTTCAACTGGGGCATTGAATGCTAATGGTGATGTGCGTTCAGCTGACCTGTGTAATGAGATTGATCGAGCCTCAGCAACTGCTTCTAAGGGTCCAGCTGCTGGGCAAAAATCTGGGGAAGCTGGGCACCAAACATTTAGAAGAAAGGGCCAAACTATTGTGCAAAAATTAACTGAAGTGAAGGAGATAAGAGCTGACTTTTCAAGCAAAGCTGGTGCATTTGAATCAGGTGATAAGAAGGATGGAATTGGAGCAGGTACAGTTCGGCAAAATGAAGAGCTGCTACCATTCAGTTCAAGGGATTTGATTCCTACTGGGGAACAAAATGTTGCAGCTAACTTTGACGCAGCAAAGATGTTGAAATCTGCCTCTCAAACTAGATCAAACCAGAGTGTTTGGTCCGGGGTAAATAACACACAATCTTCCCCTAACAAAAACAATATTAATGGTTCAACGAACATAATTGTTGCTAACTCCTTTGCTGTTTTGGAAAATGAACCTATGTTGGTCGATACTGGGATGGGAGAGAAGCAGGTTGATCGAGATAAAACATCATATACTAAGCAGCCAAAGACCCCAGGTAGTGTCACTGAGCAACATAAGCCCAAGTCTCCTGGTGCGCGAGTAGACAGTGCAAGGGAATTGAGTCGTGATGCTGAACAAAAGGCAGCGGCTATTCATGTTGATAATGCCACTGCTGGTGCAACTGTTGTAACTGGAAACACAAGTGCTACAGGTCGTGAACAGAAGCAGAAAAATAATAGAGGTGCTACAAAGCCAAAAATCACAAGCAGTTTAACAGTGCAGGCAAACTCGGAACAGTCTGCTGCGCGACAGTTCACTTCAAACGAATTGCATCATGTTGGTGAACAAAAGGCTCAGGCTATCCAGATTGACATTGCTAATGCTGGTGCAACTAACATACAGGAATGGAAGCAGGTTACTAAGGTAACTGGTAATCAAACAGTTTTGGATCACACAACTGTTGTAATTGATGGAAATGACTCTAGTGCAACATTTGGAATCTCCGGTACTACTGCTGGGAATTTTAATTGGCCAAAGAAGACTGTACACCAGCTTGATCATAAGATAACATCAACAGTTGGAAAGGAGCAGGCCGCACCTCCAGTGTTGACACCTAGTGATACATTGAACACAAATGTGGATCAAGCTACTTCAAAGATTGTGCATTCAACAACTAAAGTTTTTGGGCAGATGCTTGACAGTCGAGGCAATTTTGGGCAACAATCCAAAGCTTTGGCGAATGAACAAGATCCGGAAGATATTGGGAAGAAAGGGCAGCAGGTTGATCATGAGGCAACCACAACAAATGGCCAAGCTCCAAGCAGTGAAAAACAACAACAACAAACAAGTAACACAGGTATTGGACAGCAACAACAGTCCATTAAAAATGCAAATCCTAAGTCAACATCAATGAAACAGAATTCTCTGGTTTCTGAGGGGGAAAACTGACTGCACAATTTTATGCACCGGTAAATACTCCATCAGCTATACCATTTCATTTTTCTGCTGTGCCACCAGAAAATACACCTTTGCTTGAGTATAGAGGAACTACTGATAGTATCGATGTTATGGAATTGGAATATGCAGTGTCTACTCCTATTCTGAATAATGCTACATTACATTTTTCCAGTCCACAAGTGGAAACAATCATCAAAGATACTCAGGTTGCTATGATGTTGAATGACAATCCTATGACCAAGAAACCTTTGGTCACTTTGAATAAGTAGGCAATTGAGATTCCTTCTCAATCCTTGGAGTCATTGGGAGAGAATGGTAGTACAGGGAAGTTACAAAGAAAATTGTGGGATGATCAAGGTGACGATGAAGAGGATGATGATGGAGTTCATTTTGAAGATAGTGATGACAAGAAAAGTGAAGGTGAATGCCTTTTTTCACTGGGTTCAACAATGGCACAAGCAGGTGCACAAGGGCTACAATCTTCGGGTATGAACAACATCACAAATGGTAAATCTCAAGCCTCAATTGTTCAACATAATATGAAAGGAGTTGTCATTAGGCAACTCCCAATGCGAGTTGCAAAGCAAAACATGACTACAGCAACAACCTCTACGAGGTCCAACCGTTCCAAAATTTAATCATGAATTTTGAATACATATTGAAGAGGTTTGAAGAAGAAACCAAGTATCTACAAATTGAAGAGTAAACAAGGTTGAATAATGAGGGGCAAGACTCAATTTTTTACCTTTTTTTATTCTATCAATTTTTAAGCATCATCATTTGTAATATCATCACAAAGTATGTTATAAACTCTGTGATGATCATAGAATATCTAGTTCGTGCTAGTTCTTATTTTTTACATGCTTGCTAGTAAATAAGGTTGTTCATGCCTCAATAGGATTTGTAAGGTAAGATATAGCACAGTAAGCGTGTGCTATATTCCTATGCCTTTGGGAAGATCCAAGCGGCTATGAGATTATATGCCCTCGTGAGACTTTTGCCGGCAGCTACACCATAATCCTTTACATGAGGCTGCCATTAAGGCAATGGAGGCACAGAGGAGTGATTATATAGCCAAGACATAGAGGCAACACTACCGTAGCTAGCCCCCTTATTTGTACTTTTTCGTTGTGGTTTCCTTTTTTCTTTTTATTAATAAAATAACTACTAGGCATGCCTAGTAGTATATTTGCCTAAAACAAAACTAGCATTTCTTCTTCTTTGTCTTCAATTTCAAGCATGAGTAGCTAGATCTTTACTAGGGTTGTGACCCAACCCTAGTGTGTAAATCTTATGGGTGTTTAATTTAATGTTTGTTTATGGTTGAGTGTTTATTATTTAGCTTTGTTCATGCTTTAATTTGTGAAATTAATAGTTGTAAATAATAGTTCATGCCTATTTGTGGTTTCTACTTGAGAAAGAGACTTAGTTTAGGAGAACTTGACTAATAAGCAATTTGGTCAATCGAGAGATTAATAATCCTGATTAAAGGGTTCAACCTAGAGATAGTAATAATCCGACTTGAGCTTTTATCAACCGTTTTGTGCAATATCCATTTGGGCTTGAGAAAGCCAAATTGGGCAAAATCACCCTCTGACCTAGAGGTATTGAGTGAGTAATTAACTGTTGATAGCTATAATACACCCCGATCAATAAAACAAGTATTAATGTTTATATCCCATTAGGTAAACACCTAGGTGATGGTCATAACCCTAGGCTTTTTACAAAACCTGAAAAATAACAAAAACAATTCTCTTAGTTTTATTCTCAACTTTTCAATCTTAGATTTAAATTAGACATAGAATCAACCCAAATTTGTGGAAGTGTAATTTGAGATAGTCAAACTCACATATTACAATATATACTCCTAACTCCAATAAATAGCTCCTTGTGAAAATCAACCCGGACTCTTGTTGGGTATTATTATTGCAATCGACCGTTTCATAACCTTGAATTGAGGTGTGAAATTGGACGAGATCAATTTTTGACGCCGTTGCCGGGGAGCTAAAATGGTGTTAGCTATATATTTAGGTGTGTTTTGAGGAACATCTTCTTTTCCTTCCTTGTTACTAACGTGTTGAGTTATTGTATGTGCAATCATGGCAAATAATGAGCTCGGGAATATAGCTTTGGGGGACGTGGACGTTGACGATGATCAAATAGATGAGGTCCCTCTTGAACCTCAAGCCAATAGACGAGGACGAGTGCATCATGACAATGTGCCCTCTCCAAACCCACCTCCACCACGAGCGGTTCCTCACCGGGTGTTGCCGAATGAAGGGTAAGCAAGTGCAATAGTCTCTCCCCGTATTAGGGCGGACAACTTTCAAATAACCAACGTGTTGCTCACTTTGCTCGAGCAACGAGGGTTCTTCACCGGTGCACTGGGTCAAAATGTATACAAACACTTGAAGGGGTTCGTAGATACGTGTTGGGGGAGTGAACAAACAAATGTCTCCGAGGATGCTTTGAGGCTAAGGCTTTTTCCCTTCTCTCTATGAGGGAAAGCTTTATATTGGTTGGAACATTTGCCAAATAATTCCATTCATACTTTGGATGAATTAATGGAGAAATTTATTTCTAAGTACTTCTCTCCCGAGTACATGGCTATTCTTCGGGATGAAATTCTAGCATTCAAGCAAGAGCCTAATGAACCACTACACGAGATATGGGAAAGGTATAGAACAATGGTGAAAGAGTGCCCCAATAACGATATGACGGAGAACGTGATTCAACAAACTTTCTATCGGGGGATCAATACAACCAACCAATATGTAGTGAATCAACTTGTCGGTGGGAACTTCATGACGATGCCTTATGCGGAGGCATGTGATATCTTGGATGAGATGGAGGATATTTCATTGGAGTAGAAATCTCGGGCTAATGTTCCACAAGGTGATCCCAATGTGATTCTTCCTCACAAAGAGTTGCATGACCATGGATAAGCCATAGCCAAGTTGATTACCACCATGAACCAATTGGCAAAGGCTCAACTTCAACAAGTGCAAAACCCAAGTCAAGTCAATGCAATGGAGGGAGTAAGTATGATGGTGAACAATCGAAGAAGAAGAAATCCACAAGTGCAACAAAGAGTGGACAACTTTATGCAAGATGATAGTGGATTTAATCAAGATGACTCTTACAATGACCAAGAAGAAGAGGTCCAATATGTGAACAACTTTCAAGGGCAAAGAAACAACTTCCAAGGCCCTAGCCAACAACAATGGAGATCTTAAAATAATCAAGGCAATTAGAATTCTCACAACCAAGGTAATTGGAGTGGTGAAAACAATCAAAGCAATTGGAATAACAACAACAATCAAGGGAATTGGAGTGGAAGCAATAATCAAAGGAATTGGCATAACAACAATAACCAAGGCAATTGGGGAGGCAACAATCAAGGAAATCGGGGGTTGGGTTTTCAAAGGCCCCCGATGTATCAACAACCGAGCAACCCACCTCCTTATCCTTCCCATGGTCCCAATTCTTCCAACAATGAAATAGGCCGAATTGAGAACATGTTCAAGCAAATGATGGAGAAGAATGTTGTTTCTGATGCCCATCTTGATTCACACAACACATCGATCCGCAATTTAGAAGTGCAAATGGGGCAAATCTCTCAAGTTTTAAATTCTCGTCCCAAGGGGGCACTAACAAGTGACACGGTGGTGAACTCAAAGGGTGGGAACAATACGGGGCATGCCATGGCTGTTACTACATGAAGTGGAAGAGGTAGGAATGCACCCACCTCAAGTCAAAGGCAACTTGTGGATGATGAGAAAGTGGTAGAAGAAGAAGAGATCCCGAACAATGTGGTGCAAGCAAATGATGAAGTGCGGATTGATATTGATGACACTGTGGAAGAGACTCAAGAGGAAGTGAACCAGTCTAGGGATCATGTTATTGACATACCGGAACCAGTAGTGCAAAAAGATAAGGCACCATTTCCTAAGCCACCTCCTCCATACCGTCAAAGGCTCGTCAAGCAAAATGGTGAGAATTAATTCAAAAAGTTCATTGACATGATGAAGAGTCTCTCGATAAATGTGCCATTAGTTGAAGCCTTGGGTCAAATGCCCGGTAATGCAAAGTTTATGAAGGAATTGGTAACAAAGAAGCGGTCGATGAATTTGAAACTATCAAAGTCACTCATCAAGTGAGTGCGATTATGCATTAGATGGCTTCTAAATTGGAAGATCCCGGTGCTTTCACAATCCCTTGTACCATTGGAAGTGCCGAGTTTGCTAAAGCTCTTTGTGACCTTGGGGAAAGTATCAATTTGATGCCCTATTCGGTTTACAAGGCCTTGGGAATTGGGCAACCAAGACCCTCATCTATGATATTACAAATGGCCGATCGTACAATGAAGAGACCGTTGGGAGTGATTGAAGATGTATTGGTTCGTGCTGATAAGTTTATGCATTCGACGGATTTTGTTATTCTTGATTGTGAAGTGGACTATGATGTGCCGATTATTCTTGGAAGACCTTTCCTTGCTACGGGGAAGGCTCTTGTTGATGTGGAAGCCGAAGAACTCACTTTCCGGGTAGGTTATGAAAAGGTGGTGTTCCACGTGTGCAAATCTATGTGGCAACCAAATAGCAATGAAGTGTGTTCTTTCATGGACTTGGTGACGATGTGATTATTAATGATACAAGTGCCACGATTAATGTGGGTGATATGTTGGAGGACGTCTTGCTCAACTTTGATGATGACGAGATGGACGGCTTCATGGAATGTGTGAACTCTTTGCAAGGAATGGGGTCGTACAACTATGCACCCCGGAAACTTTCCTTGGATCTTGAGAATAGCAAAACTCCTCCTACAAAGCCTTCAATTGAAGAGCCTCCTACATTGGAGTTGAATCCATTGCCTCTACATCTTAGGTATGAATTTCTTGCCCTTGTTCTACTTTGCCGGTTATTCTTTCCTCTTGTTTGATTAACGTGCAGGTTGACTCCACATTAGCGGTGATCCACAAGAGGAAGAAGGATATTGGGTGGACTTTGGTGGATATTCGGGGAATAAGCCACATATTTTGCATGCACAAGAATAACTTGGAGGAATATGCCAAACCACAAAGGACACTCAACGAATCTATGCAAGACGTGGTCAAAATGAGATTATCAAATGGTTGGATGTTAGGGTTGTCTATCCCATTTTCGATAGTTCGTGGACTTCTCCGATGCAATGTGTCCCAAAGAAGGGGGGCATGACAGTGGTCACTAATGACAAGAATGAGTTGATTCCCACAAGAACGGTGACCAGGTGGAGAGTATGTATGGACTATCGCAAGCTAAACAAAGTCACGAGGAAAGACCATTTTCCCATTTCCCTTCCTTAACCAAATGCTTGATAGGTTGGCCGGTCGTGCTTTCTATTGATTTCTTGATGGATATTCGAGCTACAACCAAATCCTTATTGCTCCGGAAGATCAAGAGAAAACAACTTTCACATGTCCCAATTGCATTTCGCTTTCAAACGGATGTCATTTGGCTTATGCAATGAACCAACAACTTTTTAAAGGTGTATGATGGCGATCATTACGGATATGGTAGAGGACTACCTTGAAGTCTTCATGGATGACTTCTCGATAGTCGATGATTCCTGATTGCTTGGTGTAACGACCCAACTTATCATTTTGTGAATTAGCATCTCATTCAATGACTTAAGGTCCCAAGAAACTTTGTGATGTGTATTATGACTTGCGTGTGTGGTCGAGTTTGATTTTCGGATGATTAAGGATCAAATTGGAAGAACAATTCGTATTTAAGTTAACTGGGGAGTTGACTTTTGAGCAAACGAATCCAGAATAGAGTTTTGATGATTCTAATAGCTCCGTGTGGTGATTTTGGACTTAGGAGCGTGTCCTGAAAATTATTTGGAAGCTCATGGCTAAATTAGGCTTGAAATGGCTAAAATAGAAATTTAAGTTTGGAAGTTTGACCGGGGAATTGACTTTTTGATATTGGGGCCGGAATCCGATTCTGAAAATTGGAATACCTACATTATGTCATTTATGACTTGTGTGCAAAATTTGAAGTCATTCCGGATTGATTTGATACGTTTCGGCGCAAAACATAGAAGTTGGAAGATTGGAAAACCCATAATTCGATTCGAGGTGCGATTCGTAATTTTGACTTGATTTGAAGCCTCCACTAAGTTCGTATTGTATTTTGGTACATGTTGGTATATTTGGTTGAGGCCCCGAGGGACTTGGGTGTATTTTTGGATCATTGGTTGAGAGATTAGTAAAGTTACGAAATTTGGGAGTTTGGCCATGGTCAATATCATGTCAAGACCACTTCTTTTCAGTGTTTTGAGTGCGCGAGCAGGTCCGTAGCGCATTTTATGATTGAAATTCATATATGTTTTGTGTCCGGGAGGTTCCGGATGAGTTTCAGGGTGAGTTTTGAGCGGTGTCTAGGCATTTCGTCACTCTAATGTTGTTTCGGAACTTTTGGAAAAGTGCGGACCGCAGAGGTAAAGTGCGGACCGCACAATGTTGAGTGTGGCTGCACTTTAGAGGAAAAGTGCAGACTGCAGAGGACAAGTGCGGACCGCACAATTTTATGTGCGTCCGCACTACAGAGGAAAAGTGTGGACCGCACAATTTTGTGTGCGGCCGCGCATAAGAGGTTATGCAGGTTCGATGGTCCGACTTCGGAGGCTTATATCTTTTAATCCATAACGAATTTGGAGATGATTCAAAAATGAAACTTGTATCCCTTTGAATCTAGTTTCTAGAAAGGTGTAGCAAAAATCATTTGGACATATGTAGAGAAAGTTAAAGGTCAATGTGCTGAAGCCTGGAAGTCAGAGTTTCAAAAGTGCGGCCGCACAATTTTGAGTCCTACCGCAACACCTGGGATTGTGCGACCACACAAGAAAATGTGCGTTCAGCATAATGGGGATCAAATTTTGTACTATATGAATGAGGGTTTCATCTCATTATTCATTTTTAGACTTTGGGAGCTCGGTTTGTGGCAATTTTTCAGGGGGTTTTCAAAGAATTCTTTGGGGTAAGTTATTCTAACTCGGTTTTGGCTTTATTACACGAATCTATTATTATCTTCATCATTTAATCAGTGAATTGAGTTGGAAATTTGGGAAAAAGTTGTAAAACTTTTCAAAAACGAAAAATATAGATTTGGAGGACGATTCGTTATCGGAATTTGGTAAAACTGGTATGGTTGGACTTGTACCTGAATGGGTGTTCGAATTTCATGAAAATTTCGCCGGGTTCCGAGAGGCAACTCCCGCGTTGACTTTGGTTGAATTTTTAATGCAAAATTTTAAGTTGATGTTTTATTATCCGGAATTGTTTTTGATGAATTTTAATGAAGATATACAATTAATTTGGTTAGATTTGAGCTATCCGGAGGTCAATTCAAGCAAGAAGGCAATTTTGGAATATCAGCCTAACTTCAAAAAGGTAAGTATCTTGCCTAACCTTGAGTGGGGGATATTTCCCTTAGGCATTGAGTCTTATGTGGAAGTTGTGTGATTGAAAGTCGTGTACGCGAGGTGACGAGTACGTATTCAGGCTTATATGTGCAAAATTTATTGGGTTAAAGTCTTAGGCATTTTTGTGTAGTAAATTGGATAATTGTTGGCATCTATTAAATTCTTTATTTGTCACACCCCATTCCTTGTTTGTCGAATTTGTTTTTATATGATAATTAGGTATGGTTGTCATTTCAATTTTTATGTGCATTTCGTGAGTTTGTTGATTTAATATTTCCTGAAAATTATTATATTATGGATTTTTCATCTGCAAATAATTAATTAAATAAGTTTAAAAGTGTTATTGATATTTTATCAAAAAATTGAGATAAAAGAGGGTGTTGTCTTATGCTGAGTTATTTTTCCATCTATGTTATTGTTTTTGAGGTTTTATATACGTTGTGTGGAGCCTTGGACTATTTGTTGAGAAATTTATTGATTGTGCTATATCTTTGGAATTCGATTGTGGTCAGTGGGCAAATTGTGATATGAATTATTGTATTATATTGTCGTCTAAATACTCTCCTTGATGTTATTTATGCTTCCAACCTTGCTTGTTAATGATATATATGTGCTTGGTAAGGAAGAGTGTAAAGCACGAAGGGTGATGCTGTGCCATTTCATATACATTATCATGTGCGGGAGAGTGTAAAGCACGAAGGGTGATTCCGTGCCATTGAGAGTGTAAATCACGAAGGGTGATACCGTGCCATTTTATTTATATTATTAGGTGGGGATGAGAGTAAAAGTACGAATGGTGATGCCGTGCTATTATTTTTATATTATCATATGTTAATGGCACGAACAGTGTTTTCCTGCAGGCGAGGATAAGATACGTACATTATATTGTGATATCTTTTTGTTATGTGATCATTCTAGCCTTTATCTTGAGATATTATTGTGCACCAATATTTTCTATGTGACTTGTAGTCGTTCTTGCTTCTTGTGTGCCTCCCACTTTATTTCTTTTATTGTTATTGGCATTTCTCCCACCTAGTTGGTATTGCTATATGTATGCACGGTGAGAAAGAGATAAATGCACGAAGGGTGTTGCCGTGCCAATTGATTTGATCTACATATATATATATATATATATTGGGTGAGAATGCGACAAGTGCATGAAGGTATTGCCGTGCTATTTGATGTGATATGTTGAATGTATTTCTTACACTAGGAAAGTTAAATGAGGTGTCACAGGGTGAGATTTATTTGAAGGGATTATATTTGAAAGATATTTATTTGAAGGAATTATATTTGAAAGATATTTACTTGAAGGGCGTATTAGAGCTCTAGATTCATAGGTTCTAAGAGTCACAAACGAGTCTTGCGGATCGGTACGGAGACATCTATACTTATCGTCGAAAGGCTACAAAACTGTTACTAAATTTCCACTTCTTTCATTCATGTCGTGCGAAATTATTAATTTTGGGGTTTGAGCCTTTGTATCTCAGTTCTATCACGGATGGTGAGGAGACGGGCTACCGGAATAGCTGAGCAGACACTCGCGCATTCGGCTAGGGCCGCAAGAGGCCGAGGCCAAGGTAGAGGTCGAGGAATGGCACGTGTCATAGTTAAATCTCCTGTCAGAGTAGCGGTTCAAGAGCCGCCAGTAGCTCCAGTTGGGGGACAAGTACCAGAGACATCTGCTATTACCCCCGGACTTTAGTAAACTTTAGCACAGTTCCTGAACATATTTGGTATATTAACTCAGGCAGGATTGATCTCCGTTGCACCAAATATTTCACAGATTGGGGAGGGAGCTCAGAATTTTACCGCTCGTACTCCAGAGCAGCAGGTCTACATTGGTCAGATTCTGGGTATGGTGCTGGTACAACATGTTATTTCGGTTTAGCCTGAGTTCAGACGAGGGACAGCAGAAGAAGAACAAAAAGAGACTTTAGAGATTAAAGAGGTATAATCCACCTACCTTTGGTGGCACAGCTACCGAGAATACCTGGGGATTTCTAGAAAAGTGCCACTGTATTCTCCGCACCATGGGTATTGTGGAAGTGAGCGAAGTTGCCTTTACTACATTTCAGTTGACAAGAGTAGCATATCGATGGTGGCAGGCTTATGAAGAGGGCAGACTAGCCGATGCAACACCACCAACTTGGGATTCATTTTCGGAGATGTTATTGAAAGAGTTTATTCCCCAGACTCTTCGAGATGCGTGGCGCACAGAGTTTGAACGGTTGCGTCAGGGCACCATGAAGGTATCAAAATATCTTATCAGGTTTAGTGAGTTAGACACCATATACCTATCTTGGTTCCTACGGTTAGAGAGTGAGTCCGCGGATTCATTGAAGGGCTTTATTATCATTTTAAAATATGTATGGATCGAGAGTTGTAGACTGACATTCCATTTCAGCAAGCAGTAGAGATTGCCAAGATGTTAAGACGTGTTTGAAATGAGGAGAAAGAGTCTAAGGAGGCCAAAAGGCCTAGGAACTCTGGAGGATTTAGTGGATTCTACTCTGCAACTATGACTCATCATGGCGGAGGCTCGGGTAGTCAGTCAGCCCAGTCCGCAATTTAGAATACGCTTAGTGCTTCAGTTAATACTTTTAGTGCACCACCGGCACCGGGTTCTTACAATAGTTATTCCAGTTATGCGGCAGAGACTCAGTATGAGAGGTCGCGCCCGCAGAGGTGTTGTTATGAATGTGGTGATAGTAGACACATCAAGAGAAATTGTCCTAGACTTAGGAGGAGTGGATTTCATCAGAACACTCAGGATACAAGCTTTATTCAAGTTAATACTCCACGTGCACAACCAGTTAGGGGTAGAGGACAGGCGGGTAGGGGCGCCTAAGAAGTGGAGGCCCGACCCGTTGATATAATTGCTATGAATTGGCAGAGGTCGATACAACAGATGGTGTAGTTACAGGTATGATTTAATTTATATTAAAAGGATCACCATTCTTATTTAGATTCAATTCCAATTATCGAGGTGAGAACTCCTTTCATGCTCCTTATATGATGTGATTTCGGGATAATTGATTATCAAAATTATTTCTGATGAATTTTAATGAAGATATACAATTAATTTGGTTAGATTTGAGCTGTCCGGAGGTCAATTCAAGCAATAAGGAGATTTTGGAATATCGGTCTAACTTCAAAAAGGTAAGTATCTTGCCTAACCTTGAGTGAGGGATATTCCCCTTAGGCATTGAGTCTTATGTGGATGTTGTATGATTGAAAGCCGTGTACGCGAGGTGACGAGTACGTATTTGGACTTATATGTGCAAAATTTATTGGGTTAAATTCTTAGGCATTTTTATGTAGTAAATTGGATAATTGTTGGCATCTATTAAATCCTTTATTTGTCACGCCCCATTCCTTGTTTGTCGAATTTGTTTTTATATGATAATTGGGTATGATTGTAGTTTGAATTTTTATGTGCATTTTGTGAGTTTGTTGATTTGATATTTCATGGAAATAATTATATTATGGATTTTTCATCTGCAAATAATTAATTAAATAAGTTTAAAAGTGGTATTGATATTTTATCGTAAAATTGAGATTAAAGAAGGTGTTGTCCTATGCTGAGTTATTTTTCCATCTATGTTGTTGTTTTTGAGGTTTTATATACGTTGTATGGATCCTTGAACTATTTGTTGAGAAATTTATTGATTGTGCTACATCTTTGGAATTCGATTGTGGTCAATGGGCAAATTGTGATATGAATTGTTGTATTGTATTGTCGTCTAAATACTCTCCTTGATGTTATTTATGCTTCCAACCTTGCTTGTTAATGATATATATGTGCTTGGTAAGGAAGAGTGTAAAGCACGAAGGGTGATGCTGTGCCATTTCATTTATATTATCAGGTGAGGATGAGAGTAAAAGCACGAAGGGTGATGCTGTGCCATTATTTTTATATTATCATATGTTTATGGCACGAACAGTGTTTTCGTGCAGGCGAGGATAAGAGACGTACATTATATTGTGATATCTTTTTGTTATGTGATCATTCTGGCCTTTATCTTGAGATATTATTGTGCACCTATGTTTTCTATGTGACTTGTAGTCGTTGTTGCTTCCTGTGTGCCTCCCACTTTATTTCTTTTATTGTTATTGGCATTTCTCCCACCTAGTTGGTATTGCTATATGTATGCACAGTGAGAAAGAGATAAATGCACGAAGGGTGTTGCCGTGCCAATTGATTTGATCTACATATATATATTGGGTGAGAATGAGACAAGTGCACGAAGGTATTGCCGTGCTATTTGATGTGATATATTGAATGTATTTCTTACACCAGGAAAGTTAAATGAGGTGTCACAGGGTGAGATTTATTTGAAAGAATTATATTTGAAGATATTTATTTGAAGGGATTATATTTGAAAGATATTTACTTGAAGGGAGTATATTCGAAATATATTTATTGGAAAGTATTTTATCCTCAGGATTATTAATTGAAAATCATATTGACGAAATATTTATATTTGAAGGACTTGATTAATTAATTGTACTTGTATTCATTATTTGTTGCGCAATATTAATGATGTTCTTGTTGTCCTGCTGTGCATACCACTGGTTTATTAGTGTTTCCATCATTGAGATTTATTTTCTATTATTTTTGTCTACTATATTGCATAGATTATAAGACTAGTTAGTGTCGATTGTGGTGTACTCATACTACACTTCTGCATATTTTGTTTTTGTGCAGAGCCAGGTATATGAGATATCAGACTCGGACAGAGTTAAAGTGTGATCACAAGTATTCAAGGTAGAGCTGCTTGGTCGTCGCAGTCTCTTAGAGTCTTTCCATTTTTATTGTACTGTTAATTTCTTATTCGGACAGTATTGTACATTCGGTCTTCGAGATCATTCCATATATTCAGTTAGAGTTTGTGACTCAGTATTACCAGTCTTGGGAGGTTGTTTTTTGAATATTTCCGCTATTAGTGTTGACGCTTGTTTTGAATAAAACAAAATGGCTTGAATTGTTGTTATAATCGGCTTACTTAGTCTTAGAGAATATGTGCCATCACGACGCCTGTGGTGGGATTTTGGGTAGTTACACTTGAAAAATTTAGATAGAGTATTGGCAAGGTGTGAAGAAATGAACTTCGTGCTAAATTGGGAGAAATACCATTTCATGGTCGAGGAAGGCATTGTCCTTGGCCACAAAATTTCAAATAATGGCATAGTGATCGACAAGGCAAAGATAGAGGTGATTTCTAAACTTCCACCTCCAACCTCAATGAAAGGCGTGCAGAGTTTCTTGGGTCATGCGGGGTTCTACCGGTGCTTCATAAAGGATTTTTCTAAAGTGGTGAACCCATTGTTCAAGCTCTTAGAGAAAGATGCTAAGTTTCTCTTCCATGATGATTGCATGAGAGCCTTTGAATTGCTAAAGTTCAAGTTGACAACCACTCCCATTATCACCGCTCCTAATTGGAGTATTCCTTCAGAGTTCATGTGTGATGCTAGTGATGTAGCAGTTAGAGCAATTTTGGGGCAACGCATCAACAAGGTTTTTCATCCGGTCTACTATGCTTGTAAGACCATGAATGATGCCCAAGTCAATTACACCATTACAGAGAAAGATCTCCTTTCCATTGTGTTTGCAATTGAGAATTCCGCCCATACTTGATGTGTACAAAGGTTATTGTTCATACGGATCATGCGGCACTTCGCTATCTTATGAGCAAGAAAGATTCAAACGCTCGGTTAATGAGATGGGTTCTATTATTGCAAGAGTTTGATATTGACATCCAAGATCGAAAAGGGAGTGAAAATCAATTAGCGGACCACTTGTCTCGTTTGGAGGAGGAGGGGAGGCCGCATGATGGCCTTGAAATCAATTGACTCCTTCCCCGACGAGCAACTCTTGGCTATTTCAATGAAGGAGGTGCCATGGTTTGCGGATCTAGCAAACTTCCTTGTGCGTGGAATCATCCCGGATGAGTTCTCTTCAAATCGAAGGAAGAAGCTCAAGCGGGTTTGTCAAGATAATTATTTGGACAAGCCATACCTTTTCTAGATTTGCACGGATGGGGTAATTAGAAGATGTGAGGAAAAATCAAATATTGTGGATAAATAAAGGTGTAGCGACCGACCGGTCGTTTTGAGAATTTACGTCTCGTTTAGTGTCTTAAGGTCTCAAGCAGCTTTGTATTATGTATTATGACTTGCGTGTGTGGCCAAGTTCAAATTTTGGATGATTCGAGATTAATTTGAAAAGATAATTCTTGTTTTAGAAGCTTAAGTGAAAAGAGTAGACCGGAGTTTGACTTTTGTATTGACGACTGCGAAATGGTATTTTGATGATTCCAGTAGATTCGTATGGCGATTTTTAACTTGGGCATATACCCGGACTTGCATTTGGATATTCCTAGAAGGTTTCGGCACTAATTGGCGAAAGTTGGAAATTTGAAAGGTTTGAAATGTTCATAAGTTTGACCGAGAGTTGACTTTAATGATATCGGGTTCGGATGTTGGTTCCGGGAATTTGAATAGCTTCGTTATGTTATTTGGGACTTGTGTGCAAAATTTGGATTCATTTTGGGTTGATTTGATATATTTCGGCACGCATTTTGGAAGTTGGAAGATTTGAAAATGCATAAGTTCGATTCGAGGTGCGATTTATAGTTTCGACATTGTTTGATGTAATTTGAGGCCTTGGGTAGGTCCGCTCTATGTTATAGGACTTGTTGGTATATTCGGACAGAGTCCGGAGTGGCTCGGATGAGTTTCGGACGAGGTTCAGATTGTTTGGATCATTTTTGGTTAAGGCTGTTTGGCAGAGTTCTAATGTGGTTGCACCTGTGGAACACTAGGCGCAAGTGCGATTGGCGCAAGTGCGAAGATTAACGCGCAGAAGCGGAATTGGTAGGCTGGGCGTGAGGTCGCAGATGCTGGCATTTGTGCGCACCTGTAACATCACAGGTGCAGTAACTTGGACCGCATAAGCGAGGATTTGCCAGGTGGAGATTTTAGCCTCGCAGAAGCGGAGTTCGAGTCGCAGAAATGGTTAATTGTGGTGTAGGTGTGATCCTTAGGCAAAATGTTAGGAGACGAGGGTTAGTCATGTGCACCATTTCTTTGGAGTTAGAAGTTTCGATTTTGGGCAATTTTGGAGGGGCTCTTCACGAGTTTGATTTGGATAAGTGTTCTTTATCCGAAATTGATTATATTTTATGATTCCATACTCATTTATATCATTAAATTAGTGAATCGAATGGAAGAAAATGGGAAATTTTGTAAGAACTTATAAAATGTAAAATGAGGATTTGAAGGGCGATTCAATATCGGAATTTGATCATTTTGGTATGGTTGGACTCGTATCGGAATGGGTGTTCGAATTTTGTGAATTTTATCAGGTTCCAAGGTGCGGTCCGGAGTTGAATTTTTAGTTTTAGTTAAAAGACCAAAGTTTTATCATCCAAAACTGGTTGTTTTGGCTAGATTTGAGCCGTCCAGGGGTTATTTCGCTCGAGAAAGTCATTTTAGAATATCAGTCTAGATTCTTTGAGGTAAGTATCTTGTCTAACATTGTGTGAGGGAATTACCCCTTAGGATTTGAGTCGTTTGTGCTATTTGCGTGATGTGAAAGCCGTGTACGCGAGGTGACACGTACGTACTTGAGCTTGTGTGTGAAAAATATACCGGTCTAGACTCTTAAGCATCTCTTATATACTTATTTGGAATTGATAGAACATATTATATCATTTATTCGTCATGTCTACTATCACATGCCTTACTTATAGTTGTCGTTACATGTCACATTCTTTACTTGTCGAGTTGCTCTTATATGCTTTATTTGGAGTTGTTACCACTTTTACCATTACGTGATTTCTTTTATCGTTGAGTTACAATTTCACGGAGATACTTTCACTGTTGAGTTTATTTTTAAACAATTAATGGGAATTGCAGTTATCCAAAGGCTTTAATTTATTTTACCCGAAGTTGTGTTTAAAGGAGGTGTTGTTCTTTGATGAGTTACTTTTCTATTCATGTTGTTGTTATTGATATTGTAAACATGTTGTGTTAAGTCGTGGGCTATTTGTTGTGAAATTATTGATATCGTGAAATCTTTGAAAAGGTTGTGGCCTAAGGGAACGTGTGATATGAGTTGATTATGTTGTGTTGTTGTGATGATAGTACACGTGAATTGTTGTGTGATTGGGTTGTTGTTATGTAGAGTATAAGGGTGGCATTTCACTGTTGTTATCATATGGGGCGTAAGGGTGACATCTCACTGTTGTTGAATGTATGGAGCGATACTGGTGGCTATTGTGTTATTGTCTGTACGGAGTGATAAGGTGGCTATTGCACAGAGAGATAAGGGTGGCTATTATACGGAGTGATATAGGTGGCTCTAGGAGATATAAGGGCGGCTAATGATACTGTTAGGGCGGAGTAATACGGGTGGCTATTATACGGAGTGATACAGGTGGATATTGGAGAGATAAGTGTGGCAAATGTCAGAGATGATGTGTGATGGTTTGGAGACTTTGTGTTGGTGAATTTTGTGTGATGGTGTGACTTTCATTGTGTTTGTTATACCCTTTGCGTGACTTGTCTTGTTGTTTCGATGAGCTATTCGATGTCTTTGTTATTACTTATTGGTTTGGGATGCAGCAATACACTTGTACAAGCATATACTGTAGCATACTACTTATACTAGCTCACGAGTACGAAACTTGACATTTATGGATCATGCCAATGTATGCTGGTATTATCCGTTTCCATGTTTTTATTGAGCCTGTGATTATACCAGGCGGATTGTGATGGTGAGCCTGTAATTATACCGGGCGAATTGTGGTAGTAAGCCTGTGATTATACCAAGCGGATTGTGATTGTAAGCCTGTGATTATGCGGGGCAGTTTTTGATGTGTGATCATGCCGGGCGGATTGTGACTATGAGCCTGTGATCATGCCGGGCGGATTGTGACTGTAAGTTTGTGAGTATTGCTAGGTGGATTGTGATTTTGGCAGGTGAGATGTCCGTTCGGTTATGATTTTGAGATTTGGGCATGATGTGTCATGAGTATGTGATGGCGGGTTGAGACCCAAGACTCGTGACTATGATATGTGGTATCACAGAGTGATTTCGTTGTGAAACTTGTGTTAGACAGCTTGATAAATTGTTTGCCCTTTGTGTTCCTTATTTGGTTTTAAATGACGTTTTCCCGGTGTTCTTATTGCTTTACTGCCTATATGCACAAGTTGAATTTGTTGCTATTTACTATTAGCTTTAACCTGCTATACTGCACATGTTATTTTGTCTAGTGAGTGTCTTGATTGTACCTCATCACTGCTCTACCGAGGTTAGTCTTGATACTTACTGAGTACCGACTGTGGTGTACTCATACTACACTTCTGCACATTTTTGTGCAGAGCTAGGTATTGGAGATATCAGACTCGGGCAGAGTACCATATTGGTCGCGAGAATTCAAAGTAGAGCTTCTTGGTCGTCGCAGTCCCTTGGAGTTCTTTCCTTTCTTTGTATTGTCAGCTTGTATTCGAACAGTATTGTATTTCGATCTCTGAGATCTTTTCATGTATTCAGTTAGAGTTCATGACTCTGTATTACCAGTATTGGGAAGTTATTATGATTATTGCCGCGTAGACTTATTCCTCTTTTGTCTCGGCACTTATATTAAACAATGTTTCAAATTATTATTATAAAAGGAAAAATAATTACTTAATGGTTATAGAAGTCGGCTTATTTAATCTTAGAGACTAGGTGTCATCACGATATACTACGGAGGAAAATTGGGGCCGTGACAATAGGTTAAAAAATCAATTAAAGTGAACTGGAGGGAGTAATGTTTTCATAATGAATTTAATTATGAGATTCAATTGTATTTAACAGTAAGAATTTATTGGGGTTTTGGAAAATGGGCAACAGAGCTAGGATATAATGCTTATATCAAAATTGCTTCTTCTTCCCAAAAGGAAAAAGTGACGATATAGATTTTAAGTCATCGACATGGACTTTACAAAGGTAATTTTTGTTTTAATTAATTGCAGTAGTTGATTCTTCTATATAAACTTTTTGAGAAAATAACATTCCTTCACATTTATGGACCTACATTTGTTGTCACTTTCTATCTGCGCAAAGAAAAATAAGACCATAGTACTGCTTTTGATTAGTGCAACTATTGTGTGTGACTAAGAACTACTGGGATATTGCCCTGCATTTTTGTTTTAGCTTCATATATCAGCTTGTACTTTTAGTTGTCCCTTGTGTACATAGTATAGTAGTTGATTCTTCTATATAAAAAATTTGAGAAAAGTAACATTCCTTCTCATTTATGGACCTATATTTGTTGTCACTTTCTATCCGCGCAAAGAAAAATATGACCATAGTACTTTTGATTAGTGCAATTGTTGTGTGTGACTAAGAATACTACCGGGATATTTCCATACATTTTTGTTTTAGCTTCATATATCGGCTGGTACTTTTAGCTGTCCTTTGTGTACATATTGTTATTCCCGGTCAATATTGCTGTATTTGTAAATATTAATTCTGCAAAATATAAGTTAACGTAATGAAACAATAATAATAAATTCGAGCCCACTGAATTCACAGTGTTTCCTTAAGGAATTTAATCCCCTCCTAGTACCCAAGGTAATGGATTATTTCCTCCCAGGATAGAACGAATAACACACTGGTGTAGCGGTACTTCAAACCCCAGTGTTTCGGCGAACACAAAGTTCGGTAGCAAATCACACTTACAGTTGCTTTGTTTGAAGTTAAAAACAATGCAGAACGAAGGAGTATATACTCAGAAAAACGTATGGAAGTTCTGAGAGGAAGGAATGCAATGTATAGCCAATTTGTTGAGCGAATTGTATGTTGAGTTGAGTATTTCTTCAACATTTGCTGCTCATATATATATAGCAGCCAAGAAGGAATGCAAGAACCAAACGTCCACCCTTCATGGTGGATCAAGCATTACATATTTGTGGAGCAAGCACTTCATATTTGTGGAGCAAGCACTTCATGGTGGGAAGACCATTATCCGGCTGCCAAATTATCAATACACGGATTGGAAAATATCCGTTTACAAATACGGATAATCTTACGTTAATATTTACTATTAACAAATAAATTTGGTCCAAAAAATTAATCAATCAATCGATCATTTGACCAAATCCAAATCCAAATCCGAAGCCGTAGCCGAAGCCGAGCCGAGCGAGCGACGACGACGACGGCGCGAGGCTTGCTTTCTTCTTAACTCTTTAAGAGCTACAAGAAGAGCAATTATATATATACCCACCAAAAATGTCTTCCACTTCCAATATGGGACAATGTCTCATTGTTAAGAGGGGGAAACTTAAAATTTTACTCAAAATTTCATTTTCCCTCCATTTCCCATTCACCCTCATTTTAAGAATATTACATCTTAAAAAATAAAACCTCAACAATCCCCCACATGAATGGGGAATGGCTATATCACGGAAGTATGCATGAAAAAACTGTGTGATTTACAAGCAAGGATTAATTGCATCTGGATAAGTAGGTTTCCCTTTGAACTTTCCGTAGTAAACTTATGTCGGATATACTCGGTCAATCGGTAGATTTGATATCTTTGAACCGTCGATCTTTGGTGTATACCTAGACAACCATAAGTCACACAATCAACCCTTAACCGTCTTTGGTTCTCATTGTTGTGTTCGTTTCAGCCATGAACACCGCCTGGTTTCATAAGTGCGTAGAGAACTGGCCTTACAAAGTTCTCCTTGAAGCGGCTCATACTTCACACTTAAATAGGTGATTCCTAAACGTGTCATCCTGTAGATACACTATTTGATATACCCCGTATCAAATTTAGAAATCATTAAAAAGCCTTAATGCTTTATCCTTGGTACTGAACATTGTCTCATCACGAGAATGGACTAAAATTTTATTTGACAATGTTGAACCGTCATTAATGACTTTGTTTGATCTCTTTGAACCTAGATCTTGGGATCTTCAGTCTTCTAGGTAGAGTTACCGCCACAATGACTTGTTCTCGGCCATAGCCCCATTCCCCTTGATGATTTCTCAACTACCTCTCTAGTTAGGCCTTTTGTAAGTGGATCCGACACATTATCACTTGACTTTACATAGTCAATTGTGATAATTCCTCTAGAGAGTAATTGCCTAACGGTTTTATGTCTTCGTCGTATATGACGAGATTTACCGTTATACATGACGCTCCCAGCCCTTCCAATTGCCGCTTGACTATCACAATGTATGCATATTGGTGCCAACGGTTTGGGCCAAAATGGAATGTCTTCCAAGAAATTCCGGAGCCATTCAGCTTCTTCACCGGCTTTATCTAAGGCTATGAATTCAGCCTCCATTGTAGAGCGGGCAATACATGTTTGTTTGGACGACTTCCAAGATACCGCTCCTCCACCAATAGTGAATACATATCCACTCGTGGACTTAGAATCAGTTGAACCGGTGATCCAATTTGTATCACAGTATCCCTCAATCACCGCAGGGAAATTACTGTAGTGCAATTCAAAGTTCTGGGTATGTTCTAAATATCCCAAAACTCGTTTCATTGCCATCCAATGAGATTGGCCTGGATTGCTCGTATATCGACTCAGTTTACTTATAGCACAAGCTATGTCTGGTCGTGTACAATTCATGATATACATTAAGCATCCCAATACACGAGCATAATCCAATTGTGATATGCTTTGGCCTTTGTTCTTTGCTAATGCAAGATTCACGTCAATTGGAGTCTTTGCAACTTTAAAGCCCAAGTGCTTGAATTTTTCAAGTACTGTCTTAATATAATGAGATTGTGACAATGCCAGACCTTGAGGAGTCTTATTGACCTTAATTCCCAGAATTAAATCAGCAACTCCCAAGTCTTTCATATCAAACTTGCTATTGAGCATACGCTTAGTAGCATTTATGTTGGCAATGTCATTACTCATTATCAACATATCATCCACATATAGGCAAACAATGACTATGTGATTTGGAACATTTTTAATGTACACGCATTTATCACATTCATTTATCTTAAAACCATTTGACAACATTGTTTGGTCAAATTTCGCATGCCATTGTTTGGGTGCTTGTTTTAGTCCGTAAAGAGACTTAACAAGTCTACATACCTTCTTTTCTTTACCTGGAACCACAAACCCTTCAGGTTGTTCCATGTAAATTTCTTCCTCCAACTCTCCATTTAAGAAGGCCGTCTTAACATCCATTTGATGAATTTCAAGACCATACACTGCAGCTAATACTACTAACATCCGTATGGACGTAATTCTTGTAACTGGAGAGTATGTATCAAAGTAGTCTAGACCTTCTCGTTGTCTATACCCTTTGACTACGAGCCTTGCCTTGAATTTATCAATAGTGCCATCATCTTTGATTTTTCTCTTAAAAATCCATTTAGAACCCAAAGGTTTATTTCCAGGAGGAAGATCAACCAATTCCCATGTATGGTTGTTCAATATGGATTCTATTTCACTATTGACTGCCTCTTTCCAAAACAATGATTCCGAAGAAGTCATAGCTTCTTTAAATGTTTGAGGCTCATTCTCCAATAAGAAAGTCACAAAATCTGGTCCAAATGAAGTAGACATTCTTTGACGTTTACTACGTCTTGGATTCTCCTGATTACATGTACTTTCTTTTGTTTCTTCCTGAGGTCGTTTAGATCCTTCACCAAACGACTCACATTCCTTTTTATACGGATATATATTTTCAAAAAACTCAGCATTATCTGATTCTATAACCGTATTATTATGAATGTCGGGATTTTCTGATTTATGAACCAGAAATCGATATGCTTTACTATTTGTCGCATATCCTATGAAAACACAATCAACGGTTTTCGGTCCTATCTTTACCCTTTTGGGTTTAGGAACTTGCACTTTTGCCAAACACCCCCACACTTTAAAATAATTCAAGTTGGGCTTCCTTCCTTTCCATTGTTCATAAGGAATGGATTGTGTTTTGCTATGGGGCACTCGATTTAATATTCGATTAGCCGTAAGAATGGCTTCCCCCACAAGTTCTGTGGCAAACCAGAACTTATCAACAACGCATTCATCATCTCCTTTAATGTGCGATTCTTTCTTTCCGCAATCCCATTAGATTGGGGCGTGTAAGGGGCTGTTGTTTGATGAATAATTCCATATTCTAAACATATTTCTTCAAAAGGAGATTCATATTCACCACCCCTATCACTTCTTATCATTTTTACTTTCTTGTTAAGTTGCGTTTCAACTTCATTTTTGTATTGCCTGAATGCGTCTATTGCTTCATCTTTACTATTCAGTAAGTAAACATAGCAATATCGAGTACCATCGTCAATAAAAGTTATGAAATACTTCTTTCCACCGCGAGATGGTATTGACTTCATGTCACAAATATCTGTGTGAATTAAGTCTAAAGGATTTGAATTCCTTTCAACTGACTTATAAGGATGTTTAACATACTTAGATTCCACACATGTTTGACATTTTGATTTTTCACATTCAAACTTGGGCAGTACTTCCAAGTTAATTATTTTCCGCAAGGTTTTATAATTGACATGACCCAAACGTACATGCCATAAATCATTTGACTCAAGTAAGTAAGAAGAAGCTGAAATATTATTATTATTTTTAACAACCATTACATTTAGGTTGAAAAGGCCCTCGGTGAGGTAACCTTTTCCCACAAATATTTCATTCTTACTAATTACAACCTTGTTGGATACAAAAACGCACTTAAAACCGTGCTTAACAAGAAGTCTAGTAGAGACTAAATTCTTTCTCATTTCGGGAACATGAAGGACATTGTTCAAAGTCATGACCTTGCCAGAAGTCATTTTTAGAAATACCTTCCCATATCCTTCAACTTTTGCTGTTGAAGCATTTCCCATATAAACTGTCTCTCCGGGTTCAGCAAGAGCATAGGTAGCAAAAGCCTCTCTAACTGCACAAACATGGCGAGTGGCTCCTGAATCAAACCACCACAGTTTAGGATTTTCCACCAAGTTACATTCAGAGAGCATGGCACACAAGTTATCAACATCATCATGGTTTACTACCATGTTTGCTTGACCCCTTTTCTTGTCTTTCTTCGGAGCACGACACTCCGTAGATTTGTGTCCGGTTTTCCCACAGTTGTAGCAGTTTTCACTGAACCGCTTCTTGCTTGGGTTGTATTTCGGACCAGAAGCCTTCTTCCTCTTTTTGTTAGCTTCAACAATATTTGCTCCCATTATTGTTGAATTTTCACGGCCTCTCCTTTCAGCAGCTTTATTGTCCTCTTCGATTCTCAACCGAACAATGAGATCTTCAAGGGACATTTCCTTTCGTTTGTGTTTCAAATAATTTTTGAAGTCCTTCCACAACGGAGGCAACTTCTCAATCATTGCTGCTACTTGGAATGCTTCGTTGATTACAAGACCTTCAGCAAGTAGATCATGAATAATCACTTGCAATTCCTGGACTTGAGTAATAACAGACTTGCTATCTATCATTTTGTAGTCCTGAAATTTTGCGGCAACGAATTTCTTCATCCCGGCATCTTCAGTCTTATATTTCTTTTCAAGCGCATTCCACAATTCTTTGGATGTCTCCATGCTACTGTATACATTATACAGATTATCATCCAGTCCGCTAAGAATATAATTCTTGCATAAAAAATCAGAATGCTTCCACGCTTCAATCACGAGAAAGCGTTCATTATCTGGAGTTTTATCCGGCAGATCAGGAACATCTTCCTTGATGAACTTCTGTAGACATAACGTAGTTAAGTAGAAGAACATCTTCTGCTGCCAGCGTTTGAAATCAATCCCGGAAAATTTTCCGGGTTTTTCTGCCGGTGCCAACGCCGGTGTTCGGCTTGTCGTTGCGTTGGCAGTCGCCATCGGAACAGCTTGGTTTTCGTTTTCAGTCATCATCTTTTTCAGAAAAGAATGACACAAACAAACGTTTAATACACGTTTTCAAACTGGAGTAAAAATCACGTAGATTTTAATATCCAACAAAACGCCACGAAGGCTTAACTCTCCAAAACGGGAGTACACAAACCACAAAGGTTTTAGTTTGCAGAATAATAAGAATAACACAAGTACAGAAATAAATATTAAATTCCTTAAGATTGTTATTCCCGGTCAATATTGCTGTATTTGTAAATATTAATTCTGCAAAATATAAGTTAACGTAATGAAACAATAATAATAAATTCGAGCCCACTGAATTCACAGTGTTTCCTTAAGGAATTTAATCCCCTCCTAGTACCCAAGGTAATGGATTATTTCCTCCCAGGATAGAACGAATAACACACTGGTGTAGCGGTACTTCAAACCCCAGTGTTTCGGCGAACACAAAGTTCGGTAGCAAATCACACTTACAGTTGCTTTGTTTGAAGTTAAAAACAATGCAGAACGAAGGAGTATATACTCAGAAAAACGTATGGAAGTTCTGAGAGGAAGGAATGCAATGTATAGCCAATTTGTTGAGCGAATTGTATGTTGAGTTGAGTATTTCTTCAACATTTGCTGCTCATATATATATAGCAGCCAAGAAGGAATGCAAGACCAAACGTCCACCCTTCATGGTGGATCAAGCATTACATATTTGTGGAGCAAGCACTTCATATTTGTGGAGCAAGCACTTCATGGTGGGAAGACCATTATCCGGCTGCCAAATTATCAATACACGGATTGGAAAATATCCGTTTACAAATACGGATAATCTTACGTTAATATTTACTATTAACAAATAAATTTGGTCCAAAAAATTAATCAATCAATCGATCATTTGACCAAATCCAAATCCAAATCCGAAGCCGTAGCCGAAGCCGAGCCGAGCGAGCGACGACGACGACGGCGCGAGGCTTGCTTTCTTCTTAACTCTTTAAGAGCTACAAGAAGAGCAATTATATATATACCCACCAAAAATGTCTTCCACTTCCAATATGGGACAATGTCTCATTGTTAAGAGGGGGAAACTTAAAATTTTACTCAAAATTTCATTTTCCCTCCATTTCCCATTCACCCTCATTTTAAGAATATTACATCTTAAAAAATAAAACCTCAACAATCCCCCACATGAATGGGGAATGGCTATATCACGGAAGTATGCATGAAAAAACTGTGTGATTTACAAGCAAGGATTAATTGCATCTGGATAAGTAGGTTTCCCTTTGAACTTTCCGTAGTAAACTTATGTCGGATATACTCGGTCAATCGGTAGATTTGATATCTTTGAACCGTCGATCTTTGGTGTATACCTAGACAACCATAAGTCACACAATCAACCCTTAACCGTCTTTGGTTCTCATTGTTGTGTTCGTTTCAGCCATGAACACCGCCTGGTTTCATAAGTGCGTAGAGAACTGGCCTTACAAAGTTCTCCTTGAAGCGGCTCATACTTCACACTTAAATAGGTGATTCCTAAACGTGTCATCCTGTAGATACACTATTTGATATACCCCGTATCAAATTTAGAAATCATTAAAAAGCCTTAATGCTTTATCCTTGGTACTGAACATTGTCTCATCACGAGAATGGACTAAAATTTTATTTGACAATGTTGAACCGTCATTAATGACTTTGTTTGATCTCTTTGAACCTAGATCTTGGGATCTTCAGTCTTCTAGGTAGAGTTACCGCCACAATGACTTGTTCTCGGCCATAGCCCCATTCCCCTTGATGATTTCTCAACTACCTCTCTAGTTAGGCCTTTTGTAAGTGGATCCGACACATTATCACTTGACTTTACATAGTCAATTGTGATAATTCCTCTAGAGAGTAATTGCCTAACGGTTTTATGTCTTCGTCGTATATGACGAGATTTACCGTTATACATGACGCTCCCAGCCCTTCCAATTGCCGCTTGACTATCACAATGTATGCATATTGGTGCCAACGGTTTGGGCCAAAATGGAATGTCTTCCAAGAAATTCCGGAGCCATTCAGCTTCTTCACCGGCTTTATCTAAGGCTATGAATTCAGCCTCCATTGTAGAGCGGGCAATACATGTTTGTTTGGACGACTTCCAAGATACCGCTCCTCCACCAATAGTGAATACATATCCACTCGTGGACTTAGAATCAGTTGAACCGGTGATCCAATTTGCATCACAGTATCCCTCAATCACCGCAGGGAAATTACTGTAGTGCAATTCAAAGTTCTGGGTATGTTCTAAATATCCCAAAACTCGTTTCATTGCCATCCAATGAGATTGGCCTGGATTGCTCGTATATCGACTCAGTTTACTTATAGCACAAGCTATGTCTGGTCGTGTACAATTCATGATATACATTAAGCATCCCAATACACGAGCATAATCCAATTGTGATATGCTTTGGCCTTTGTTCTTTGCTAATGCAAGATTCACGTCAATTGGAGTCTTTGCAACTTTAAAGCCCAAGTGCTTGAATTTTTCAAGTACTGTCTTAATATAATGAGATTGTGACAATGCCAGACCTTGAGGAGTCTTATTGACCTTAATTCCCAGAATTAAATCAGCAACTCCCAAGTCTTTCATATCAAACTTGCTATTGAGCATACGCTTAGTAGCATTTATGTTGGCAATGTCATTACTCATTATCAACATATCATCCACATATAGGCAAACAATGACTATGTGATTTGGAACATTTTTAATGTACACGCATTTATCACATTCATTTATCTTAAAACCATTTGACAACATTGTTTGGTCAAATTTCGCATGCCATTGTTTGGGTGCTTGTTTTAGTCCGTAAAGAGACTTAACAAGTCTACATACCTTCTTTTCTTTACCTGGAACCACAAACCCTTCAGGTTGTTCCATGTAAATTTCTTCCTCCAACTCTCCATTTAAGAAGGCCGTCTTAACATCCATTTGATGAATTTCAAGACCATACACTGCAGCTAATACTACTAACATCCGTATGGACGTAATTCTTGTAACTGGAGAGTATGTATCAAAGTAGTCTAGACCTTCTCGTTGTCTATACCCTTTGACTACGAGCCTTGCCTTGAATTTATCAATAGTGCCATCATCTTTGATTTTTCTCTTAAAAATCCATTTAGAACCCAAAGGTTTATTTCCAGGAGGAAGATCAACCAATTCCCATGTATGGTTGTTCAATATGGATTCTATTTCACTATTGACTGCCTCTTTCCAAAACAATGATTCCGAAGAAGTCATAGCTTCTTTAAATGTTTGAGGCTCATTCTCCAATAAGAAAGTCACAAAATCTGGTCCAAATGAAGTAGACATTCTTTGACGTTTACTACGTCTTGGATTCTCCTGATTACATGTACTTTCTTTTGTTTCTTCCCGAGGTCGTTTAGATCCTTCACCAAACGACTCACATTCCTTTTTATACGGATATATATTTTCAAAAAACTCAGCATTATCTGATTCTATAACCGTATTATTATGAATGTCGGGATTTTCTGATTTATGAACCAGAAATCGATATGCTTTACTATTTGTCGCATATCCTATGAAAACACAATCAACGGTTTTCGGTCCTATCTTTACCCTTTTGGGTTTAGGAACTTGCACTTTTGCCAAACACCCCCACACTTTAAAATAATTCAAGTTGGGCTTCCTTCCTTTCCATTGTTCATAAGGAATGGATTGTGTTTTGCTATGGGGCACTCGATTTAATATTCGATTAGCCGTAAGAATGGCTTCCCCCACAAGTTCTGTGGCAAACCAGAACTTATCAACAACGCATTCATCATCTCCTTTAATGTGCGATTCTTTCTTTCCGCAATCCCATTAGATTGGGGCGTGTAAGGGGCTGTTGTTTGATGAATAATTCCATATTCTAAACATATTTCTTCAAAAGGAGATTCATATTCACCACCCCTATCACTTCTTATCATTTTTACTTTCTTGTTAAGTTGCGTTTCAACTTCATTTTTGTATTGCCTGAATGCGTCTATTGCTTCATCTTTACTATTCAGTAAGTAAACATAGCAATATCGAGTACCATCGTCAATAAAAGTTATGAAATACTTCTTTCCACCGCGAGATGGTATTGACTTCATGTCACAAATATCTGTGTGAATTAAGTCTAAAGGATTTGAATTCCTTTCAACTGACTTATAAGGATGTTTAACATACTTAGATTCCACACATGTTTGACATTTTGATTTTTCACATTCAAACTTGGGCAGTACTTCCAAGTTAATTATTTTCCGCAAGGTTTTATAATTGACATGACCCAAACGTACATGCCATAAATCATTTGACTCAAGTAAGTAAGAAGAAGCTGAAATATTATTATTATTTTCAACAACCATTACATTTAGGTTGAAAAGGCCCTCGGTGAGGTAACCTTTTCCCACAAATATTTCATTCTTACTAATTACAACCTTGTTGGATACAAAAACGCACTTAAAACCGTGCTTAACAAGAAGTCTAGTAGAGACTAAATTCTTTCTCATTTCGGGAACATGAAGGACATTGTTCAAAGTCATGACCTTGCCAGAAGTCATTTTTAGAAATACCTTCCCATATCCTTCAACTTTTGCTGTTGAAGCATTTCCCATATAAACTGTCTCTCCGGGTTCAGCAAGAGCATAGGTAGCAAAAGCCTCTCTAACTGCACAAACATGGCGAGTGGCTCCTGAATCAAACCACCACAGTTTAGGATTTTCCACCAAGTTACATTCAGAGAGCATGGCACACAAGTTATCAACATCATCATGGTTTACTACCATGTTTGCTTGACCCCTTTTCTTGTCTTTCTTCGGAGCACGACACTCCGTAGATTTGTGTCCGGTTTTCCCACAGTTGTAGCAGTTTTCACTGAACCGCTTCTTGCTTGGGTTGTATTTCGGACCAGAAGCCTTCTTCCTCTTTTTGTTAGCTTCAACAATATTTGCTCCCATTATTGTTGAATTTTCACGGCCTCTCCTTTCAACAGCTTTATTGTCCTCTTCGATTCTCAACCGAACAATGAGATCTTCAAGGGACATTTCCTTTCGTTTGTGTTTCAAATAATTTTTGAAGTCCTTCCACAACGGAGGCAACTTCTCAATCATTGCTGCTACTTGGAATGCTTCGTTGATTACAAGACCTTCAGCAAGTAGATCATGAATAATCACTTGCAATTCCTGGACTTGAGTAATAACAGACTTGCTATCTATCATTTTGTAGTCCTGAAATTTTGCGGCAACGAATTTCTTCATCCCGGCATCTTCAGTCTTATATTTCTTTTCAAGCGCATTCCACAATTCTTTGGATGTCTCCATGCTACTGTATACATTATACAGATTATCATCCAGTCCGCTAAGAATATAATTCTTGCATAAAAAATCAGAATGCTTCCACGCTTCAATCACGAGAAAGCGTTCATTATCTGGAGTTTTATCCGGCAGATCAGGAACATCTTCCTTGATGAACTTCTGTAGACATAACGTAGTTAAGTAGAAGAACATCTTCTGCTGCCAGCGTTTGAAATCAATCCCGGAAAATTTTCCGGGTTTTTCTGCCGGTGCCAACGCCGGTGTTCGGCTTGTCGTTGCGTTGGCAGTCGCCATCGGAACAGCTTGGTTTTCGTTTTCAGTCATCATCTTTTTCAGAAAAGAATGACACAAACAAACGTTTAATACACGTTTTCAAACTGGAGTAAAAATCACGTAGATTTTAATATCCAACAAAACGCCACGAAGGCTTAACTCTCCAAAACGGGAGTACACAAACCACAAAGGTTTTAGTTTGCAGAATAATAAGAATAACACAAGTACAGAAATAAATATTAAATTCCTTAAGATTGTTATTCCCGGTCAATATTGTTGTATTTGTAAATATTAATTCTGCAAAATATAAGTTAACGTAATGAAACAATAATAATAAATTCGAGCCCACTGAATTCACAGTGTTTCCTTAAGGAATTTAATCCCCTCCTAGTACCCAAGGTAATGGATTATTTCCTCCCAGGATAGAACGAATAACACACTGGTGTAGCGGTACTTCAAACCCCAGTGTTTCGGCGAACACAAAGTTCGGTAGCAAATCACACTTACAGTTGCTTTGTTTGAAGTTAAAAACAATGCAGAACGAAGGAGTATATACTCAGAAAAACGTATGGAAGTTCTGAGAGGAAGGAATGCAATGTATAGCCAATTTGTTGAGCGAATTGTATGTTGAGTTGAGTATTTCTTCAACATTTGCTGCTCATATATATATAGCAGCCAAGAAGGAATGCAAGACCAAACGTCCACCCTTCATGGTGGATCAAGCATTACATATTTGTGGAGCAAGCACTTCATATTTGTGGAGCAAGCACTTCATGGTGGGAAGACCATTATCCGGCTGCCAAATTATCAATACACGGATTGGAAAATATCCGTTTACAAATACGGATAATCTTACGTTAATATTTACTATTAACAAATAAATTTGGTCCAAAAAATTAATCAATCAATCGATCATTTGACCAAATCCAAATCCGAAGCCGAAGCCGAACCGAGCCGAGCGAGCGACGACGACGACGCCGCGAGGCTTGCTTTCTTCTTAACTCTTTAAGAGCTACAAGAAGAGCAATTATATATATACCCACCAAAAATGTCTTCCACTTCCAATATGGGACAATGTCTCATTGTTAAGAGGGAAAACTTAAAATTTTACTCAAAATTTCATTTTCCCTCCATTTCCCATTCACCCTCATTTTAAGAATATTACATCTTAAAAAATAAAACTTCTAACACATATTACAGTACTTGATTCTTCTATATAAAAAATTGAGAAAAGTAACATTCCTTCTCATTTATGGGCCTATATTTGTTGTCACTTTCTATCCGCACAAAGAAAAATAAGACCATAGTACTACAATTGTTGTGTGTGACTAAGAAAACTACTGGGATATTGCCATGCGTTTTTGTTTTAGCTTTATGTATCGGCTTATACTTTTAGCTGTCCCTTGTGTACATATTGCAGTGGAATTTGGTGCAGGGAGGGTGGGTGGTCTTTGAAGGAATTTCCTACTTCCTTCTATTACAGTGCAAAGAAAACCCTATACCAATAATAATTCTAATCGATTGGAGTAGAACATTAAGAACAAGCTTCACAAAAAACTCATACTATATACTTTCTATTAGGAATAGTCGGAGGTGGATCAAGAATTTTAGGAAGATGAGTGCACTATTACGAGGAGGTGAATCCAAGATATAAATTTTGCGGGTTCAACGTTTGGTTTTTACTATTGCACCCATTACACTTTTGGAATGATAAGTTCAAAATTATTATTTTTTAATAGTAATTTTTTTTACATCTATATTCATACTCCGTGCTTAAATTATCGGGATCAGTTGAACTCAATAGCGTACTGCATGTTGCTGTCACGACCCGAAATTCCCACCGTCGGGACCGTGATGGTGCCTAATATTTCACTTGTTAGGCAAGCCAATGTTAGAACAATTTATACTTTTTAACAATTTAAATTTAATTAATGAAGTAGAGCTGATTTAACTGCAATAATCCAAATATAAATGCGGAAGCTAAAATCGTAAAAAATATCTGCTACAAATCCCTGAACCCGGTGTCACAAGTGTACGAGCTTCTAGAGTAATACATACAAGAGTATGAAATAAATAAAAAGTAGTCTTAGAAAATACACAGCTAAATAAAAATAAAGACGGGAACTTCAGAAGCTGTGGGGGCTGAACAACTGTACCTCAAATCTCTGCAGGTTGTCCAATCCGAGCTCTCTAGTAGTTGCCGTTGGGACCGTCTCCAAAATTTACACAGCGTGCAGAGTGTAGTACCAGTACAACCGACCCCATGTACTGGTAAGTGCCGAGGCTAAGGCAGGTCACTTATATTAACCTGTATGCAATAATAATAATAATAACAACAATAATAGAAATAAATCAGGTAACTCATTTTAAGTTGAAGCCAACTCGGCAGTCATAACCAATTATTATTTCAATCAATTTCTGCTGCGGCGTGCAACCTGCTCCAACAATATTAACTTTACATAAATCTGTTGCGGTGTGCAACCCGATCCCCCAATATATTTCATTTTATTTCGGTTGCGGCGTGCAACCCGATCCCCAATATATTTTAATAACTCTTAAATGTAATAAAAATACTCCAATAAATACCATGTTCAATGAGAAACTATTAAGCATGAAGTCATATAGTAATTATAATTTATTTATGGAATAAACAATGATAAGTAGCAATTAATTGTGAAAATCAGGGAGAAAATAAACAGTTTAAAACATGTAACAATTATTGCAGGAATTATTGCTAAATGTCAAGTAGCAATTAAGATACATAAATTAAATAAACATATAACAATTATTGCAGGAATTCGAGAATTAATATTGGACAAGGAATATGAGAGAAACAATTATTATAACCATTAATTTGTGTCTTAAAACAATTTTAGATGTTTTAAATAATTAAGCAAACAATTAATTTGACAAAGTATATGCACTTGTCACCTTGCCTATACATCGTTACATATGAAATTCACGTAGTAAATAATTCAAGGGTTCTATTCCCTCAAGTCAAGGTTAACCACGACACTTACCTCGCTTTGCAACCAAATTCAAGTTTCTAATATACCCTTGCCTTGCGAATTAGTGTCTGAAATTCTCAAATCTAGTCATAAACAATTTAATATATTCAATACAAATCGTAGAATTAATTCCATATGAATTTACTTATTTTTTCGGATTAAATCCGAAATTTATTTCAAAAATCAACAGTGGGACCCACATCTCAAATCCCGAAAAAACTCACGAAATCCGAACACTCGTTCCAATACGAGTTCAACCATAAAAAAATTATCGAATTCCGACATCGGATTGGCTTTCAAATCTTCATTTCTATATATTTGGAAGATTTTATAAAAAATGGATTTTTCTTTCATAAATTCACGGATTCATGATGTAACTGAGTATGGAATCATGAAATATAATCAATATAAGATAAGAAACACTTACCCCAATATTTTTCCGTAAAAATCGCATAAAAATCTCCTTACCCGAGCTCAAAATCTTGAATAATGAAAAATGGGACGAAATCTCATTTCCAGAACTTAAGTTCTGTTGTCCAGGAATTTCTTCTTCGCGAACGGGATAGCACCCTCGCGTTCGCAAAGCATATTTTTGTGCTGCCCCAGATTTCTTCTTCGCAAACGCGAGGGCAATCCCGCGAATGCGATGCCTTGCCAAAAATGGCCTTCGCGAACGCGGTCTCCCCTACGCGAACACAAAGCCTTATCGCCCGGTGCTAGGCCAGGCCTCGCCCTTCTACGCGAACGCGAACGCTCCCAGGCGTTTGTGATGAACACTGCCTTCTACCCCTTCGCGAACACGGTCCCCTCTTCGCGAAAGTGAAGAGTAAATTTTGCCTGCCTCCAGTTCCTCTTCGCGAACGCGAGGCCTCTATCATGAACGCGAAGAAGGAAACCAGCCAGTGCATCAGAAACATTCCAGCAAAGTTCCAAGTCCAAAATTCAACATGTTAACCATCTGAAACTCACCCAAGGCTGCTGGGACCTCAACCAAATACACTACCAAGTCCTAAAACATCATACGAACTTAATCGAAACCTTAAATCGCATCAAAAATGCTAAAACCACAAAGCATACCACAATTCAAGCTTAAGGAACTTAAGAATTTTCAACTTCTACATTCGATGCCGAAACCTATCAAATCAAGTCTGATTGACCTCAAATTTTGCACACAAGTCATAAATGACATACCGGACATATGAAAATTTTCAGAACTTGAATCCGACCCCGATATCAATAAAAGTCAATTTATGGTCAAACTTTGAAATCTTTAAGCCTTTAGGCTTCTAGTTTTCGCCAACTCGCGATAATTCAAGCTAGGGACCTCCAAATTAAATTTTCGGCATACGCCCAAGTCCCAAATCACAATACGGACCTACTAAAACTGTTAAAACACTGATTCGAGTTCGTTTTCTCAAAATATTGACCAAAGTCAACTCAGTTGAGTTTTAAGGCTCTATTTCTCATTTTAATCAATTTTTCATATAAAAACTTTCCGGAAAATTATACAGAATGCGCATGCAAGTCGAGGAATAATGAATAGTGCTTTTCGAGGTCTTAGGACATAGAAATAATTATTAAATTTAAAGATGACCTTTTGGGTCATCACAACTACATTCTCCACTAGTTCAATATGCACATTTTATTTAATCATATAAGATTTTTCGGTGACAAACAAAAAATAGGAATTTTACTATGTGAAATTTTTGAAAGAATAAATCAAAAATAAAGAAAGAAAACTAAATGTACTTAATTAATGCGCACCATTTGATGCCTAGTTTAAGGGGGAAAAAAACAATAAGATTGACATAAGATTTGAATTCACAATCTCACTTAGAGAGATGCACCCAATATTATATAAGATCTAGGGAGGAGAGCATGGCTTTACACCCTGGAAGTAATACTTAATGAGACCCTACCGCATATAATGCTACGTTATCAACAACAACAACAACAACAACAACAACAACAACAACAACCTAGTATAATCCTACTAGTGGGGTCTGGGAAGGGTAGTGTGTACGCAGACCTTACCCCTACCCTGGGGTAGAGAGACTATTTCCGATAGACCATCGGCTCCCTCCCTCCAAGAACTCTCCACCTTGCTCTTGGGGTGACTCAAACTCACAACCTCTTGGTTGGAAGTGGAGGGTGCTTACCACTAGAGCAACCCACTCTTATCAATAATGCTACGTTATCCAATAGCAATAATTGTATAGAGTGGAGCCCATCTTTTTTAGAAACTTTTCATTTTTGGAGTGATACTTATTTATATCTTGTCTCCTATTTATAACTTAGTCGGAAATATCATCAGCTGTTTTACTACAAAAACCCCAATATATCCATACAGTTTTCTTTTTCTTCTTTCAAACAATTAACTGAATCCATGGCATCACCTTCTTCTTCTTCTGCAAATGTAGAAAGCTCTTTTTTATTACTATTTAGTACTTCTCAATACAGCACTTCTTAGAAATTTAAATAGAAAAGATTTAAATCTTAATAAACTTCAAATTGGAATAAGACACATTCTGTGTTATTTATAGGCCCACTTATGTTTTCACGGTATGCACAAAGAAACATATATAAGGTGCAAAATAGACGGTATTGCTTTGGATTGGTTATTATCTACAACTACAATAAAGTCAAGTCGTCGTGTGTTGTTAGTGGCAAAGAAATTACTCGGATATTACCTTGCTTTTAGTCTTTAATATATTAATTTGTTGAGTAATGCATTTTATTTAGGTTATTTATTAATTCAATCTGTTGAACACTGAGAAATATTTTGATCTAAAGGTGTGCCTAATGGTCAATAAAGTGAGATAAAAATCATGAAATTTCGAGTTCAAATAAGAACACTACAGGAAAAAATCATTAGGTGATTAATTTTTATCTGCCTAAGTCTCCAATAAAATAGTTTAGATGGAACAAGCTAACTTGGACAGTATTATCATATAAAGAAATTGAGAAATATTTTGCTGGACAAAGACTCTTTCAACCTCCGAAGAAAATTGAAATAGAAAAAGAAATTCAATCAATGGGTCCTTTTTCTTTGGCACAGAAGAGAGAGAGAGACGTTAGGGTTTGTGCTTTGGAGCAATAATTCAATTCAATTGGGATAGGTAGACTCTTTCTTTGTAGCTTCATATCCACTTGTACTTTTAGATGTCCATTGATACAGGGGGTGATCTTTAAAGGAATTTCCTTCTTTTTTTCTATTAAAGTTCAAAGAAAACCCAGTAGTAACAATAATAATCAGTGGAAAATTGTTCACTAGGATAGAAGGCAAGTAATGCCAATTGACAAAGTGACGTTAAGCATCCCTAGCGGTACGAAAAGAGGAGTTGTGATAATATCATCTACATCCGTACTGCTCCTCGTTAAGTAGATTCAATAAGACTTGACCCGCTCCTAGCTACTTCGGGGTGCTATAGCATGCCGGGAATAAGGGGGGACATACTCGATGTGATCACTCCCTTTGTTAGGGG
This sequence comes from Nicotiana tomentosiformis, assembly GCF_000390325.3. Taxonomy (NCBI): domain Eukaryota; kingdom Viridiplantae; phylum Streptophyta; class Magnoliopsida; order Solanales; family Solanaceae; genus Nicotiana; species Nicotiana tomentosiformis. Next base: position 134,647,472 of record NC_090816.1, read on the forward strand.
CTTGTCGCCCTGCTCTTCGAGTTTCGACTTGCAAGTATCTATTGGTTCACTAATTCTTAACGTGTCTATACAATTTATGCAAAATCGTGCGTACGCCACTAGTTGAATCGTTGTTTTATATCTACTAAATTGGTCAACCTATCTCAAGTTTCGCTTAGTGTTTTGAGAGAAAATGATTAAATTATAACTCATTGTGGTCTAATTTGATGAAATGGAAGACCGATGTCACGACCCAAAATCCAACGAGTCGTGATGGCACCTAACCCAACCCGCTAGGTAAGCCAATTAATAATAATCCAATTCAAATGAGATTTACCGAGAGATATAATGATAATATACTAAACTTTTATACAAGAAATTTCCAAGGACTGGTAGTACAAATCATGAGGTTCTAAGATTTAGAGTTTACAAAGCTTATATGAAACAAATACATCATCTGTTTGAAATATACATGAACATTTACAATGCTAAAGCTACCTAGAACAAGAGGCAGCTATGATAGGAACGCAGGTACATCTTCAATTCCAGCTCCCGATACACACAGCATCATCATCCAAAATCTGCACGCAAGGTGCAGAAGTGCAGTATGAGTACAACCGACCCCATGTACTTGATAAGTAACAAACCTAACCTTAGGTTGAAAGTAGTGATGAGTTGGAAAAACTGTTAGAGTCTAACACCAATAGCCAACAACAACTCATAACAATATAATACAAGTGGTACAGGAAATAATTCAGAGATATAATGCTCAGCTCGTTCACAGTTCCGGAAAATAGGCATTCTTTTCAAGTATATCAGTGAAAACCCAAATCTTTTACCGAAATCACCAAAATATGAGTAAATCTGAAAAACTGTGATTTTTTCCAAAAACTTTCAACAATAGGTAAGATGTTTCATTATCAAATGGCATGAGGAAAGTACATCTCTCTGCTTATATGTCAATGTGTATGTGAAGTCATGAATGACGCAATACCGTACAACATGAGAAAAATACATCTTTAAGCTTGTATGTTAAGTGTGCATGTCGAATGCAATGCAACTCAGTGATAAAACAATACACATACTCTCATAGTATTAATTCACTCAGTCCTCACAGTCACTGAGTCCTCACAATCACTCAATCCTCATAGTCACTTAGTCCTCCCAATCACCCTACACTCGCTTTCGGCACTCGCGCTCGACACTCGCACTCAGTAGGTACATACACTCAATGTAGGTGTGCAGACTTCGGAGGGGCGGATCCTGCCCAAGTGCTAATATAAGTCAATCATGGCAAAAATCAATAAAGCCTGTTGTGACATGCAGCTTGATCCCATAAACATCCTTACAATCAGGCCCTCGGCGTCACTCAGTCTTCAATCTCTCTAGCCTCTCGGCCTCACAAATCTCATGTCAATCGGCCCAAACAATGATAACATAAAGTAAGACAAATGATAACAACGACTGAGATATGATAAGCAATGAATGAGTATGACTAAGTATGCCAAAGGAAAAGACCAATTGATAAAGGTCGAATCTTTAATCAAAAGCCCTAAGTCAACCAAAAAGTCAAATCGGGCCCGCACCTCGAAACCCGATGAAACTCACAAAATCCAATAACCCATTCAATTACGAGTCCAATTATACTATTTCACTCAAATTCGACTTTGAATCGATGTTCAAAACTCAAAAACCTACTTTACAAAATTTTAGACAATCCTCCCCCCCCCCCCCCCACCACCAAAGTTTACTTTGAAACCAACAATCAAATGTCAAAAATAAAGATGGATTCATGAAATATAACTAATATCGAGTATAGAACACTTACCCTAATCTATGTGGTGAACACCGCCTCAGCAATCGCCCAAATCTGAGCTCCCAAATCAAAATATGACCAAATGAACAAACTCTCTATATTATATGTTTCTGCCAGTTGTTCTGCCTCGTTTCTCATGCCAAATGATCTCAAAACTTGCTTTTGATGCATCCAATAGATTCCTTGTAAAATTATAGTCAAGTTAGGCTTTTGAATCACTCCATTTGACCTTGTAATGAAGGAGATATGTTTGTTTCAATATTTGGAAATATTGCAGATATTTAAATACGAATGCAATGGCAATTGCGTAATTAATTTGAAAAAATCTGACAACCCAATTCTTAGTAAAATGATCATAAATATCTCATACAATATCAAAACTTGATAATTCCAGTCGCTATGGTCCCAAAATTACGATACGAATCTAATGCTTCAATCAACACAGAAATTAGTGCTCATTTGCTTAATGTGGTACCATTTATGCTTGAAGAAACAACGTCGAAACATAAAAAACGAGCGCAACACAACCTCAACCTACCTGAAACTCACCCGAGCCCATTGGTGTAATGATCCGACCGGTCGTTTTGAGTATTTATGATCCTTTCAACTATTTGAATTCTTGAATAGCTTCATATGATGTATTATGACGTGTGTGAATTTGTTGGTGTTGATTTTTAGGTGTTTCGAGATTAGTTCGGAAGAACGAATTTCATGTTGGAAGCTTAACTGAGTGTCACGACCCAAAATCTCGCCCGTCGTGATAGCGCCTATCTCGATACTAGGCAAGCCGACAATTCCAATAAACCAAAATTTCTTAAAGTTTGAAAAAACATAATAATTTGAGTTTAATAAAGGGCCTCTCAATTTCCTATACAAACACTCCCAAAACCTGGTGTCACTGAGTACATGAGCATCTAATATGAATACAAGTCTGGAAAATACTGTCTATAACTCCCAAAACCTAGTGTCACTGAGTACATGAGCACCTAATATGAATACAAGTTTGGAAAATACGGTCTATAATAGTCTAAGACCAAATACAGTAAACAAGGAGATAGGGAAAGGAGAGATAAGGTCTGCGAAACACGAAAGCTACCTTTGAGTCTCCAGAAACTCAACTGCGCGAAAGGATCAACACTCGCCATGCCCGGGAACACCTGGATTTGCACACGAAGTGCAGGGTGTAGTATGCGTATAACTAACTTAGTAAGTAACAATAATAACTGAGAAACTGAAGATAATGATGAGCTACACAGTTATAATTCACTTTCAGTAATTCCAGCAAAGAATAGACATGCTTTCAAATCCAGCAGTTTAAGTCAAGTCAATTTTGATACAACTCAAGTTCATGTAACCCCGATATAAAAATCTTTTAGAGAATTTTACAACAATGACAGATAGCAATTAAGTGCAACAACAAATGAAAGCAAGTACAGCCTCCCAGGGCAACGGTCACTCCACTCGTCACAACAACTCAACCACTCGGCTCTCAGCCCTCAGCACTCACACTCAATGGGTACCCCCACTCACTGGGGTGTTCAGACTCCAGAGGGGCTCCTACAACCTAAGCACTATAATCTGCACGGATAACTCACGTGCCATAGTATAAATATCTGGATTCGCACTGACAACTCACGTGTTGCACGGACAACTCACGCGCTATAGTATAAGGATCCGCACGGACAACTCACGTGCTATAATATCCCGCACGGCCAACTCACGTGCTATAATATAATATCTCCCAATCAGGCCCTCGGCCACACTCAGTCACAAATCTATCCAGTTGCTCGGGCTCTCAATAATCATAAAATCAGCCCAAACAATAATGATATGATGCATCAATAATGAATAATAGAGACTGAGATAAAATAAACAAGTAAACTGTGACTGAGTACAAAACAATAATTACGCAGGTAGTTCAACATGTACACGATCTCTGTGGGTCCCAACAGTACCAACATATAACCTAAACATAGTTTCTAACATGACTTACAGTCAAATTTCCACAACACATAGAGAACACATAGCTAACAACAAATTATTCAACTTTACAGTTTCCACGGGACGGACGAAGTCACAATCCCCTCTGTGTATGCCCACACGCCCGTAACCTAGTATGTGCGTCACCTCAAAGTAATCACATGATACCAAAATTCGGGGTTTCATACCCTCAAGACCAAATTTAAAACTGTTACTTACCTCAATCCGAGCAAATCTCTGCTCTGCAATGCCCTTGCCCCTCGAATCGGCCTCCAAGCGTCCCGAATCTAGCCACAAGCAGTACAATACCATTAATATATGCTAAAGGAATCAATTCCACAAGAAAGCTACTAAATTAGACCCAAAACCCGAAATCGGCTCAAATCCGACCCTTGGGCCCACGTCTCGAAATCTGACAAAAGTGGCAAAACCCAAAAGCTCATTCACTCACGAATCTAACCATATGAAATACATCAAAATCCGACATCATTTGGTCCCTCAAATCCTCAAATTACACTCTCCAAAATCCCAAGCCCTAACCCCTTATTGCTCTTTAAAAATCCTACTAATTAGGTGGGAAATCAACGGGAAAACACCATGGCCAATGATAATAGAGCTCAAGCAACTTAACTCAGTGAATAACCTTGAATCCCCTTCAAAAATCGCTCCAAAAGCTCCAAGGTCCGACTTGAAAATGATGGAAATGAGTAAAAATCACGAAGTCCCCTTTTTATACCTTCTGCCCAGCGAAACCGCACTTGCGATCCACTTGCCCGCTTCTGTGACTCCGCACCTGCGAAATTCCCATCGCAAGTGTGGAACTCAATTAATACTCCAGGTTCTGCATCTGCAGCCAACCTCTCGCACCTGCGGTTACGCACCTACGCATCTCCCTCCGCTTCTGTGGAAAAGGCCAATCTCCTCACTTCCGCATCTGCGGGCTCGCAGATACGACCACTCTTACACACCTGCAGTTCCAGCCCAGGTCCTCTAACTCCGCATCTGCGGCTCCCCAAGTGCACCTGCGGCTCCACTTCCGTAAGAGCGGATAAACACCAGCAGCGGTAGCTCAGCTGCATTTCCAAATTCCAAACCTTCTGTTAGCCATCCGGAATCACCCCGAGCCCCTCGGGACCTCAATCAAATATACCAATACATCCCATGACATCATATGAACTTAGTCGAGCCTTCGAATCACTCAAAAAATATCAAAACACCAAATTACCCTCGGATTTAAGCCTTAGAACTTCTAAATTTCCAAATTCCACCAACGATGCCGAAACCTACCAAACCACGTACGAATAACCTCAAATTTTACATACACATCACAAATGACACCACGAACCTACTCCAATTTCCGGAAATCCATTCCGACCTCGATATCAAATTTTCCACTGCCGACAAAACATCGCCAAATTTACAATTTTTGCCAATTTAAGCCTAATTCCACTACGGACCTCCAAATCACATTACGGATGCACTCTTAAGTCCAAAATCACCTAACGGAGCTAACAAAACCATCAAAGTTCAAATCTGAGATCATTTACACATAAGTCAACATTCGGTTGACTGTTACAACTTAAGCTTCTACTTTAGAGACTAAGTGTCTCAATTCACTCTGAAACCTCCGGACCCGAACCAACTAACCTGGTATAACACAATATATGGGGGAAACGGGGCTATAAATCTCGAAACGACCGGCCGGGTCGTTACATCCTCTCCCACTTAAACATATGTTCGTCCTCGAACGTGCCAGGAGTTGTTTCCAGGCCATCAAATCACTGTTCCATCTTACCATGCATGCACCCGGGGGTGATCTCACGTCACCCTATTCTATATAGGCCTGACCACACAACATAACTGAAAATCATTAATTTAACCTTAGCCCAAAAACCTTGGAGCCAAATTTCTAACATCCAGAATTCTTTTCAAGACCCGAATCTCACGTCCACACACTGTATAAGACTGAATGAGTTGCATCGAGCCATAACTATAACCACGGATATAATCAACTAATATTTAACACAACTCGCATGCTCGTGGCACCATTCCTGATCACAGTAACTACTCCAAAACCAACAAAGTACTAGTATTAAACCCCATATCAAACCAAACATCACCCCAAAACTTCGTACACTGTCGATAATAAAATAAATACACAGAATCTCGTAATCTCTTATCAGATCAGCACGTCATGGAGCTCTCTCGCCCCACCCAGAACCATAATCCCTTTCTTAGTGGACTTTCAATGTCATCTTCCCAAATATACCGTAATCAAACCTGACAGTACCCATTCTGGGTCCAATGACCTTATATTATTAAACACAACTATCCCACAGACATGTCATACCAATATAACTCAGAGCCACAAACCATGCCATCCGTGCGCCAATAGGCAACAATTCAAATGTATTCAATCATGGAAAATGACTCAAATAAGAGAAATGCCCCACCAGATTAACAAGTACCGCCACAAAGAAATGCTCAAAATCCATCACACACCGAAGAACCATCACACGATTCTAACGCAAGGTTTATACCTTAACATAACTCTGCTGCAATGCGTGCCCCCATCCAAATGCTTGTCCATATTATCTACCTCGAGCCACCCTACTCAAAATCAATAACGACGGAGAGGCAAATGTAAATGATGCCACCCAAAACATGAAAGAACATAACCAATACGCAATCGATCATGCAATACCTAAATACTCTTCTCGCTCAAATTCTGCCATAAGGCCCCCAATAGATCCATACCATGTGTGCATATAACCAATGAAACACAACATCTCGTAGCATAGAAGAGTAACTCACAGATCATTGCAGACCACGAATAAGTTCTACATCAACTAAATGGCACATCACTCAACAATAGCAGTAGGGAGCCAACCAGTCAGACTCGATGTAGAATACACATTCTAATTGGGCCTACCAATGGACCCCAAATCAACTCTGGTCACCCACAAATAGATAAATAATCCTCTCAAGTTAATAATGACTGGATCATAACACATACTATCATCTGGTTAGCTTCGGCCATGACTTCACAATCCACAACCATGAAATAATCTGCTCCTGAGGACTCTCAGTCTCCAAATCTATAGAACATATGAATCACCATATCTGATCCCAACTCCACTGCCTAATGTCTAACACATCTTTCATACACGATCATCCCACGAGAAATACTTCTATAATTCTCCCGTTCCATATAGCAAAATTTAAATATCAGCAGTCGATCAACCAGGAGAGTGTCGCAATACCAATGAAGTATCGATGAATCAAAACACATTGCCCTTTCTGAAATGTATACTCTCATCAGGCCATACCGATTAATAATATCATTTACCTAGTCATCTGAAACCATCCATGCTGCCTACGAGTTTATGTCCTTCCCTTCAAAACTGAACTGTGACCTTGCACCTATAAGTCTCAATCTCACACAATACACCACGTCTACCATGCCATCCTGTAAAGAGTACAAGAATATCATAATCACTCTGAGTCACAAGCATAATACATACCTGATCAATCAAAAACCTTCCAGTTGATCTCCTCCCGGAGAAAATCCTAATACGCAACATATTCCTCACGCTGGCAGGAAATATACTCCTCGAACCGTGGTAAAAACCATTGAGAACTCTTCGAAACTCATTTGCACACAACCAAGCTATTAGAACCGAATCTCTCTAACTCAACCTAGCCACGCAGGTCGCCAAATCCAAGAGTATTTCCACAAAACACCCGTAAAGCCCTACCTCATCATAAGAACCAAAAGAACCAAGCATACCATTACCATACTGATCTATCGTGTTACCCATTTGTCCTATTTTCTCCGAGTTTCTTCTGAATTAACATTTCTATTTGTCAGAACACTTCTATCCTTACCCAAAGCTCACTACAATACATGCTAACATAAAACCACATCGCCCTAAGGCCCATAAGCCACTGTATTCTTATTAAGCACCTCCATAAATACCCCAACCGTAACACTCATTCTCAAAATACCTTATGCGAATTTAAAATTATTCCTCTTTCATTTCTTATACCGAAATATAGAATCCATAGTCAACATAATTACCGCACGTCCTGATACCATCCAATGTAAGTAACTGATTCTAGTGATATACAAATTCAAAAAACTTTTCAATTTCCACATATACATTTTGAATCCATTAGAACCCTCTCGAGAGTCATCCACTCTACTCAAATCTAATTTACCCTGCCCCAAATAGGCCGAAAGACATGTGCTCCTTTAGCACAATCAACACTCAAATAAGTAACCCTGCCTTATCACGACCAATTAAATTCATACTTCGTGTGCACTACATCCTTCAAAATAACAACTTAATCATTCCAAAATTTTCATGTTTTCATAAAGTGCAATGTAACCCTTATCCAGGAATTTACTTACCCGAGCCATCCTCGATCTCCTCCTCTGTAAGTCATAACTAAACCACAAGTATGCCTCAGACCAAAACTAAATTTTAACACATAACCATGAAATCAAATTGTCAATATCAAGCTCCCCCACATAGCTTTAAGCGGCAATTATATAAAATTAGAACCCACAAGGATTTCTCCTTCTCAATTAACAAGATCTCACACTGTTAACCTGCCAAACTTCTCGAAGTCCTTTGTTAAGCTTTTCATGAACATTCCGAATCACCAGCCACATTCACACACTCGAACTCCTACCGGGTAGCAAGTAATATTCCTTGCAAAAGCTTCATCAACATCACACCACCGCTAACTGCTCACAGGAGGTAACCCACCTGTGGAATTCCTTACCGACATCTTCTGACGATGCTGCACTGGGTGCAACGACTACGTAATCAGTAAATTCTCCTTAGCTCATGCTCGCCCACCATTTGTATAAGTCTGCACTTTCCCTATTGACATCAACTGAAAGTTCAACAATATATTCCGAACTCAAGTCATAATACGCCTGAAACGATAATAAGATCTTTACATCCCTCTTCATTTAAAACAAACTCCTTTCTGCCATATTCAATCTTTCCTTGTACAGTAACCATCACTCCAAATAAAGTCCGTAGGTCAAATCACATTCTATCACGATTCCAAACCGTTCTACACTTTCTCAAGGCGCACGACTACCCTACCATTGAATTCATATGCTAATCTGCCACTCTTACTTTGGTTAAATCATGTATTTTAAGAGACTTCTCAACCTCTACTTCTCCTACTTGACCTGCTAGTACTTCAACCACAAAACACTTCTCGTCATGTCTTCCCTCATACTTTGCTGCCCAATTGTTGCATCAAATCGAAATGCATCTCTGTCGCACCTGAACCAATAAAATGTTACCGACTCTAAATCTCTTCGAAGATCATCTTTCTCGAGCCATCAACATTAGAAATACCCATTCGCAACAACAAGTACTACACAATCACTTACTCTTCTTGAGTCCAAACTCATTAACAAGACATGAGAATTTAATTTATCCCAAAATTTAACAACGTGAAAGATCCTTCAAAACATTCACACTCGAGATCGCACGTCACATCAAATTGAAAATCAAGCACCCAACGACCTTCCTTTACATTTCAAGGAAACACTTCTCGTCACATTCAAATCATCTTAACACATCCCCCAGTTACGTCATACCCATCACAAAGCCATTCCACTGCTCATCGAGACATAAATTCCACTCGTAGGGACATTACCAGACATATGAGTCCAATGTATAGATTACAACTAAAGCTATCGAGCCTAAGCTATAGTCTAAACCTGGCCTCAAGTCCTCCAGACTAGCCCATCACCAAAACATATAATACACCTCTTGAACCTCGTTCATAGAATCACAAGTCGGCATTGCACAACTGATACCGAGCGCTCATATGTAAATACGAAATGCGTGGAAGAAATTCAAGAGTTATGTTTCAAGCTGAATCAATTTTGCACGATAGAATACAAGAAAGTTAAATTTTCCTAAGGGTTCGGCAGCCTCTCAAAGATAAGTACAGACAGCTCCGTACCGATCCGCGGACTCTACTAAACCTGCTCATGACTCGTGAGACCTATGTTACCTAGGGCTCTGATACCAACTTGTCACGACCCAAAATCTCACCCGTCGTGATGGTGCCTACCTCGATACTAGGCAAGCCGACAATCTCAATAAACCACAATTTCTTAAAGTTTGAAAAAACATAATAATTTGAGTTAAATAAAAAGCCTCTCAATTTCCGATATAAACACTCCCAAAACCTGGTGTCACTGAGTACATGAGCATCTAATATGAATACAAGTTTGGAAAATACGGTCTATAATAGTTTAAGACCAAATACAGTAAACAAGGACATAGGGAAAGGAGAGACAAGGTCTGCAAAACACGGCATCTACCTCTGAGTCTCCGGAAACTCAACTGCGCAAAAAGATCAACACCCGCTATATCCGGGAATACCTGGATCTGCATACAAAGTGCAGGGTGTAGTATGTGTACAACCAACTCAGTAAGTAACAATAATAACTGAGGAACTGAAGATAATGACGAGTTACACAGTTATAGTTGACTTTCAATAATTCCAGTAAAGAATAGACATGCTTTCAAATCCAGCAGCTTAAATCAAGTCAATTTTGATACAACTCAAGTTTGTGTAACCCCGATATAAAAATCTTTTAGAGAATTTCACAACAATGACAGATAGCAATTAAGTGCAACAACAAATGAAAGCAAGTACAACCTCTTAGGGCAACAGTCACTCCACTCGTCACAATAACTCAACCACTCGGCTCTCAGCACTCACACTCAATGGGTACCCGCGCTCACTAGGGTGTTCAGACTCCGGAGGGGCTCCTACAGCCCAACCATTATAATCTGCACGGACAAATCACGTGCTGCACGGACAACTCAAGTGCCATAGTATAAATATGTGGATTTGCACGAAAAACTCACGTGCTGCATGGACAACTCACGTGCTTTAGTATAAGGATCTGCACGGACAACTCACGTGGTGCACGGATAACTCACGTGCTATAATATCCCGCACGGACAACTCACGTGCTATAATATAATATCTCACAATCAGGACCTCGGCCTCACTCAGTCACAAATCTCTCCAGTCTCTCGGGTTCTCAATAATCATGAAATCAGCCCAAACAACAATGATATGATGCATCAATAATGAACAATAGAGACTGAGATAAAATAAACAAGTAAACTATGACTGAGTACAAAAGAACAATTACGTAGGTAGTCCAACATGTACACGACCTCTGTGGGTCCCAATAGTACCAACATATAGCCTAAAAATGGTTTCTAACATAACTACAGTTAAATTTCCACAACGCATAGAGAGAACATAGCTAACAACAAATTATTCAACTTTATAGTTTCCACGTGACGGACCAAGTCACAATCCACTCGGTGCATGCCCACACGCCCGTCACCTAGTATGCGCGTCACCTCCAAAGTAATCACATGTTACCAAAATCTGGGGTTTCATACCCTCAGGACCAGATTTAAAACTGTTACTTACCTCAATCCGAGCAAATCTCTACTCCGCAATGCCTTTGCCTCTCGAATCGGCCTCCGAGTGTCCCGAATCTAGCCACAAGCAGTACAATACCATTAATATATTCTAAAGGAATCAATTCCACAAGAAAACTACTAAATTAGACCCAAAACCCGAAATCGACTCAAATCCGACCCCCAGGCCCACGTCTCAAAATCTGACAAAAGTCACAAAACTCGAAAGCCCATTCACTCACGAGTCTAACCATACAAAATTCATCAAAATCCGACATCATTTGGTCCCTCAAATTACACTCTCCAAAATCCCAAGCCCTAACCCCTTATTTTTCTTTAAAAATCCTACTAATTAGGTGGGAAATCAATAGGAGAACACCATGGCCAATGATAATAGAGCTCAAGCAACTTACCTTAGTGAATAACCTTCAATCCCCTTCAAAAATTGCTCCAAAAGCTCCAAGGTCCGACTTGAAAATGGTGGAAATGAGCAAAAATCACGAAGTCCCCTTTTTATACCTTCTGCCCAGCGAAACCGCACATGCGGTCCACTTGCCTGCTTCTTTGACATCGCACCTGCGGAATTCCCATCGCAGGTGCGGAACTCACTTAATACTCCAGGTTCTGCATCTGCGGCCAACGTCTCGCACCTGCGATTACGCACCTCCGGTTACGCACCTGCGTATCTCCCTCCGCTTCTGCGGAAAAGGCCAATCTCCTCACTTCCGCATCTGCGACTCGGTCTCGCATCTGCGGGCTCGTAGATGCGACCACTTTTACACACCTGCGGTTCTAGCCCAAGTCCTCTAACTCCGCATCTGCGGTTCCCCAAGCGCACTTGCGGCTCTACTTCCACAGGTGCAGGAAAACACCAGCAGCAGTAGCTCAGCTGCATTTCCAAATTCCAAACCTCCCGTTAGCCATCCGGAATCACCCCCGAGCCCCTCGGAACCTCAACCAAATATATCAACACATCATACAAACTTAGTCGAGCTTTTGAATCACTCAAAACAACATCAAAACACCAAATTACCCTCGGATTCAAGCCTAAGAACTTCTAAATTTCCAAATTCCACCAACGATGCCGAAACCTACCAAACCAAGTCCAAATGACCTCAAATGTTACACACACGTCACAAATGACACCACAAACCTACTCCAATTTCCGAAAATCCATTCCGACCACGATATCAAATAATCTACTGCCGACCAAAAATCGCCAAATTTCCAACTTTCGCCAATTCAAGCCTAATTCCACTACGGACCTCCAAATCATGGACCGGACGCACTCCTAAGTCCAAAATCACCTAATGGATCTAACGGAACCATCAAAGTTCAAATCCGAGATAGTTTACACATAAGTCAATATCCGGTTGACTGTTCTAACTTAAGCTTCTACTTTAGAGACTAAGTATCTCAATTCACTCTGAAACCACTCCGGACCCAAACCAACTAACCCAGTATAACACAATATAGCTGAAGGACTCAAAAAGAAGTAGAAATTGGGGAAACGGGGCTATAACTCTCGAAACGACCGGCTGGGTCGTTACACTGAGAAGGGTTAACCGGAGATTGACTTATGTGTAAACGACTCCGGAATAGAATTTTAATGATTATAATAGATCCATATGGTGATTTTGGACTTAGAAACATGTCTGAAAAATTATTTGGAGGTCGGTAGATGAATTAGGCTTGAAACGACAAAAGTTAAATTTTTGTAAAGTTCGACCGAGGAGTTGACTTTTTGATATCACAGTCGAAATTCAGTTTTGAAAATTTTCATAGATCCGTAATATTATTTATGACTTGTGTGCAAAATTTGAGGTCAATCGGAATTAATTTGATACGTTTCGGCGCAAAATATAGAAGTTGGAAGATTTGAAAACTCATAATTCGATTCGATGAGCGATTCGTAATTTCGGCCTTGTTTGGCATGGTTTGAAGCCTCAACTAAGTTCGTATTATGTTTTGGGACATGTTGGTATATTTGGTCAAGGTCCCAAGGGTCTCGGGTGGATTACGAAAGGTTAACAGAATAGATTTCGGACAAAAGGAGCTGCTGGAATTTTTCTGCTGCAGAAGCTGTTTTTGGACAGCAACTGGTGCAATCGCAGAGCTGACTTTGGAAGCTTATATCTCGAAATCTATAAGGAATCTGAAAATTATCAAAACATGAAAGTTGTAGCCCTTTGATTATAGTTTCCAGAAGGTTACACCATTCATCATTTGGACATTTGTACAAAATATTATGGTCGACTGAATGAAGGCTGGTAGCAGTTTATATTTGCCCGAAAATCAGGCAATGTCGCATTTCACATATGCGACTTGTCTGGACAGAATACTTAAAAATGGGAGTTAGCCATTTTTACTCATTTTTGAGTTTTGAGTCTCGGATTTGGGCAATTCCAAAGGGATTTTTCACGACTTCAACTTGGGTAAGTGTCCTATATCCAAAAGTGATTATATTTCATAAATCCATGGTTATATTCATCATTTATTTCGGATTTAAATGGAAGAAATCAAGATTTTTGCAAAACTTTTCAAGAACGAAAATTTTAGATTTGGAGGTCGAGTTGTTATTGGAATTTGATAAAATTGGTATGGGTGGACTCGTAATTGAATGGGTTGTTGGATTTTGTGAGTTTTGTCAGATTCTGAGACGTGGGACCCAGGACGATTTTCGAGTTAAATTTCGTATTTTTATGGAAAATTTGCATTTTCTTATGGAATTAATTCCAATAAATTTTATTGACTGAATCGAATTATTTGTGGATAGATTCGAGGTGTTTGGAGGCCAATTTACATGGCAAAGGCTTAGAGGCAAGAATTTCATGGTTTGAGGTAAGTAACAATTTTAAATTTGGTCCTGAGGGTATGAAACCCCAGATTATTGTATTATGTGAGTAATTTGGAGGTGACGCACATGCTAGGTGACGGGCGTGTGGGCATGCACTATGGGAATTGGGACTTGATCCATTCCGTGAAATTGGAAAGTTGAATAAACTTGTCGTTAGCTATGTGCCCCTTCTGTGCTATACAAAATTTGACAGTGAAGCATGCTTAGGCTATGTATTGGTGCTGTAAAGACCACAAAGGTCTTGTACATGTTGAATTATCTGCTAAATTATTGTTTTGTACTCAGTCATAGTTTACTTGTTTATTTTATCTCAGTCTTTATTGTTCATTACTGATGCATCATATTATTGTTATTTGGGCCGAGTATCATAACTATTGAGAGCCCGAGAGACTGGAGAGATTTATGACTGAGTGAGGTCGAGTGTCTGAATGTGAGATATTATACTATAGCACGTTAGTTGTCCATGCAGCACGTGAGTTATCCGTACGGATCCAGATATTTATACTATGGCACGTGAGTTGTCGGTGCGGATCCTTTTATTATACTATAGCACGTGAGTTGTCCGTGTAGCACGTGAGTTGTCCGTGCAGATCCAGATATTTATACTGTGGCACGTGAGTTGTCCGTGCAGCACGTGAATTGTCCGTGCAGCACGTGAGTTGTCCGTGCGGATCCTTTTATTATACTATAGCACGTGAGTTGTTCGTGCACCATGTGAGTTGTCCGTGCAGATACAGATATTTATACTATGGCATGTGAGTTGTTCGTGCAGAACGTGAGTTGTCCGTGCAGATTATAGCGCTTGGGCTGTAGGAGCCCCTCTGGAGTCTGTACACCCCCAGTGAGCGCATGTACCTATTGAGTGTGAGTACTGAGGGCTGAGAGCTGAGTGATTGAGCTGTTGTGATAAATTAAGTGACGGTTGCCCTGAGAGGCTGTACTTGCTTTTCATTTGTTGTTGCACTTAGTTTCTATCTGTCATTGTTGTGAAATCTCTGAAAGATTTTTATATCCGGATTATATGAACTTGAACTGTATAAAAATTGATTTGACTTAAACTACCGGATTTGAAAGCATGTCTATTCTTTGCTGGAATTACTGAAAATGAACTATAACTGTGTAGCTCGTCACTATCTTCAGTTCCTTATTTATTATTGTTACTTTCTGAGTTGGTTATACTCATACTACACCATGCACTTCGTGTGCAGATCCAGGTATTCTCGGACATAGCGGTTGTTGATTCTTTCGCACAGTTGGTTTTTCTGAGATTCAAAGGTAGTTGTTGTATTTTGCAGACCTTGCCTCTCCTACCCAATCTCCTTATTACTATATTTGGTCTCACACTGTTAAGGACCGTATTTTCCAAACTTGTATTCATATTAGATGCTCATGTACTCAGTGATACTAGATTTTGGGAGTGTTTATATCGGTATTTGCGAGATATGTGGATTGTGTTTAAATATTATATTTTCAAACATAAAAGAAATTGTAGTTTATTGAGATTGTCGACTTACCTAGTATCGAGATAGGCGCCATCACGACAGGTTAGAATTTTGGATCATGACAATTAGGACCCGGTCCGAACATACCAACAAGTCTCATAACATAACACGGACTTACTCTACGCCTCAAATCATGCCTAACAACATCAAAATCATGAATCGCACCTCAAATCGAACTTAATGAACTTTGAATCTTTCAACTTTTAAAACTCGTGTCGAACATTATCAAATTAACTCGGAATGAACTCAAGTTTTGCACACAAGTCCCAAATGACAAAACGAAGCTATTCCCCCGGAACCATAATTCGAACATGATATCATCAAAGTCAACTCCCGGTCAAACTTATGAACATTCCAAACCTTCAAATTTCTATCTTTCGCCAAATAGTGCCGAAACCTTCTAGAAATATCCAAATGCAAATCCAAGCATACACCCAAGTCAAAAATCACCATTCGGACCTAACGGAACCATCAAAACTCCGATCCGAGGTCAAGTACTGAAAAGTCAAACTTGGTCAACTCTTCCTACTTAAAACTTCCTAGTTGGGAATCATTCTTCCAAATAAATTCCGAATAACCTGAAAACCAAACCGATGATTCAAACAAGTCATAATACATCATATGAAGCTACTAAAGATTTCAAATAGCTGAATGAAATGCAAATATTCAAAACGACCGGTCGGGTCGTTACATTCTTCCCCACTTAAATATACGTTCGTCCTCGAACGTGCCAAAAGTCGCTCAAAGCCATCAAATAGTCGTGTAACCTTACCATGCACATACCCGGGGGTGATCCAATGTCACCCTATTCCATATAGTCCCGCCAACACAACATAACTGAAGATCATTACTGCAACCTTAGTTTGTAAACCTCACAATCCAATTTCCAACATCCCGAACTTCCTACCGAATCTCTCATTTACACATTGTATAAGTCTGAACAAGCTATATCGAGCCATAATTATAACCCAAGATGTAATCACATGATATACCACATAACTCAAATACTTATAGCAATAACTTCCGACCGCAATAACTACTCAAAAAAATCTGGTACCGAAAAAGAATCATCATATCAAATAAAACTTTGTTCAAAACCTTCGTACGCTAAATAAACACACAAAAACTAATAACCACTCATTAGACGAACACGTCATGGAGCTCTCTCTCGTCCGACAAGAGCCAAAGCCAAATTCTAAGCCGACATCTGATATTGTTCTTCCAAACATACCGTAATCAAATCCAATAGTACTCATTCTAGGTCAAATCACAACTATTCTATTGACATGCCACACCAATACAACCTAAACCAAAAACCGTGCAATCCGTGCACCAATAAGCAACAATTTCAATGTATTCAAACATGAAAAAAAAAGAATCAAATAACAGATTTGTCTCGTACGCTAAACAAGTACCACCACAAATGCAGTGCTATGAACCCATCACACATAGTAGAATCAAGACACGCGAATCTAACACAAAAGATCATATCTCAACATACTCCACTGCAACGCATGACCCTATCCAAACACCGGTCCATATGAAATACCTTGAGCCCCAATGCTCAAAATTAACAACCATAAGCAAGTCAAAAACAACCACACAAGGTGCATGACCATAATCATGAAAAAATGGATAGCATGATATACCATCAACAGAAAAACCATAATCATGGCACAACCAGCCAATCAACACCTCAATAATCATCTCCTCGAAGCAGAAACGCATCTAGTGTGCGTATAACCAACAAATCACAACCCAATATAGCATAGAACAGTAACACACAGAACATATCAGAACACGAACAAGCTCAACTCTAACCGAATGACACACCCTTCGGCATTTAACGATGCTGAGTCAGCAAATCTGACCCGGTGTAGAATACACCTCCTCATTGGGTCTACCAATGGCTCCCAAATCAACTCCAGTCATCCCCAAATAGATAAATAGCCCTCCAAAAGTTCACAACGACCTAACCATAGCATGTACTACCAACTAGCTAACTTTGGCCACATCTTCACAGTCTACAACCCCGAAATAATCTGCTTCCGAGAACTCCCAGTCTCCAAATTGATAGAACACATGAATCATCATAGCCGATCCCAACTCTGCCTCTCGAATGAATAACATATCTATCATACATAATCATCCCTACGATAAATACTTCTATAATTCTTCCATGCCATATAGCAAAATCTAGGTATCTGCAGTCGATCCATCACGCGAGTACCGCAATACCAATGAAGCATCCGCAAGTCGAAACTCAGTGCGCCCTTCTGAAATGTGCACCCTTCTCAGGCAATACCAAGTAGTAATAGAATTTATCTAGTCATCTGAAACCGTCCATGTTGTCTAAGAATTCATTGCATTCTTTTCAAAACTGAATCGTGACCTTGCACATGCATATCTCAATCCCACAAAACACACCGCATCTATCATGTGATCACATGAAAAGTATGAGAATCTTATAATCAACTCTGAGTCACCAACAGAATACATACTTGATCAGTCAGAAACCTTCCATTTGATCCCATCCAAGAGAAAATCATAACACGCAACATGATCCTCATGCCGGTAGGAAATATCCATCTCAAATTGTGGTAGAAGCCATCAAGAACTCTTCGAAACCCATTTGCATATAACCAAGTCATCAGAACTAAATCTCTCTAACTTAACCAAACCATGCATGTCGCCAAACCCAAGAGTATTTCCCCAAAACACTTGTAGAGACTCACCACATCATAAGTACCCAAAGAACCGATCATATCCATTATTGTGCTGATCCAACCTACTACCAAGCTATCCTATTTCTCTGAGTTCCTTCCGAATTACCCTCAAGTTGACACTTCTCCTTGCGAGAACACCACAATCCTTACCCCCAAGCTCACCACAAGAGATCCTAACATAAAACCACACTTCCCTAAGGACCATAAGCCAATGTATTCTCTCTTAAGCACCCCAAAATTACCACAACCGAGACTCACACTCTAAAGAGACCTTCTGTGAATCTAAAGTCATTTCCTTCACCCTCCTGATACTGAAATGCAGAATCCATAATGATAAAGAAATACCGCGAGTCTCGACACCATCTAATGTAAATCTCATATTCTAGCCATATACAAATCCAAAAAAAAATTCTCAATTGCTACATATAAATCTTGAATCCATTAGAACCTTCTCGAGAGTCATCCACTCTGTTCAAATCTCAATTGCACCACCAAATGGGCCGAACAACATGTGCCCCATTAGCACGACAACACCCAAAGAACTAATTCACACCTCTAAGCAACCGAGTGAATCCCTTTTCTTAGTACATCACATCTACTATGTACAACATATCCAAATCATTCCCATATTACTATATACTCAAAACGTGTAGTACAACATGCATCCAAAAATTTCCTTGCTTAAGTCATCCTTAAAACCAGTCTCTACAAGTCATAACCGATCCACAAGTATGCCTCAAACCGAAACCAATACAACACATAACCATGCATTCAAATCGTCGATAGCATGCTCCCTCACTTGGCTCAAAGCAATAGAACAAAACAATCGATAACTCATAATGCCCATACTCTATAACTGCACCATAATACTGCAGTGAGATTTAACTAAATCCTTCATAAGCTCTTATAGCACAAACCATATAGTACCTCAAATAATCTACTAAGCTCTCATTCATTCTTGTGACGGTCAGGTCAATTTTCTCAACCAATCTAAACTCAAATCGCAATATCTATAATCCACTGGTTGAAAAGAAAGCCTCCACACAACATCATAAGGATCACACATCCATAAATTACCATGCATGTCATAACCCACCTACATAGCCTCAACTGACATCTCTCTATACCCTTTCACAACCATAACTACTACGCAACCACTTAATCTTCCTGAATCTGAACTCATCAATAAGATATGAGAATCTAATTCGTTCCACAATATAACATGAAAGACTCTTCAACACACACATAACTCGAGACTATACAACACATTAAGAAATAAATCAAGAACCCAATATTCCTTTTTACATCCCAAGAAAACGCTTTTCATCATATTCAATCCATCTGAACACATCCCGCAGTCACATTATACTTCATCATATAGCCATCCAACCACTCATTGGGCCATAAATTCCACTCATAGGGACACCACTGGACATAGAAGTCCCAAGGCACATGCTCACACAACTGAAACTACCGAGCCTAAGCTGCGGTCCAAACCCAGCCCCAAGTCCTTTACACTAGACCATCACCAAAACACAGAAAATACATCTCGCACCTCATCCATGGAATTTCACAAGCCATCGATGTACAGCTAATACTGAGCGCTCACATGCGCATATGAATGAGTGGAAGAAATTCAAAGAGATATGCTTCAAGCTGAATCAATGTCGCACGATAAGGAAAGAAAGATGGAAAGTTTATCCTAAATGCCTTGTAGCCTCTCGAAGATAGGTATGGACGCCACCATGCCGATCCGTAAGACTCTACTACACATTTGCTCATGACTCGTAGAACCTATGAACCTAGAGCTCTGATACTAACTTGTCACGACCCAAAATCAAATTAGTCGTGATGGTACCTAACCCAACCCGCTAAGTAAGGCAATTAATAATAATCCAATTCAAATGAGATTTACCGAGAGATATATTGATAATATACTGAACTTTTATACAAGAAATTCCCAAGGGCTGGTAGTACAAATCATGAACTTCTAAGATATAGAGTTTACAAAGCTGATATGAAACAAATACATCATCTATTTGAAATATATGTGAACAGATTTGCAATGTTAAAGCTACCTAGAACAAGAGGAAGTTATGACAGGAACGTAGGTACATCTTCAATTCTAGCTCCACCACACAACATCATCATCCAAAATCTGCACGCAAGGTGTAGAAGTGTAGTACGAGTATAACTGACCCCATGTACTTAGTAATTAACAAATCTAACCTTAGGTTGAAAATAGTGACAAGTTGGGACAAAGGTCAGAGTCCAACACCAATAGCCAACAACAACTCATAACAATATAATAAAAGTGGTACAAGAAATAACTTAGAGATATAATTCTCAGCTCGTTCACAGTTCCAGAAAATAGGCATGTTTTTCAAATATGTTAGTGAAAACCTAAATCTTTTACTGAAATCACCAAAATATGAGTAAATCAGAAAAACTGTGTTTTTCCCAAAAACATTCAACAACAGGTAAGATGTTTCATTATCAAATGGCATAAGGAAAGTACATCTCTCTACCTACATATCAATGTGTATGTGAAACCATGAATGAGACAATACCGTACAACATGAGAAAAATACATCTTTATGCTTGTATGTCATGTGTGCATGTCGAATGCAATGCAATTTAGTGATAAAATCATATGCATACTCTCAGAGTATCAATTCACTCAGTCCTCCCAGTCGCTCAGTCCTCGCAATAACTCAGTCCTCACAGTCACTCAGTCCTCACAATAACTTGGCACTCGCTCTCGGCACTCACACTCAATAAATACCTACGCTCACTATAGGTGTGCAGACTCCGGAGGGGCAAATCCCGTCCAAGCGCTAATATAAGCCAATCATGGCATAAATTAATAAAGCATGTTGCAGCGTGTAGTTCGATACCATAAACATCCTCACAATCAGGCCCTCGGCCTCACTCAGTCATCAATCTCTCCAGTCTCTCGGCCTCACAAAACTCATGCTAATCGACCCAAACATTGATAATATAATGTGAGACAAATGATAACAGAGACTGAGATATGATATGCAATGAATGAGTATGACTGAGTATGTAATTGCAATTTAAGCAAATAACTCAACAACAAAAATGACCTCAGTGGGTCCCAACAGGATAAGCATATAGCCTAAACATGGTTTCTAACATGGATCAAAGCTCAATTACACTAACACATAGAAATCTCTTGGATAAAGACAAGATTAGGTCACTACACAGTACCATAGAAATAATTGATTCATGATTCACACTGTGCACGCACACACGCCCGTCACCTAGCATGTGTGTCACCTCAATACCAAACACATAACATGTATATTCGGGGTTCATACCCTCAGCACCAAGTTTAGAAGTGTTACTTACCTCGAGCAAGCCACACAATACTCTAGAAATGCCATCTCGAATACATCAACCTCCGAACGGCTCAAAACTAGCCAAAAGCAACTCAAGAACATCAAATAATGCCAAAGGAAACAAACCCAATTGATAAAGGTCGAATCTTTAATCAAAAGCTCAAAGTCAACCAAAAAGTCAAACCCGGGTTGCCCGTCGAAACCCGATGAAACTCACAAAATCTGACAGTTCATTCAATTACGAGTCCAATCATACTAGTTTCACTCAAATCTGACCACCCTCAAAACTACAAATTAACAAGCACTCTTGGAACGGCATGACAGCGATACCATAACAGATATACTTACCGACAAGAGAGAGCGAGACTGACCTACCCAAGAGAGAGAATGCAAGAGTGACTCCCCCTATCACTTAAAGGCCGGAATAAAAAAATTTCCCGCGACCTTATTTACCAAGCTCGGGTCTAGAGGAGCATTTTTGGACTTTGAGGTATCGCTTGTAATGTAATAAGGATAAAGTCTCATTCATATAGTAATGGCCCTAGATTGCGCCCTATTTGAGACTAAGGCAAGTTTGGAACCCTGTCCTGTCACCTTTATCATATCCCTAGCTCTTTTCCTTAGTGCAACTGCCCTATTCCTACCATGGGAATATCTATATTTCGTTTTTCTTTCATATCTATAGTTTAGGATAGAAAAGCAGATGGTCTCATATATGAAAAAGGAGATTATTGACTTTAGTAGACTAATCTATTCATTGATAGGGAATTTCTTGATGTGACCGCCTTTCCTACTCGAATCGATGTTCAAAACTCAAAAATTCACTTTATGAAATTTTAGTCAAAAATCCCAAATTTCACTTTGAAATCATCAATCAAATGCCAAAAACGAAGATGTATTCATGAAATATAACCAAAACAGAGTATAGAACACTTACCCCAATCTATGTGGTGAAAATCGCCTCAAACATTTCCCAAATCTGAGTTCCCCAACTCAAAATATGACCAAATGAATAAACCCTCGATATTATATGTTTCTACCCAACTTTTCTGCCTTGTTTCTCATGACAAATGATCACGAAACTCACTTTTGATACCTCCAATAGATTCCGTCCGAAATCTCAGTTAAGTTAGGCTTTTGAATCACTCCATTTGACCTTATAATGAAGGAGATATGCTGGTTTCACTATTTGAAAATAGTGCAGATTTTTAAATACGAATTCAGTGGCAATGTCGTAATTAATTAAATCTAGCAACCCAACTCCTAGTAAAATGACCATAAATTCCTCATACGATATCGAAACCTGATAATTCTAGTTGCTATAGTTCCAAAATTACGATATGGATCTAATTATTCAATCAAAACATGAATCGGAGCTCATTTGCTTAATGTGGTACCATTTATGATTAAAGAAATGACATCAAAACATCAAAAACGAGTGCAACATAACCTCAACCCATCTGAAACTCACCCGAGCCTCTCGGGACCCCTTACGAATATACCAACAAGTACCATAACATAACATAGAGTTACTTGAGGCCTTAAATCATGCATAACTACATCAAAACCACGAATCGCATCTCAAATCGAACTTAATGAACTTCGAATCTTTCAACTTCCAAAACTCGTATCGAACCTTATCAAATCAACTCATAATGAACTCAAATTTTGCATCCAACTCCAAAATAGCATAACGAAGCTATTCCAATTCCCAAAATCACAATTCAAACCTGATATCATCAAAGTCAACTCCCAGTCAAACTTATGAACATTCCAAACCTTCAAATTTCTAACTTTCGCCAAATAGTGCCGAAACCTTCTAGAAATATCCAAATGCAAATCTAGGTATACGCCCTAAGTCCAAAATAACCATCCAGACCTAATGGAACCATCAAAACTCCGATCTGAGGTCATGTACTAAAAAGTCAATCTTGGTCAACTCTTACAACTTAAAGCTTCCTAGTTGGGAATCATTATTCCAAATTAATTCTGAATAACCTGAAAACCAAAACTGATGATTTATATAAGTCATAATACATCACATGAAGCTACTCAAGACTTCAGATAGCTGAACGGAATACAAATGTTCAAAATAACCGGTCGGGTCATTACAACCGCCTAGACCAAATTACTAAATTCAGGTCCATCAAGTATCCAAATGGTGTATAGGTAAAGTTAAATTTGTTGTGTGTCAAATATAGCTTGGGTTTGGACAGGTTTTTACCTCAAAATTTGTGAATCGAGTTCCATGTTAGAGTGATATGTATATACATTAGTTAGTATAGGGGTCAATTTGTACATGTTAAAAGTTAGGGGTTACATTAGTTATTTAGCATAGTATTAACAGATTAGTCGCTAGTTAGTTATAAATATATGTACAAAGTTCCTATTTTCAGTTAATGAGAATGAACGACATTTCTCCTCTCAAAGCATTCTTCAATGGCTTAAATCTAACATGGTATCAGAGCGGAGAAGATCGGTCCGTAAAGTTCTCGTTCAATTCTTTTGGTAAAGCTGAATTTTACATGGAGATTTCGATTAAGTCATAATTTCTCCTCTTATTGTTTGTAAGCTTAATTGCTGCCTCGAATTGATCGTCAATGGCGACGGAGAAGATTGATCACACACATCCATTTTTTCTTCAACCTTCGGACACACCAGGCTTGGTGTTAATTCCAATTTAGCTCACATGCTCTGAAAATTAAGGGATGTGGAGTAGATCAATGAAGCTAGCTCTAAAGGCTAAGCGAAAATTAGGGTTCATCACAGGAGATTGCAAAAAGGAGTCGTTTGAGGATTCTCTCCATCAGGAATGGGAGACCTGCAATACAATAGTGCATTCCTGGATCATGAACTCGGTTTCAAAGGATCTCGTCAGTGGAATCATATACGCGTATGATGCGCATGTTGTATTGGAAGACCTCAAAAAGCGATTTGATAAAGTGAATCGAGTGAGGATTTTCCAGATACACAGAGCAATTTCAAGATTATCACAAGGAACTGACTCTATTGTTGTTTATTTTACTAAGCTGAAAGAGCTTTGGGCAGAGTACGATGTGTAAGTTGTGGTTGTGCAACGGAAAAGGAACACACTGTACATCTGTATCAATAACGGTTAATGTAGTTCCTAAATGCATTGAATGACACATATGATCAAGCACGCAGGCAGATTCTGATGAAGACTAATGAACCAATTCTTAATCAGGCATATGCACTGATTTCTCATGATGAAAGTCAACAAGCCATGGGAAATCTATCAATGACAGAAAAGCTGGATCCTTTGGCTATGCAAGCAGGAAGAGGACAAGGCTATCGTGGAAGAAAGCAATTTTTGCAGTGTGAGCATTGTAAAATGAAAGGACATACTAAAGAGAATTGCTTCAAAATCATTGGGTATCCAGATGATTTCAAAGTGAAGAGAGGATATCAACCAAGAGGAGGCTCTATGATGGCCAATAATGTAGAAGGGCCACCAGCAATAGGGAACTTGCAAAGCATGGGTGGTGATTACTTCTTCACTAAAGCCCAATATCAACAGATCCTAAGCTTGCTCAACAAGGAAGGACCTAGTGATGCCATAGTGCAGACACATGCTAACATGGAAGGTACAATTTGTTCACTTTGTTCAGGTATGCATTCAGATGAGTGGATTGTTGATTAAGGAGCTACACACTGCATAGTTTCTACCCTGAACCTCTTAAGTAATATTCAAAGTGCTGCCAAACATAAAAGGGATTCAGTAAATCTACTTAATGGAACTAGTACTGATATTACTCATATTGGTAATTCACAGTTATCAGCTGACAAAATACTAAAAAATATTCTCCATGTACCAGATTTAAAGTTTAACTTGATGTTAATGTCAAAGTTAACAAGAGACATGTTGTGTGCTGCCATTTTCTTGACTGAATTGTGTGTGTTTCAGGACCTCTACAATGTCAAGGTGAGGGGGATTGGTAAGGAAATTGAAGGGTTGTACTTGTTGAAATAAAGAAGAGTAAAACAGATAGTAACAATAGTTAGAAATAAAGGTAGAGCGGGAGATTCAAGCTGGTTGTGACACATGAGGCTAGGACATGCTTCAACACCAGTCTTGCAGCACATTCCATTTCTTTAGAATAAAGTAGATAGTAGCTTACATAACAAATATTATGTATGCCCTATGGCAAAGCAATCTAGGCTTGCTTCCCTAATACTGAACACAAGAGCACTAAAGCATTTGAACTTGTACATAAGGACGTTTAGGGGCCATATAGAGTGCCAACTCATAAAAGAAAATATTACTCTTACTGTTGTAGATGACTACTCAAGGGAAACTTGGATATTTCTAATACAATTAAAAAATGAGACCATTTGTTTTTTGAAACAATTTATGTGCATGGTTAAGAATCAATTTGATACCTCTGTTAAGGTGATTAGAACAAACAATGGAACTGAATTATTTAACAACCAATGGAACACCATTCTCCAAGATCAGGGAGTAATTTATCAGAGTAGTTGTGCCTACACTCCACAATAAAATGGAGTTATGGAGAGAAAACACAAACATATATTAGATACTGCAAGGGCATTAAAGTTTCAAGCAAATTTACCAAAAAGATATTGGGGTGAGTGTGTGCAGACTGCTATTTATATCATAAATAGGTTGCCTTCTAAAGTGTTGAGTGGCAGAAGTCCATATGAACTGTTGCACAAAATAAAACCATCACTTTCTCATTTAAGAGTTTTTGGTTGCTTGTGTTATTCTACAAACTTAGTGAAGGAGGACAATTTTGTACCTAGGGCCAAGAAAGCAGTCCTTTTAGGATACTCTTCCACACAAAAGAGATATGTGCTACTTGATTTGGAAAATAACTATTTTCTTATTAGCAGAGATGTTACCTTTAGAGAATCTATTTTTCCTTTCAAAGAATCACAGATGTAGATCAATCTACACACAGTGATGGAGAACTAAGAGGATTTTCTATGTCTACAGTAGGTTAACAGACCTGTTGGAGAAGCCAAAAAACATGAAGAGCATGATCAAGCAGCTAAAATGCATTCCCCAGCTATCTCATTGGATCAAACAACAGAGCCTGCATCTGAGAATCCAGCAGACCAACCTGCAACTGGTGAAAGGGGAGAAGAAACTCTAGAACAGCTGGAAGGGGAACTGATATCATCAGTACTTGAAAGCTTAGCTGAGGAATCCACAATCTCTGTTGAAGAGAATCTGATTGTTCCTACCTTGCAAGGAATTCCAACATCTGATGGACCCTCTACTTCAGACATTAGGCAGTCCACTAGAGCCAAACAACCACGTTGTACATACCCTTAGTCAATTCATGCAAGCTCCAAAGAAGTCTCACATGGATGCAGCTATTAGGGTGGTCAGGTATTTGAAAGCAGCAACTGGCATGGGAGTTCCGATGCACAAGGAACCCAACGACACACTACTGGGATTCTATGATTCAGACTGGATAGCCTGCCCTGTCACTAGAAGATCAGTTAGTGGCTATGTAATGAAGTTTGGAAACTCTTTGATTTTCTGGAAATCAAAGAAACAACATACAGTGTCCAGGAGTAGTGCTGAAGCAAAGTATAGGAGTATGGCATCTCCAGTTGTAGAAATTGTGTGGCTCACTAGACTCTTCCATGTATTAGGAATCACATTGCAAAAGCACGTACCTCTTTATTCTGACAGTAAAGCTGCAATGCAAATTGCAGCAAACCCCATATTTCATGAGAGAACTAAGCATATAGAAATTGACTGTCATTTCATCCGATAGAAAATCAAGCAGGGACTATTGGAGACTAAGTATGTACACACTAAGGACCAACAGGAAGATTTTCTTACCAAAGGACTGAGCTCAAGACAACATCACTACTTACTTGGCAAGCTTGGAGTGTCAAACATTTTACACCCTTCGGCTTGAGGGGGAATGTTGGAGTGTTGTGTATATACATTAGTTAGTATAGGGGTCAATTTGTACATGTTAGAAGTTAGAGGTATACATTAGTTATTTAGAATAGTATTAACAAATTAGTTGCTAGTTAGTTATAAATATTTGTACATTTCTCCTCTCAAAGCATTCTTCAATGGCTGAAATCTAACATTTCAGTGTGGAACAAGATTATGAACTAGTTATGAATTTAGCGTAGGTTCATGAATTTGGGAATTTGGATGCTGAATATGTATACAGAGTTTGAATTTCCACCATTCGTTGGTAGGAAATGTATTGAAACATGAAATTGAGGAATATTGTTATGGATGTGATGAAAAAAAAGTGATACTCCCTCTATCCAATTTTAATTATCGTTTTTGCCCAAAAATGTTTCAAAAGATCTATGGCTTTAAACAATTTAACAAAATTATTATTTTTTCTTTCAATTTTCCTCTTGTTATTAAAGAGATTGAAAGTACTCCCTCCGTTCATTTTAGTTATCCACTTTTGACTTTACACTCCCTTTAAGAAAATATAAATGAAGTATGTATTTTGTCATAATCCAAAATCCACTATAGGTCGTGATGGTGCCTAACGCCGCCGTTATGCAAGCCAACGGTGATTGATCAACTTAATTACTCATTTTTATTACTTGAAATCATAATTTCCATTAATTACGTGAATTACCATACTAAACATCCAGTAGGAACCTCCAAAATTCAGTGTCACAAGTGCATGAGAATCAACTAGAAATATAATAAAATACGAAATCTGTCTGGAATACAAGTTAGACAGGAGAATATAAATAACGCCGATGGAGACTCTGTATGCTGCGGATCGTAATATAAAATGCAATTCACCGTAAACTCCCCGCAATAGATGCGCCTTTGCGCCCAAGAGACCATCAGAAATGAAAACATGCACAATAAGTGCAGAGGTGTAGTATGAGTACGTAAATCAATGCGTACCCAGTAAGTATCTAGCCTAACCCGGGAGAAGTAGTGATGTGGGGTCGATATCGACACTTACTAGTGGTCCAATAAATCATGTATAGTAAGAAGTAAATAAATATGAGGAAGAGTAAATAAACAGTATAAATGTAACGACCCGACTTGTCATTTTAAGAATTAACGCCCCGTCCCATGACTTAAGGTCTTGAGAAGCTTCGTAATATATATTATGACTGGCGGGTGTGGTCGAGTTTGATTTTCGGAAGATTTAGAATTAAATTGAAAGAACCATTCCTATTTATATGCTTAAATAGAAAGAGTTGATCAGAGAGTTGACTTTTGAACAAACGACCCTGGAATAGAATTTTTATGATGTCAATAACTTCGTATGGTGATTTCGGACTTAGGCGTGTGTCCGGATTTGGGTTTGGAAGTCCGTAGGACAATTCGACGCATTTTAGCGAAAGTTGAAAAATAGAAGATTTTGGATAGTTCGACCGAAGGTGGAATTTTTTTATAACGAGGTCAGATTTCGATTCTGGAAATTGGAATAGTTCCATTACGTCATTTATGACTTGTGTGCAAAATTTAACGTCATTCCGGACTGATTTGATACGTTTCAGCGTAAAATATAGAAGTTGGAAGATTTGAAAACTCATAATTCGATTCAATAGGCGATTTGTAATTTCGGTGTTGTTTGACGTAATTTGAAACCCCGAGTAGGTCCGTGTTGTATTACGAGATTTATTGGTAAATTCGGACGAGGTCCCGGGTAGCTCGGATGAGTTTCGGATGAGGTTCGGATCGAATTTGGACTTGTTGAAAATGGTGGGATTTCTGTTGTTTCTAGGCAGCAGATGTTGGAATCGCACCTGCGGAATTTTGGGCGCAGGTGTGACCAGGCAGAAGCGAGGGAGCCATCGTAGAAGCGATATTGACAATGCTGGCAACTCATCGCATGTGCGATCAGTGGAACACATAAGCGGCAAGGTCCGCAGATGCGCCTTTGGCCATCGCTTCTGCGATTGCACAGATGCGAAATGCTTTCCACAGAAGAGGTTCCAGACAGAATCATAAAGACCAAAAATGGTCATTTCGCCATTTTTCATTTTGGATTTTTGGAGCTCGGATTTGGGCGATTCTGGAGGGATTTTTCACAAGCTTGGTTGGGGTAAGTGTTATATATCCTAAAGTGTTTATATTTCATGAATCTATGATTATATTCATCATTTAATTCGTATTTTTATGGAAGAAATCAAGATTTTTGAAAAATCTTTCAAAAACGAAAATTTAAGATTTAGAGGTCAAGTTATTATTGGAATTCTATAAAATTGGTTTGATTGAACTCGTATCGGAATGGGTGTTCGGATTTCGTAAATATTATGTCGGGTTCCGAAGGGCGAGCCCCGCGTTGACTTTTGTTGACCTTTTGGAATAAATTTTTAAGTCGATGTATTATTATCCGGAATTGTTTCCGATAAATTTTAATGAAGTTATCCAATTAATTTGGATAGATTTGAGCAGTCCGAAGGTCAATTCAAGCAAGAAGACGATTTTGAAATATCGGCATAACTTCAAAAAGGTAAGTATCTTGCCTAACCTCGAGTGGGGGAATTGCCCCTTAGGCATCGAGTCTTATGTGCCATTTGTGAATTGTTAATAGCCGTGTACGCGAAGTGACGAGTACGTACTCGGGCTTATATGTGAAAACTTTATTGAGTTAAAGTCTTGGGTATATTGTGTAGAAAATTAGTTAATTGTTGGCATTTATTTAATCATCTATTTGCCATGCCTCAATTCGCATTTATTAAATTTATTTTTATATGACGATTTGATGTGAATATTACTTGTATATTTATGTGAATTCCGTGAGTTTTATGGTTTGATATTTCTTGAAATTTAATTTTATTATGGATTTTCCCTATGCAAATCATTAATTAAGTAAGTTTAAGAAGAAGTGTTAGTATAATTATCAAAATTTGGATTAATGAAGGTGTTGCCCTATGCTGATTATTTTCTATCTCTGTTGATTATTTTTGAGGTTTTATATACATTGTGTGGAGCCTTGGGCTATTTGTTGTGAAATTAATTGATTTTGTTATATCCTTGGAATTGGTTGTGGCCATTGGGCAAATTGTGATATGAATTGACTTTGTTACGTTGTTGTGATAATATTTCGTGTAAATTATAGTTTTAATTGTATTATTATTTTTAGGACATAAGGGTGGCATTTCACTGTTGATATTATGTGGGCATAAGGGAGGCATTTCACTGTTGATATGTGTGTTGGGATATTGTCTGGGCGGAAAGATAAGGGTGGCTATAGGAGCGATAAGGGTGGCTATAGGAGCGATAAGGGTGGATATAGGAGCGATAAAGGTGGCTATTGATAATGTTAGGGCGGAGGGATAAGGGAGGTTATTATAGGAGTGATAAGGGTGGCTATAGGAGAGATAAGGGAGGCTATTGTCAGGGATGATATGTGATGATGTGAGGTTGTTACATTGGTGATTTTTATGTGATATTGTGATTTTCCTTGGGCTTATTTTTATACCTTGTACAATTTGTCTAGTTGTTGGTAAATTGATAATAGTCTGATTATGTTGAAATTGGGAGCCTGTGGCTATTGCCAGGCGGATTATGAAAAAAACAACCCGGTCCATAAGTGTGTTTTATATAAATGTCGCGGTGAACGGCTCGATCCCATCATAATGTGTGCACTGTCGAGGGTCAAACGACACGAACCAAAGATACATATATTATACTCCTGAGGCGAACAGCATGCTCCCATAAGAGAGTGGTACATAATCCTGCCGAGGCGAATGACCTGATCCCATTAAAATAAGAAGCTTTAACGGATCCCTGACCCCACTCACGAATAAACGCATGAGTTATGAATTTTAAGGAAAACCTTGTGATGAATACGCACAATGCAGGAGAAATTCATAAGCGAAGCACAAATTATTACGCGGATTATCAAGTAGCTCGTCACATCTCTACAATAGCGAGTCTATCACCCTATGCAAGTCTAGTCTAAAGTCATAACGTGAAATAAATGAATTTAAATAGTATAAAATGAATATTCGAGGGTGAAATTATAATAATTACGTGAATTACCATACTAAACATCCAGTAGAAACCCCCAAAACCCGGTGTCACAAGTGCATGAGAATCAACTAGAAATATAATAATATACTAAATCTGTCTGGAATACAAGTTAGACAGGAGAATATAAATAACGCCGATGGAGACTCTGTATGCTTCGGATCGTAATATAGAATGCAGCTTACCGTAAACTCCCCGTAATAGTTGCGCCTCTGTGCCCAAGAGACCACCAAAAATGAAAACTTGCACAATAAGTGCAGAGGTGTAGTATGAGTACGTAAATCAACACGTACCTAGTAAGTATCTAGCCTAACCCGGGATAAGTAGTGATGAGGGGTCGACATCGACACTTACTAGTGGTCCAATAAATCATGTATAGTAAGAAGTAAACAAGTATGAGGAAGAGTAAATAAATAGTATAAATGTAACGACTCGACTTGTATTTATTATTTGTTGAGCGATATTAATGGCGTTCTTGTTACCCTGTTGTGCATATCACTGGTTGATTTGTATTGCCCTTATTGTTATTTGTTTCCAATTATTTTGTATATCATATTGCATAGGTTATTAGACTAGTGAGTGTCTTGATTGTACCTCGTCTCTACTCCACTGAGGTTAGTCTTGATACTTATTCGGTACCGACCGTGGCGTACTCATACTACACTTCTGCACATTTTTGTGCAAAGTTAGGTATTGGGGATATCGAACTCGGACATAGTCAGAGTGGGATCGCAAGGATTCAAGGTAGAGCTGCTTGGTCATCGCAGTTCCTTGGAGTCTTTCCATTTTATTGCACTGTTAATTATTATTCAAACAGTATTGAGTATTCAATCCTTGAGATCATTTCATGTATTTAGTTAGAGTTCGTGACTCAGTATTACCAGTCTTGGGAGATTTTCATATTTGTTTCCGCTGTTAGTTTTAATTACTTTTTTAAATAAAATGGCTTGAAATGTTATTGAAATCGGCTTACCTAGTCTTAGAGATTAGGTGCCATCACGACGCCTAAGGTGGGATATCGGGTCGTGAAAATAAACCAATATAAATACGAGGTACAATCCTCCTCTGAACGGTAAACGCAAGCTCTCAATTAGCAGTTACCTCCTCAACCAGAGTATATATAAAATGGACCTCACCAGATAGGTCGTCACAACCCAAATTAGGAAAAAGACACACAAAAATGTTGATTTCTTATCCAATATTTCGCACGGCGCTGCCGAGACAAACAACCCGATCCATAAGAGTGTTTTATAGAAATGACGCGGCAAACGGCTCGATCCCATCATAATGTGTGCACTGTCGAGGGTCGAATGACACGAACCATAGATGCATATATTATACTCCTGTGGCGAACGGCATGTTCCCATAACAGTGTGGTACATAATCCTGCCGAGGTGAATGACCTGATCCCATTAGAATAAGAAGCTTTAACGGATCCCTGACCCCACTCACGAATAAATGCGTGAGTTATGAATTTTAAGGAAAACCTTGCGATCAATACGCACAATGCAGGAGAAATTCATAAGGGAAGCACAAATTATTACGCGGATTATCAAGTAGCTCGTCACATCTCTACAATAGCGAGTATATCACCCTATGCAAGTCTAGTCTAAAGTCATAACACAAAATAAAGGAATTTAAATAGTATAAAATAAATATTCGAGGGTGAAATGATAATAATTACGTGAATTACCATACTAAACATCCAATAGAAACCCCCAAAACCCGGTGTCACAAGTGCATTAGAATCAACTAGAAATATTATAAAATACTAAATCTCTCTGGAATACAAGTTAGACAGGAGAATATAAATAAGGCCGATGGAGACTCTGTATGCTTCAGATCGTAATATAGAATGCAGCTCACCGTAAACTCCCCGCAATAGCTGCGCCTCTGCGCCCAAGAGAACATCAGAAATGAAAACATGCACAATTAGTGCAGAGGTGTAGTATGAGTACGTAAATCAACGCATACCCAGTAAGTATCTAGCCTAACCCAGGAGAAGTAGTGATGAGGGGTCGACATCGATACTTACTAGTGGTCCAATAAATCATGTATAGTAAGAAGTAAACAAGCATGAGGAAGAGTAAATAAACAGTATAAATGTAACGACCCGACTTGTCATTTTAAGATTAACGCCCCGTTTCGTGACTTAAGGTCTCGAGAAGCTTCGTAATATGTATTATGACTGGCGGGTGTGCTCGAGTTTGATTTTCGGAAGATTTAGAATTAAATTGAAAGAACAATTCCTATTTATAAGCTTAAATAGAAAGAGTTGATCAGAGAGTTAACTTTTGAACAAACGACCCTGGAATGGAATTTTTATGATGTCAATAGCTTCGTATGGTGATTTCAGACTTAGGCGTATGTCCGGATTTGGGTTTGGAAGTCCGTAGGACAATTCGACGCATTTTAGCGAAAGTTGGAAAATAGAAGATTTTGGATAGTTCGACCGAAGGTGGAATTTTTTTATAACGAGGTCAGATTTCGATTCTGGAAATTGGAATAGTTCCATTACGTCATTTATGACTTGTGTGCAAAATTTAAAGTCATTCCGTACTGATTTGATAGGTTTCAGCGCAAAATATAGAAGTTGGAAGATTTGAAAACTCATAATTCGATTCAATAGGCGATTTGTAATTTCGGTGTTGTTTGACGTAATTTGAAACCCTGAGTAGGTCCGTGTTGTATTACGAGATTTATTGGTAAATTCGGACGAGGTCCCGGGTAGCTCGGATGAGTTTCGGATCAAATTTGGACTTGTTGAAAATGGTTGGATTTCTGTTGTTTCTAGGCAGCAGCTGTTGGAATCGAACCTGCGGAATTTTGGGCGCAGGTGTGACCAGGCAGAAGCGAGGGAGCCATCGTAGAAGCGACATTGACAATGCTGGCAACTCATCGCATGTGCGATCAGTGGAACACATAAGCGGCAAGGTCCGCAGATGCGCCTTTGGCCATCGCTTCTACGATTGCGCAGATGCGAAATGCTTTCCACAGAAGAGGTTCGAGACAGAATCATAAGGACCAAAAATGGTCATTTCGCCATTTTCATTTTGGATTTTTGGAACTCGGATTTAGGCGATTCTGGAGGGATTTTTCACAAACTTGGTTGGGGTAAGTGTTCTATATCCTAAAGTGTTTATATTTCATGAATCTATGATTATATTCATCATTTAATTCGTATTTTTATGAAAGAAATCAAGATTTTTGCAAAATCTTTCAAAAACGAAAATTTAAGATTTGGAGGTCAAGTTATTATTGGAATTCTATAAAATTGGTTTGATTGAACTCGTATCGGAATGGGTGTTCGGATTTCGTAAATATTATGTCGGGTTCCGAAGGGCGAGCCCCGCGTTGACTTTTGTTGACCTTTTGGAATAAAATTTTAAGTCGATGTATTATTATCCGGAATTATTTTCGATAAATTTTAATGAAGTTATCCAATTAATTTGGATAGATTTGAGCGGTTCGGAGGTCAATTCAAGCAAGAAGGCGATTTTGAAATATCGGCATAACTTCAAAAGGGTAAGTATCTTGCCTAACCTCGAGTGAGGGAATTGCCCCTTAGGCATCGAGTCTTATGTGCCATTTGTGAAATGTTAAAAGCCGTGTACGCGAAGTGACGAGTACGTACTCGGGCTTATTTGTGAAAACTTTATTGAGTTAAAGTCTTGGGTATATTGTGTAGTTAATTAGTTAATTGTTGGCATTTATTTAATCATCTATTTGCCATGCCTCAATTCGCATTTATTGAATTTGTTTTTATATGACGATTTGATGTGAATATTACTTGTATATTTATGTGAATTCCGTGAGTTTTATGGTTTGATATTTCTTGAAATTTAATTTTATTATGGATTTTCCCTATGCAATTAATTAAGTAAGTTTAAGAAGAAGTGTTAGTATAATTATCAAAATTTGGATTAATGAAGGCGTTGCCCTATGCTGATTATTTTCTATCTCTGTTGATTATTTTCTAGGTTTTATATACATTGTGTGGAGCCTTGGGCTATTTGTTGTGAAATTAATTGATTTTGTTATATCCTTGGAATTGGTTGTGGCCATTGGACAAATTGTGATATGAATTGAATTTGTTACGTTGTTGTGATAATATTTCGTGTAAATTGTAGTTTTAATTGTATTATTATTTTTAGGACATAAGGGTGGCATTTCACTGTTGATATTATGTGGGCATAAGGGAGGTATTTCACTGTTGATATGTGTGTTGGGATATTGTCTGGGCGGAAAGATAAGGGTGGCTATAGGAGCGATAAAGGTGGCTATTGATAATGTCAGGGCGGAGGGATAAGGGAGGCTATTATAGGAGTGATAAGGGTGGCTATAGGAGAGATAAGGAAGACTATTGTCAGGGATGATATGTGATGATGTGAGGTGGTTGCATTGGTTATTTTTATGTGATATTGTGATTTTCCTTGTGCTTATTTTTATACCTTGTGCAATTTGTTTTGTTGTTGGTAAATTGATAATAGTCTGATTATTTTGAAATTGGGAGCCTGTGGCTATTGCCAGGCGCATTATGAAAAGAAATGTGGGCACGAGGTGCCGTGAGTAAATAGTGATGATATTGGCACGTGAATTGTCCGTGCAGTTAAGATATGAAACGTGGGCACGAAGTGCCAGAAAATATATGATGGTTTTATTATTGGCACTTGAACTGTCCGTCCAGATGTGATATGAAAAGTGGGCACGAGGTGCCGGAGAAATATGATGATTTAATTATGGGCACGAAGTGCCGTAAAAAATATGAAAGTGGGTTGAGACCCGTGTTTACGAAAAATATTAAAAAGGTCTCAGACCCGTATTTTTATGATTATGAAATGGGGTGTCGCATGGTGACTTTTAATTGAAAGAATTATATTCAAAATATTTATTTGGAAGGGTTTTTATTTAAAAAGTATTATTTGAAAGAATTGTATTTGAAAGATATTTATTTGAGGAAATTATATTTGAAAGAGATTTATTGAAAGAATTATATTTGAAAGATATTTATTTGAGGAAATTATATTTGAAAGAGATTTATTGAAATAATTATATTTGAAAGATATTTATTTGAGGAAATTATACTTGAAAGAGAGTTATTTGGAAGAATATATGTGAAAGATATTTATTTGAAGGACTTGATTTAATTGGGTGTACTTGTAATTATTATTTGTTGAGCGATATTAATGGCGTTCTTGTTACCCTTATGTGCATATCACTGGTTGATTTGTGTTGCCCTTATTGTTATTTATTTCCTATTATTTTGTATATCATATTGCATAGGTTATTAGACTAGTGAGTGTCTTGATTGTACCTCGTCTCTACTCCACTGAGGTTAGTCTTGATACTTACTGGGTACCTACCGTGGTGTCCTCATACTACACTTCTGCATATTTTTGTACAGAGCTAGGTATTGGAGATATCGAACTCGGACATATGTAGAGTGGGATCGCAAGGATTCAAGGTAGAGCTGCTTGGTCGTCGCAGTTCCTTGGAGTCTTTCCATTTTATTGTACTGTTAATTATTATTCAAACAATATTGAATATTCGATCCTTGAGATCATTTCATGTATTCGGTTAGAGTTCTTGACTTAGTATTACTAGTCTTGGGAGATTTTCATATTTGTTTCCGCTGTTAGTTTTGATTACTTTTTTTAAAAAAATGGCTTGAAATGTGATTGAAATCGGCTTACCTAGTCTTAGAGATTAGGTGTCATCACGATGCATGAGGTGGGATATTGGGTCGTGACAATAAAGCAATATAGATACGAGGTACAATCCTCCTCTGAACGGTAAACTCAAGCTCTCAGTTAGCAGTTACCTCCTCAACCGGAGTATATATAAAATGGACCTCACCAAATAGGTCGTCACAACCCAAATCAGGAAAAAAAACACAAAAATGTTGATTTCTTATCAAATATTACGCACTGCGCTGTCGAGACAAATAACCCGGTCCATAAGAGTGTTTTATAGAAATGCCGCGGCAAACGGCTCGATCCCATCATAATATGTGCACTACCGAGGGTTGAATGACACGAATCATAGAAGCATCTATTATACTCCTGAGGCAAACGGCATGTTCCCATAAGAGTGTGGTACATAATCCTGCCGAGGCGAACGACCTGATCCCATTAGAATAAGAAGCTTTAACGGATCCCTGACCCCACTCACGAATAAACGCGTGAGTTATGAATTTTTAGGAAAACCTTGCGATGAATACGCACAATGCAGAAGAAATTCATAAGGGAAGCACAAATTATTATGCGAATTATCAAGTAGCTCGTCACATCTCTACAATAGCGAATCTATCACCCTATACAAGTCTAGTCTCAAGTCATAACGTGAAATAAAGGAATTTAAATAGTATAAAATAAAGATTCGAGGGTGAAATGATAATAATTATGTGAATTACCATACTAAACATCCAGTAGGAAACCCCAAAACCCGGTGTCACAAGTGCATGAGAATTAACTAGAAATATAATAAAATACAAAATATGTCTGGAATACAAGTTAGACATGAGAATATAAATAACGCCGATGGAGACTCTGTATGCTTCGGATCGTAATATAGAATGCAGCTCACCGTAAACTCCCCGCAATAATTGCTCCTCTGCGCCCAAGAGACCACCAGAAATGAAAACATGCACAATAAGTGCAGAGGTGTAGTATGAGTACGTAAATCAACGCGTACCCAGTAAGTATCTAGCCTAACCCGGGAGAAGTAGTAATGAGGGGTCGACATCGATACTTACTAGTGGTCCAATAAATCATGTATAGTAAGAAGTAAACAAGTATGAGGACGAGTAAATAAACAGAATAAATGTAACGACCCGACTTGTCATATTAAGAATTAATGCCCCGTTCCATGACTTAAGGTCTCGAGAAGCTTCATAATATGTATTATGACTGGCGGGTGTGGTCGAGTTTTATTTTCGGAAGATTTAGAATTAAATTGAAAGAACAATTCCTATTTAGAAGCTTAAATGAAAAGAGTTGACCGAAAAGTTGACTTTTGAATAGACGACCGTGGAATAGAATTTTTATGATTTCAATAGCTTCGTATGGTGATTTCGAACTTAGGCATGTGTGAATTTGGGTTTGAAAGTCCGTAGGACAATTCGACGCATTTTGGCGAAAGTTGAAAAATAGATGATTTTGGAAAGTTCGACCGAAGGTGAAATTTTTTATAACGAGGTCGGATTTCGATTCTAGAAATTGGAATAGCTCCATTACGTCATTTATGACTTGTGTGAAAAATTTAAAGTCATTCCGAATTGATTTGATACATTTCAGCGCAAAATATAGAAGTTGGAAGACTTGAAAACTCATAATTTGATTCAATGCGCGATTTGTAATTTCGGTGTTGTTTGACGTAATTTGAAACCCCGAGTAGGTCCGTATTATGTTATGAGACTTATTGATAAATTCGGACGAGGTCCCGGGTAGCTCAAATGAGTTTCGGACGAGGTTCAGATCGAATTTGGACTTATTGAAAATGGTGGGATTTTTGCTGTTTCTACGCAGCAGCTCTTGGAATCGCACCTGCGGAATTTTGGGCAGGCAGAAGCGAGGGAGCCATCGCAGAAGCGACATTGACAATGCTGGAAACTCATCGCATGTGCGATCAGTGGAACACAGAAGCGGCAAGGTCCGCAGATGCGCCTTTGGCCATTGCTTCTGCGATTGCACAGATGCGAAATGCTTTCCACAGAAGCGGTTTTGGACAGAAACATAAGGACAAAAAATGGTCATTTTGCCATTTTCGTTATAGATTTTTGGAGCTCGGATTTGGGCGATTCTGGAGGGAATTTTCACAAGCTTGGTTGGGGTAAGTGTTCTATATCCTAAAGTGTTTATATTTCATGAATCTATGATTATATTCATCGTTTAATTCGTATTTTTATGGAAGAAATCAAGATTTTTGCTAAATCTTCCAAAAACAAAAATTTAAGATTTGGAGGTCGAGTTGTTATTGGAATTCGATAAAATTGGTATGATTAAACTCGTATCGGAATGGGTGTTCGGATTTCGTTAATATTATGTTGGGTTCCGAGGGGCGAGCCCCGCGTTAACTTTTGTTGACCTTTTGGATTACATTTTTAAGTCGATGTATTATTGTCTGAATTATTTTCGATGAATTTTAATGAAGTTATCCAATTAATTTGGATAGATTTGAGCGGTCCGGAGGTCAATTCAAGCAAGAAGGCGATTTTGGAATATCGGCATAACTTCAAAAGGGTAAGTATCTTGCCTAACCTCGAGTGGGGGAATTACTCCTTAGGCATCGAGTCTTATGTGCCATTTATGAAATGTGAAAAGCTGTGTACGCGAGGTGACGAGTACGTACTCAGGCTTATATGTGAAAACTTTATTGAGTTAAAGTCTTGGGTATATTGTGTAGTAAATTGGATAATTGTTGGCATTTATTTAATCATCTATTTGTCATGCCTCAATTCGCATTTATTGAATTTATTTTTATATGACGATTTGATGTGAATATTATTTGTATATTTATGTGAATTCCGTGAGTTTGATGGTTTGATATTTCTTGGAATTTAATTTCATTATGGATTTTCCCTATGCAAATAATTAATTAGGTAAGTTTAAGAAGAAGTGTTAATATAATTATCGAAATTTGGATTAATTAAGGTGTTGCCCTATGCTGATTATTTTCTATCTTTGTTGATTATTTTTGAGATTTTATATACATTGTGTGGAACCTTGGGCTATTTATTATGAAATTAATTGATTTTGTTATATCCTTGAAATTGGTTGTGGCCATTGGGCAAATTGTGATATGAATTGATTTTGTTACGTTGTTGTGATAATATTCCGTGTAAATTGTAGTGTTAATTGAGTTATTATTTTGAGGACATAAGCGTGGCATTTCACAGTTGATATTATGTGGGCATAATGGAGGTATTTCACTGTTGTTATGTGTGTTGGGATATTGTCTGGGCGGAGCGATAAGGGTGGCTATAGGAGAGATAAGGGTGGCTATAAGAGCGATAAGGGTGGCTATTGATATTGTCATGGCGGAGGGATAAGGGAGGCTATTATAGGAGTGATAAGGGTGGGTATAGGAGTGATAAGGGTTGCATTGGTAATTTTTATGTGATATTGTGATTTTTCTTGTGTTTATTTGTATACCTTGTGCAATTTGTCTTGTTGTTGGTAAATTGGGAGCCTGTGGCTATTGCCAGTCAGATTATGAAAAGAAATGTGGGCAGGAGGTGTCGTGAGTAAATAATGATGATATTGGCACGTGAATTGTCCGTGTAGTTGAGATATGAAACGTGGGCACGAAGTGCCGGAGAAAATATGATGGTTTTATTATTGGCACGTGAACTGTCCATCCAAATGTGATATGAAAAGAGGGCAGGAGGTGTCGGAGAAATATGATGAGTTAATTATGGGCACGAAGTGCTGTGAAAAATATGAAAGTGAACTGAGACTCGTTGTAATGACCCAACTGGTCATTTTAACTTTTAGAAACTTGTTCCTTAAAATAAAACTCCCCGGACATGCTTTTATTAATTTATGACTCGCGGGGATGGTTGGTTTGAGATTTGGAAGTGTGTGGGTTGAAATCGGAACACTTGGTTCCTTAAGTTAGCTTTAAATGGACAAGTTTGACTTCGATCAACATTTTGAGAAAACGATCCCGGAATCGGGATTTGACGGTTCCAATAGGTTCGTATGATTATTTTGGACTTGGGCGTATGTCCGAATCGGGTTTTTGATAACCCGGGAGCGTTTTGACGCTTAATAGTAAAAATTAACTATTTGAAGGTTTAAAATTCTTTAAATTTGGTTTGGGGTAGGTTTTTGAGTAATTGAAGTCCGTTTGGAATTCCCAATTTTGAAATAGTTCCGTATAGTGATTTAAGACTTGCACGCAAAATTTCGTGTCATTCCAAGTAGTTTAAGTATATTTCGGCGCATTAGAAGTAA
The DNA here is from genome assembly GCF_000390325.3 of Nicotiana tomentosiformis. Classification (NCBI taxonomy): domain Eukaryota; kingdom Viridiplantae; phylum Streptophyta; class Magnoliopsida; order Solanales; family Solanaceae; genus Nicotiana; species Nicotiana tomentosiformis. The sequence goes on from NC_090816.1 coordinate 134,689,119, forward strand.
ATTGAAGAACTTGAAATTCTTAAGTTTGAATCAATTTGGTTTAGGGTATGTTTCTTAGATTTGATGTTGTTTTACGCATTTCGAGAGTTCGAGCGAGTCCGCTTTATGATTTCAAACCTGTTGGTATGTTTGGGCGGGGTCCCGAGTGTTAACCGGACGAGGCTCGGACCAATTTTGGGAAATTGAGCAAGGACTGAAGCTCCCAGCTACTGTCATAATCACACATGCGCTTGGATAACCGCAGGTGCAAGCTCGCAAGTCCGAGCCACCAATCGCAGGTGCGAAAGAGAGGAGCCTGCCAATCCATCGCAGATGTGGAGTAATTTGGTGCACCTGCGAACGCGCAGGTGCGAAGGTCTTGTGCGCAGAAGCGGAGGGATGCGCAGGTGCGAAGGAATAGGCGCACCTGCGCTTGCGCAAAAACGAGCTCTTTTTTCGCAGGTGCGGAACCAGGAAAAGAGGGAAAATGCGCAACTGCGAGGAATTTTCGCAGGTGCGAAAGCCGCATGTGCGGTACCTCTTCCGCAGGTGCAAAAATCACTGTTGGGCATAATGGTTAAAAGTCGGGGATTAGACATTTTGAGCCCATTTTTCCTCCATTTCCGAGAGATTTCAGAGCTTTTGAGAAGGGGGTTTCAACTAGCAATTTAAAGGTAAGTTAATTCCACACCCCTTGAGTTAAATACATAGATTAGAGGTAGATTATAACAAGTAAATCTTAGAAATCAAAGGTTTAGGTGAAAAACCTAGATTTTTATAAAAATGAGATTTTAACCACGAAAATAGTTATGGAATTGGGTAGAAATTATATATTTAAGTTCTTGAGATTATGGGTAACGTTTTCATCCAAAAATTTCCAGAATCCGAGCACGTGGGCCCGGGGTGAATTTTAGGAATTTTACCATTTTGGACAAGGTAATTTATTTAATAGATAAATTTTGAATCATTTAGCATATATTAACTATTGTGTAAAATATTTGGATAGTTTCGGATCTTTCGGCATCGAATCAAGAATTCAACGCGACGTGGTAATCGGAAAGTGGACTTTGAGATGAGGTAAGTCTCTTGTCTAATCTTGTGAGGGAAAAATTATCTCATAGGGATTAAATTGAATAATTGTTGCTAATTGCGGGGGTTACGTGCGTACGAGGTGACGAGAGTCCGTGCGTAGCTACTATTTATGCTAAAGTCCGGGTAGTTTAGGACTCAAAGCATGAATTACTTGTGTACATTGTATTCTTTGTTTAATTAATATTAATGGATATATATGAATATATTGTGAATTGTTAGATAAAGATATTAAAGGATGAAAATCTCATATGCTTGATTTTCTGTTTAAATTAATTAATTGTTAAAAGAAATTGTTCTTCCTCCCGAATTTATCTTATAATAAATATACTCTCCTCCCGGAGGTACATAAGAAAATGTCTTCCTTTCTTGTGGAGCGGGCCGAATACCTCGGCAGGATAGATGCATCTATGGATTGCGTCGCACGTCCCTCGGCAGTGTACACGACATTCTGGATCGGGTCGTACGTCCTCGGCAGAAATCATGCTTAATAATAATAATTATATGATACTTTAATAGTTATTTCAAGCTTGCGAAGCTAATTGATAAATTAGAAAATCCTTGAAATTTAATGAATTATTATTCCTGCTTGTTAAGGAATTAATTGTTATTCCTGTAAATGAGATTAATTGATAAATTGGAAATTATTTGAATTTAAGGAATTTAATTAATATATTGAGAATTGTTGCATTTGAAGGATTATGATTATTTCCGCTGGTTTAAATAAATTATTGTAAATTCTGTGAATCATGTTGATTGAGATATTCTAGTTGTATTTCAGTTATTATTATTGACTCATAGTGAGTGTCAAAGTTGGCCATCTCGTCTCTACCACTTCGAGATTAGGCTTGATACTTACTGGGTACACGTTGTTTATGTACTCATACTACACTTGCTGCACTTTTTGTGCAGGACCTGAGGCAAGTACTAGTGGGGGACCTATCGTCTTACACCCACGTTATCCAGGGGCATAGTGGTGAGCTTCCTTTCTGAGCCATTCTGTAGCTACTAGTGTCTTTCCTTGTATTTTCCATTCTGTCTATTTTTATTTCAGACAGAATTTGAGGCTTTGTATAATCTACTAGATACTCATACACTTGTGACACCAGGTCTTGGCACACACATTGGTAGCATTTGGTATTTTATTATTTTTCTTGATTTTAAACTTTGTCAATGTATGCTTAATTTATTAAGTTGTCTTGCTTAGCTGTAGTGTTGGGCGCCATCACGGCCTATAGATGAAATTGGGTCATGACAATATGGTATCAGAGCACTAGATTCACGTAGGTCTCACAAGTTATGAGCAGGCCTAATAGAGTCTTGCGGATCGGTACAGAGACATTTGTACTTATCTTCGATAGGCTATAGGGCATTAGGTAATTACCTTTCTTCATATTCCATCGTGCAATTAATGTAGTTGCTAGAAGCCGAGGGAGGGCTCCAGCCCGTGGTAGAGGGCGAGGATGTCCCAGGACTGTTTCAGTTATGTCGTCAGTGGGTCTAGCAAAGAAACCCATTATTGAGGAACAGGATGAGGTGCCTGTGTCAGAGCCAGCTCCGTTGGATTTCACATCTGCACCGGGATTTCAGGATGTCATGGGTCGTATGCTGCGGTTCATGGACAATATGACTCAGGCCGGTTTATTTCTGACAGACCCAGCCACATCTCAGGCGGGCGGGGGAGCACAGACCCCTACCGCGCAGGCTCATGGACAGTCAGCTGTTGTATATCAAACCCAGGGTGCACTACCTGTGAGTGGAGCCCAGCTAGTGGCAGCAGCTATACATGAGCCCAGGCGAGCTGTAGCCACCGATCCTCCGAAACTATTGGACCGATGGACTAGACTACATCCTCCTGTCTTCGGGGGTGAGTGACATGAGGATCCACAGGACTTCATTGATCGTTGCAGGGATAGACTGTACAACATGAGGATATTGGAATCTCATAGGGTTGACTTTGCTACTTTACAACTAGAGGGCAGGGCCCGTAGATGGTGACAGACTTATGCTCTTGGCAGACCAGCAGATTCTCCTCCCATGACTTGGGACAGGTTCACCCATTTCTTCCTGGACAGGTATATTTGTCACGACCCAAAAACCTAATCTGTCGTGATGGCGCCTATCATGGAACTAGGCAAGCTGACTCATTACCAATCAAACCGATATTTTTCATTTCAAAGATAATTTCAATACTAGTTAACATAAAACCTTCATTTAAGGAGTTCAAATCAAAGAAAACAGAAGTGCGGAAAAGAAAAGCCTGACATCGGGGTGTCACTAGTCATGAGAATATTCTACAATCTGTCTAACAATATCAAGGCTAACTCAGCCTGAAAAATAGCTAAATACAACTAGAGAAAGAAGAGCCGGTGCTGTGATCGCCAAACAGCTACATTGCTATCTCCAAGAAAATCTACAACCAGAACACTCAATAATCGCTACCGTGTCCAGCTACACCTGAATCTGCACACAAGGTGCAGGGAGTAACGTGAGTACGCCAACTCAGTAAATAACAACAATAAATAAAGACTGAGCAGTAGTGACGAGCAATAAAACATATAACGTTCATATCATGAAATCTCAGTAAAGTACAACATGCTTTAAAAATCAGTGTTTGAATCAAATAATCTCGTTTAAACTCGGTTTCAGTAAAAAATCATTTAAAGATATTTTTCCAACAATTTTTCAAACAAAGGCTCAATGCAAAGGTGAGAAAAATGATGAAATCATAAACAGCCCCTCGGGCAAAATATCACTCGTATACAACCCCTCGGGCAAACCTCACAGTCACTCGTACCATTCGGGCATACCTCACAATCACTCTTGCCACTCGGGCATACCCTACAATCACTCATACCTCCCAATCACTCAGCACTCGGCACTCGCACTCAGTAGGTACCTGCGCTCACTAGGGGTGTGTACAGACTCCGGAGGGGCTCCTTCAGCCCAAGCGCTATAATCTGTACGGACAACTCACGTGCTATAATAATAAAGTATGCTACAGGCGGGCAGCCCCGATCCACACACATCCTCACAAATCAGACCCTCGACCCCACTCAGTCATAAACCTCTCAAGCCACTCGGGCATTTCAGTAAAACAGGGCATTCGGCCCAAAACATTTATATGCATCAAAATAGAGCCATAAAACTGAGTTATGCGGTAAATAAGAATAAACATGACTGAGTATAGATTTTCAATCGAAAACAATGAGAGGATGGTAAGAAACAGCCCCTAAGGGTCCAAACAGCATTGGCGCAAGGCCCAAACATGGCATTCAGCCCAATTTACAGAAATCCTTTCTAAAATATATAAGTATCATATGGTTTCAAAAAAGTATGCAACTTTACAGTTGCTACGGGACGGACCAAGTCACAAATCCCCAACAGTACACGCCCACACGCCCGTCACCTAGCATGTGCGTCACTAAAAATAGTAGAATGATACAAAATCCGGGGTTTCATACCCTCGGGATCAGATTTACAATCGTTACTTACCTCAAACCGGTCAAATCTATAACCTGCAATGATCTTGCCTCTGGACTCGGCCTTCAAATGCTCTGAATCTATTCACAATCAGTACAATACCATCAATACGCGCTAATGGAATGAATTCCACAAGAAAAACTACAAAATTAGACCAAACCCCGAAATTGGCTCAAACCCGACCCCCGGGTCCACATCTCGAAATCTGACAAAATTCACAAAACTAGAAATCTCATACACTCACGAGTCTAACCATAGCAAATTCATCAAAATCCGACATCGTTTGGTCCTTCAAATCCTTAAATTACTTTCCAAATATTCCAATTCCTAACCCCTCATTTTCACTAATTACCATGATTAAACAACGGAAAATCACCATATATACAAGTATTAGGGCTCAAGTAACTTACCTCAACGAAACCTCCTTGATTCCCTCTTCAAATCTCTATCAAAAGCTCCAAAAACCAAATAGAAATGGTGAAGAATGCACCAAAATCGCGAAGGGTTCTATTTATGGTTTTTGCCCAGGTTTTTCGCACCTGCGGCCATTTTCTCGCACCCGCGCAACCGAACCTGTGGTCCAAGGAGCCTCATCTGCGCAACTCACTTAATCCCCCAGCTTCCGCACATGCGGACACCTTCCTCACACCTGCGAACTCGCATCTGCGGTCCCTGGTGCGCATCTGCGAAACCAGCCCGAACTCCTCATCTCCGCATCTCTGCTCAAGGTCGCACCTGCGGGCTCGCAGATGTGGCCAATTCTTCTCACCTGCGTTCCCAGCCTTGGCCCAGCGTCTCCCGCACCTGCGCACTCCCCACGCGCACCTGCGACCCTTTCTTCCGCAAGTGCGGAAATAGTAGAAGCAGTAGCTCCAGCTTCAAAGTCCAACTTTGACAAATCCGTTAACCACCCGGAATCACCCCGAGGCCCTCGGGACCTCAACCAAAAACACCAACAAGTCATATATCAACATACAAACTTAGTTGAACCTTCGAATCACTCAAAACAAATCCAAACACCAAATTACCCTCGGATTCAAGCCTAAGAACTTCTAAATTTCCAAATTCGGCAACCGATGCCGAAACCAACCAAACCACGTCCGAATGACCTCAAATTTTGCACACATGTCACAAATGACACTACAAACCTACTCCAACTTCCGAAATTTCATTCCGATGCCGATATCAAATTTTCCACTACCGACCGAAATCGCCAAATTTCCAATTTCGCCAATTCAAGCCTAATTCTACCACGGACTTCCAAATCACATTCCGGACGCAGTCCTAAGTCCAAAATCACCTAACGGAGCTAACGGAACCATCAGAATTCAAATCCGAGATCATTTACACATAGGTCAACATCCGGTTGACTTTTCCAACTTAAGTTTCCACTTAAGAGACTAAGTGTCTCAATTCACTTTGAAACCACTCCGGTCCCGAACCAACTAACCCGATATAACATAATATAGCTGAATAACACAAAAAGAAGTAGAAATGGAGAAAATGGGGTTATAACTCTCGAAACGACTGGCCGGGTCGTTATATCCTCCCCCTCTTAAAGATCCGTTCATCCTCGAACGGGTCTAGAAACATACCTGGAGTCTCGAATAGGCGTGGATATCTGCTCCGAATCTCCCGCTCAGTCTCCCAGGTGGCCTCCTCCACAGGCTGACCTCTCTATTGCACCTTCACTGAAGCTATATCCTTTGACCTCAACCTTCGAACCTGCCGATCCAAAATAACCACCGGCTCCACATCATAAGTCATATCACCCTCCAACTGAACCGTGCTGAAATCCAAAACATAGGACGGATCTCCAATATACTTTCGGAGCATGGAAACATGAAACACTGGATGCACACTCGACAAGCTGGGTGGCAAGGCAGGCTTATAAGCCACATCCCCAATCCTCTGAAGCACCTCAAAAGGCCCAATGAACTGGGGGCTCAACTTGCCCCTCTTCCCAAACCTAATAACACCCTTCATGGGTGATACCTTCAGCAAAACCTTCTCCCCAACCATAAAAGACACATCACGGACCTTCCTATCCGTGTAGCTCTTTTGCCTAGATTGTGCTGTGCGAAGCCGCTCCTGAATTAATTTCACCTTATCTAATGCGTCCTGGACCAAGTCTGTACCTAAGAGCCTAGCCTCACCTGGCTCAAACCATCCAATCGGAGATCTACACCTCCTCCCATATAAAGCCTCGTACGGAGCCATCTGAATACTCGACTAATAACTATTGTTATATGCAAACTCCGCGAGTGGCAGAAACTGGTCCCATGAACCCCCAAAGTCAATGACACAAGAATGCAACATGTCCTCCAATATCTTAATAGTGCGCTCGGACTGCCCGTCTGTCTGAGGGTGAGAATTTGTGCTCAACTCAACCTGAGTACCCAACTCTCGCTGCACGGCCCTCCAAAACTGCGATGTGAACTGAGTACCCCTATCTGAAATGATAGAAACTGGGACACCATGCAGGCGAACGATCCCTCGGATGTAAATCTAAGCCAACCGCTCTGAAGAGTAAGTAGTACCAACTGGAATGAAGTGCGCAAACTTGGTCAGCCGATCCATAATAACCCAAATAGCGTCGAACTTCCTCGAAGTCTGTGGGAGCCAAACTACAAAGTCCATAGTGATCCGCTCCCACTTCCACTCTGGGATCTCTAATCTCTGAAGCAAGCCACCCGGTCTCTGATGCTCATACTTAACCTGCTGACAGTTGAGACACTGAGCCACAAACCCAACTATATCCTTCTTCATCCGCCTCTACCAATAGTACTGCCTTAAATCCTGGTACATCTTTGCGGCACCCGGATGGATGGAATACCGCGAGCTGTGGGCCTCCTCAAGAATCAACTCTCGAAGCCCATCTACATTAGGCACACATATCCGGCCCTACATTCTCAGCACGCCGTCATCACCAATAGTCACATCCCTAGCATTACCTCTCTGAACCCTGTCTTGAAGAACGAGCAAGTGGGGGTCATCATACTGACGCTCCCTGATACGGTCATAAAGAGAAAACCTGGAGACCACACAAGCCAATACCCGACTAGGCTCCGAAATATCCAATCTGGCAAGCTGGCCCGCTAAGTCCTGAACATCCAATGCTAAAGGTCTCTCTACTGCTGGAAGATATGCTAAACTCCCCAAACTCTCTGCCCGACGACTCAAAGCATCGACCACCACATTGGCCTTCCCCGGATAGTACAAAATAGTGATATCATAGTCCTTAAGAAGCTCCAACCATCTTCACTGACAAAAATTAAGATCCTTCTGCTTTAACAGATACTGCAGACTCCGGTGATCTGTATAGATCTCACAATGAACCCCATACAAATAATGACGCCAAATCTTCAAGGCGTGAATAATGGATGCTAACTCAAGATCATGGACATGATAGTTCTTCTCATGGGTCTTCAACTGGCGCGAGGCATAGGCAATCACCCTACCCTCTTACATCAAAACACAACCAATGCATATCCTCGAGGCATCACAATACACGGTGTAAGAACCTGAAGCTGATGGCAAAACTAACACTGAAGCTGTGGTCAAAGCAGTCTTGAGCTTCTGAAAGCTCTCCTCACATTCATCTGACCACCTGAATGGATCACCCTTTTGGGTCAATTTGGTCAAGGGCGATGCAATAGATGAAAATCCCTCCACAAAGCGACGGTAGTAACCCGTCAAACCAAGAAAACTCATAATCTTTGTGGCTGAGGATGGTCTGGTCCAACTCTGCACCGCCTCTATCTTCTTCGGGTACACCTGAATACCCTCACTGGACACCACGTGCCCCAAGAATGCTACTGAACTGAGCCAAAACTCACATTTGGAGAACTTTGCATAAAGCTTCTCCTCCCTCAATCTCTGTAATACAATTTTTAAATGCTAAACGTGCTCCTCCTGGCTACGAGAGTACACCAGGATGTCATCAATGAATATAACGACGAATAAGTCCAAATAGGGCTGGAATACATTGTTCATTAAATGCATGAACGTTACTGGGGCATTTGTCAACCCAAAAGACATCACCAAGAACTCATAACGGCCATATCGGGTCCTGAAAGCTGTCTTAAGAATATCTGAATCCTGAATCTTCAGCTGGTGATAACCGGACCTCAAATCAATCTTGGAGAACACCCTCGCTCCCTGAAGCTGGTCGAATAAATCATCAATACGAGGCAAGGGATACTTGTTCTTGACTGTGACCTTGTTCAACTGCCTGTAATCAATACACATTCTCATGGAACCATCCTTCTTCTTCACAAATAGAACCGATGCACCCCAAGGTGACACACTAGGCCGAATAAACCCCTTATCAAGGAGTTCCTGAAGCTGTTCTTTCAATTCCTTCAACTTCGCTGGTGCCATACGATATGGTGGAATAGAAATGGGCTGAGTGCCCAGCACCAAATCAATACCAAAGTCAATAACCTTATCAGGCGGCATGCCCGGTATGTCTGCAGGAAACACATCTAGAAAATCACGTACCACCGGAACAGAATCAATGATAGGAGTATCTGCACTAACATCCCTCACAAAAGCCAAATAAGATAGGCAACCATTCTCAACCATGCGTTGAGCCTTCAAATATGAAATCACCCTACTTGGTACATAATCTACAGAACCGTTTTACTCAACCCTCGGAATTCCCGGCATAGCCAACGTCACCGTCTTAGCGTGACAATCTAGAACAGCATGACATGGAGATAATTAATCCATACCCAATATCACATCAAAGTCAACCATACTGAGCAACAATAGATCTACTCTTGTCTCCAGACCCCCAATAATCACCACACATAACCGATATACGTGGTCCACAATAATAGTATCGCCCACAGGAGGAGATACATGTACAGATGAAACTAAGGACTCACGGGGCATATCCAGAAAATGGGCGAAATACGAGGAAATATTTGAATACGTGGAACCAGGGTCAAATAATACTGAGGCATCTTTGTGGCAAATTGAGACAATACCTGTAATCATAGCATCTGAAGTAATAGAATCTGGTCTGGTAGGGAGAGCATAGAAACGGGCCTTACTACCCCCTGATCTGCCTCCCCCTCTAGGGCAACCCCTAGCTGACTGACCTCCACCCCGAGCTGACTGGGCGGGTGGTGAGGTAACTGGTGCTGTAGTCGGAGGCTGACTCCTCTGCTGAGATAGACCTCCATGACGACGAGGAAACTGCCTCCACATATTCCCCAACTCCCCACACTCAAAACAACTCCCTGGTGCTGGCGGCGGAAATGGAAGGGAACCCCTAGCACCGGGATGACTGGTAGAAGAACCTGGCATGGAAGAGCCCTGAATAGGTGGAGCGCGGGACGAACTCTGAACTGGAAGGGCACTAAGTGATGAGTGGCCCTGATGAGAACTGTGAGAACCATGGCCAGATGATGCACCCCAATGAAATGGCCGAGCTGACTGAGCCTGTCTAAAATGACGACCTCTATTGTGCTGGAACTGACCCTCAAAAGGAGCACCGCTGAATCCACCCTGACCACGAGGCCTCTTGGCCTCCCTCTCAACCCTTTCTTGACCGCGAACCATCTCAATATGGTGAGCAATGTCGACAACCTCATCAAAGGTAGCACCCGAAACCCGCTCCCTGGTCATGAGCAACTGTAATTGATAAGTGAGGCCATCAATAAACCTCATTATCCTCTCTCTGTCCGTAGGAACCAACCAGATAACATTATGGGCCAACTCAGAGAATCCCATCTCATACTGTGTCACAGACATATCACCCTGTTGAAGCCGTTCAAACTGTCTGCACAACTCCTCTCTGCGAGATCGAGGCACGAACTTCTCCAAAAAGATCACGGAGAACTACTGCCAAGTAAGGGGTGCTGTGCCAACAGGCCTGCGCCTCTCATAAGTCTCCCACCATCTGAGTGCAGCCCCAGAAAACTGAAAGGTAGTGAATGAGACCCCACAAGTCTCCAAAATACCAGCAGTACGGAGTATCCCTGTCACTTGTCCAAAAAGTCCTGAGCATCCTCTTTCTTTGTGCTACTGAAAGGTGGTGGCTGAAGTCTCACAAACCTCTCCAACCTACGCTGATCATCATCAGGCATAGCAGGAACCACATAATCCTGAGCAACAATAACCGGCTGGGCTGGTGGTGCCTCCAGTGTCTGAAGTCCCTGAATAATCTGCTCGGGTGTGCGAGCGACGGGAGTCTGAGTGCCTCCCTTGGCCTGAGAAGTGGCTGCGATCGTCGAAATAGAGACCGCCTGAGCAAGGCCAATACACGCTGTCAGAATTTGAACTAGGGCCTCCTGAAGGCCTGGAATCACAATAGGCACATGTGGTGCCTGAGCTGGTGCATCAACAACTGGAACCTGGTCCTGATCTGGGACAACCGGTGGATCTGCAGGTACTGCCCCAACTATTGTACGGGTTGTACCTCTGCCCCTACCACGGCCTCTACTGCGGCCTCGAACTCTCGCGGCCCTGGCTGGTAGTACTGGTGGCTGGCCCTCCTGACCGGTAGTACGAGTCCTCACCATCTGTGAGAGAATGAAACAACAGATGTTTAGTTACTAGAATCAACAGATTCGCACGACAAGAATTTAAGAATGAGGAGTTTCCTAAAGGTTCTGTAGCCTCTCGAAGATAAGTACAGACGTCTCCATACCGATCCGCAAGACTCTACTAAACCCGCTCATGACTCGTGAGACCTATGTAACCTAGGCTCTGATACCAATCTATCATGACCCAAAAACCTAATCTGTCGTGATGGCGCCTATCGTGGAACTAGGCAAGCCGACTCATTTCCAAACAAACCGATATTTTTTATTTTAAAGATAATTTCAATACTAGTTAACATAAAACCTTCATTTAAGGAGTTCAAATCAAAGAAAATAGAAGTGCGGAAAAGAAAAGCCCGACATCGGGGTGTCACTAGTCATGAGCATCTACTACAATCTGTCTAACAATATCAAGACTAACTCAGCCTGAAAAATAGCTAAATACAACTAGAGAAAGAAGAGCAGGGGCTGCGATCGCCAAACAGCTACATTGCTATCTCCAAGAAAATCTGCAACCAGAACACTCAATAATCGCTACCGTGTCCAGCTACACCTGAATCTGCACACAAGGTGCAGGGAGTAATGTGAGTACGTACTCAGTAAATAACAACAATAAATAAAGACTGAGTAGTAGTGACGATCAATAAAACATATAACGTTCATATCATAAAATCTCAGTAAAGTACAACATGCTTTAAAAATCAGTGTTTGAATCAAATCATCTCGTTTAAACCCGATTTCAGTAAAAATCATTTAAAGATATTATTCCAACAATTTTTCAAACAAAGGCTCAATGCAAAGGTGAGAAAAATGCTGAAATCATAAACAGCTCCTCGGGCAAAATATCACTCGTATACAGCCCCTCGGGCAAACCTCACAGTCACTCGTGCCACTCGGGCATACCTCACAATCACTCTTGCCACTCAGGCATACCTCACAATCACTCATACCTCCCAGTCACTCAGCACTCGGCACTCGCACTCAGCAGGTACCCGCACTCACTGGGGGGTGTACAGACTCCGGAGGGGCTTTTTTAGCCCAAGCGCTATAATCTGCACGGACAACTCACGTGCTGCACGGACAACTCACGTGCTATAATAATAAAGTATGTTGCAGGCAGGTAGCCCTGATCCACACTCATCCTCACAAATCAGGCCCTCGGCCTCACTCAGTCATAAACCTCTCAAGCCACTCGGGCATTTTAGTAAAATAGGGCATTCGGCCCAAAACATTTATATGCATCAAAATAGAGCCATAAAACTGAATTACACGGTAAACAAGTATAAACATGAATGAGTATAGATTTTCAATCGAAAACAATGAGAGGATGGTAAGAAACAGCCCCTAAGGGTCCAAACAGCATTGGCGCAAGGGCCAAACATGGCATTCAGCCCAATTTACAGAAATCCTTTCTAAAACATATAAGTATCATATGGTTTCAACAAAGTATGCAAGTTTACAGTTGTTACGGGACGGACCAAGTCACAAATCCCCAACAGTGCACGCCCACACGCCTGTCACCTAGCATGTGCATCACTAAAAATAGTAGAATGATACAAAATCCGGGATTTCATACCCTCAGGACCAGATTTACAATCGTTACTTACCTCAAACCGGTCAAATCTCTAACCCACTATGATCTTGCCTCCGGACTCAGCCTCCAAATGCTCTGAATCTATTCACAATTAGTACAATACCATCAATACGCGCTAATGGAATGAATTCCACAAGAAAAACTACAAAATTAGACCAAAATCCGAAATTGGCTCAAACCCGACCCCCGGGCCCACGTCTCGAAATTCGACAAAATTAACAAAACTAGAAATCTCATACACTCACGAGTCTAACCATACCAAATTCAACAAAATCCGACATCGTTTGGTCCTTCAAATCCTTAAATTACTTTCCAAAAATTTCAAGCCCTAACCCCTCATTTTCACTAATTACCATGATTAAATAACGAAAAATCACCGTATATACAAGTATTAGGGCTCAAGTAACTTACCTCAACGAAACCCCCTTGATTCCCTCTTCAAATCTCTCCCAAAAGCTCCAAAAACCGAATAGAAATGGTGAAGAATGCACCAAAATCGCGAAAGGTTCTATTTATGGTTTCTGCACAGGTTTTTCGCACATGCGGCCATTTTCTGGCACTCGCGTGACCGCACATGCGGTCCAAGAAGCCTCACCTGGGCAGCTCACTTAATCCCCCAGCTTCTGCACCTGCGGACACCTTCCTCGCACCTGCGGACTCGCATCTGCGGTCCCTGGTGCGCATCTGCCAAACCAGCCCAAACTCCTCATCTCCGTATCTGCGCTCAAGGCCTCGCACCTGCGGGCTCGCAGATGCAGCCAATTCTTCGCACCTGCATTCCCAGCCTTGGCCCAGCGTCTTCCGCACCTGCGCACTCCCCATGCATTCCAGTGGCCTCGCACCTGCGACCCTTTCTTCCGCAGGTGCAGAAATAGCAGAAGCAGCAGCTCCAGCTGCAAAGTCCAACTTCGACAAATTCGTTAACCATCCGGAATCACCCCGAGGCCCTCGGGACCTCAACCAAAAATACCAATAAGTCATATATCAACATACAAACTTAGTCGAACCTTCGAATCACTCAAAACAACATCCAAACACCAAATTACCCTCTGATTCAAGCCTAAGAACTTCTAAATTTCTAAATTCGGCAACTGATGCCGAAACCAACCAAACCACATCCGAATGACCTCAAATTTTGCAAACATGTCACAAATGACACTACGAACCTACTCCAACTTCCAGAATTCTATTCTGACCCCGATATCAAATTTTCCACTACCGACCGAAATCGCCAAATTTCTAATTTCGCCAATTCAAGCCTAATTCTACCACGGACCTCCAAATCACATTCCGGACGCACTCCTAAGTCCAAAATCACCTAACGGAGCTAACGGAACCATCAGAATTCAAATCCGAGATCGTTTACACATAGGTCAACATTCGGTTGACTTTTCCAACTTAAGTTTCCACTTAAGAGACTAAGTGTCTCAATTCACTCTGAAACCACTCCGGTTCCAAACCAACTAACCCGATATAACATAATATAGCTAAATAAAACAAAAATAAGTAGAAATGGGGAAAATGGGGTTATAACTCTCAAAGTGACCGGCCGAGTCATTATAATATTCCACCCTCCCAGAGGGAAGAGTTGCGATTTCAGTTTGAGCAGCTCCAGTAGGGTCAGATGTCAGTGACCGTTTATTAGGCGAGGTTTTTTGAATTATCTCGCTATGAACTTATGATACTCCCTACTAAGGTGGAGAGAGTGCGGAGGTTTGTAGTCGGTATACATACTGGCATTCAGGCCACTATGGTTGGAGAGGTTGAGATGGGTACTTCTTATGAGCTAGTTGTAGAGATAGCCCGGAGGATTGAGAGTGTGCGTCAGCGGAGCCGAGAGCAGATTATGAGAGATAAGCGGTTCAGGTACTCTGGAGAGTTCAGAGGTGCTCCGTCTGGGGGCAGCTGTCAGTTCGTGAGGGGGCAGTCCACCAGACCCCCATTTCCAGCACCACCACCTTCTCGGGGTACTCCAGTGCGACCTTATCTCAGTGCTATACTAGAGAGTTCTTACCGCCCACCAGCTATTCAGGGTCCTCCCAGTGGGTATTCAGGTCCCCAGGGCAAGACTCTTAGTCAGGAGCCCATCGCACCGAAGAGTTGTTACGAGTGCGGGGATCCCAGTCACATGCGGAGGTTTTGCCCCAGGCTTCGGGGTAGACCAGTATAGTAGGGTCAGCAGCCTATGCTTACCGGACCAGTTGCTCCACCAGTAGTCCGACCACCAAGAGGTGGAGGACATGTGGGTAGGGGTCGTCCTAGAGGTGGAGGTCATCCAGGCGGAGGCCAGCCAGTTGGTGCTCCAGCTCAGTTCTATGCTTTTCCGGCTAGACCAGATGCAGAGGCCTCAGATTCTGTGATTACAGGTATTATTTCTATTTGCGACAAAGATGCCTCAGTATTATTTGATCCAGGATCCACGTATTCATATATGTCATCTCTATTTGCTCCATTCCTGGGTGTTTATCTTGAGTCCTTGAGTACTCCTATTTATGTATTATTACATTATGTGGTTATAAAACTAGAGCAGATCTCTTATTGCTCGAGATGACCGATTTTGAAATTATTCTGGGTATGGACTGGTTATCTCCATATCATGCTATTCTAGATTGTCATGTCAAAATTGTTACCTTGGCTATTCCATCTTTGCCTAGGCTGGAGTGGAAGGGTTCATCGGTTAGTTCATTTAATCGGGTTATTTCTTTTATAAAGGCTCAACACATGGTTAAGAAGGGTTGTTTGGCTTATCTAGCCTATGTTTGGGATACTACTGTAGAGACTTTGGCTATTGATTCAGTGCCAGTAGTTCGGGAGTTCTTCGATGTATTTCCTTCAGATCTTCCAGGTATGCCACTGGATCGGGATATTGATTTCTATATTGACTTGGCTCCAGATACTCAGCCTATATCTATTCCACCGTATCGCATGGCTCTGAAAGAATTGAAAGAGTTTAAATAACAGCTTGAAGAGTTACTAGCCAAAGGGTTCGTCAGACCGAGTGTATCGCCTTGGGGTGCACCAGTATTATTTGTGAAGAAGAAAGATGGCACAATGCGAATGTGTATTGGCTATCGCCAATTGAACAAAGTTACTATTAAGAACAAGTACCCGTTGTCGCGTATTGATGACCTATTTGACTAGTTGCAGGGTGCTAGGGTGTTCTCTAAGATCGACTTGAGATCAGGGTATCATCAGTTGAAGATTCGAGATTCGGATGTTCTGAAAACTGCTTTCCGTACTAGATATGGTCATTATGAGTTTCTAGTAATGTCTTTTGGTTTAACTAATGCCCTACCAACATTTATGGATCTGATGAACAGGGTATTCATGCCATATATTGATTCGTTTGTTATAGTCTTCATTGATGACATTTTGATCTACTCGCGCAGTAAGGAGGAACATGAGCATCATATGGGAGTAGTGCTTCAGACATTACGGGAACAAAAGCTATATGCTAAGTTCTCTAAATGTGAGTTTTGGCTAGAGTATGTCGCATTTTTGGGACATATTGTATCGGGCGAAGGTATTAAAGTTTATCCCAAAAAGATTGAGGCAGTTCAGAATTGGCATCGACCCACTTCGGCGACTGAGATCAGGAGTTTTCTAGGTTTAGCAGGTTATTATCGTCGGTTTGTGGAAGGTTTTTCATCTATTGCAGAACCTTTGACCAAATTAACCCAGAAGGGTGTTCAGTTCCGATGGTCCGATGATTGTGAGGCAAGCTTTCAGAAGCTCAAGACATCATTGATTACAGCACCAGTGTTAGTGTTACCTTCTGGTTCGGGAATGTATACAGTGTATTACGATGCTTCACGCGTTGGTTTGGGTTGTGTATTAATGTAGGAAGGGCGAGTTATTGCATATGTTTCACGTCAGTTGAAGCCCCATGAGCAGAATTATCCGGTATATGATTTGGAGTTAGCTGCGATTGTTCACGCTCTTAAGATTTGGAGGCATTATCTTTATGGGGTGTCTTGTGAAGTTTATACTGATCATCGCAGTTTGCAGTATTTGTTCAAGCAGAGGGACCTAAATTTAAGGCTGCGCAGATGGTTGGAATTATTAAAAGATTATGATATTACTATCCTATATCATCCAGGTAAAGCAAATGTAGTTGCAGATGCCTTGAGTAGAAAGGCGGAGAGTATGGGTAGTTTGGCTTTCATTTCAGCAGAAGAGAGGCCATTAGCTTTGGATATCCAGTCCTTGGCCAACAGACTTGTGCGGCTAGATATTTCAGAGCCCAGCCGAGTTCTTGCATGTGTCGTAGCTCAGTCTTCACTATCTGAGCAGATCAAGGCTCGCCATTATGATGACCCACACTTAATGGTTCTTCGAGAAACGGTACTATGAGGTGGTACCAAGGAAGTTACTATTAGTGTGGATGGTGTTCTGCGACTCCAGGATCGTCTGTGTGTTCCTAATGTGGATGAACTGAAGAAAAAGATCCTGGAGGAGGCACACAGTTCTCGGTACTCTATTCATCCAGGTGCTACGAAGATGTATTGTGATTTGAGGTAGCATTATTAGTGGCGACGAATGAAAAAGGACATAGTTGAGTATGTAGCTAGGTGTCTAAATTTCCAGCAAGTTAAATATGAGCACAGAGGCCAGGCGGCCTACTTCAGCAGATGACTATACCAGAGTGGAAATGGGAACGAATTACTATGGACTTTGTAGTTGGGTTGCCGCGGACCTTGAGGAAGTTTGATGCAGTTTGGGTGATTGTTGACAGGTTGACCAAGTCGGCACATTTTATTCCTGTTGTGACTACGTACACTTCAGAGAGGTTGGCCCAGATTTATATTTAGGAGATAGTTCGGTTGCACGGTGTGCCAATTTCCATCATATCAGATAGAGGCCCTCAGTTTACTTCACATTTCTGGAGAGAAGTACAGAGTAAATTAGGGACCCGTGTAGAGCTCAGCACAGCCTTTCATCCGCAGACTGACGGGCAGTCAGAGCGGACAGTTCAGATTTTGGAGGATATGCTCAGGGCATATGTTATTGACTTTGGAGATCAGTGGGATCGTTTCCTGCCTTTGGCCGAGTTTGCTTATAAAAACAGTTACCAATTTAGCATCGAGATGGCTCCATTTGAGGCTTTATATGGTCGTCGATGTCGTTTACCTATCGGATGGTTTGAGCCCGGTGAGGCTAAGTTATATGGTACTGATTTGGCAAAGGATGCCTTGAAAAAGGTAAAGTTGATTCAGGAGTGACTTCGTAAAGCACAGTCTAGACAGAAGAGTTACGCGGATCATAAAGCGCGTGATTTATCATTTATGGTAGGTGAAAAAGTTCTCTTGAAGATTTCGCCGATGAAGGGAATTATGAGATTCGGGAAGAAGGGCAAGTTGAGCCCAAGGTTTATAGGCCCATTTGAAGTGTTGAGACGAGTTGGGGAGGTCGCTTATGAGCTTGCATTGCCTCCCAGTCTATCGGGAATTCATCGGGTTTTCCATGTATCTATGCTCCGGAAGTATCATGCTGACCTATCACATGTGTTGGACTTCAGCACAGTTCAGCTAGATAAGAGTTTGGGTTATGATGAAGAGCCATTTGCCATTGTTGATAAACAAGTTCGCCAGTAAAGGTCCAAGAGGATTTCTGCAGTAAAGGTCCAGTGGAGGGGCCAACCAGTGGAGGAAGCGACTTGGGAGGCCGAGGAGGACATGCGGAGCAAATATCCACACTTATTTAGCACTCCAGGTATTATTCTAAACCCGTTTGAGGACGAATGTTTGTTTAAGAGTTAGAGAATGTAATGACCCAACTGGTCATTTTAACTTTTAAAAAACTGTTCCCTAAAATAAAACTCATCGAACATGCTTTTATTAGTTTATGACTCGCGGGGATGGTTGGTTTGGGATTTGGAAGTGTGTGGGTTGAAATTGGAACACTTGGTTCCTTAAGTTAGCTTTAAATGGACAAATTTGACTTCGGTCAACATTTTGAGAAAACAACTCCGAAATTGGGATTTGACGGTTCCAATAGGTTCGTATGATGATTTTGGACTTGGGCGTATGTCCGAATCGAGTTTTTGATAACCCGGGAGCATTTTGACGCTTAATAGTAAAAATCAACTATTTGAAGGTTTAAAATTCTTTAAATTTAGTTTGGGGTAGGTTTTTGAGTAATTGAAGTCCGTCTGGAATTCCGAGTTTGGGAATAATTCTGTATAGTGATTTAAGACTTGCACGCAAAATTTCGTGTCATTCCGAGTAGTTTAAGTATATTTCGGCGCATTGAAAGTAAATTGAAGAACTTGAAATTCTTAAGTTTGAATCAATTTGGTTTAGGGTATGATTCTTAGATTTGATGTAATTTTACGTATTTCGAGAGTTCGAACGAGTCCGCTTTATGATTTCAAACCTATTGGTATGTTCGGGCGGGGCCCCGGGGGTCCCGAGTGTTAACCGGACGAAGCTCGGACTAATTTTGGGAAATTGAGCAAGGACTGAAGCTCCCAGCTATTGTCATAATCGCACCTGCGCTTGGACAGCTGCAGGTGCGTAAGAGAGGAGCCTGCCCAGCTATCGCAGATGCGGAGTAATTTGGCGCACCTGCGAACGCGCAGGTGCGAAGGTCTTGTGCGCAGAAGCGGAGGGATGCGCAGGTGCGAAGGAATGGGCGCACCTGCGCTTGCGCAGAAGCGAGCTCTTTTTCTGCAGGTGCGGAACCAGGAAAAGAGGGAAAATGCGCACCTGCGAGGAATTTCCGCAGGTGCAAAAATCACTGTTGGGCAGAATGGTTAAAAGTCGGGGCTCAGACATTTTGAGCCCATTTCCCCTCCATTTTCGGGCAATTTCAAAGCTTTTGAGAAGGGGGTTTCAACTAGCAATTGAAAGGTAAGTTAATTCCTCACCCCTTGAGTTAAATATATAGATTAGAGGTAGATTATAACTAGTAAATCTTAGAAATCAAGGGTTTAGGTGAAAAACCTAGATTTTTATAAAAATGAGATTTTAACCACGAAAATAGTTATGGAATTGGATAGAAATTATATATTTAAGTTCTTGAGATTATGGGTAACATTTTCATCCGAAAATTTCCGGAATCCGAGCACGTGGGCCCAGAGTGAATTTTAGAAATTTTACCTTTTTGGATAAGGTAATTTATTTAATAGATAAATTTCGAATCATTTAGCATATATTAACTATTGTGTATAATATTTGGACAGTTTCGGATCTTTCGGCATCAAATCAAGAATTCAACGCAACGTGGTAATCGGAAAATGGACTTTGATACGAGGTAAGTCTCTTGTCTAATCTTGTGAGAGGGAAATTAGCTCATAGGGATTAAATTGAATAATTGTTGCTAATTGCGGGGGCTATGTACGCACGAGGTGACGAGAGTCTGTGCGTAGCTACTATTAATGCTAAAGTCCGGGTAGTTTAGGACTCAAAGCATGAATTACTTGTGTACATTGTATTCTTTGTTTAATTAATATTAATGGATATATATATATATATGAATATATTGTGAATTGTTAGATAAAGATATTAAAGGATGGAAATCTCATATGCTTGATTTTCTGTTTAAATTAATTAATTGTTAAAAGAAATTATTCTTCCTCCTGAATTTATCTTATAATAAATATACTCTCCTTCCGGAGGTACATAAGAAAATATCCTCCTTTCTTGTGGAGCTGGCCGAACGCCTCGGCAGGATAGATGCATCTATGGATCGCGCCGCATGTCCCTCGGCAGTGTACACGACATTCTGGATCGGGTCGTACGTCCTCGGCAGAAATCGTGCTTAATAATAATAATTACACGATACTTTAATAGTTATTTCAAGCTTGCGAAGCTAATTGATAAATTGAAAAATCCTTAAAATTTAATGAATTACTATTCCTGCTTGTTAAGGAATTAATTGTTATTCCTGTAAATGAGATTAATTGATAAATTAGAAATTATTTGAATTTAAGGAATTTAATTAATATATTGAGAATTGTTGCATTTGAAGGAATATGATTATTTTCGCTGGTTTAAATAAATTATTGTAAATTCTGTGAATCATGATGATTGAGATATTCTAGTTGTATTTCAGTTATTATTATTGACCCATAGTGAGTGTCAAAGTTGGAAATCTCGTCTCTACCACTTCGAGATTAGGCTTGATACTTGCTGGGTACATATTGTTTACGTACTCATACTACACCTGTTGTACTTTTTGTGCAGGACCTGAGGCAAGTACTAGTGGGGGACCTATCGTCTTACACCCACGTTATCCAGGGCCATAGTGGTGAGCTGCATTTCTGAGCCGTTCTGCAGCTACTAGTGTCTCTCCTTGTATTTTTCATTATGTCTATTTTATTTCAGACAGTATTTGAGGCTTTGTATAATCTACTAGATACTCATACACTTGTGACACCAGGTCTTGGCGCACACATTGGTAGAATTTGGTGTATTATTATTTTTCTTGGTTTTAAACTTTGTCAATGTATGATTAATTTATTAAGTTGGCTTGCCTAGCTATAGTGTTGGGCTCCATCACGCCCTATAGGTGAAATTGGGTCGTGACACCCGTGTTTACGTAAAATATGAAAAAGGGCTGAGACCCATATTTTTATGTTTATGAAATGGGGTGTCACATGGTGACTTTTAATTGAAAGATTTATATTCATAATATTTATTTGGAAGGGTTTTTATTTAAAAAGTATTATTTGAAAGAATTGCATTTGAAAGATATTTATTTGAGGAAATTATATTTGAAAGAGATTTATTGAAAGAATTATATTTGAAAGATATTTATTTGAGAAAATTATATTTGAAAGAGATTTATTGAAAGAATTATATTTGAAAGATATTTATTTGAGGAAATTATACTTGAAAGAGTTATTTGGAAGAATATATGTGAAAGATATTTATTTGAAGGACTTGATTTAATTAGGTGTACTTGTATTTATTATTTGTTGAGCGATATTAACGGCGTTCTTGTTACCCTGCTGTGCATATCACTGGTTGATTTGTGTTGCCCTTATTGTTATTTGTTTCCTATTATTTTGTATATCATATTGCATAGGTTATTAGACTAGTGAGTGTCTTGATTGTACCTCGTTTCTACTCCACTGAGGTTAGTCTTGATACTTACTGGGTACCGACCGTGATGTACTCATACTACACTTCTGCACATTTTTGTGCAGAGCTAGGTATTGAAGATATCGGACTCGGACAGAGTTAGAGTGGGATCGCAAGGATTCAAGATAGAGCTGCTTGGGCGTCGCAGTTCCTTGGAGTCTTTTCATTTTATTGTAATGTTAATTATTATTCAAACAGTATTGAGTATTCGATCCTTGAGATCATTTAATATTTTCAGTTAGAGTTCGTGACTCGGTATTACCAGTCTTGGGAGATTTTCATATTTGTTTCCGCTGTTAGTTTTGATTACTTATTTAAAAAAATAGCTTGAAATGTGATTGAAATCGGCTTACCTAGTCTTAGAGATTAGGTGATATCACGACGCCTGAGGTGGGATATTGGGTCGTGACAATAAACCAATATAAATATGAGGTACAATCCACCTCTGAACGGTAAACTCAAGCTCTCAATTAGCAGTTACCTCCTCAACCGGAGTATATATAAAATGGACCTCACCAGATAGGTCGTCACAACTCAAATCAGGAAAAACACACACAAAAATGTTGATTTCTTATCAAATATTACGCACGGCGCTGCAGAGATAAGCGGCCCGGTCCATAAGAGTGTTTTATAGAAATGCCACGACGAACGGCTCGATCCCATCATAATGTGTGCACTGTCGAGGGCCGAATGACACGAACCATAGATGCATCTATTATACTCCTGAGGCGAATGACCTGTTCCCATAAGAGTGTGGTACATAATCCTGCCGAGGCGAACGACCTGATCCCATTAGAATAAGAAGCTTTAACGGATCCCTGACCTTACTCACGAATAAACGCGTGAGTTATGAATTTTAAGGAAAACCTTGCGATGAATACACACAATGCAGGAGAAATTCATAAGGGAAGCACAAATTATTACACGGATTATCAAGTAGCTCGTCACATCTCTACAATAGCGAGTCTAACACCCTATGCAAGTCTAGTCTCAAGTCATAACGTGAAATAACGGAATTTAACGAGCAAAGATAACTCAAATAATACAATTATAGCATGGCGTGAACCTAAGTCTACTCGGACATAATCATGAATTCTAGCATACGCACGGACACTCGTCACCTCATACGTGCGTAGCTCCCACAACATGTAGCACATAAGAATATAACACATACGGGGTAATTTTCCCCTCACAAGGTTAGACAAAAGACTTACCTCGCTCTGAAGATCCATAACCGGCTCCAACGCCTCTCTAACACCTCAAACCAAAAGCCCATCAGTCCTAACTAGTCAAACAATCATGAAAAACCAATAAAAGTATTCTCCAACATTATAATTAATTTATTTATAGCAATTCTCAACTCCGCTCGAATAAAGTAAACCCTCGGGCCCACGTGCCCGGATTCCTAAAATTATTAAAAATAAATATTACCCATAACTCATATGGTCTATATCCATAAAATCATCCAATTTCGTCCCTCAATCGACCCTCAAATCAATGATTTACTATTTCTCAATTTTGGGGCTCAAAATCCCAATTTCTACAATCCAAATACGGATAAAAATAATAATCAATGGAAATAATAATGGAAAAAAATCAAATTAAAGGTCATATATTTACCCCCTTGTTGAGACGAGAACAATGCCGCAAAAATCACCTCAAACGGAACTCTAGAACTCAAGATATGCCCAAAATACTAAAATTCTCAATTTAAAACACTACCCACATGATTTTTCTTCATCGCCTTCGCGGAAGACCTTCGTGTTCGCAAAGAGCAATTTTTTGCGTTGACTGGTCAACCCAGAAATCCTTCTTCTCATTCGCGGAACCTCTCTCGTGTTCGCGAAGAACAAAGCTTTGCACCAGAAACCATCAATTTTGTCTGAAACGGAAATGGGCATAACTCTCTCATACGACATCGGAATTCGACGATTCTTGTTACTAGTGCTTCGTAATTACGATACGAATCTAATGGTTTAATATAATCACAAAGAAATGATGCCTAACATCAAATAAGAGCGTGACACCATCCAAAGATATCTAAAACACACCTTAGGCCCCCGAGACCCCGTCCAATCACACAAACTAGTCCCAAAACACAACATGAACCTACACGAGGTCTCAAATCACACCAAACAATATCAAAACCATGAATCGACAATCGAAACCTTCTGTAAACTTTCAAATCTAACTTCGACGAATGCGCCTGATTCATAGTAAAACATTCCGGAATGACGCCAAACTTTGCGTGCAAGTCACAAATCAATACGAACCTATTCCAAGGCTCGGAACCTCAAACGGACATCGATAACATCAAAATCCTCTTCAAACCAAACTTATGAAATTCTAATATCTTCAAATGCCAACTTTCCATAATAAGCGTCGAAATGCTCCCGAATCACCCGATACTCAACCCGAACACACACCCAAGTCCGCAATCATCATACGAACCTGTTGGAACCTTCAAATCCCGATTCCGAGGTCGTTTACTCAAAAGTCAAACTTTAGTCAATTCTCCCAACTTAAAGCTTCCGAAATTAGAATTTTCCATACGAATCAACTCTGAACTTCCCGAAATTCGATTCAGACTACGTGTACAAGTCATAAAATATGAAGTGAAACTACTCAAACCACCGAGCTACGTGCTAGAGCTCAAAACGATCGGTCGGATCGTTACATATTTTACAATTTTACCCATAATAATAATAATGGCATTTTCAAAAGTCTTGAAAAATAATTTGAGAATTGAGTATTTAATAATAAAGGTAAAACAGAAAAAAAAATTATCTTTCTCTTGTAATTAGTATAGTGGACAAGTAAAAGTGAAAATGTAACCGAGGAAGTAATTAGTGGTAGGTGCTCTCTTTCCAATATTAGTATTTAATAGTCAAGAAAATAAATAAGGTTGATATAGTAAATTGCAGCTAGTACTTAATACTAATGTTTTCTTAATGAATCTAACTGTCGATTCAATTGTTTTTAGCAGTCAGAATTTACTGGGATTCCCGAGAATGGGCAACATAGCTAGAGGAAAATGCAACAAGCGACAAAGGATATAATGCATTTATCAAAATATCTTACTCCTCGTCTATTTTTTGTTTTAATTACTTATAGTAATTGATTCTTTATCTATATAAACTTTATGAGAAAAGTAATATTCCTTTTCATTTCTGTTTTCAGTTTCCATCTGCGCAAAGAAAGATAGGACCATAGTACTACTTTTGATTAGTGCAACTGTTGTCTGTGACTAAGAAAATTACTGGATATTATCCTGCGTTTTCATTGCAGCTTCATATATCGGCTTGTACTTTCTGCTGTCCGTTGTGTACATATTACAGTAGTTGATTATTCTATATAAAACATTTGAGAAAAGTATCATTTCTTCACGTTTATGGACCTACATTTTTTATCACTTTCTATCCGCGCAAAGAAAAATAGGACCATAGTACTGCTTTTGATTAGTGCAATTGTTGACAAAGAAAATTACTGGGATATTACCCTTTGTTTTCTTTAATTTGTAGCTTCATATATCAGCTTGTACTTTTAGCTATCATTTGTGTACATATTACAATGGAATTTGGTGTAGGGAGGGTGGGTGGTCTTTGATGAATTTCCTACTTCCTTCTATTACAGTGCAAATAAAACCCTATAACAATAATAATTCTAATCAACTGGAGTAGAACAATAAGAAGAAGCTTCACAAAAACTCCTACTATTTACTTTCGATTAGGAGTAGTCGGAGGTGTATCCAAGATTTTGGGAAGATGAGTGCACTATTACGAAGAGGTGAATGCAAGATATAAATTATACGAGTTCAACGTTTGGTTCTTAATATTGCATCCATTACAATTTTGGAATTATAAGTTCAAAATTATTATTTTTAAGGGAAAATGCATAAGTACCCCCGACCTATAGTCGAATTTCCAACTGCACACTTTATCTTTGCAGGGATCCTATTACCCCCTGACCTATTTTTAAATGAAATTAGTATCACCCTGAAATGCCACTACCACATCCGTATTTGGTGGTGAAATACACGCGCCTGACACATGTATTTTCCACTAAAATCATTTTTTTCCCCATCTATTTCCTTTTCCAACTCACTTTCTGTATTTTTTAAAATTCTTTTTCTCTTTTCACACAACCCACCTTCTCTCACCCCCAACCCACAAGTGAAGTAACGAAATTGTTTTGGTTGAAGAAGCGGGTAGAAAAATGGTGAGCTCCTAGAAAACTTTCTAGCAATCAACAATTAACAACCATACTCTTCTCCCTTGTTCTCTCTTTTATGTAAATTTAATTAATTAAAAAAATAGGACTCCCCTCACCCACCCCATTACCTATAGCAGTGAAAGGCCGAAGGCCTCAATCGGGAAACGGCAAGCATGGCGAGAATCTTTTTTGCAAATAATAATCAAAACCCTTTTTCTTGTTCAGTCTTTTCTAGGTTCCTTCCGGGTTTAATCGAAAATTGATATTGGAAAGAGATTTTTTCATTCCTTTATGTGAGAAGCAATTGCAATTGAAAGTTTAAAAGTGGTGAGTGAAGAGGTTAGAAATAACTGTAAGCCTCTATAAAGTGTAGTGAAATATGTAGAGGAAAGAATAAAACGTTCAACTCTATCTCGCCGAAAAATATGGAGAATGCCGAAGCTAATTTTTGGCCAATCTATAAGTAACACAACCGGAGGAAAGAAAAGAAGAAGAAGAAGAAGAAAAAACAGAGAAAATAAAAATAAAAAGTAGTACTCCTATATTTTATAAAAATAATATAAAAATAAAATTTCAGCATTCTCTCTCTTTCTCACTCTCCCAAGGAGAATGACATACACTCTCTTGTGCCACATCAGCACTAAAGGTATAGTAATTTTATTTAAAAATAGTTTAGAGGGGTAATAGGATCCCCATATAGATAAAGTGTGTAGTTGGAAATCCGACTATAGGTCAGGAGGTGTTTATGTATTTTCTCTATTTTTAATAGTAATTTTCTTACATCTATATTCATACTATGTGCTGAAAATATTGAGAGTAGTTGAACCCACTAGCATACAATATGCTGCATCATCCACTAGTTTAATATGCATATTTTATTTAATCATATAAAAATTTTCGGTGCCAAACAAAAAATAGGAATTTCAATATGTGAAATTTTTGAAAGAATAAATCAAAAAGAAAGAGAGAAAAAGAAATGTACTTAATTAATACGCACCATGTGATGCCTAGTTTTAGAAAGAAAAACATATAAGATTGACATAAGATTTGAACTCACAATCTCACTTAGAGATATGCACCCAATATTATAGTATATGATCTGGGGAGGAAAGTATGTGTTTACGCCCTACGGAGTAATACTGAATAAAACCATACCACATATAATGCTACATTATCCAACAATAATAATTATATGGAGTAGAGCCCATATTTTTAGAAACTTTTCATTTTTGGAGTGATACTTAGTCGGAAATATCATCCGTTGTCTTAGTACAAAGACCACAATATATTCATACAGTTTTCGTTTTCTTTCTTCAGACAATTAACTAAATCCATCTTCATCATCATCTTCTTCTTCTTCTTCCTCTGCAAATGTTGAAAGCTCTTTTTATTAGTATTTAGTACTTTTCAATACAGTACTTCTTAGAAATTTAAATTGAGAAAGATTTAAATTTTGATAAACTTCAAATTGGAAAAAGACACATTCCGTGTTATTTCTAGGCCCACTTATATTTTCATGGTATGCCCAAAGAAAATATAAGGAGCAAAATAGACGGTAGTACTTTTGATTGGTTATTATGTTCAACTACAATAAAGTCAAGCCGGCGTGCGTTGTTAGTGACAAAGAAATTACTCGGATATTATCTTTGTGAGCATGTAATTTTTGCCCCACTTGAAATTGCTCCTAAAAAGTCCAAAGTTAGTCTTCTAATTAGTTTTGAGTTTTATAGAATTTTTAAGGATTTTTCTCTATTTTGTTGTGGGCATTTTATGGCATTTAGTTTCATTTTCGTAATTAGAAATACTTTAAATCATGAAAATGTCCAAAATATTTTTTATTACGTTTCTAGGTCATTTGATCACTGCATTATTAGAAACATTTTAAACCATAATTTTGGTGATCTTTCACCCATTGCATTTTAATTGCATTTTTAGTTTTAGAACTACGTGTTAAATGCATTGTTAAAATTATGAAAATCACAACTTACATTTAGCTATTCTTTTTTTCTTTTTACATTTGTAGTTAGTTAGTCAATTAGTTAATTCAATATTTTAATAGGTTAATTTTAGATTAAAACAAATGAATAGGTTAATTTTGTAAATTAGATCTTTACACATATAGCCAGCCATATTCATTATTTACCTTTTTTAATCATATACATAGATTATACGTTCATTATATATAGTTATATATATATATATATATATATATATATATATATATATATATATATATATATATATATTAATATATATATACATTCACTGATTATTTTTAATTTAAGCAATTGGATGAGCGGCTATTTGGGTTAATTTTTCAAAAGAAAAAGTTGGCTGACTGGGGTCGGACAAAGAAGATTAAAGGAGAAAATACAGAAAAGTGAAAGGGGTAGTGGAAAATAGGGCTGCTTATCGGGCGAATTGGGCGGTTAATTACTCTTAACGGTTTGGCTTAACGGTTATCGGCTTTTAAATGTATTAATCCGCTAGCCACCCGATAAGATATCGGGCGGATTGGTATCGGTTTAGCTCTTATCGGGCGATTTATCGGCCTAATTAAATCTATATTGCGTGCATTAATTGTTTGTTGACCGCCTAGCATACAAATTCATAATAGAAAATTACACATTGAGTCCCGACAAATATGTCTGCTAACGCCTACATAAGAATGATGTAGTGTGTCATGTGTTATAGAGTGAAAAAAGTAGAACACATTGTAGGCTAGATTACATCCCAAAACAGACTATACATGAGTCCAGACATACATGTATATTAACGCCTACCATTAAATTCCAAAGCAGACTACATTACATGAGTCCAGACATACATATGTCTGTTAACGCCTAGCATACAAATTCAGAATAGGAAATTCCAGTCTATATTCAAAGTGAGTCCAGGATACATATTTCAAAATGATTAATCCATAAGTGAGCAGAATACACAGAAATGTTTGGCCAGCAGCTAACGCCTAACAGAGCTTGAATTTATGCAGCTTCAAAGTTCAAACAACAACTTCAAATTTCTAACTTAAACTCTCAACCAAGCATTTCACGCTATATCATTAACCATACAAACAACACAAAGCAAAAGCCAGTTATGTATAGAAATAGGGATGGATTATAAGTAGTAAATAATTTACAGGAAATGCAGATGCGCTATTTCCCCAGAACATAATTCAAGACAGTACTATCGTCAATATTGTGGGATAAAAGTTGTGGCAACAACACTGTTGTTCTTCTATTAAACATAGACAGCAAGCATTAGTTTTAAAAAAAACAAAAGCAGAGGTGAACCATAGACAACAATTTAAACAATCTTATAGTAGGGTGGGAGAATAAGCTAAGCAAATAGCTGGAAGAAGTGGAAGAGTTTTTGATATTTAATATATATATATGAATAACTCCAGGGCTTCAGGACGTTCTAGTTGTATGTATTCTTAACGGGTTAACGGGTTATCCGTTAAGAAAATTGAATAATCCGCCCCTAAACCGATAAGCCGTTAATAAAAAAATTTCAATCCTTTCCCCGTCCGTTAAACCGTTAACCCGATACCAATAAGCCATTAAGCTTCGGTTTCGATTCGGTTTTCGGTTTCGGTTCGGTTTTGAACACCCCTAATGGAAAAGAAAATTAGGAAGAGTGCCCTAACAATTTTTACTTATCCTCGTAATTTTTTTAATTTTTTTTACTTATAAATAGGACTTTTGTCCTCATTAGACCGGGGAGGCAGCTGAAAAACCAGATCTGAAATCCAATTACCAATAAGCTGAAATTTCCTTGGAAAATTTGGGGTTTAAGACAATACAAAGGCGTCAATTGAAACCAAGTTCATCTTCAGATCACTGTGAGGTTTCAGATCACTATTTTATTGGTTTTTTCAAAAACTGAATTTGCTTTTCAAATTGCTGCTGTTCGCTGGAATTTTTGCTGAGCTTCATCCTTACTGTTTTCTAGCCTTTATTTGGCTCAATTCAGCTATTTACTCCGCCTAACAGGTATGAAAGCTCTGTAATTATTTTTTAAATGATAAGAAACATTAACTCTTTCATAAACTCTGGATGATCTTAGGCTGTGATGAGTTTTCTGTTAATACTTTATGGAAAACAAGGGACATAAGCTAGTCAAATTATTGAAGTAGCTACATGGAATTGGTTTAATAAAATTTAGGAGTTCTAGTCGGCATTTTAGCATTTTTAAAGTGTTGAAGAGCTTGAATCTGATTCAATTTGTAAGAGTCTGAGAATTCGATTCTTTGTTTTAGTTCTGAATTGATATGGATAGCCTTGTATGTGTCGATCTGTTGTTTGGTTTGAAAAATGGGCATTTTAGATTTTAAGTTATTGAATACTCTGCATATTTGTTTAGAAAATGGTTTAAGTGTATATGACTTGGATTCTTCTCTCTTGTTTGGTAGTTGAATTGTAAAGATAAATTGTAGTAACTGAAGGATACATGTTTGGAATGATATATGGCTTTTGAATGGTGTTATTTGCTTATGAATGTTATCAGTGTATTTAAATGTTTACTCATGTTTAACTAGGGGAAGAATGAACGCTATTTTCTAGTTAGTACTTTGGATCTAATTATTCATGCTTAAATTAGTACTATAGATATATTAATTCCAAGGCAACTGAATTGTTACAGAAGTAACTGGGAATTGTTATAGAAGTAACTGAAACAGGTCATGGGAGTTTTTGGCTGATAAAGTGATGCTAACAAGAATTGGGTTTTGGTATTGAACTATTATTTGTTGGTTTTAGTGAGCTGTGGGTTGATTTGATTTTTTGGAGAAGAAAGCATGTTTGGGTGTAGGTAACAGAGCTGGTCCAACTTCACGATTCCCTTAATGTTAGCCCGTTAATTACTTGTAATGTAGATAATCCTGTCAACTGCAACAGTAGCTAAGTGCTATACTTCCTCCACAATAACTCCATAACCCATAGCCTTCACAATAATCTCAAATTTAGGAGTTGAACAATTCACTCGCTAATATGCGTTTAGGTATGATAAATAAATAAATTATCGTGACTATTGGTACGGTTCCCGTGGTATAGTCATGATGCGTAACTCCAAAATTCAAGTGCACGCCCACGTGACTTGACCTTACAACTTCAAATAAGTTAAAAATAAACATGTTGTAAATCGCGGGTACGTTTCACGTGGCGCGGTTTGCAATGTGTATAAAACGACAAGTGTACAACATTGTAACTTGTTTTAAATAATTCCATAAATACTAAAAGCGGTTTTAAGTATATAATTAAAAGCGGTTGAACGGTAAAGCGCACAATAGGTCTAAAACATGTAACAATCAGATAATTAAGCCGAGTGTAATTGTAAAGCGACCGTGCTAAAATCACGGAATCCGGGAGTGCCTCACACCTTCTCCCGGGTTAACAGAATTCCTTACCCGGTCTTCTATGTTCGCAGACTTCAAAACATAGTCAATTTTCCTTGTATTGGGATTTAAAATAAATGGCGACTTGGGACGCCATAAATAATTATTCCAAGTGGCGATTCTATAAATTAAATAAATAATGTCATTTCAATAATGTCACTTAAATTGAAAAAACTTCTTATCTTGAGGTGTGACAACCTTGCTTTTAGTCTTTAACATATTTTATGATTCAAATAAACAGGCTCGTAATTTGTTGAGTAGTGCATTTTATTTAGGTTCTTTATTAATTCAGTCTGTTGAAGACTGAGAAATATTTGGATCTAAAGGTGTGCTTAATGGTCAATAATGTGAGATAAAAATCATGAAATTTCTTGTTCAAATAAGAACGCTAGAGGAAAAAATCATTAGGTGATTAATTTTTATCTGTGTAGGTCTCCAATAAAATAGTTGAGATGGAACGAGCTAACTCGGACAATATAATCATATAAAAAATAAAAATAAAAACGAGAAATATTTTGCTGGACGAAGACTTTGTCAACCTTCGTAGAAAATTAAAATAGAAAAAGAAATTCAATTAATGGGGTCCTTTTTCTTTGGCAGAGAAGAGAGAGAGGGACGTTTGTGTTTGTGCTTTGGAGCAATAATTCAATTCAATGCATCCACTTGTACTTTTAGCTGTCCATTGTGTATATACAGTGGAGTATTGATGCGGTGGTCTTTAAAGGAATTTCCTACTTCCTTCTATTAAAGTTTAAAGAAAACAAAACAACAATAATTCAAATCAACTGGAGTAAAGCATTAAGAAGAAGAACAATAACAACAACTTGAAGTGCTAGTAGCTAGTTATTTCTATGGAGTAGAGCCCATCTCATACTAACTTTTCTTATTTGAAGTGCTAGTAGCTAGTTGTTTATATCTTTCTCTCCTATTATCATCAGTTGATCTCTTACCACAGCTACAATTTATCCACATACAGGTTTTATTTCTTTTCAGATAATGAACTGAATCAATGGCATCATCTTGTGCTTCTGCGAGTACTTCACAGTTTCCTCGGTGGAACTACAAAGTCTTTCTAAGTTTTAGAGGTGAAGATACTCGAAGAACATTTACAGGTCACCTCTTCAAAGGCTTGGAAAACAGTGGAATATTTACGTTTCAAGATGATAAAAGGCTAGAGCATGGCGCATCAATATCAGATGAACTCTTGAAAGCTATCGAACAGTCTCAAGTTGCCCTCGTCGTTTTCTCAAAGAATTATGCAACATCGAGGTGGTGCTTAGATGAGCTAGTGAAGATCATGGAATGCAAGGATCAATGTGGACAGACTGTCATACCAGTCTTCTATGGTGTGGATCCATCACATGTTCGGAAACAGAGGGAGAGCTTTGCTGAAGCCTTTGACAGACATGAAACAAGCTATAAGGATGATGATGAAGGAATGGAAAAGCTCCAAAGATGGAGGAATGCTCTAACTGCTGCCGCAAATCTAAAAGGATATGATGTCCGTGACGGGTGAGTTAAAAACACATAGTAATTTCTTATAATGAAAAAAAAATGGAATACTACAAAGAGAGGGTTGTTCAAGTGCTAAGCACCTTACCCAAGGGCGTGGCCTAGTGGTCAATGAAATGGGTGAGAACCATGAGGTCTCAGGTTCAAATCCCAGCGGAGGCAAATACTAGGTTATTTCTTCCCATCTATCCAAGCCTTGGTGGATAGAGTTACCTAGTACCTGTTGCTGGTAGGAGGTTGTAGGTATCCCGTGGAAATAGTCGAGGTGCGCGCACGGTTATCAAAAAAAAAAAAAAAAGTGCTAAGCACCTCCAACTCCAAACCCTTGGGTTGCGGGTTTCAAGTTACCATAGGAGCAAAGTGAGGAGCGGTTTTCATTCAAATGTGGTTGCTTATGTGAAGACTACATATTCTACTATAGAAAAAAAATTTGTATCTCAAAAATGAGTTAAACAGAATAGACGCTAAATAAATTTATCATATTTACAAAATAAAAATTAAATGATGGAAACTTAATCAATTTATTTTGCTAAGAATACTACTTACACAATCTAATTTCATTGTTTGTCATTTAGACGTTAAAATTGTTTTTATTTTTTCCTGAAAACAAAAAGGAATGATGGTTGTTATATATGTTTCTATCCGTAAGAAGGTATTGTTCCTATCAATATAATTAGAGAGAATAAATAAAAGAACACCTTAAGCTATTCATGTTTTGCTATTACCCCTGAAATCTGAAATATTACGTTTCCTATTTAAAACCTCAGGGAGTGCCACTGAATGGAGAGTGGCTTCACTTCCTTGTAACGTGCAAAAGCTAAAATTAACCTAAAAATAGAAGCCATTGACATTTTTACTTTATGTATTGCATATTAATTATTTATTTCTTTTTTCTTTTCTTTTTATTTTTTATTTTCTTGAAGTAAACCAAGTTGAAATTCGTAGCCCTAAAATAAGAGCAACACCAAAAATAAATTAATCAAAAAACAAAAGAGAAGGTGCAAAGTTGGAGCACTGCTCTAACTGCTACTGCAAATCTAAAAGGATATACATCCGCCATGGGTGACTAAAGAATATATGCAACAGTTTATTTAAAATGTACTTTAGACGTTGGATATGTTTTATTTTATAATTTCTGTAAAACAGAATGACAATTGACTAATATGTTTATGTCAGCCAGAAGTCACTATAGTTCCTATCACTACAATTCCTCAATAACATTCTTGCACATATAATATTTTGATTGCTCCTTCAAGCGTTTGTTTTATGTGCGTAGTCTTTTAATCATATCTATGCAAATTAACAATATTTAGTAGCTCAGTTTGTTGACGAGAGTTCGATTCCTCACCTTGCAATCTTCTCTCCCTTTCCCCTACCCCTATGTAATAAAAAGTAATAATTATGAAATGCTTACTAATACTTGACTTTCTTACATTTATCCACAATTAATCTTCTTATTTTCGTAGGATTGAAGCAGAGAATATTCAGCAGATTGTCGACCAAATTTCCAAATTGTGCAATAGTGCTACTTTGTCTTCTTTGAGCGATGTTGTGGGAATAGATACTCATCTGGAGAAATTAAAGTCCCTACTTAAGGTAGGAATCAATGATGTTCGGATCATATTGGGGATTTGGGGCATGGGCGGTCTAGGCAAGACGACAATAGCAAGAGCCATTTTTGACACTTTATCTCATCAATTTGAAGCTGCTTGTTTCCTTGCGGATATTAAAGAAAATGAAAAACTGCATTCCTTGCAAAACACCCTTCTCTCTGAATTGCTAAGAAAGAAAGATGATTACGTCAATAATAAGCTTGATGGGAAGCGGATGATTCCGGACAAACTTTGCTCTAAGAAGGTGCTAATTGTGCTTGATGATATAGATCATAAAGATCATTTAGATTATTTAGCAGGTGATATTGGTTGGTTTGGTAATGGCAGTAGGATTGTTGTAACAACTAGAGACAAGCATTTGATAGGGAAGGATGATGCAATATATGAAGTGAGTGCACTACCTGATCATGAATCCATTCAATTGTTCTATCAGCATGCTTTCAAAAGAGAGGTTCCAGATGAGTGCTTTAAAGAGCTTTCATTGAAGGTAGTAAATTATGCTAAAGGCCTTCCTTTAGCCCTCAAAGTGTGGGGTTCGTTGCTGCATAATTTACGACTAACTGAATGGAAAAGTGCTATAGAGCACATGAAAAGTAACTCTAATTCTGGAATTGTTGATAAGCTCAAAATTAGTTATGATGGATTAGAGCCCAAACAACAAGAGATGTTTCTAGATATAGCATGCTTTTTGCGAGGGAAATATAAAGATTACGCCATGCAAATTCTTGAGAGTTGTCATTCTGGAGTTGAATATGGATTGCGTGTCTTAATTGACAAATCTCTTGTATTTTTTTCTGAAAAATGTCAGATTCAAATGCACGACTTAATACAAGAAATGGGTAAATATATAGTGAACTTGCAAAAGAATCCGGGAGAACGCAGCAGACTATGGCTCGTCAAGGATTTCAAAGAAGTGATCAACAACAATACAGTAAGTAGGCTAAACAATGCAATAATATTTAATTTCTAATTTTTGTATTCCAAAGACACATAGGGCAGTCAATTCCAATTATTTGTTCATCTTGCTTCATCTTCTTGCAGGTACGTCCTTTTAGTTGTTTACTTTAGTTAGTAGGAGAAGCAAAAGTAATAATAATTGCCTAATTAGCAAAAAAATAAAAAAATAATTGCCCAATTTGTTTAGTAGCCTCTTTAATTTATGTTGCCTAATTCGTTTTTCTTATATTTTTTAAGCAGTGGGTTAGTCTAATAGCCACTTAATTTGTTTGATCCAATTTCATTCTTTGGATTAGCATGTTATAGACATGAGTGAGTTGCTCTAGTGGTAAGCACCCTCCACTTCCAACCAAGAGGTTGTGAGTTCGAGTCACCCCAAGAGCAAGGTGGGGAGTTCTTGGAGGGAAGGAACCGAGGTTTTATCGGAAACAGCCTCTCTACCACAGGGTAGGGGTAAGGTCTGCGTACACACTACCCTCCCCAGATCCCACTAGTGTGATTATACTGGGTGGTTGTTGTTGTTGTTGTTGGATTAACATGTTATTACATAATAACTCAATCAGAGATTCACTTTACCATTGTTTATTTTTTCTTATTTTAAAAAGTTTCTACAATATATTGGTATTGTTTCAATTACAATTTCTTTCTATCACAGCATGAAGCTTACAGACTTGACTCTAATGAACTTCTAAGAAAAATGTAATACAATCAACCCTCTCTATAACACTCTCGCTTGTTCCGATATTTTTTGGCTTTTATAGTGAATGGCACCTGTAACAACATTTGGGGTTTAAATATTTTTTGACCGTTATAGATAAAAATTATCCAAAAATCAACATTTTTTCCTTTTCCAATGTTACATATAAAAGATAAGAAATTTATTCAAATTTAAAATCTCAGAAGATATGCATATTTCTCTTGTTAAATATTGAAAAAAACTAATACATTATTAATAAATCCATAACTAAACGTATAAAGATTTAAACTCTAAGTCACAACACATTTTAAAGCTACTTAAAAAAATAAATTCTTTCAAGATTAATGGAAGAACTTTGTAATTGTAGTTTATTTCGTAGATTTTATTATCTTACTAGCAATATAACGCTTGAATTGACGAAGATTTGTGTTCCAAAATTTCAGCAAAAAAGTATCCAATAGCTTTCTCTTGAAGACAACTTAATTCGTTTTTCTTATATTGTTTTAGCGATGGATTAGTCTAGTAGCTTAATCTTTGGATTAACTTGAAAGTTTTATGACAATTTATTACATAATAACTCAAACAGAGATTCACTTTACCATTATTTTTTTATATAAATAGTTACAATTTATTGGTACTGTTTCAATTACAATTACTTTATATCACATCATGAAATGCTTATAGGCTTCACTCTAATGAACTTCTAAGAAAAATTTAATAATAGAAAATAAAACTACTTTATATCACAACATGAAAAGCTTATAGACTTGGCTCTAATGAACTTCTAAGAAAAATTTAATAATAGAAAATAAAACTGTAGAATTAATTGCAAAAAGTATTTTTCCGAAGTTACATCAGTATTTCTTAAAAAGTAGTCATATTAGCAAGCGGATTTTATACTACATTTGAAATTATACTTTGTAGACTAATGATCTTCTTACCAGGGAACCATGGCAATGGAAGCAATCTTTCTTCCTTATTTCAATTCGGGTATATTACGTTTTAGCAAAAAGGCCATGAAAAATATGAAAAGGCTTAGGATATTAAACATAGAGAGGTCGTTGACCTGTGATGGTTCCATTGAGTATCTGCCCAACAACTTGCGTTGGTTTGTCTTGTATGGCCATCCTTGTGAGTCACTGCCATCTACATTTGAACCCAAAATGCTTGTTCACCTTGAACTCTGGGGTAGTTCACTGCATTATTTATGGATGGAAACAAAGGTACAATAGTTGAGTTCTATTTTATTGCCATTTATTTTTCTCTCTAACTATCTTTGTCCTTTAATTTAGTGATATGAACAAATATTATTGCTTTTGTCACGTATTATTTGAGGTACTTCCATTTTTTAGTTAGAATTATGATGCATGTCTTTAAATGAACAAAAGTTACTCCCCCGGGTTCATAATAAGTGACTTTTTTACCTTTTTATTTTGGTCCAAAATAAGTGACCTTTTACATAATCTTTCCAAACTTTGCCCTTGTTTACAAATCCCAATTTGTCAAGTTAATAATATGCTAATTTTAATTAAGGGTAATTTAGTAAAACTACCTTTTTATAGCAGTTAGTATTTTCTTAAGGGGTGTGCTAATGACCAAAATGTCACTTATTATGGACCGGAGGGAGTGTTAATTAATAAGCTCAAATTATTTCCATCTCAAAAGAAATTATTGTATTTTGCTTTATTTGGGGTTGTTCTCAGTATTATTGTAAGATCTTTATGTCCTTTTTTTTTTCCAAATCTTCCCATCGTCATTTTATCTAAGAAGCTCAATTTGAACTCATTCAAATATTTCTCATAGTAAGATTAGATTCATATGAATCTAATCCTAGGGTTGTACATAGTGGGACGGAAGGAATACTTATTTGTAAAACAAAAGGAATTTATTGTGTACAACTATTTTCTCGAATGACATATACGCTTTCATATATTGCTTCCGGAATTAACATTTCGGTTTCCCCATTTTATATTACACTTTTTTAAAGAGAGAAACACTTTTCTCTTTGCTACACTTTTTTTCAATCATGTTAAATTACAGTTAGCAATATTTTTATTTTTAATTTACCTTTTCTTAACAAGTAATTTTCCATATATAAAAAATAAATTTCTAATTTCGCACAAAAATAATGTGTTGGCCCTCATAATTCAAATGCTATCATTCATTTCTTGTCGAGGGAGTAACAAATACTTTTAGGAAAGCTAGCAATAAGTAATTAAGTATTTACTCATTTGATGCGCACAAATACAAATGATAGATAACCAAATATTTTATTATTGGAATCCTGCGGAGCAGCAAAATAGGTTCTTTTTTTCCCTCTCTCTATCTCATTATGTGTTCTGAACAGCATTTGCCGTCTCTACGGAGGATAGATCTCAGCTCCTCTAGAAGCCTGATGCGAACACCAGATTTCACGGGGATGCCAAATTTGGAGTATTTGAATATGTTATATTGTAGTAATCTTGAAGAGGTTCACCATTCCCTGAGATGTTGCAACAAACTCATTCGGTTAAATTTGAATTATTGTAAAAGCCTTAAGAGGTTTCCATGTGTTAACGTGGAATCTCTTGAATATCTGAGTTTAGAATATTGCTCTAGGTTAGAGAAATTTCCAGAAATCCACGGGAGAATGAAGCCGGAGATACAGATTCACATGAAACACTCTGGGATAAGGGAACTACCATCATCTATTACTCAGTACCAAACTCGTATTACCAAGCTAGATTTGAGCGGTATGGAAAAACTTGTAGCTCTTCCAAGCAGCATCTGTAGGTTGAAAAGTTTGGTTAGTCTGAGTGTGTCGGGTTGCGTCAAACTTGAAAGCTTGCCAGAAGAGATAGGGGATTTAGAAAACTTGGAGGAGCTTGATGCCAGCTGTACCCTAATTTCACGACCTCCATCTTCCATCGTACGCTTAAGCAAACTTAAAATCTTTGATTTTGGAAGCTCCAAAGATAGAGTGCTCTTTGAGTTCCCTCCGGTGGCAGAAGGATTTCGCTCATTGGAAACTTTGAGTCTCAGAAACTGCAATCTAATAGATGGAGGACTTCCGGAAGAGATTGCATCCTTATCCTCTTTGAAAAAGTTGTATCTCAGTGGAAATAATTTTGAGCATTTGCCTCGAGGCATAGCCCAACTTGGTGCTCTTCGAATCTTGGACTTAAGAAATTGCAAGAGGCTTACACAATTGCCAGAATTCACGGGGATGCCAAATTTGGAGTATTTGGATCTGGAGGGTTGTAGTTATCTTGAAGAGGTTCACCATTCCCTGGGGTGTTGCAAAAAACTCATTCGGTTAAATTTGAGTTTTTGTAGTCGCCTTATAAGGTTTCCATGTGTTAATGTGGAATCTCTTAAATATCTGAATGTAGGAGAGTGCTCTCGGTTAGGGAAATTTCCAGAAATCCACGGGAGATTGAAGCCGGAGATACAGATTCACATGAAACGCTCTGGGATAAGGGAACTACCATCATCTATTTCTCGGTACCAAACTCATATTACCGAGCTAGATTTGAGAAGTATGGATAACCTTTTAGATCTTCCAAGCAGATCGGTAGGTTGAAAAGTTTGGTTAGTCTAAATGTGTCGGGTTGCTCAAAAGTTGAACGCTTTCCAGAAGAGATAGGGGATTTAGACAACTTGGAGGAGCTTGAGCAGATATGACAATATAGTATACATTTTTTGTTTTTTCCTTTTGCTGGCTTATGGGATACATCCAAGGCAAATGGAAAAACACCAAATGACTATGGGCTTATTAGGCTATCTTTTTTCCGGAGAAGTGAAGAAGTATGGACTTCGTTTGTTGTATAAAGAAGAACCTGAGGTTGAGGCCTTGTTACAGAATATTGCATTGGGATAAGGAGGAGCAGATATGACAATGGTGAACAACATGACTCCGTGACAAATGAAGCCAGTTGATCCTCTTCTAAGAAACAAAGTTCACATTCCTAATTTTCAGGGGAGCTGTCTTTGAGAATCTGCAGCAACAAGTAGAAAGGCCATTCTCTTCAGAAACTTTGCAGCTTTTTCCTACTTGGTATTGAAATTTGTTTTTTTCTCTTTTAATGTAATTATCTCCTTCTATTAGCTACAAAGTCTTCTTCCAAAATCAATATATTTTTTCTTCTCATTCTTTCTTACTTTTTCCTCTTTCGTTTTCTTTCCCCTATTTAAAGGAGCTCATCAATGGGTGATGTACATATCAACAATGAGTTTTTATCAATTGATTCTCCATCTTAACCATGGTGAGTTAAAGGATTCCAACAAGTATAACTTTTTATGCTCAAATCAGATCCTGGTATTGTGGAGAAAGCTGAGTACGAGATGAAGTTGAGGTTCGTTCTCCCTCATGATCTCTCTGTTCTTTATGTTTTTTTTTAGGAAAAAGTGAAAATAAGCAACAAAGGCTTTGTGTTAACTTGCCTATTACATCAGATGAATAACAGAATACTAGTTTTGTGGTAGAATTAAAGGCTCACGATCATTTAAATTTCTTGCAAAATATTGAATGCTAGATTATTATACCAAATGTTACTTAGAAGCCCCTTTCTTTCAAGATTGTTTGCACTAGCTAATTCATCTAATATGATCGTTTCAAATTAGGAATATCTGA
This sequence comes from Nicotiana tomentosiformis, assembly GCF_000390325.3. NCBI lineage: Eukaryota > Viridiplantae > Streptophyta > Magnoliopsida > Solanales > Solanaceae > Nicotiana > Nicotiana tomentosiformis. Next base: position 134,729,902 of record NC_090816.1, read on the forward strand.
TCTTTTTTTATCTTAATGTCTGTTGTTACTTGTTAAAATGGATCTTGATAAAGCAATAACATCTATATCTCTTTATTACTTATAAGTGGTTTTAACAAGTTCACTCTTTTGCTTTTGCAGTTCAAATGGGAACAAGGTATTTTGAGAACTAAACGGATGACACTGCATATGAAGGAAGGGCACAACTAGATTCTTGCCGTAAGAAAGAGATGCAGGAAAGAATGGACCAAAGGGGAACTATTTCCAGGAACTGAATGTAGCAATTTCACCTGTCTACCCGGTGTATTTTTTCGCGAAGCTTGCTATAAGGTGGCTCCGCTGACTTAACATCTTCACAGTTTTAAGTAAATTAAAAAACCTTTTAGCCATAGCAAACACCTTTTTTATGTCCAATCAACAACAAAACCTTATAAACTCAATTGTAACACCATGAAATCACCTGATCAACATTCATTAGCTTTGTATTCTTTGACGATTTCGGTTTCATAACTCTTTCCCCTGCAGTTAAAATATGTAGTTAGCCCGATTGCACCCCAAGGGCGCAGCGGAGTATTAAAAAAAAGTAGTCTTGGTAGTCGGAGTTACGAGTTTGTATAAAGTTTGGTTCAAACATCACCGTTGTAAAAAAAAAAATAGATACACACATTAGAAAGAAACAGATACCTTCGCAAATTTGATTGGGAGGTACTGATTTCTTCTTCTTCAGTTGGCGATTAGCCTCTCGTGTCATCTTTGGAGCTTCTTATAAATTATTTTTTTATCTTAGGTATAATTCGTTTAATAATTTGTTAATCATATTATGCCTACACTATAGGAATTAGAGTTGGAACAGAGTTATTAAACTAGCCAAAGAGTTTTGGAGCTAACAAAACTGTCTCGATAAATATACTACAAACAACTCGTAGTATTCAGAGGCGGAATAACTATGAGATCACTGTAGAAATCTATAAACTTTAAATTATGGATCCGCATTTGCTTACCGTTAATTTTCCATCTCATTTATCTTGGCTGGTTGTGCCATAATTAAATCCACGGTGGGACATTGTAGGATTAGTTTACGTAAATGTGCTTGTAAATTGAATAACGTGAGCTAACATTGTAGACAAATTCTACTCAAGAGACACATTAACAAATAAGAAAGAAAAACACTGAATCATCTTTAGTTAATTGTGTCAAAACAACCTAAGATATTTAGAAACCAAAGAAATTTAATTGAAACATAATACATAAATCTTCTTATGACATGTGATATTGTTCCGGAACTGTTCCCCGGAACTTCAGCTGAAGAATAAAACAGTGCATTACTTGTAGCAATTAGTATCTACATTAGAGAACAATAATATTTTTAAAAAAAGGGGGGGGGGGGGGGGTGGTTGAATCACTTCTTCCTTGGCAAAGAAAAATGGCGCCCACCATTTTTTTTTTTTGGCGTTTTAGGGCCAAAACAGGTATTCATGATGATTTACAATTTTTCGTGTGCTAATGTCCACGCCGTCGTCATGAATTCGTGCGACTGTCTATGAATTGCCTAAAATTTTATGGGCCCAAAACAACCTAATTAACAATAATCATTGATTCGCCATACCCGTTCATCATTTGTTGGCGTTTTAGGGCCAATACTATATGTTGCATTATCCACTAGTTTAATATGCACATTTTATTTAATCATATAAGATTTTTAGGTGACAAACAAAAAATAAGAATTTTAATATGTGAAAATTTTGAAAGAATAAATCAAAAAGAAAGAAAGAAAGAAAAAGAAACGTACTTAATTAGTCAATGTTCTCTTAAGAATATTAAGAAGAAGCTTCACGAAAAACTCCTACTATTTAGTTTCTATTAGGAGAAGTCGGAGGTGGATCCAAAATTTTGGGAAGATAAGTGCGCTATTATGAAGAGGTGAATCCAGGATATAAATTATACAAGTTCAACGTTTGGTTCTTACTATTGCACCATTACCACTTTTTGAATTATAAGTTCAAAATTATTATATTTTAATATTAATTTTCTTACATCTATATCCATACTCTGTGCTGAAATATTGGGATTAGTTGAACCCAATAGCATATTATATGCTGCATTATCCACTAGTTTAATATGCCCATGTTATTTAATCATATAAGATTTTCCGGTGACAAACAAAAAATAAAATTTTTAAAAGAATAAATCAGAAAAAAAAAAGAAATAAAAAGAAATGTACTTAATTAATACGCAGTTTTAGAAAAGAAAAAAATAATAATAAGATTGACATAAGATTTGAACTCACATTCTCACTTAGAGAGATGCACTCAATATTATATATATGATTTAGGGAGGAGAGCATATGTTATCGTCGTGGAAGTATTACTCAATGAGACCCTACCACGTATAATGCTACATTATCCAATAGCAATAATTTAAGGAGTAGAGCCCATCTTTTTTAGAAACTTTTCATTTTTGGAGTGATACTTATTTATTTCTTGTCTCCTGTTTATAACTTAATCGAAAATATCATCAGCTGTTTTACTACAACGACCACAATAAATAACCCAAGTTTTACATAAGAAAGATTTTACGCTAAAAAGGCAGCAAAACTCTGAGCTACATATCTTATTTAAAAAGTTAGCATCACTTTACTATTAATAAGGGAGAAAGAGAGGTGCCTCTGGAAAAAGAATAAGCTACATCCGGTTGCAATTCGGGTCAGAGGTTAATAAATGGGCATGATTTCCTTACAAATTCGGGTCATTTTGTACTACTAAGGCTTAAACCAATTAGAAACAACTTTAAGAAATAGGAATCCAAGAAAGCAACTGATTCTTTTTGCAGTCTTTTGAATCAAATTAGTAGTTCAAACTTGGAAATTAAAACATGGAGGATTTTAAACACGTCCCAAAATTGTGTGCCAATCTTGACAATATAGATATGACTTCTCCAATTTATTATACAGGTATTTTTCTTACTATTCAAATTGAAAAGTAACAAAATCTGGATATGTTACTGGGCTAACTATGCAAGTACTCATTGGACTTCAAACCAGTTATATATTATTTTAACAAGAATTCCAGTTATATATTCATTTAACAAGAAAATAATTGTATTAGTTAAATGAATGGGATAACTGGTTTGGAGTTATAATACGAAGTCAATTATAAGTAGTTTCTATCTTAATGTATTAAATGCTCATTTACATTTCTCAGTCATTGCCTACTTGCGTTTAGATAACGATGCTTAGAATTTGCTTCAGTTAATTTGATAAATTGTTATGAGTAATTAGTTAATATAAAAAATTATTTCTCTCACCACATTTTACTGAGTTGCTTTAAAAGCCTTTTATATTATACTAGAGGATTATTAATTATAAACTATTACAATTAGAATCGAAAAGATAACACAGTATATAATAAAATAATATAACTTTGTTTAAGTTGGGTCCGGGCAACCCCACTAGTATTTACATATCCTTCAATCTCAGCAATTATTATATTTGAAAACATTACCTTCACTTAGTTGACAATAAAAGTCTTTTTTCGGGACGTGTCTATGACTTGTCACGCATTTTCTTTTACAAACCTACCTGTTAATATTTTTGAAATAATATTTTTCTTCGATTAAATAGTAAAAGATAGAATTCACAGTGTAAATAATAATATTTTTAATAATTTCAGTACAGAATAACCCATAATCACCCCAAAACTCGGTGTCACAAGTGCATGAGCATCAACTAAGAAGTAAAATAAAGTACAACATCTGTCCGGAATACTACTTAGACAGAAAAAATATAAATAACTCTAAAGGAGACTCTGCTGGTTACGGGTCGTACTATGGAATGCAACTCACGTAAGTTCCCGCATGCATACGCGTCTTTGATCTCACAAGGCCACTAGTCACATATGTACCTGCACAAAAATATGCAGCAAGTGTAGTATGAGTACGTAATCAACGTTTACCCAGTAAGTATCTACCCTAACTACAGAGAAGTAGTGACGAGGGGTCGACATCGATACTCACTAGTGGTCCAATAATATCAAGTACAGTAAGGAAGTGAGAAAATACGAGGCAAAGTAAATAAATAAAATAAATAAGTGTAAATATGTGGTACAATTATCCTCCTTACAATAAACTCAAGCTCTTAACTAGCAAATTTCTTCTCAGCCGGAGCATAATATATATATATATATACTGGATCTCACCAAGGAGGTTGTTATAATTCGAATCAGGGAGAAATTTACAGATACCCCGGCTTCTTGCCAAAATATTACACACGATTACATGAGGATATGATATAGAAAATGTCGAGGCGTACGACCTGATCCAACATAAATATTTAAATTGTGCACTGCCGAGGGTCGAACGGCACAAACCATAGATGCATCTATTAAACTGCCGAGGCGAACGGCCCGCTCCCATGAGAGTGTGGTACATAAATCCTGCCGAGGCGATCGGCCCGATCTCTTAAGAGTGAAATACATAATCTTGCCGAGGCGAACGACCCGATCCCATAAGAATAAGAAGCTTTGACGGGTCCTTGGCCCCACTCACGAATAAACGTGCGAGTTATAATTTCTTTTATATATATATATATATATATATATATCACGGAAACATGCCGTAGGAGGAGTAAAGTTATTCGGTGACTAATCGTGAAATCGTGAAGTCTCTACATTAGCAAGTCTGGTCTCAAGTAGAAATATAAAATAAGGAATTAAGCAAGCAAGGATAATCCCTATAGTACAAGTACAGCATGGTGTGAATCTAAGTCTACCAAGACAATAATATGAATCTAAATACGTACGGACTCTCGTCACCTCATGCGTACGTAGTCTCCGCAATAAGTTGTACACATCAAATATACCACCTAGGGGTAGTTTCCCTCTCACAGAGTTAGACATGAGACTTACCTCACTCCGACGTTCCAAAACACGCTCCAACACCGCCCTAACACCTCGAACCGGTGACCGCCGATCCAAAACTAGTAAAATAAGATGTAACCCAATCAAAATATACTCCAATACTCATAATTAATCAATTTATAACAATTTCCAACTTCGCTCGAAAAATCGATAAAGCAACCCTCAGGCCCACGTGTCCAGATTCTGAAAATTCTCGAAGACAAGCACTACCCATAGCGCTACGAACTCAAATATATAATTTATTCTCAATTTCATGCCTAGATTCGTGATCAAAATCCAAGAATACCAATTTCTAGGTTTTTCTTCAAAATCTCAAATTTCTACAAATTATCCATGAATTTTCAAGCCTAAATTCGTATATTTAACTCACAAGTGGTAGAAATCACTTACCTCATTATGGGCAGTGAAAATTTTGCTCCAAAATCGTTCCAAGGTCGGCTCTCATGGAGGAAATGAAATGAAAATGGCCAAAATCCCAGTTTATAAAAACCTCACTGCTCAGCAATCTTCACACCTGCGGTGCGTTGGCCGCATTTGCGCTACCGCACCTGTGGTGCTTGGTCCGTTTCTGCGGAGGCCTTCAAGCCCAGGGAGGGCCGCTTATGCAGATGGGAGCCCACTTCTGCGGTCCCGCTTTTGCGGCAAGCGTGCTGCTTCTGTGCCCAGTCCCGCACATGCGCCTTTCCTCCTCGCACCTGCGCATTCGCGGCGTACAAAATTCTGCACCTGCGGTCCCTGGCCAAACTCTTCAGAGCCGCTTCTGCGACCGAACCCTTGCACCCGCGGGCTCGCACCTGCGACCCAAAGCTCGCAGGTGCGGTTACACCATAATTAATGTAACCAATAGCCCTTTTGAATTTCCAACTCAATCCGCGCATCGTCCGAATGGCATCAGGCCCCCCTGAGGCCCCGTCCAAACATACCATCAAGTTTGAAATTATAAAACGGACTTGTTCGAGCCTTTAAATCACATCAAACAACGCTAAAAACACGAATCATCCAATTCAAACTTAATGAACTTTAAAACTTCAAACTTCTATAATCGATGATGAAACCTATCAAATCACGTCCGATTGACCTCAAATTTTGCACACAAGTCATAATTGACACTGCAGACCTACTCCAACTTTCGGGATCAAAATCCGACCCCCGATATCAAAATGTCCACTCTCGGTCAAACTTCTCAATAACCCTTCAAATTTCTAACTTTCGCCAAATGACACCAAAATGACCTACGGACCTCCAAATCCACTTTCGGACGTGCTCCCAATACCAGAATTACCATACGAAACTATTCCCAAATTTGAAATCCCAAACGGATATCGATAATATTGAACTACACCTCAACCCAATTTTTATGAAATTCTTCCAAAATGCCAACTTCTAAAATAGGCGCCGAAACGCTCCCAGGTTATCCAAAACCCGATCCGGACATACGCCTAAGTCCAAAATCAATATACGAACCTGTTGAAACCTTCAAATCCCGATTCTGAGGTCGTCTACTCAAAAACAGACTTTAGTCAATTCCTCCTACTTAAAGCTTCCGAAATTAGAATTTTCTTTCCAAATCAACTCTAAACTTTCCGAAATTAAATTCCGACCATGCGTACAAGTCATAATACCTGAAGTGAAGCTACTCAGGGTCTCAAACCGTTGAATGACATGCTAGAGCTCTAAACGACCGGTCGGGTCATTATACTTTATTATAACTTTCTTAACCTTAATAAATTGGGAATAAATCTGCGACTAAATTTCATTTGTGGTCATTCAATTTTATGTTTATTACCCAAAAGTCACTTTTCTTCTTCTTTTTTTTTTTGTTATGTAAAGTCAATCAGTTTGTGTTCATTACCCAAAAATCATTCAATTTTGTGTTCATTACCCCAAAAAACTGAGAAATATTTTGCTGGACGAAGACTTTGTCAACCTACGTAGCAAATTAAAATAGAAAAAGAAATTCAATCAATGGGGTCCTTTTTCTTTGTGTTTGTGCTTTGGAGCAATATTTCAATTCAATTGGGATAGGGAGACTCTTTCTTTGTATCTTCATCTATCCACTTGTACTTTTAGCTGTCCATTGATACAAAGGTGGTCTTTGAAGGAATTTCCTACTTCCTTCTATTAAGGTTCAAAGAAAACCAATAGTAACAATAATAACCAGTTGAACGAAAAGAGTAATGTCAATTGACGAAGTGACGTTAAGCATCCCTAGCGGTAAGAAAAGAGGGGTCGCGATAATATCATCTACGTTCGTACTGCTCTTCGTTGAGTAGAATCGATAAGACTTGACTCGCTCCTAGCCACTACGGAGTACCATAGCATGTCGGGAATAAGGGGGGACATACTCGATATGACTACTCTCTTTGTTGGGGGCTTGTCGCCCTGCTCTTCAAGTTACGACTTACAAGTATCTGTTGGTTCACTATTTTTTAACATATCTGTACAACTTATGCAAAATTGTGCATACGCCACTGGTCGAACTGTTCTTTTATATCTACTAAATTTATCAACCTATCTCAAGTTTCGCTTAGTCTTTGAGAAAAAAAGATTGAATTATTACTCATTGCGGTCTAATTTGATGAGATGGAAGACCGCCTAGACCAAATTACTAAATTCAGATCCATCAAGTACCAAAATGTATATAGGTAAAGTTAAATTTGTTGTATGCCTAATATAGCTTGGGTTTGGACAATTTTTTACCTCAAAATTTATGAATTGAGTTCCTTTCGGTGTGGAACAAGATTATGAACTAGTTATGAATTTAGCTTAGATTCATGAATTTGGGAATTTGGATACTGAACATTTATATAGAGTTTGAATTTCCACCGTTTGTTGGTAGGACATGTATTAAAAATATGAAATTGAGGAATATTGTTATGGATGTGATGAAAAAAAAAAGTGATACTCCCTCTATCCAATTTTAATTGTCGTTTTTGCCCAAAAAATATTTCAAAAAATCTGTGGCTTTAAAAAATTTAACAAAATTATTATTTTTTCTTTCAATTTTCCTCTTGCTATTGAAGGGATTGAAAGTATCCACTTTTGAATTTATACCCCCTTTAAGAAAAAATAAATGAAGTATATATTTTACAATTTTACCCATAATAATAATAATGGTATTTCCAAAAGTCTTGGAAAATAATTTGAGAAATGAGTAGTTAATAATAAGGATAAAACAGAAAAAAGATAGTCTTTCTCTTGATTTAGTATAGTGGACAAATAAAAATGAAAATGTAACAGAGGGAGATTAGTAGTAGGTGCTCGCTTTCCAATATTAGCATTTAATAGTCAAGGAAATAAATAAGGTTGATTTAGTAAATTACGGCCACTACTTAATACTAATGTTTTCTTAATGAATTTAATTGCTGATTCAATTGTATTTAACACTCAGAAGGGAAAATGCACTGCAATTTGCAACAAGCGACAATGGATATAAGTAAAAATAGCACGAGCTAGCCAGTTTTCAGACTGGTCATTCAAAAATAGTCAGCGTTTGCAAAGTCATTAAAAAATAGTCATTATTTTGCTGCAACACGGAAAGTTCCAGCATATATCAAAATTCCTTCTTCTTCCCAAAAGGAAAAAAAAGTGAAAATTGTTATAAGAATTAAGAAATATCAAATTATGGTGGATGTCTACTCTTCCTCCATGATCTTTATCTCAAATGCTTAATGACATATTTTCTTCACTGTTCATGCCTATATAAGGGCCTTGTAATAGATAGAAAAATACACACAATTGAAGAAAAAATAAGAATCTCTTCTCTTTTTCTCTATATATATCTCTTAGCTTGTTTTTCCTTGTTCCATATTGTTACTTTGAGTTATATTTTATAACATGTTATCAGCACGAAGTTCTAGCCAACTGAGTTGTTATGATGCGGCCAGCGCCGGTAGCGTCATTTAATGTTAATAATATGGTAAGAACGATGACGGTATAAGGTGTACAACTCCAACATATATTCGGCCATCACGGTTAGCCTTTTCTAATTAATTTTCAAGTTTCTTTACACTTTGCTATTTATGTTTACATACATGAACAAACTTGCTTTACGGAAAAGTTTTTCTTGAAAGTTCATCAAATCATGTAAGGATTTTTGGTGTAAAGAACGATAAATATTTTTTCTATAACAAGTATTATGTTCCTATGTGTTAATATTAAGAAACACGAAGTGAATACTTTTGAGAGAGCAAATATTTTTCCTTTCTATTTTATCACAAATCTCTTCCATCTTAAAGTGGGATAATTATCACAAAGGACACGTAGATTTTAATTGATTATGTGTTTTTCTATATTTGCTTGATACTTTTTATTTGATTGAGTTTAGTTAATGAAAGTTCGCATATGCAAATTAAATTCAATCGCCACCAATATAGTAAAAACTCGTCCCATAAGTCTAAAATAAGACATGATTTTACCGTGGAGGTATGAATCGATGTGGACATTGTAATGGATGAAATTATAATCGTCATCATTATGGTAATGAGAACAATAATGACTCTCAAAATAATCCCTCACTTTGTGAAAGTGATGCTTGCCATTGATATGGCATGAGATTTTATAAAGCACGCATGGATTATTATATTCCATTCTTGAAGTGAATATGAAAACAATGTGATAATCATTATGAATACATATTCATTCTTGAAAAAATATGAACGTGCTAGTGGTAGTAAATATACCACACTCATCTCGAGAAGGGGGTTTGAGATGAAATAAGAAAATAATGTCATTATTATGGCATGAATAGTCATTGATCATGTACCTATTGTACGCCAAAATATTTTGGCAATGTGATTATTAAAGAACAACAATAATGTAAGAAACACATCTTGCATCTAATTTTGACCATGACCATAATGGTATAACTTTATCTTTAAAAGAGATATTCACCATATAGATGTTGATGAATATATAGTAGTACAAAATTAATTGAAGGCTCTAGAAGAGCTACTATAACTCTGCCTAAGGGAACAATACTTATTATAGAGAATGCAATGTTCTCCTCCAAGTCCAAGAGGAACTTGTTGAGTTTTAAAGATATCCGCCGAAATGGATTTCATATTGAGACAATAGATGAGAATAATCTCGAATATCTCATTGTTACCAAGAATGTTTCTGGCCAGAAAAGGGTTATTGAGAAGTTTCCATCTTTATCTTGTGGCCTGTATTAAACAAGAATTAGTGCAATCGAGGCACATTCTATCGTAAATCAAAAGGTTACTGATTCCAATACTTTTGTACTTTGGCATGATCGATTGGGACATCCTGGATCAATTATGATGCGACGAATTATAGAAAACTCAAATGAGCATCCATTAAAGAATTTAAAGATTCTTTTAAATAATAATTTTTTTTGCACTTTTTGTTATCAAGGCAAGTTAATTATTAGAGCATTACCAACAAAGGTTGGGACTGAGTCCCCTGCGTTCTTGGAACGTATACAAGAGGATATTTATGAACCTATTCACCCACCTAGTGGGTCGTTTAGATATTTTATGGTCTTAATAAATGCATCTTCTAGATGGTCTCATGTATGCCTATTGTCATTTCGCAACCTGGCATTTGCAAAATTAATGGTACAGATTACGGGCACAATTTTTCGATAATCCAATTAAGTCTATTAGACTTGATAATGCCACTGAGTTTTTATCCCAAGCATTTAATGATTATTGCATATCAATTGGAATAAAAGTGGAATATCTTGTAGCTCATGTTCACGCTCAAAATGGCCTTGCAGAGTCTTTGATTAAACGTCTGCAATTGATAGCAAGACCATTACTCATGAAAACCAAGTTACCCATTTCAGTTTGGGGTCATGCCATTTTGCATGCAACAATGCTAATTCATCTTAGACTGACAAATTATCATAAATATTCCCCGTTGAAATTAGTTTTGAGCCATGAACCTAATATATCCCATCTAAATTTTTTTGGATGCATTGTATATGTGCCTGTAACACCGCCATATCGCACCAAGATGGGTCTCCAAAGAAGGTTAGGAATATATATTGGGTTTGAATCGCCCTTCATTATTCGCTACCTTGAAACATTAACGGGAGATTTGTTCATTACTCGATTTGCAGATTATCGATTCGATGAGGTATTTTTCCCAAAATTAGGGGGAGAAATTAGTGAAACCAAAAGTGAAATTTTGTGAAAAAATACATCATTGTCTCATCTTGATCCACGTGCCTTTATTTGTGAAAAAGAGGTACAAATGATTATCCATTTGTAGAAAATAATAAATCAAATGCCAGATGCATTTACGGATATGAAAAGGATAACGAAATCACATATCCCTGCAGAGAATGTTCATATCCGTATTGATGTCCCTGTTGGACAATCTTCTAGTATCATAGTTAATGAGTCAAAAAGCACGCCTAAAGCGTGGCAGACCATTGGGTTCTAAGGATCGAAATCCTAGAAAAAGGAAAATAAATGATCAAGATGACACTACCAATGAGTCTCATAAAGAAACCTATGATTTAACCAATCCTGAAATTCATGAGGAAATCAATGAGCCTGAGACTCAAGAAAATAAGGAACTATCAATAAACCCAATCGATATTGAGACAAATTTGAATCAATTAAATATAGTTGTGGATTATGTCTTTGTATGCAATATTGCATCTAGCATTATGCAAGATAATGAGGATCTTGAACCTCAATCCGTTGGAGAATATCGACAAAGACATGATTGGCCAAAATGGCAAGAAGCAATCCAATCTTAGTTGGATTCACTTGCGAAACGTGAAGTTTTTGGGTCTGTAGTCCAAACACCTAATGGTGTTAAACCTATTGGCTATAAATGGGTCTTTGTACGTAAAAGGAATGAGAAAAATAAGGTACAAAGATATAAGGCACGCCTTGTTACACAAAGATTTTCACGAAGGCCTGATGTCGATTATGAATAGACGTATTCTCCTGTTATGGATGCTATAACGTTAAGTTATCTCATTGGTCTTGTTGTCCATGAAAAGCTTGACATGCATTTAATGGGTGTGGTTACAGCCTACCTTTATGGCTCACTTGATAATGAGATATACATAAAAATTTCAGAGGGATTTAAAATGCCCGACGCACATAATTCAAAATCCAGGAAAATATTTTCAATCATATTGCAAAGATCTTTGTATGGTCTAAAGCAATAAGGAAGAATATGGTATAACCGCCTTAGTGAATATTTATTAAAGGAAGGTTATATAAATGATGCCATTTGCCTCTTTCTTTTCTTTTTTTTATAAAGAAAACAACAACGGACTTTGTTGTACTTGCCATATATGTTGATGACATAAACCTTATTGGAACTCCTACAGAACTCTAAAAGGCAATTGATTATTTAAAGAAAGAATTGAAGATGAAAGATCTCGGAAAGACAAAATTCTATCTCGGTTTGCAAATTAAACATTTGGAAAACGGTATTTTTGTTCATCAATCTGCCTACATAGAAAAGGTATTGAAACTGTTTTACATGGATAGAGCACATCCATTAGGTACTCCGATGGTTGTTCGATCACTTGATGTGAATAAGGACTCGTTCCGACCTCAAGAAAAGAATGAAGAGTTTCTTGGTCTTGAAATACCATATCTTAGTGCAATTGGTGCACTAATGTATCTTGCTAATACTACAAGGCTTGACATAACTTTTTCAGTTAATGTCTTAGCAAGATATAACGAGACAACCAAAAGACGTATTTCTAAACATGTACTCTTTTTCCTTCACTAGTTTTTTTAATAGGATTTTTTTCTAATAAGGTTTTAACGAGTCACATTATCTATGGACATCCAAGGGGGAGTATTATAATAAATATCAAATTATGGTGAATGTCTACTCTTCCTACATGATCTTCATCTCAAATGCTTAATGACATTCAATGACATATTTTCTTCACTTTTCATGCCTATATAAAGGCCTTGTAATAGATAGAAAAATATACACAATTGAAGAAGAAATAAGAATCTCTTCTCTCCTTCTCTATATATATATATCTCTTAGCTTGTTTTTCCTTATTCCATATTGTTAATTTGAATTATATTTTATAACAAAAATATAATTTTTCAAGTGTCATCGACATTGACGTTACAAAGGTAAAGTTTGTTTTAATTAATTACAGTAGTTGACTCTTCTATATAAAACATTTGAGAAAAATAACATTCCTTCACATTTATGGACCTATATTTCCTTTCTATGGCAAAGAAAAATAGGACCATAGTACTTCTTTTGATTAGTGCAACTGTTGACAAAGAAAATTACTGGGATATTACCTTTCGTTTTCTTTGTAGCTTCATATATCGACTTGTACTTTTAGTTGTCCCTTGTGTACATATTACCGTGGAATTTGGTGCAGGGTGGGTGGGTGGTCTTTGAAAGAATTTCTTATTTCTTTCTATTACAGTGCAAAGAAAACCCTATAACAATATATATATATATATATATATATATATATATATATATATATATATATATATATTATACTAAAAGTAGGAAGTTCACAAGTGCAAAGTTAGATTACCGAAATGCTGGAATGTCCGTTTTCTCCTTTACTTAAACACCAATTCTTTAATGTATTTGTACCAAAAAGTAAAATTACCTTCTAATAAATTATAAGGTTGTACTACAATGAATCAGGTGATTGGGAAGAGACCTGGCCTGGAGTTTCATGTATCAGCCAAGCACTTAATGCAGTATATTCAATGTCTTGTGGTGAATTTTGAGTGGGCGTTTTTGGGTTTGGTAAGAATAAAATTTTACAAACTGGAGATTGACATGGTTTATGACTTTATGTGAATTAAGTATTTTGAGAATTGGTTTATGGAGTTAATTTTATTTTAAATTGTACTAGCCTTCACTCTTTGCTACCTTAGATGATGATTTTGAAGATATGAAAGCAAAGTTGGAATTCTGAGCTGAAGCTGTGACCTTTACTGTTAAGCTGTGCAGTTAGAAGAGAAAGGAAGAAAAGAAAAAATGCAGAAAGGAAAGAAATCAGAGAGAGATGAGAGATCCTTTTCCTTATGTTGTGCTATGGAGCCTACGCTAGCCTACTTGTGCTTTGCCTTACAATGAAAGAGGGGAGTAATGGCCTAATTAAGGGACATCATGTCCCTCACATTTTTGCCTAGAAATAGAATCAGAACAACTTTGTTTCTGCATATTATGTACTCATATGAAAAGAAAGGTGATTTTTTAATTAACACATCAAAATAAATAGTAGTATGATTTTTGTAACCTTTAGGCTTAGCATATGATATACGTGTGCTATTTTGTACTGTTAAATTAAAGTATGTCCCGTTAAAAACACAACTACTGCTTCACCTAAAATTACTACTATTAAAAACTAAGTCACTATTTAGCGCTTCACTTAAAGCACAATTACTCCTATAACTTTTTAACCAAATCGTAGTAGAATAACCTCTCAAATTACTGCTTCATCATTAATGTATGAAGCCATAAATTTATCAAAATTTATCTTGAAACATCTGCTCCCTCCGTTCATTTTTGCTTGTCCATTATACTAAAAATACATTTTCACTTTTACTTGTCAATTTTAACAAATCAAGAGAAAAATATTTTTTTCTTTCTTGTTTTACCCTTATCACTAACTATTCATTTTTTAAATCATTTCCCAATACCTTTTAAAATGCTATCATTATTATGGATAAAACTGTAAAATATATACTTTATTTTTCTTTATAGGGAGTTCAAAGTAAAAAATGGACAACTAAAAATGAACAGAGGGAGTACCATTTTTATCACTAATTTAACTTTAACAAATGGTTTCAAAAGAAACGGATGGAATTAGTGAAATATTGCGGTGGATGAGTGTAACGAAGGGTTGTAGTAAATGTGGGTAACAAAAGAGTCATACCGAAGACTACGGGTGTTCATAAAAACCCGAAAAATCGAACCAAATCGACCAAAAAAATCATACTTTTTAGGTTTGGTTTTGTTTTGGTTTTAAATTTTAAAAACCGATTAAATTTGGTTTGGTTTTGGTTTTAATAAAAAAATAACCGAAAAAAACCTAACCGACCAAATAATCATCAATATATCTTGGTAAATGATAGATTTCTCAAAGAGCAATTAGTTTGATAGTGTTACGTTGAAAATGTAGTCGCCGAAATATGTGTTTGGTAGTGTATGTCTAATATTTAAGAAAAACCCGATAAATAACCGAAAAAGTGACAAAAACGGAATCGATAAAAACCGACTTAATTGGTTTGGTTTGGTTCCAATATTTGAAAAACAGACTTACTTGGTTTGATTTCTTTTCAGTGAAAAACCGACCTAAACCGAACCATGAACACCCCTACCGAAGACATTCCCCTTCTTTTCTATATATTGTATGTATCTCTTTCTATACAGTAGAGAAATTTTAATGTAATTTTTTCCTCCTTTTGATTTACTCTTCTTTTCGGGAGGGAGGGGATACGAATGGAAAGTTCAAGATGAGTTGCTTTTATATATATTGTCCAAATCTTAAACTAAATATTGATTCTTTTGCGTTATAAAATAAACATCTTGAAATAAATCAATAGCTAGCATCTTTTGCGCTATAAAATAAACATTTTGAAATAAATCATTAGTTAGCATAGCCGGTTCTATTTACTCAATAATAGCAATATATTTACACAAAAAAGAATTTTTGCTTCAAATTACTTCTTAGGATTCTTGAAACTTTGAGGACGTGGTGGATTCTTTTAGATTTTCAAAGTGTCTAATATTTCTTCTTTTAAAGATTTAAAACTTGTCATTTTTTAATCTGAATTATAGTTGATCTATGAATTATGTTATATCTATGCAGTTATATGTTTGGTCCTTTTAGATTATAGAGCTGTGACGAAAAAGTAATACAGAGTGCTTTGTGTATTGTCTAAGACTAAGATCTACTTCTTAATTTCTTATCCAACTCATTTGTATCATTTTGTTAACGTCACTTAAAATAAGTGAATAATCGTCTTTTGTGTGAAATAATTTATTTTCTAAAAGATAAGTTAATGAAGATTACATCATCTTTGTGAATTAATTCATCTTCTAAAAGAGAATTTTTTAACATTACTTTGCTAATGTTCTAAGCAAAATATTGATAGACTAGATAATTGATCGATTCCTATACTGTTTGAAAATGCATTATTATTTCAAATTTAATGTATAAAAATATAAAAGATACAACTATAATTTGTGCTACTTATTATATTTCTTATTAAGTGATCATGGAAAATTTTAAGTTAAGAATATTTTAAATGGTACACGCGCAGCGCGCGCGTCCAAAAACTATAGAATATTAAGAAGAGGCTTCACAAAAAAATCCTACTATTTACTTTCTATTAGAAGTAATGGAAGGCGGATCTAGGATTTTAGGAAGATGGGTGCACTGTTACAAAGATGTGAATCCAGGATATAAAGTTTACTGGATAACGTTTGGTTTTTACTATTGCACCCATTACACTTTTGAAATTATAAGTTCAAAATTATTATATTTTAGTAGTAATTTTCTTACATCTATATTCATACTCCGTGCTGAAAATGTTGGGATCAGTTGAACCCAATAACATACTATATGCTGCATTATCCACTAGTTTAATTAATATGCACATTTTATTTAATCATATAAGTAAGATTTTTCGGTGACAAACAAAAAATAGGAATTATAATATGTGAAAATTTTGAAAGAATAAATCATAAAAAAGAAAGAAATAAAAAGAAATGTACTTAATTAATATGCACCAAGTGATGCCTAGTTTTAAAAAAGAAAAAATAAACTAATAAGATTGACATAAGATTTGAACTCAAAATCACACTTAAAGAGATGCACCCAATATTATATATATGATCTAGGGAGAATAACATATGTTTTCGCCCCGGAAGTGATACTCAATGAGACCCTACCACATATAATGCTACATTATCCAATAGCAATAGTTGTATCGAAGTAGAGCCCATCTTTTTAAAACAAAATTCATTTTTGGAGTGATATTAGCTTATTTATTTCTTGTCTCCTATTTATAACTTACTCGGAAATATCATCGGGAGAAATTTAAAAATAACCAAATGTACAAGTGGTCATTCAAAAATAGTCACAATTTCAAAAGTTATCGAAATTTAGCCACTTTTCATATAAAGATAAATTTGAACGAAAATACTGTTCAAAATCCGAAAAATACTCCAGCATAATATATTGAAATTGCAGTGTACTTTGCTAGAACTCAGCTGTCTTACTGCAACGACCACAATAAATAACCCAAGTCTTACTACAAGCATAAGAAATATTTTACGCTAAAAAGGCAGCAAAGCTCTAAGCTACATATCTTTCAAGTCTTCCGATTTACAGAATAGGAGGAAAGATACTCAAAAAGAAGTCTCTGCATTATAATAATCTTTATTCTTAAAGACATGAAAAATTACACAAATGTCCTTATAACAGTGCTAAATTTACATATCCTAATCAACATCTTCAATCTCGGCAATTATTATATTTAAAAAATTTACATTCACTTAGTTGACAATATATAAAAGTCTTTTTTGGTACAATTTTGTCAAAACTTTATAATAACTTTCTTAACCTTAATAAATTGGGAACAAATCTGCGACTAGATTTCATAGGTATCATTCAACTTTGTGTTCATCATTTAAAAATCACTTTTCTTTTTTTGTTACGTAAAGTCATTCAATTTTATATTCATTGCCCAAAAGTATTTCAACTTTGTATTCATTATAAAAAAAGATTGAGAAATATTTTGCTCGACTAAGACTTTGTCAACCTCCGTAGAAAATTAAAATAGAAAATGAAATTCAATCAATGGGTGTCCTTTTTCTTTGGCAGAGAAGAGAGAGGGACGTTTAGTTCCTATCAATTTGATGGTGCTTGTAGAATATATAAAAGAAAACAAAGGTAGAATATATTCACTGCAAAATATTCTTCTCTTTGAACTGTTAAGGGAAAAAGCTATGTTTGTGCTTTGGAGCAATAATTCAATTCAATTGGGATAGGTAGACTCTTTCTTTGTAACTTCATCCACTTGTACTTTTAGCTGTTCATTGTGTATACACTGTGGTCCAACTCCAACCCTTAAGTTACCATAGGAGAGCAAAGTGAGGAGCTCAAAAGGAATAATTTTCATTCAAATGTAGTTGCTTATGTGAAGACTACATATTCTACTATAGAAAAAAGAATCCGTACCTCAAAAATGAGTTAAACAAAATAGACACTAAATAAATTTATCATATTTACAAAATAAAAATTAAAACTTGGAAACTTAATCATTTTATTTTGCTAAGAATACTGCTTCCACAATCTAATTTCATTGATTGTCATTTAGACGTTAAAAATATATTAATTTTTTTCTGAAAAAAGGGAACGATGGTTGTTATATATCAGTAAGAAGGTATTGTTCCTATCAATATTATTAGAGAGAATAAATAAAAAACATCTTAAGCTATTCATGTTTTGCTATTACCCATGAAATCTGAAATATTACGTTTCATATTTAAAACCTCATGGAGTGCCACTGAATGGAGAGTGGCTTCACTTCCTTGTAAAGTGCGAGAGCTAAAATTAACCTAAAAGCATCAGCCAGTGGCATTTTTACTTTATATTTTTCATATTAATTATTTATTCCTTTTCTCTTTTCTTTTTTTTAAATTCAATTTTCTTGAAGTAAATCAAGTTGAAATTCGTGGCCCTAAAATAAGAGCAACACCAAAAATAAATTAATCAAAAAACAAAAAAGAAGGTGCAAAGTTGGAGCACTGCTCTAACTGCAACTGCAAATCTAAAAGGATAGACATCCGCCATGGGTGACTAAAAAATATATGCAACAGTTTATTTTAAAATGTACTTTAGACGTTGGAAATATTTTATTTTATAATTTCTGTAAAACAGAATGACAATTGACTAATATGTTTATGTCAGCCAATAGTCACTATAGTTCCTATCACTACAATCCTCAATAACATTCTTGCACATATAATATTTTGATTTTACCTTCAAGCGTTTGTTTTTTGTGCGTAGTCTTTTAATCATATCTATGCAAATTAACTATATTTAGTAGCTCGGTTTGTTGGCTATTTACCTAGTTGATGAGAGTTCGATTCCTTACCTTACAATCTTCTCTCCCTTTCCCCTACTCCAATGTAATAATAAAAAAAAATTATGAAATGCTTACTAATACTTGACTTTCTTACATTTATCCACAATTAGTCTTCTTATTTTTGTAGGATTAAAGCAAAGAATATTCAGCAGATTGTCGACGAAATGTCCAAATTGTGCAATAGTGCTACTTTGTCTTCTTTGCGGGATGTTGTGGGAATAGATACTCACCTGGAGAAATTAAAGTCCCTACTTAAGGTAGGAATCAATGATGTTCGGATCATATTGGGAATCTGGGGCATGGGCGGTCTAGGAAAGACGTCAATAGCAAGAGCCATTTTCGACACTTTTTCTCATCAATTTGAAGCTGCTTGTTTCCTTGCGGATATTAAAGAAAATGAAAAAAGACATCAACTGCATTCTTTGCAAAACACCCTTCTCTCTGAATTGTTAAGAAGAAAAGATGATTACGTGAATAATAAGCATGATGGGAAGCGGATGATTTCGGACAAACTTTGCTCTAAGAAGGTGCTAATTGTGCTTGATGACATAGATGATGGAGAACATTTGGAGTATTTAGCAGGTGATATTGGTTGGTTTGGTAATGGCAGTAGGGTTGTTGTAACAACTAGAGATAAGCATTTGATAGGAAAGGATGATGCAATATATGAAGTAACAACGCTACCTGATCATGAAGCTATGCAATTATACTGTCAACATGCTTTCAATAAAGAAGATCCAGATGAGCATTTTAAGAAGCTTTCATTGGAGGTAGTAAGTCATGCTAAAGGCCTTCCTTTAGCCCTCAAAGTGTGGGGTTCTTTGTTACATAAGAGGGATATAACCGTTTGGAGAAGTGCTATAGAGCAAATGAAAATCAATTCTAATTCAAAAATTATTGAAAAGCTCAAAATTAGTTATGATGGATTAGAACCCATACAACAAGAGATGTTTCTAGATATAGCATGCTTCTTACAAGGGGAAGGAATAGATTACATCCTACAAATTCTTAAGAGTTGTCATATTGGAGCTGAATACGAATTGCATATTTTAATTGACAAATCTCTTGTGTTCATCTCTGAATATAATCATGTTCAAATGCATGACTTAATACAGGATATGGGTAAATATATAGTGAATTTTCAAAAAGGTCCCGGAGAACGTAGTAGATTATGGCTCGCCGAAGAAGTCGAAGAAGTGATGAGCAACAATACAGTAAGTAGGCTAAACAATAATAATATTTAATTTCTAATTTTATATTTCAAAGACACATTGGGCAGTCAATTCCAATTATTTGTTCCTCTTGCTTCATAGTCTTACAGGTACGTCATTTTAGTTGTTTACTTTAGTTAGTAGGAGAAGCAAAAGTAATATTAATTGCCTAATTAGTAAAAAAAACATCAATTGCCTAATTTGTTTAGTAGCTTTACGTTGCCTAATTCATTTTTCTTATATTTTTTAGCGATGGATTAGTCTAGTAGCCACTTAATCTGTTTCATCCAATGTCATTCTTTGGATTAACTTGAAAATCTTATGACGTTTTATTACATAATAACTCAATCATTGATTCACTTTACCATTATTATTATTTTTTTTTTTAAAAGTCACTACAATTTATTGGTATTGTTTCAATTGTAGTTTCTTTCTATCGCAACATGAAAAGCTTATAAACTTGACTCTGATGAACTTCTAAAAAAAATCTAATATTAGAAAATAGAACTATAGAACTAATTGCAAAAAGTATTTCTCTAAAGTAACATCAGCATTTCCTAATGATCTTCTTACTAGGGGACCATGGCAATGGAAGCAATCTGGGTTTCTTCTTATTCTGGTACACTACTCATTAGCAATGAGGCCATGAAAAATATGAAGAGGCTTAGGATATTTAACATAAGTAGGTCGTGGGACCGTGATGATTCCATTGAGTATCTGCCCAATAGCTTGCGTTGGTTTGTCTGGACTAGCTATCCTTGGGATTCGTTGCCATCTACATTTGAACCCAAAATGCTTGTTCACCTTCGACTCCGTGGCAGTTCACTGCGTTATTTATGGATAGAAACAAAGGTACAATAGTAGAGCTTATTTTTATTGCCATTTATTTTTCTCTCTAACTATCTTTGTCCATTAATTTAGTGATAATGAACAAATATTATTGCTATTGTCACGTATTATTTGAGGTACTTCCTATTTTTGCTATAATTATGATGCATGTTTTTAAACGAACAAGGGCTATTAATTCCATAAGCTCAAACATTTGTATTTCCATCTAAAAAAATTAATTTTATATTATTTGGGGTTGTTCTCAATATTATTGTAAGATCTTCATGTCTTTTTTCTCCAAATCTTCCCATCATCATTTTAACTAAGAAGCTCAATTTAAAAGTCCTTCAATTATTTCTCATAGTAAGATTAGATTCATATGAATCTTATCCTAGGGCTGTACATAGTGGGAACGGAAGGAATACTTATTAGAAAACAAAAGGAATTTATTGTGTACAACTATTTTCTCCAATAACATATACTCTTTCATACATTGCTTTCGGATTTAGCATTTGGGTTCCCCATTTTATATTACACTTTTTTAAAGAGAGACACACTTTTCTCTTTGCTACAGTTTTTTTCATTCATGTTAAATTACAGTTAGCAATATTTTTATTTATAATTTACAAAATTCAGTTTCTTAACAAGTAATTTTCCAAATATAAAATATAAATTTCTAATTTCGCACAAAAATAATGTGTTGCCCTCATAATTCAAATGCTATCATTCACTTCTTGTCGAGGGAGTAAGTAATTAAGAATTCAAGAAAATAGAGGTCATTTGATGCTCACAAATACAAATGAAAAAATAAAACAGTTTCTAAATTCATAGATAGCCCCGCTAACCAAATATTTTATTATTGGAATCCTGCGGAGCCAAAATAGGTTCTTTCTTTTTTCTCTCATTCTCTCGATGTTTTGAACAGCATTTGCCATCTCTACGGAGGATAGATCTCAGCTACTCTGAAAACCTGACGCGAACACCTGATTTCGCGGGAATGCCAAATTTGGAGTATTTGAATTTGTATAATTGTAGTAATCTTGAAGAGGTTCACCATTCCCTGGGATGTTGCAGAAAACTCATTCAGTTAGAATTGTATTATTGTAAAAGCCTCAAGAGGTTTCCATGTGTTAATGTGGAATCTCTTGAATATCTGGATTTAAAATATTGCTATAGGTTAGAAAAATTTCCAGAAATCCACGGGAGAATGAAGCCGGATATACAGATTCACATGCGAGGCTCTGGGTTAAGGGAACTACCATCATCTATTTTTCAGTACCAAACTCATATTACCGAGCTAAATTTTTGGGGTATGAGAAACCTTGTAGCTCTTCCAAGCAGCATCTGTAGGTTGAAAAGTTTGATTAGTCTGAGTGTGTTGGATTGCTCAAAACTGGAAAGCTTGCCAGAAGAGATAGGGGATTTAGAAAAGTTGGAGGAGCTTGAGGCCAAGTGTACCCTAATTTCACGACCTCCGTCTTCCATCTTCTGCTTGAACAAACTTCAAATCTTGAAGTTTGTAGGTTTCAGAGATGGAGTGCACTTTGAGTTCCCTCCTGTGGCTGAAGGATTACGGTCATTGGAAGATCTGGATCTCAGTGACTGCAATCTAATAGATGGAGGACTTCCGGAAGATATTGGATCCTTATCCTCTTTGAAAGAATTGTATCTCAGTGGAAATAATTTTGAGCATTTACCTCGAAGCATAGCCCAACTTGGTGCTCTTCGATCCATAGACTTATCATATTGCCAGAGGCTTACACAGATGCCAGGTTTCGCGGGGATGCCAAATTTGGAGTATGTGAATTTGTATAATTGTAGTAATCTTGAAGAGGTTCACTATTCCCTGGGATGTTGCAGTAAACTCATTCGGTTAGATTTGAGTTGGTGTGAAAGCCTTAAGAGGTTAATTTCCATGTGTTAACGTGGAATCTCTTGAATATCTGGGTTTAAAATATTGCTATAGGTTAGAGAAATTTCCAGAAATCCACGGGAGAATGAAGCCGGAGATACAGATTCACATGGAAGACTCTGGGATAAGAGAACTACCATCATCTATTTTTCAGTACCAAACTCATATTACCGAGCTAAATTTGTGGGGTATGAGAAACCTTGTAGCTCTTCCAAGAAGCATCTATAGGTTGAAAAGTTTGGTTAGTCTAGATGTGTCTTATTGCTACAGGCTTGTAACCTTGCCAGAAGAGATAGGGGATTTAGACAACTTGGAAGAGCTTGATGCCAGAGGTACTCTAATTTCACGACCTCCGTCTACCATCTTACGCTTGAACAAACTTAAAATCTTGAAGTTTGGAGTGAGAGATGGAGTGCACTTTGAGTTCCCTCCAGTGGCTGAAGGATTACGGTCATTGGTACATCTGAATCTCAGTGACTGCAATCTAATAGATGGAGGACTTCCGGAAGACATTGGATCCTTATCCTCTTTGAAAGAATTGTATCTCAATGGAAATAATTTTGAGCATTTGCCTCGAAGCATAGCCCAACTTGGTGCTCTTCGAATCTTGGACTTAAAAGAATGCAAGAGGCTTACACAGCTGCCAGAACTTCCACCAGAATTAAATGAATTGCATGTAGATTGTCATATGGCTCTGAAAAGTATCCATGATTTAGTAACAAAGAGAAAGAAACTAGAGAGGGTGATATTCATGCCTCTGTATGGTAAGGATGATGCACATAATGATTCTATATATAATTTGTTTGCAAATGCCCTGTTTCAGAATATCTCGTCATTGCAGCATGACATCTCGTCATTGTTTACCAGTGTGCATCTTGCGAAGAAGATCCCAAGTTGGTTCCTCTATCAGGGAAGGGATAGTAGTGTATCAGTCAATTTGCCTGAAAATTGGTATATACCTGATAAATTCTTGGGATTTGCTGTATGTTACTCTGGCATATTAGTTGACACCACAACTCAATTGATTCCCGTATGTGATGATGGGATGTCGTGGATGACCCGGAAACTTGCCTTATCCAACCATTCAGAATGGGATACAGAATCACCCGGCAGTTCAAAATTTTGGACTACATTTTTTAATATTCATTTTTTGTTGGTACCTCTTGCTGTCTTATGGGATACATCTGAGGCAAATGGAAAAACACCAAATGACTATGGAATTATTAGGCTATCTTTTTCTGGAGAAGTGAAGGAGTATGGACTTCGTTTGTTGTATAACGAAGAAGCTGAGCTTGAGGCCGTGTTACAGAATATTACATAATTGTATGACAATGGTGAACAACATGACTCCAGTTGATTTTCAGGGGAGTTCTGTCTTTGAGAATCTGCAGCAACAAGACAAGTAGAAAGTCCACTCTCTTCAGAAACTTTGCAGCTCATTCCTAGTTGGTATTGAAATTTGTTTAGGGGAAAATCTCTGTTTTAACTTTTAAATACAAATATCTCTGTTGTTATGGTAGGGAGGTCCGGAGAAGATGAAACAATTGACGCAGCACAGCGCAAGACTGGAGAAAGCTGAGTACGAGATGAAGTTGAGGTTCGTTCTCCCTTATGATCTCTCTGTTCTTTTATGTTTTTTTTAAGGAAAAAGTGAAAATAAGCAATGACGGCTTTGTGTTAACTTGCCTATTACACCAGATAAATAACATAATACTAATTTTGTAGTAGATTGCTAGATTATTATACCAAATGTTACATAGAAGCCCTTTTCTTTCAAGACTGTTTGCACTAGTTAATTCATCTAATATGATCGTTTCAAATTAGGAATATCCGTTCTTTTTTTATCTTAATGTCTGCTGTTACTTGTTAAAATGGATCTTGATAAAGCAATTATAACATCTATATCTCTATATTACTTATAAGTGGTTTTAACAAGTTCAAATGGGAACAAAGTATTTTGAGAACTAAACGGATGACACTGCATATGAAGGAAGGGCACAACTAGATTCTTGCCGTAAGAAAGAGATGCAGGAAAGAACTTTAGTATGCAAT
Organism: Nicotiana tomentosiformis; assembly: GCF_000390325.3. NCBI lineage: Eukaryota > Viridiplantae > Streptophyta > Magnoliopsida > Solanales > Solanaceae > Nicotiana > Nicotiana tomentosiformis. The sequence continues at coordinate 134,754,890 of NC_090816.1, forward strand.
AAGAAATTAAGTAATTCTCGTCTTTTGGACTAGAATACCTTGTTTCATTATGAAATGAATTCACATCTTCGCCTTTGCTGACAAGTAACCAATTACAGATGAATGTGTGCGAAGAAAGAAAGCTATGTCAAAAGGAATGGACGAAGAAGCCTTGGAACTATTAGCAATTATTCTTCCTTTGGAATAAAGCAAATGGACCAAAGGGGAACTGAATGTAGCAATTATTCTTCCTTTGGAATGTAGAGCCCAAATACTTTCTCTGCCACTGTTCTACTGAATAAAGTAATGATCATTTACCTACTTACCTTACACAGTGTATTTTTTCGTGAGGCTCTGCTGACTTAACATCTTCACAGTCTAAGTAAATTAAAAAACCTTTTAGCCATAGCAAACACACCTTTTTTATGTCCAATCAACAACAAAACCTTATAAACTCAATTGTAACACCATGAAATCAACTGATCAACATTCATTAGCTTTGTATTCTTTGACGATTTCGGTTTCATAACTCTTTCCCCTGCAGTTAAAATATGTAGTTAGCACGATTGCCCCCCAAGGGCGCAGCGGAGTATTAAAAAAAGGAATCTTTCTCATCTGTCTAAGTCTTGGTAGTCAGAGTTATGAGTTTGTATAAAGTTGGCTCAAACATCACCGTTGTATAAAAAAAACACATACACACACAGTAGAAAGAAACAGACACCTTCGCAAATTTGATTGGGTGGTACTGATTTCTTCTTCAGTTGGCGATTAACCTCTTGTGTCATCTTTGGAGCTTCTTATGATTTTTTTATCTTAGGTATAATTCGTTTAATAATTTGTTAATCATATTATCCCTACACTATAGGAATTAGAGTGGGAACAAAGTTATTAAACTAGTCAAAGAGTTTTGGAGCTAACAAAACTGTCTCGATAAATATAATACAAACAACTCGTAGTATTCATAGGCGGAATAACTATGAGATCACTGTAGAAACCTATAAATTTTAAATTCTGGATCCGCATTTCCAAAACAGGAATTCATTACGATTTTTAATTTTTCGTGTACTAATGTCCACGCCATCTTCATGAATTCGTACAACTGTCTATGAATCACCTAAAACTTTATGGGCCCAAAACAGCCTAATTAACAATAATTATTGATTCGCCATGACCGTTCATCATTTTTTGGCGTTTTAGGGTCATGAAACATGTGTTCAGGACGATTTCCAATTTTTCGTGTGCCGATGTCCGTGCATCTTCATGAATTCGGACAACTGTCTCCGAATCGCCTAAAATTTTGTGGGCCTATAAAAAATAACCTAATGAACAATAATCATCGCTTCACCATGACTATTCCTCATTTTTTTATATTTTAGGGCCATAAAACAGGAATTCAGGATGTTTTCCTATCAATAGGTTTGTATCAACTAAGTCTCTGGCTACTTTCCCACGAGTCTGTTTTGCAATTTGATCCATCTTCTTTAACTCGATACCTTTGCAGAGGCCATATCTCAACCCTGTTGGTAGCTCTATGCAGAAAGAGATTGTAGCAGACTTATTCATTGGTAATTTATTTATATTATATTAAAAGTGCGTAAAAGTAAAAAAAAGTCAAATTAGTTAAATGCCCTTTTAGTTAACCTATTTTATTTTAAGAAAAAACTAAATATCATATCAATTTTTTTAATCAGTAAAAAAACTAAAATAACTAAACCTAAACACCCCTTCATTAATAGTCATAAATATTTAGATGCATAATCCCCTAGTATATGTACCTATTAACATGTGTCAATAAGATTCCATCATGAATCTGTTACTGGGGATACGATTTTCTTATGCTTTTGCATCTGGTGTGAACAATAAAATTAGTTAATAGTCCGAATTAAGTTGTTATTAAGGGGGAACTGCATTCTATTCATCTTCATAAGTAAACGTTTTTTTTTACGTTGTCAAGAACAAATTATTTAACTTCCTGTTTTATTTTTATTGTCTTGCTAACGCCTACAAACATCCCAACCCAACTTTCATTCTTCTTCTTAAGATTCACAGCCATTCAAATAATTATTTTACCACTTCAAAAACAATTCTCTCCACTGATATTCGAGAGGAGTTTTGTTCGATTTTTCAAAATTTCACAAAGTTAAATTGAGATTTTCTATTAGACCAAGTTATGATTAGCGCTGATACAAGTGATAGAGGCCTACTTAAAGAGTAAGTTTTATTCAATTTCTTATACTTTTCTTGTTTGGTACACGAAATAGATGAAGGTTAATAAGTTGATCAATATAAGTTCAAAGAAATAATAATATATTCTAATTTGAAAATAAGAATAATTCACATAAGGTTGCTTCCAAAACAATTGACATATAAGATTTTATACAACTCTCATCGATAGTATAAGATTTGATCCAACGAACCGTTTGAAATGATTTTTACTAACACCATTGTAAAGAATTTGACAATGATATTTCTATCCGAAATTTTCTAACGTTTCTGTATCTTTGGAAGAGACATAAATTTTGATGACGACACTATATATTTTTGCTATGACGACATTATATATCTTTGCTAACTCTTTAGGAATTTAGGAATTATTTTTCGTACATAATTACTTGATACTTATCATTAATTTTAATCTCATACTTTTTAGATGTAGTTTGCACTTATTGGAGAAGAACCAGGCAGGAGAAAAGAGATAATAGTTACACGTGAAATATAAGTTAAAGTTACACAAATGTACAAGAAAAAATTGTTCATTTGATGTACTATATAGATAAGTTTATGTAATTTATAATTTTAAACACACTGGTATGATCATACAAATGTACGTACTATTATGGGAGGTTTTGGTGAATTTGACGATGAATGTTAAAAATAAAATAAAAATAAATATGATAAAACAATCATAGGCTATTGTGATATTAGAATCTCAATTCATAAGGATATCACACCAAAATGTATGTATGTATGTATGTATGTGTGTATGTGTGTGTGAGGATATCCAATCATCTTGACCTCGACAAACAATTAACTCATCATACGATGATACACATTGATCATTCGTAAAACTTTTGTTATTTAATCTTTCGTCCACAATTATCACACAAAGCTTTGGTTTAATATTCTTGACTCCGCATCAGGGGCGGCCCGACGTATTTTGGGGCCTAAAGCCAAACTTTAATGAGGGGCCTTAATATTTTAATTTTTTTTATTATTTGAAGTCAATTTTTCCCGTTGTTTTAGATGCAAAGTTACTAATAATTTTCTTATAATCAATTTCTCCTAATAAGTCTTTCTCAATTGACAATATAGCTAACCCATTTAATATCTCTTGAGACATTGTTGATCTTAAGTAAGATTTTATCAATTTTAATTTTGAAAAGCTTCTTTCCGCTGAAGCAATGGTAACTGGAATTGTTAACATTATTCTATAAGCAATATAGGCATTTGGAAAAGAATCAAGTCTCTTTATTTTATTGAGTATATCGATTAAACTATTATCTTCTACTTGTACTATTTCCCTTAATACTTCAACTCAGAAAATAAATCTATACCATCAATATCGGATTGATTATTATGCTTTAAGAAAAATTCAAGATTAAGGCAATGTGTTTTTAAATTTCCATCATTTAGTGATCTTAGTTTTTTACCACTAAATAGAAAATCAAAAATATTTTCACATGCTTCAAATTGTTCAAATCTATTTTGAAGTGAAAATATAGCCTTGTCTACTATGTATAAAAAGTAATCAATTCTAAAGGACTCTTCAAGAGACTTTGAGATTTCATTATCAACATTCTCATCAATATTTTTCTTCCTAGATATCACACGTTTCTTACGAAATTCGGGTTCGATATTCATTTCAAATGCAATTTCCTTGGCAGAAATCATAGTAGTTGCATATCCTTCTTCTCTATATTTGTTAAAAAAAGAAATCAAACCTTTTAATTGATCTATGGCAACATCAATATGCATGTCTTTTGACTGCATACTTTTGCTAACTGAATTAACAACAAATATTATATCATACCAAATAGTCATACCCAATAAGAATTCAAAATTTTCGAGTTCATATGTTACTAAGCAATTAGCATCACTTTTAGTTTTTGGATCATCATTAATTTCTACTAATTTCAATAAAGCATCTTTTATTTGTGGAGTTTGAAATCCTATTGCTTTAATACTTTCAATACGACTTTCCCAACGAGTTTATGACATGATTTAAGAGTTAGACTAGGTACACTGTCCTTTAATACTTTCCATCGCTTAGTAGAAGATGAAAATAGTGAATATATACGTTGTATCACTCCAAAAAATGATATATCTTTTGTACAAGAATTAGCCATATCACAAAGTAACAAATTTAGATTATGACAACCACATGGTGTATAAAATGATCTAGGATTTACATCAAGAAGTCTTTTTTGCACTCCTTGATGTTTTCCCTTCATATTGGACCCATTATCATATCCTTGCCCTCTTAAATTATAAATATCAAGTCCTATATTTTTTATTTCATCTATAATAACTTCAAAAAGACCTTTTCCGCTTGTATCATCTACTTTTAAAAATTCTAAAAAATATTCATTAATTTTTATTGGAGTTGCTGAAATATCCACACTCTGCAGTATAAAAGACATTTGTTCTTGATGACTTGTATCTGGAGTGCAATCAAGTATGATCGAGAAATATTTTGCTTCTATAATTTTTTCTATAATTTTATTCTTAATTTCACTTTTTAATAGGTTTATCAATTCATTTTGTATTCTATGCCCAAGGTAATGACTATGAATTTCATCATGCTTAATTCGTCGAATATGTTCTTGCATGACGGGGTCAAATTCTGCAATCATTTCAATTAAACTAAAACAAATTCCATTATTCTCTTGATATATCTTTTCATGTTTTCCTCTAAATGCTAAATTATTTTTTCCAAGAGTTTTGATCACGGCAATAATTCTTGACAAAACATTTTTCCAATACTCTCTATCTCTATTGATTTGTTCTTGAACATCTTTATCGATTGTTTTATCTTTTTGCAGTCTTATTTCTAAATCAATCTATGCAGCCATGTTAATAATATGTTTATTTGTTGTTTCATGAGTTTTGAGCTTAGTACTAATATTTCTCCAATCATTACTACCTTCACTAGCTAGTTTACTACTACAAGTTTCGGAACTCGAACTAAACAACTTACAATAAAAATAAAATACTTTATCTAAGTCTTTAGAATAAACTAACCATCTTCTATCATGTCTTTCACCATTCGCCAATTTTTGAATATAATGTGTAGTAGAAAAATATCTTGAAAAATTATCATTTGGAAAATTTGTATCAATTATTCTAATCGGTCCCTTTTCTACTAATAGATCTCTCAACTTTGTATCTACATTAGTCCATTGACTAGGATCATATATATTTATAGGGGTTGATTATCTATTTCATTCATAAGCATCAATGTATGTTTTGAGGATCTATTTCCGACTTGTCACTTACTTGTTCTTTTTCTACTTGAATATTATTAATTTTAGAATTATCTAACTCAACCGAATTACTAACTTGCTCATCTAGAGAACACTCTCCCAAATTTTCATATTCAAGATTTTTATTATTCAATAAAAATTTATCAAGAGCACCTTTTTGAGATTGTATTAGATTTTGAATTCTTCTTCTTTTTTTGAATTTTTCATAACCAGATTCACACTTTCTATTTGACATACTTATCTTCTAATAAATAATCTAAAAATGCACTAAATAGCAAAATATTAAATTTTAGATGAGAAAATAATAAAAAGATAGAATAAATAGCAAAATATTAAATTTTAGATGAGAAAATAATAAAAAGATAGAATGATAGAACCTGGTTCAAGAACGGATAGCTTGATATCAAATTAAATTTTCTGCTCGAGTATGCTTGTCATAAGACTTGAATTATGAAAATAGAACAAACAAAAAACATTCCACTATTTCTTGAATCAATACAGTGAACTCTGAAGTCTGAAACTCCACAATAATGCTTGATCTTTGGCTATTGAAAAATGGAGTCATGAATCCATTAATTGAAGAACAAAGTAAAAAAATATAATATAGTGGCATAGTGCTATTAATGCACACGTTGTCTTCACTTTGCTCGATAAAGTTGTGCTCGACAAAGTTGTGGTCCACTATCCCAAATTTGTGTTCAAACTTCCCATTTCACTTTATTGTTTTTTTTTAATTTTTTTTGAATATATATATATATATATATATATATATATATATATATATATATATATATATATATATATATAATTTAATATAACCAAAAAATGGGACCCCCATAAATATGGGACCTAAAATAATTGCTTTACCCGCTTTATGGACGGGCCGCCCCTGCTCAGCATACACATGTAACGCACGTGCCAAGAGACTAGTTCATGAAAAGCAAAGGCATGAGCCAAAACATTTCTATCTCTGGTTTGCGTGATTGATGTTAGTAGTCAAATCCTAAAGCAAATAACTAAAAGATATATTCAACTTGCACTGCTAGTTTATAGATAATATACTTTGTCTGTCTAACTATAATCCATTTACTAATTCAGTTGCACTCAGTTCCCTTCAAAATTTGGTGAGTCCTCTCTTGAGTTTTAACAGTCATGCATATTCAGTAACCTGTCCCTCAACAAAAAAAAGAAAAGAAAGAAAGAACACACATATTAGACAACAATACTGAAAAGCCTTTAATTAACAAATAAATACTTAAGGTAAGATAGACAGAGAAGGGGAAACTTAGCGTAACTGGTAAAATTACTGTCATGTGACCACGGATTCAAGCCATTGAAATAGCCTATTGCAGAAATGCAGGGTAAGGCTGCGTACAATATACCCTTGTGGTCCGGTCCTTCCCCGGACACCGCGCATAGCAGGAGTTTATTCGGGGAAGGGTAGCCCGGTGCACTAAACCCCATCTATGTGCGGGATCCGGGGAAGGACGGACCACAAGAGTCTATTGTACTCAGCCCTACTCTGCATTTCTGTAAGAGGCTATTTTCACGGCTTGAACCCGTGACATCTTGGTCACATGACAACAATTTTACCAATTATGCCAAGGCTCACCTTTCTTATGATATAACTTAATGGATTAGAAAAAAATCTGTTAAACATGCTATAGGAGTTCCATATAAATACCTTGTCTATGTTTCCATCCTTAATATTGGATCCATTTGGATCTCCACCAACAAGCTTGGCAATTAAGCGTTTATTTCCTAGATCCGGGACAAAAATGATAATAATCTTCCGAAAATCTAAGACAGTCCCATCATCGTCGGACAACAGACCATCATCCAGAATGGAGATAATATTAGTAAAAGCAGATTGATGTGCCAATTGTAGGTTAAAAACCAGTATGACACTGTAGGGTCTCGTCAAAATAGCGTTCCTCAGCAAGAGACCGGGTTCATTCCAACAAGTGCATCTGAACCAAATAATCAGATGTTAATAGCCTAAGAAGCTAAATCAAATAATAAACATGATCACAGAAATACAGTCAAAGATCTCTTTAACAGCCTCATTTGTTCCGGATTTTTTCGACTGATATAGCGTGGTGTTGTTATCGAGAACATATATTATACTATAGCATAAAAATTAGTTCTATAAAAAACTTGGCTTTTATAGTGAATAACTGTTATATAGCGACGCTGTTATGGAGAGGTCTGGTTGTATATCTACCTGAGAAAAGAGTTTGGGCTAGTGCAGGTAGACAAATCTACTTCAACCAACATCTGCAACTAAGTACTTTGAAAGGTAATCCACAAGTTGTCTTTGACATATACTTGTTAGTCCTATGAAAAGGAAAGATGTAACTTGTTGAGAATGCTTGTCCTTGAGATGATCATGATCGGCATCAATGCACTTGAACAGAGCCTTTGCGACTGTCTGGACCGGTGTAACTTGCTCAACCAATTTACTTTGCATTTTGGAAAACTTGGCCTCTGACATGTACCTAGCCGTCTTGACTCTCATCATCACATCCCCCACGCCATGTGAATACGCAAAGTACTCATGTGGCACCTGAAACAATTTTCAACTATGACGAATAAAATATAATGTACATGTGAATACACAATCTTGCTCTGCAAACAATGCACAATAACACATACCAGCTCTCTCCAATCTTTGGGTCCGGCCAATAAATGATCTACCATAGCAAGCAATTCCAGTAAACTACTCTGAATGCAAGGAAGTTTGACATCATGCTTTGAATCCAACAAATTCACAAGATCAAAGTAAGCTATGCTTAGTTTGTATATCTGCTTAGCTTGTTCTTTTTCAAACTGGTAGAGGATCCTCGACTTTCCCAAGGAAACTTTGAACGCCTTAAAATCATGGGCAACTGTCAAATGACTTAATTTCTGAGTTCTGACAGATAACTCATTGGTACCTACCAACTCATCAATGTATACTACAGACTCCGACCTCAACATGGAATCACTCCATGATTCCCTTTCTATTTATGCTCTGCCTCGTTGTTTCTTACACTATTTTGGTATCACATAGTACCCCCGAATTGAGGGAATCAATCTCCATTTCGTTTAGATCCAGATGATATTTCGTCATTATACACTCATTACCAGGCTATATGGTTTCGATTCAGTGAGATCTCTGACTATTTGTGTTCTCCTTCTTGAACTAGGGTTTACCCGATTTTTCTTCTAAATTAATTCTGAATTGAATTTTCATGCTTTTCTTTCCTTATTTTGTATTTGATTAATTATATTTCCTTGTTTGTTCGTTCAATTTTACTACTATATAAACCCTCCTTCCTCGTTCCCCTTAAGAGGTCTGAACGACGACTGCTACAACTATTGTTACCACTACTATTATCCTCTCTACTCTCGTTCTTCTTTACTTTATGTACTCTTGGTTGTGGCCGGCTGAAAGCTAAGGCCACCAGAATTGTATCTAATTACATCTCTAGTGCGAGCACTGCTCGGGGCTCGTTCGAAGCTCCTGTGAACTCTGACACACTAGGGGTGTGGAATTCCTGTTGCTGTTCTTATTTTGCTACTGACATTTGGTGATTTTTCTCTATTTGCTGTTAAATTTGCAAACTGGTAAGTGCACAAGCTCTCTCAGTTATATTTCTTCCCTATTTGTGTTCATGCTTCTGAATATCCCTATTATGTGGGCTTTTCAAAGCCAATATGATATTATGTCGACATTTGTTTGATTTTTTTTAGTTCTTCATCTGGATTTGTGTAAGTTAGCATGATTAGATGATTTTCTAGGTTGTGACACTTGTTCGAAGTTGTTGTGTTTATGAATTCCTAATCTCTCACAATGATTGTTTAATACTGTATCTTTATGTCTCAATTTGGACGCTTGCCCTCAAACTCTAGAGAATTACTGTCTGTACGAAATTTGTCTTAATAAATTTCTGAATCCTTTATGTAGGCCCTAATATTGTCCTTATTTAGATGAATCCTATGCTTTAACCAAACATGTGGCTTTAAGAATTACAATGTGCTGTTTAGCCAACTTGTACTCTTGAGTATTACCTAGGTTCCTAGTTGAATCTTACTACACTATGTTTTCCTGTATTGTGCATGGTTGACAGGTTTAAGTTCTGAAATATGTCTGCTCTGTTTAACCTTAAGTTGGCAATGTCTTCTACTATGATATTTTTGAACTAGTGAACCTTTGTATCATACTCAGCACAATTGAGATTATTATTACTTATTATAGATCATGCATGTCTTCTTGTTTACTATGTGTAATTATCATCCTTTGACTATGGCTCTATCAGACCTTCCTAACTTAGATTTATAGTTTTAAAATCCCTTTTAGACTAATTATGAACCATGCCCTACCCTAGACTCACTCCAGAAGGCTCAGCATGTGCATCTTGTGTGTGCTTACCTTGTTAACTCTAAATAGCATGTTTCCTCAACTTTCTTGATGTTATATCTGTTATACCCCATTTTAAACTGATTAAACTAAGGTACAACATATAGGCAATTTTGAGTTTGATTAAAGTTAAAAGAGTCGCCACCTAATTAATTGTGGTGAATTAGGACACCTAAAGTTAATTAAAGTAATATAGTAAATTATAACTCCGTTAATAATCTACTTAACCTATAGATTCTAGGTAAGGGTTCTAATTATCTCAAAAGGAAGAGGTAAGGTACCTTTTAAGATCCATAAAAAAATGGTTAACCAACCAAACTTAGGTTAATAAGTCTAAAGTCTAATTTAACAATATAATTGCATAATTTAATATTTCTAATATATAGTCGGAAAATAACGCGTGATAATATATTCCATATACTAAAATGTTACTAAATGAGTAAAACTTTTAATTCAACATACGTCTAGAATAACTCTCCAAAGACCACTTTTTTAGGACAACTTGAATTTAAACATTGTAAAAGGGAACAAATTTCTTACGGCCAAATATTTCCGAAAAATGTTAAATATCTCTAAAATCGATGTTGGCAAATATTGTAATAAACTGACCATTGACAGATTTGAACTTAAACTCAAATTGCTTATTTTTTTAAAAAAAGCTCTTAAGATTGATGTAAAATAAAATCGGCAATTTGTTTTTAACTAGAGTAAATGCCACTAAATAAGATTTAGCTACCAAATCCCATGTAAGATAAACCCCAAACATGCAAACAAATCAACAATCATAAAGAAGTTAAATAAAAAAATGAGAAGAGAAAAGAAAAAGAAAGACGCCATAGGTACCCCAAAGCATTTCACTTGTTTTCTTGCTATCGGGTGCATTCTAAGGAGGATGGTATAGGATGTGGAGATTTGGGTCACATAAAGAGATATTGCCCCCCCCCCCCCCCCCCCTACGGGAGATTCAGCTTAGCAGAGGAGTCGGACTGCGACTTCAGCACCAGTTGCTTCACCACCCGCTCAGCCAGCTTGGGGTGGGGCTCAATCAGCTAGGGGTCGCCCAAGAGGGGAGGCCGATCAAGTGGTGGTCAGGCCCGATTCTATGCTATTCCTGTCAGGCCAGATATCGTTACTTCATATGTAGTAATCACAGGTATTGTCTTAGTATTCCATAGGGAAGCTTCTATATTATTTGACCCTGGTTCCACATATTCGTATGTATCATCATAGTTTGCTCGTTACTTGGATATGCCCTGTGAGTCCTTAGTTTCACTTGTTCGTGTATCTACACCGGTAGGCGATACTATTATTGTGGACCGTGTGTGGTAACTATTGGGGGACTGTAGATTAAAGTTTATCTCTCATTGCTTAGTATGGTTGATTTCGATGTGATCTTGGGTATAGATTGGTTGTCTCCATGTCATGCTATTCTGGACTGTCACGCAAAAATCGTGACGGTGGCGATACCGGGATTGCAAAAGGTCGAGTGGAGAGGTTCTCTAGATTATGTTCCCAGCGGGGTAATTTCTTACTTGAAGGCCCAACAGATGACTGGGAAGGGGTATTTGTCATACCTAGCCTTTGTGAGAGAAGTTGATGCAGACACTCCTACTATTGATTATGTGCCGGTAGTGCGAGACTTTTCGAATGTATTTCCTGCAGACCTGCCGGGTATGCCACCCGATAGGGATATTGAATTTAGTATTGACTTGGTGTCGGGCACTCATCCCATTTCTATCCCTCTTTATCGTATGGCACCAACTGAGTTGAAAGAATTGAAAGAACAACTACATGAACTTCTTGATAAGGGGTTTATTAGTCCTAGTGTGTCACCTTGGGGTGCACCAGTTCTATTAGTGAAAAAGAAAAATGGTACTATGCGGATGTACATCGACTACATGCAGTTGGACAAAGTTACAATCAAGAACAAGTATCCCTTTTCACGTATTGATGATTTATTTGACCAGCTTCAGAGAGCGAAGGTGTTCTCCAAAATTGATTTGAGGTCTGGGTATCACCAGTTGAAAATTTAGGATTCGGATATTCTACAGACGGCATTCAGGACCCGTTATGGTCACTATGAATTTTTCGTGATGTCTTTTGGGCTGACCAACGCCCCAACAACATTTATGCACTTGATGAATAGTGTATTCTAACCATATCTTGATTTGTTTGTCGTAGTATTTATTGATGATATCTTGGTATACTCACGTAGCCAAGAGGAACATGCACAATACTTGAGTATTGTATTACAGAGATTGCAGGAGGAGAAACTTTATGCCAAATTCTCTAAGTGTGAGTTCTGCTTAGTTCAGTGGTATTCTTGGAACACATAGTGTCCAGTGAAGGAATTAAGGTGGATTCGAAAAAGATAGAGGCAGTTCAGAGTTGGCCCAGGCCATCTTCAGCTACTGAGCTTCGGAGTTTTCTCGGTTGGGCCGGTTATTATCGTCTCTTTGTGAAGGGCCTCTCGTCTATTGCATCGCCCTTGACTAAATTGACCCAAAAAGGTGCTCCATTCAGGTGGTCGGATGAGTGTGAAGATCAGAAGCTGAAGACTGCCTTGACCACAACTCCAGTTCTAGTTCTGCCTTCAGCTTCAGACTCTTATACAGTGTATTGTGATGCTTCTCGGATTGGTATTGGATGTGTCTTAATGTAGGAGGGTAGAGTGATTGCTTATGCTTCGCGCCAGTTGAAGCCACATGAAAAGAACTACCATGTTCATGATTTAGAATTGGCAGTCATCGTTCATGCATTGAAGATTTGGAGGCACTATCTCTATGGTGTGTCTTGTGAGGTATTTACAGATCATCAGAGTTTTCAGCACTTATTCAAACATAAGGATATAAATTTGAGGCAACGGAGATGGTTGGAGCTGCTAAAGAACTATGATATTACTATTATGTATCATCCCGGGAAGGCCAATGTGGTGGTCGATGCCTTGAGTAGGAATGCAGTGAGTATGAGTAGCCTTGCATTAATTCCTGTTGGTGAGAGGCCTCTTGCAGTTGATGTTCAGGACTTGGCCAATCAGTTCGTGAGATTAGATATTTCGGAGCCCAGTCGGGTTCAAGCTTGTGTGGTTTCTCGGTCTTCCTTATATGACCGCATCAGAGAGCGCCAGTATGATGATCCCTATTTGATTGTCTTGAAGGACACAGTTCAGCACGGCAATGCCAAAGATGTTACTATTGGAGATGATGGGATGTTGAGGATGCAGGGTCGAATTTGTATGCCAAATGTAGATGGGCTGCATGAGTTGATTCTTGAAGAAGCCCACAGTTCGTGGTATTCCATTCATCCGGGTGCTGCTAAGATGTACCGGGACTTGAGACCGCATTATTGGTGGATAAGGATGAAGAAAGATATAGTTGGATTTGTAGCCTAGTGTCTAAATTGTGAACAGATGAAGTACGAGCATCAGAGACCGGGCGGATTGCTTCAGAGACTTGAAATTATGGAGTGGAAGTGGGAGCGGATTACCATGGACTTTGCAGTTGGACTCCCACGGACTTTGAGGAAGTTTGATGCTATTTAGGGGATTGTGGATCGGTTAACCAAGTCCGCGCATTTTATTCCAGTTGGTACTACTTATTCTTCGAAACAGTTGGCTGAGATTTATATCAGCGAGATTGTTCGCCTTCATGGTATGCCGGTGTTTATCATTTCAGATCGGGGCACGCAGTTTACATCACAGTTTTGGAGAGCAGTGCAGCGAGAATTAGGCACACAGGTTTAGTTGAGTACAACATTTCACCCTCAGACGCACGGGCAGTCTGAGCGCACTATTAAGATATTGGAAGATATGTTACGCGCTTATGTTATAGATTTTGGGGGTCCTTGGGATCAGTTTCTGCCGCTTGTAGAGTTTGCCTATAACAACAGCTACCAATCGAGCATTCAGATGACTTCGTATGAGGCTTTATATGGGAGATGGTGTCGGTCTCCGGTAGGTTGGTTTGAGCAGGGTGAGGCTAAGCTATTGGGTACTGATTTAGTTCAGGATGCTTTGGAAAAGGTTAAATTGATTCAGGATCAACTTCGCATGGCACAGTCTAGGCAGAAGAGTTATGCCGACCGGAAGGTTCGCGATGTTTCTTACATGGTAGGAGAGAAGGTATTACTCCGAGTTTTGCCTATGAAAGGTATTATGAGGTTCGGAAAAAAGGACAAGTTGAGTCCTAAGTATATTGGGCCTTTTGAAATACTTAAGAAGATTGGAGAGGTGGCTTATGAACCTGCATTGCCGCCTAGTCTATCGGGTGTTCATCCAGTGTTTTATGTATCTATGCTCCGGAAGTATGTCGGAGATCAATCGCATGTTTTGGATTTCAGTATGGTTTAGTTGAATGGTAATTTGACTTATGATGTGGAACCGGTATCCATTTTAGACCAGCAGGTTTGAAAGTTGAGGTCCAAGAACATAGCTTCAGTGAAAGTGCAGTGGAGAGGCCAGCCAGTCGGAAAAGCTACCTGGGAGACTGAGCGGGAGATGCTGAGCAAATATCCACACCTATTTGAGACTCCAAGTCTAATCCTAAACCCGTTCGAGGACGAACATTTATTTATGAGGGGGAGAATGTAATGACTTGGCCGGTGGTTTTGAGTATTTCAGCCCAGTTCCCCCATTTACTGCTTCTTCGGTGTTCAATTATAATTATGTGACTTGTCGGGGAGGTTTCAGAATGAATTGAAATATTTAGTTCCAAGATTTAAAGCTTAAGTTGAAATAGTTGACTGGATGTTGACTTATGTGTAAATGACCCCGGAATAGAGTTTTGATGATTCTAATAGCTTCGTATGGTGATTTTGGACTTAGGAGTGTGTCCGAAATTTTTTTAGAAGTTTGACCGGGAGATTGACTTTTTATACTGGGGTCGGAATCCAGTTTTGAAAATTAGAATAGGTCTGTTATGTCATTTATGACTTGTGTGCAAAATTTAAAGTCAATTCGGGTCTATATCATAGCAAGGTATCAAATGAGGGTGAGTGGAGAAACAAGAAATGGAAAAGAAAATAACTGGGAGCGTGCTAGGGTCCGTGCAACGTGCAGATTGTGGCACGCCAGCCCTCTCAGCAAGTTTGAAAAACAAGTGAAGTATAGGAATTTGGTGCTAGACCTGGCACACTACCCCCACCTGAAGTCTTTTTAAGTACTCACCTTGGGGGTTCATTTCCCCCATTTCACTTGGACGAATTTTGGAGCTCTTCCCCACTCTCTCAAATCACCAACTCCTCTCTTCTTCAATGTAAGCCATCCCCATTATCTTGATGTGAAATCCCATCATTTCTACAATAGTATTGATGAAATCTACACATAAAATACCTAGATTTTCAAGAAAAGTTTTTCAAGAACTCAAAGGCGGGTTTTGCATGATTTCTTCCAAAAGTTAATTCTTCACCCCTAAACATATGTGCATGGATTTATTATGAGTATGTGAGTATGAATTATGTATTGAAACTTATGGGATAGTTATTGGAAGCCATATGTTTCCAATTTAAGTTCATAGCCATTGTAGAGATTGAGAGGTGGTTATTTGGTGAAATTTTGTTGGTTGAGTGTGAATGGTTGGTCACGCATATGATATTGGGTGTGTGAATTATTTAAGATTAATGGTGGGATAAATTATTGGTAAATGGTGGTAGTTGGATGGACTAATTATATGGTTAAGAGACGTAGAGATTTATGCCTACTAGGTATTTAATAAAGTGTCTAAGTGGCCTAAACTATAAAACTTATTACTAACATTGATCCCATTGGATGTTTATATTGTAGATTGAAGTTGCTTAGTGTAGTGGATCGTTGTAGTATCATTAAGGGGCGAATTTTAGGTATGTTGGCTAAACTTCTCTCTTGGAATCGAATTCCATGATGTTCCCGTAAGTTTCAAGTTGATTGACTTCGGGGTTTTGATTAAAGATTCGCCCTTTACCACTTGGAATTATTTCCTTAGGCGTTAATTGATGAATTTGAGTTACTTTTGGCTAGATTCGAGGCGTTCGAAGGTCGATTCGCGAGGCAAGGGCATATTGGAATAAAGAACTTGCACGGTTTGAGGTAAGTAACATTTCTAAACTTGGTACTGAGGGTATGAATCCCTGAATTACATGTTATATGATTTGTTTGGAGGTGACGCAAGTGAGAGTGCACCATCGAAATTGTGACTTAATTAATTCTGTGGAGTTGCATAATCAAATATTCATGCCATTATCCACATATCCTCCACGTGCTAGAGGAAATTGAGCTGAGACTCATGTTAAATATCCTTTTTAGGCTACGTGCCGATATTTTGGGACCCACAGAGGTATTATTGCTATTGAATTACTTGTTTAAAATTTACAATGTTATACTCAGTCACATCTATCATTTGCATATCCTGGAGCCCGAAAGACTGGAGACTTTGAGTGATATTTATGGAATCGGACTGCACGCCGCAGCATATTTTATTTATTTATACCTGGATCTGGCTATTATAGTGCTTGGGTTGAAGGAGCCCCTCCGGAGTCTGCATCCCCACTGTGAGCGCGGTTAATTTATATTGAGGGATGAATCTTGCCCGAAGCATTATATTGAGGGATGGATCTTTCCTGGGCATAAATCTTGTCTGAATCATTTATATTGAGGAGTGGACATGGATCTTGTCCAAATAATTTATATTCGAGGATGGATCTTCCCCTGGGCTGGATTGGCCTTATACGGTACTGAGTGACTGAGTGTTTATTGATGTGTGTGTGTGTGTATATATATATATATATGGGATGGACCTTCCCTGGGATGGATTGGCCATATACAGTACTCAGTGATTGATTATTTTGAGATTATGAGTACACGAGGTTTCCACTGAGGTGCATCACATACATAATGTACATTGGCATGTCGATATAGAGATGTCATAGTCCTCAAAACATTCAGAATTGATCTATTTTACTCGTACTGAGTATAACTGTTGAACTTGAAAGCATGCCTATATTTCTGTACTATTATTTCTATACTGGACTATACTTGTTGAGCTCGTCACTACTTTCAGCCCAAAGGTTAGTCTAGTTACTTATTGAGTACATAGGGTCGATTGTATTCATACTACACTCTGCACTTCGTGTGCAGATCCAGGTACTTCCGGATACGGCAGCTGCTAGATTTCAGAGTTTATTTGTTTGAGACTATCGAGGTAGTTGCTTGGCATCCGTAGACCTTGACTCGCTTTCCTTTCAGTTATTTGTACTGTTATATATTTCCAGATAGTGTTTTTATCAGTCAGACTATGTTATCATTTAGATGCTCATGTACTCAGTGACACCAGGTTTTGGGAGTGTATTTATATTAGTATTTGTGAGATCTTCTATTGAATTCAAATACTATGTTTTCAAACTTAATAAAATTTGTGGTTTATTGAGGTTGTCGGCTTGCCTAATATTAAGATAGGCGCCATCACGATAGGTGTGATTTTGGGTCGTGACATTTATGTTGAACGGTGATCCTTTAGGCTAAAAAATTTAGGACCCCCTCCCCTTTTCGTTATATACTTGTTATTTACACTTAGTCAATTAACCAATGTGGTTATATCCTTGTAATCGTTATGACTTATACCAATTTTCATGTGTTGTGATAAGGCTCTTCAACTTCTAAATTTTCCTTTATTTATTTGATCACCTAGCCTAATTACATAATCTAAATAGTTTAAAATTCGATCAGGACCCACAGTTGTAGACCGCGAAGAGTGCCTAACACCTTCTCTTTGAGGTAACTTGAGCCCTTACCCGATCTTTGGTGACACAGACTAGTTGAACAGAATTATTTACAAATAGGTGCCCTAACGCACCTTAAAAGTCATTAGGTAGTGACTCTCCTCTTTTAATACCTCCTTTAAAAGAGTTGTCACACATCGAAACCCGCTTTCGCGAGAAATCGAGGTGCGACAGCATGTCGACTCTGCTGGAGAACATACGTAGGCTCTTACCATAACAAACTTGACTTATGTGGATTACTTTATTTATTTTATTCTTCGTTTGTTTTAAACTGCTATTACATGCACATCCCTTTCCTTATTCACATTTATTTATTTTAAAACTTCTATGACATGCACATCCATTCCCTTATTCACCTTTATCTTTTGTAAATTGCTATTACATGTACATCGCTTCCCTTATTCTCCTTTATTTGCTATGACATGTATGACCTCTCTCCATCTCCTTCATCTTGTCTAAAACTACTATATTTTGACTCTCCTATCCCTACTTGTTTCATTACGTTCTCTCACATTTTCATGAGCTAAACTGACTTCTCTTTTGTCTTCCTTTTCTTTTCTCTTCTTTTCATGTTCACCTTTGCTATTTTATTTACTGCTTTATGTACGTTTATCATGCAAATACTTGGCAATGTATTTTATTTCTGCATAAAGCATACTCCGCATCAAACTCCACTCGTGCCAATTATCAACATAGCGGCGCTTGATGAGTGTCCGCGCTTTCCTTAACTCACCCTTTTTTAAATCGAAAAGGCTTATTTGTGGTAGACTAGTCGATCAACGGTGCAGTCGATGGTCCCGTACCTTTCCTTTCCAAGTTGTCCACTTGGGAGTACCAGTCTAGACCCTTCTAAAAACCCCACTCCAATTTGAAATGTACCTGCATCATGCTAAATCTAGTACGGGTTGAAGCATTATTAACGTAGCAACCTGCTTAGATAAACCTTGTCCAATGTACAATGGGATTTTGATAATCCCAAAGGACACTATCATGTTATGTGTGTTACTTGGAGAAAATGTGCCAACATGTTGATCATTATTGTGTAAGTAGTCGAATCTGAAGGGGGAAAGGGCTAACTCTTATTTGTTTGCAGAAAATGAAGCACAAAATTCCCAGGTTCGGTATGGTCCATAATATCCTGCCTTTGCTACTTGACTGGTGGAAAGACCTTGCGCCTTGTGACAAGAATCATGTGAGGAGAGTACTTGGTAACCTGCCATCTTTGCTGAACGTTCAACCAAATAGGGAATTGATCGAGGCCGCTACCATATTCTAGGATGAGAAACGAGCTATTTTTCGGTTTGGCAATATAGAAATGACTCCTCTCCTAGAAGAAATAGGGGATTTCTCCAAGCTATCATGGGATAGTCCAGGACTGCTAGTACCAAAAAATCGCATTCCTCGCGGTTTTCTGAAAATGTTGGGTTTTAAGAAGAATGATGAACTACTCTGTCTGAAGAAATCATATATCCCTTTTGAGTTTCTTTATGAGCTCTATGGGCATAACAAGTCATATCATCTTCATCATGATGAACTGGACATTACTTCTTTGGGATGGGTGCATCACCGGGTTTATGTTTTCATTGTGTGCTTCCTAGGTTTGTGAATCTTTCCAATGAAAGGGGGAAGAATTCATACTTGCTTATCTATGGTCGCCAGGACCTTAATAGATGGTATCGAAGGACAAACTTATACTATCATCCCGATGATCTTAGCTGAGATGTACCGTGCTCTAGATCGGTTCAAGCATGGGTTTGGAATCTATTGCTACAATTCTTGTTGCTGGAACACCTTTAGAGGGGTGAGTATCACCAACAGCTTCTGCGAAGGCCACTAAATGACTACATAGCCAACCATCACCCAAAGAAAACGACGTTCATTCCAGACAAGTTTTCAAAGCCTAGAAATACTGTAAGTTGGGTGCGTTTCTTTAGCAATCTGACAGGCGAGCAAGTGTATTAGATGTTTGAATGGTTTCCTAGTAGTGAGCTCATCATCATATCAAAAGGAACTACTCACTTGCTACTGATCGGGCTGCGAGGCATCTACCCTTACGCTCCTATAAGGGTAATGAGACAAGCTAGAAGGAAATAAGTCATGCCTCAGGTTTCCATGTCATCCCGTTCAAGTTCGAAGCGCAA
This sequence comes from Nicotiana tomentosiformis, assembly GCF_000390325.3. NCBI lineage: Eukaryota > Viridiplantae > Streptophyta > Magnoliopsida > Solanales > Solanaceae > Nicotiana > Nicotiana tomentosiformis. Next base: position 134,774,644 of record NC_090816.1, read on the forward strand.
CACATGTGTAATAAGGCTAAATGCCATTAGTAACTTTATTATATTATTGTCGATTTGGTAAAAGATTGTTTTGGCTCATTTTCGCATTAATGAAATGAAGCAAACGTTGGCACCAATTTTCTCCAAATCTATGTGTCGCTTAGGCCTACCTCGGGCACAATGATGTCCCCAAATTAGGACGCGAATTATTGCATGACTTTGTGTGAAACATGTTTAAATATTGCGAACACTCTTTTATTTCACCTTGCTGACTTGGTTATCTTTTGCTTTTTTTTTTTATATTATTATTCCCATTCCCAAAGGTTGGTTCGTGCATACTGGCATTATCGACATACCACACTAGATCCAGAGGTCCTTCACCACCTCCTCCACCTAGCGACCCGAAAAGCAAAAGCAAGGGCAAAGGGAAAATGGATGATTTAAGTGGTATCAGGAAAGACAATGTTGTTGTGGCGGAAAATGTTGAAACTTCAGATAGTAGAAGTACTCCAGGGCAGAATGCTTTGGTCTTACGCTTGGAGCAGAAAATCCTGGAACTACAAGGCAAGCTTGAGCAGGTCCAAAATCTGGCAAACCTTTCCATTACTCTCAATGTTCCCGACATCAACCAGCAAAACCAGACTACCCAGAACCAAACACCACCACAAAATGCACAAAATCAGAATCTACCACCCATAGTTCCGAATCCTCCCGCACAACACCAGTATCATAATCCCGCAACTCCCCAGAACCTTAACCCGCTACCAGTGCCAACCCCTCAACAACAACACCATCATCCAACTCAATACCCGCAAACCACTACTTATCACACTCCCCAAAATGCACCACAACCTACTCCCGATCTTTAAAAACTTGAACAACGATCCCCCATATACCCAAGTTCCAGGAACTCACCAAAGCAATCTAATATATGTGGAAACCTTATCCCATACCCCGCAGCAAACCCTATATATACCCGAACGAACTAAGAAGGACCTGCTCATTAGACACATGGCGGAGGAACTCAAGAAGCTCACAAGGAGAGTCCAGAGTGTTGAAGGTAGGAAAGGCGTTGAAGGTCTAAAATATGAAGACATGTGCATTCAGCCGGATGTGAAACTGCCAAAGGGTTATAAACCTCCCAAGTTTGAAATATTTGATGGTACTGGTGATCCAAAAGTGCATCTGAGAACATATTACGACAAGCTTGTAGGAGTGGGTAAAAATAAACAAATCCACATGAAACTGTTCATGCGACGCCTTACAAGAGATGCTTTGTCTTGGTATATCATTCAAAATCCAAAGAAGTGAGTTAATTGGGTAAGTATGGCATCAGATTTCATGGACAGAGTCAGGTTCAACACGAAAAATGTGCCAGACGTTTTCTACATTCAAAACCTCAAGAAGAAGCCGACATAAACCTTCCATGAGTATGCTACTCGTTGGAGATAAGAGGCCGCAAAGGTAAGGCGAGCACTTGAAGAAGAACAAATGAACAAGTTCTTTGTTAGAGCATAAGATCCGCAATATTATGAACGTTTGATGGTCATCGAAAATCACAAGTTCTCATATATCATCAAGTTAGGGGAAAGAACAGAAAAAGGAATCATGAGTGTGTTGGTAATAAATTTTGAGGCGTTGCAGGCCACGAATAAAGCTTTGCAATTAGGAGGTATTTCAAAAAAAAAAGGAAGTGGGTGCCGTGATGATAACCCAGAGCTGTAAGTCTCCCCTCACATACCAAACACCTCCACCCACATATCAACCCTCACCCCTAAAATACCAATACCCTGCCACCCCCTACCATACCTACAACACGCAACCTACATATTACCATTAACCTCCACCCGCCCGCCAAAATTACCCAAAGCCACATCCAAATTTTGACCGCAGACCTCCTAGACAATACACCCCAATTGCCGAACCCATAGCTCAACTGTATGAGGGACTAAAGGCCATTGGTTATGTCACCCTTATTCCTGCTATTGTTGTAGAAAATCCCTCACAATGGATCAACCCCAACAAAACATGTGCTTATCATTCAGGCATGAAGGCTCATACCATTGAGGAATGTTGCATATTGAAAGACAAGATTTAGATGATGATCGACATAAAGGTTATACAAGCAATGGAAGCTGCACCAAATGTCCGCAATAGCCCTCTCCCGGATCACATAGGTGAGGGAGTGAACGTGATAGAAGCCGATGAGGAGTGGGATCAGGAAGGGTCAATTAGACTCATTTAAGAGGGAAATGCTCCTAAAATATCTCCGGTCACCCTCACACCAGTTGTGGTACAAACCCAGGCGTCATTTGAAGTTTAGGTAGATACACCCCTCACTGTAATGTAGCTCCCACACCATCTTACAAGTCTGATGTCATCTTATGGGATTATGTTGCGGAAGCAAGAAGAAAAGAAAAAGCCAAAATGGAAGAAACAGGTGTCGTACAAGGTATGACTAGAACTAGAAAAGTTTACACACCCAAGAATCTAGGAGAAACGAGCAAGGAAGCTACACCTAAGCTGCCTGTTGTTGAGACTGGCACCGACGATCTTTGGAGGAGGATACAAGAAATTGGAATACTCTATTGTTGACCACCTGAACAAGACTCCTACTCAGATATCCATCTTATCATTGTTGCAAAACTCATATGCGCATAAGAATGCTTTGATGAAGGTACAAAGTGAAGCTTATGTACCCGCCAGCATCACTAGTGGAGAGATGGCTAACATGGTCGGACATATATTGGCAAGCCGCAAAATCACTTTCCATGAAGATGAGTTACCACCAAAAGGACTGAGGCATTGCACATCACAGTGCAATTCGAGGACAAGTTCATTGCTAGGTTCCTGATAAATGGAGGTTCGAGTCTGAACATATGTCCACTGACCACTCTAAAGAGATTAGGTAAGGGCTTTTACGAGATACGAATGGGAAGCATGAATGTGAAGGCGTTCGACGGATCTCAGAGAGCCACTATCGGGAAAATTAACCTTGATCTACAGATGGGTCCGACTTGGTTTGATGTTGAGTTCCAAGTGCTAGACATATTTGCTACTTACAACCTATTGTTGGGACGACCTTGGATACATATAGATGGGGCAGTGGCTTCTACTCTGCACCAGGTTGTGAAGTTCGAATGGAATCATCAGGAGGTGATCATTCATGGAGATGGAAGCAACCCCATCTAGACCAATCAGACTATTCCAATCATCGAAAACAGAAGGAAGTTGGGCGGAGAAACATATCACCGCATTGAACGGGTGAATGCCATTGAAAAGGATTGATGGTGGAGCAAGAATATAGAAATCATATTGCTGTGGACGGGATATGAATCGGGCAAGGGTCTTAACAAAAAGCTTCAGGGGATCACTAAACATGTACAATCATAGTACCATAGCACAACCTTTGGACTCGGATATGAATACACCATGCAAGAGCATCAGGATTGGATACCGCCATGGCGCGACCCTTATTATCCACTGGAACAACCCGTACCACCGCTGCATCAGACATTCGTTAAGCCGGCATGATGTAGGGAACCGAAGAAGATGCAGTTTTGGCCGGTATGAGGAAGCTGTTTCTAGACGAAGAAGACATGGACTGCAGTGAGATTGTTGAGGAGGATGAGGAGGAGAAAGACCTTATTATTCAAACAATAGAAGAGGGAGTTGTTCTCAAGAACTGGACCGCTGCACCATCCCGGGCTCGGCGAGTTCCTGGGTAGCCTGGAAAATTAGCATAATTCATTTCCAAATTGTTTTGAGCATTTAAGATATTTTCAGTATGTTGTTTTGAAATAATTACTCAAGCCATCGAGTTGTACTTGTTGACATTTTAAAGTTTTATTAATGCATTACTGCTTTTCATATTTATTATTATCTTTCGACATTCTTTTCAGCATAATTATTACATATCCTAATGAACCTACGACTGTGACATGTAATTAGACAATGCAACATAAGGATAGTGATTCGGAAGATTTGGAAGACGATGTGATATCTGATATAATTGTCAAAGAAGTAGAGAATTTTGAAAACAAACCGAAGTGTAATTTGGAGGAAACTGAGGTCATTAACTTAGGGGATTCCGAGACGGTAAAGGAAACTCGCATAAGCATTCATCTATCATCGTCAGAGAAAGAAGAGTATATCAGGTTCCTAAAGGAGTATGAGGACATCTTCGCATGGTCCTACGATGATATGACTGGGTTAAGCACATACATAGTAGCTCATAAGCTACCCATCAATCCCATGTGTCCACCGGTAAAGAAGAAGCTCAGAAAGTTCAAGCCAGATACGAGTTTGAAGATAAAAGAGGAGGTCACCAAGCAAGTCAAAACCAAGGTTCTTCGAGTGGTCGAATACCGGAGCTGGTTAGCCAACATTGTGCCAGTTCCAAAAAAAGATGGGAAAGTTAGAGTATGTGTCGATTACCGAGATCTGAACAGAGCAAGTCTTAAGGATGATTTCCCGCTACCTAACATACACATAGTGATTGACAACTGCACCAAGCATGAACTCCAATCCTTTGTGGATTGCTTCGCAGGATATTTGGATGAATGAAGAGGATGCCAAAAATATCGCCTTTATCACACTATGGGGAATATATTGCTACAAAATGGTGCCGTTTAGTTTGAAGAATGCTGGGGCCACCTACATGAGGCCTATGATGGCTATCTTCCACGACATGATACACAAGGAAATAAAGTTATACGTGGATGATGTTATCATCAAATCTAAAAGGAGTTGGGATCACATAGCAGACCTGAAGAAATTTTTCGATCAGCTTAGAAAACACAACTTGAAGTTGAACCCTGCAAAATGTGCCTTCGGGGTCCCTGTTGGAAAATTGTTAGGTTTCATCGTCAGCCGTCGGGGTATTGAGCTAGACCCTTCAAAAATCAAAGCTATCCAGGACTTGCCACCTCCGAAGAATAAGAAAGATGTGATGCCTTTGTAGGGCGCCTCAATTATATCAGCCTCTTTATAGCACAATCAACAATGATATGTGAGCCAATCTTCGGAATGCTGAGGAAAGATGTTGCAACAAGCTGGACTAAAGAATGCCAGAAAGCCTTCGACAAAATCAAGGAGTATTTATCTAAACCACCCGTATAGGTCCCACCTGAACCAGGAAGACCTCTGCTGCTTTATCTGTCTATGTTGGATGGGGCCTTTGGTTGAGTTCTAGAATAATATGATAAAACAAGAAGGAAGGAGCAGGCGATATATTATCTAAGCAAGAAGTTCACGCCTTACGAAGCTCGGTACTCTTTGTTGGAACGTACCTGTTGTGCTTTGACATGGATAGCCCAGAAGTTGAGACATTATTTCTGTGCGTACACTACATATCGCATATCAAAATGGATCCGCTAAAATATATCTTTCTGAAGCCCATGCCTACGGGTAAGTTAGCAAAGTGGCAGATATTGCTGAGTGAATTCAAAATTGTCTATGTAACTCAGAAGGCAGTCAAAGAGCAAGCATTGGTGGATCACTTGGCAGAAAATCTCGTAGACGGAGAATATGAACCATTAAAAATGTATTTTCCCGACGAGGAGGTATCGTTTGTAGGATAAGATATTACTGCGGCATACGGTGGTTGGAGGATGTTCTTCGACGGAGCAGCAACCTTCAAAGGAGTGGGTATCGGAGCTGTCTTAGTGTCAGATACTGATCAACATTACCCGGTATCCGCAAAACCCAGGTCCCTTGCACCAACAATATGATACAATATGAGGCATGCATCCTGGGACTCGGGTTGGCCATAGACATGAACAATCGGGATTTGTTAGTAATCGAAGATTCAGATTTATTGGTGCACCAGGTTCTAGGAGAATGGGCTACTAAGAACACTAAAATATTCCTATACTTGCATTGCGTACAAAAGCTGATCAAGAGATTCACAAAGATAGAATTCAGGCATGTTCCAAGGATTCAGAATGAGTTTGCAGATGCATTGGCCACCTTGTCTTCCATGATACAACATCCGGACAAGAATTTCATCGATCTGATCACAATAAGAATTCATAAGCAGCCAGCTTACTGTGCTCATGTTGAAGAAGAGTTCGACGAAAATCCATTTAAGATCAAGCACCAGAATTATACAGCATACATGCCGCAAATGAATGAAGCTGTAGAAGCTTCCAACAAGAACATCAAGAAGATATTGAGGAAAATGGTAGACAATTACAAACAATAGCACGAGAAGCTACCGTTTGCTTTACTCGGGTACCGAACCACAGTTCATACATCAACTGGGGCAACTCCCTATCTACCGGTTTATGGTACTGATGCCGTTATTCCCACCAAAGTAGAAATCCCTTCCTTAAGAATCATACAGGAAACCGAGCTCAGCGACGCAGAATGGGTACATAATCGGTATGAACAACTATCTCTCATTGATGGAAAAAGAATGAACGTAGTGTGTCACGGTCAACTCTACCAGAATAGAATGTCAAGATCTTTCAACAAAAAGATTAGGTCAAGACAATTCAAATCAGGGCTATTGGTACTGAAACGGATCTTCCCACATCACGATGAAGCAAAGGGGAAATTCTCACCTAACTGGCAAATCCCTTACATGGTTCACCGAGTATTAATCGGAGGAGTACTTATACTTGTAGAAATGGATGGGGATATTTGGCCAAAACCCATCAATTCAGACGCAGTCAAGAGATACTATGTTTAAGATTATGTTTGCACTTTCTATTTGATGTAGCTGAACTGTACTTGACCTGATTCCCATTTAAGAGGGGATGTGTAGGCAGCCCTGTGAGTTCGGTCACATCATAATAAAATCTTCATTCCCCCCTATGGTCAGAAACTGGGGCACGAACACGAGTTTGCTCGATCTCGTCATGTTTAAAATCACCAAGGAATATATCTCCATAAGTATGCATTTTAACTGGGGCAGAATTTTGAGGAGAATCCTCAAAATTTTGAGTCAGGGGGGTTGCAATGTCTTAAAAGTGTGTCATAGTCATCAAATCAACAAATTATTTGCTCACATGCCTTATCACATATTTCAAACAACTACATTTTTATAAATAATTTATCAAATGCATGTTTTTCGGAAATTTTATTTTTTATAGCAGCCAAACGTTACCCTGGGTGACTCATGCAGGACCTGCAGACAAGAGCAAAGGCAAGGCAAGGAATCGAGAGCACGAACCAACCTTTTCCCCCGCAAAACTCACAATTTTTCTTTGGACGCAGGCACAATGAACATAACAGGAATGTCCTCAAATACATATACACAACAAGATCACTATCTTCAAACCGAAAAAAGTCACCAAACGCAAACACATCAAGCTAAGAAATGCATCATTTCGCATTTAGTCATTGCTTTTCTGGCATAGGGCTAAAAATTGCCCTCATCATTGCATAAGGCTAAGCATTGTATTCCTTTGCATGAGACTAAACATTGTCTCTACTCCTTGCATAAGGCTAAAACACTGCCCTCACCTTGCATGAGGCTAAGCACTGCCTCTGCTATTGCATAAGGCTAAGCACTGCCTTTCCTTGCATGAGACTAAGCATTGTCTCCATTCCTTGCATGAGGCTATGCATTGCCTTCATTATTTCATAAGGCTAAGCACTTCCTTCCTTTGCATGAGACTAAAACATTGTCTCTACTCCTTGCATAGGGCTAAAACACTGCCCTCGCCTTGCATGAGGCTAAGCACTGCCTCCATTATTGCAAAAGGCTAAGCACTGCCTTTCCTTACATGAGACTAAGCATTGTCTCCATTCCTTGCATGAGGCTAAGCACTGACTCCATTATTGCATAAGGCTAAGCATTGCCTTTCTTTGCATGAGACTAAGCATTGTCTCTATTCCTCGTATGAGGCTAAGAACTACCTCCATATTGCATAAGGCTAAGCATTGCCTTTCCTTGCATAAGACTAAGCACCAACTCCATTCTCTGCATGAGGCTAAGCACTGCCTCCACACTATATAAGGCCAATCATTGTCTCACCATTGCATAAGGCTAAACGCTGCCTTTCTTTGCATCGGGCTAACCATTGCCCTCATCACGTACAAGACTAAGCCTTGTCTCATCTCGTTCTCATATATGACTAAGCATCACCTGTTTCCTTTATCAAGCGAATGATATTAACACATACTTGCATTTCATGGGTTGAAACATCGCCTTATTGTCCGAAGTCTAAGCATTGCCTTTCCTTGCATAAGACTAAGCACCAACTCCATTCTCTGCATGAGGCTAAGCACTGCCTCCACACTATATAAGGCCAATCATTGTCTCACAATTGCATAAGGCTAAACGCTGCCTTTCTTTGCATCGGGCTAACCATTGCCCTTATCACGTACAAGACTAAGCCTTGTCTCATCTCGTTCTCATATATGACTAAGCATCACCTGTTTCCTTTATCAAGCGAATGATATTAACACATACTTGCATTTCATGGGTTGAAACATCGCCTTATTGTCCGAAGGCGTCATAGTCCAAAGGCACTATCCTCATAGCCCGGAGACACCATGCCATGGCCTAAATATCAGTATTCAAAGGCGTCATAGTCCGGAGGCACCATCCTCATGGCACGAGGACATAATTCCATGGCCTGCGAATCCCTTATCATACGCTTCACGGCCTAGGACTTCATGGTCTAAGGACATCATCCTCATCATTCGAAGACAACCTTCATGGTCCAAAGGGAATTTGCATCATGTTTAAATTACGCAATAACCCCATATATTCGCATGCATCGTGTTTTAAGTTTTGCAGGTAAATCGGGAGGTAACCACTCTACAAACAAGAGCAATTCTCGCTCCGGTTTCCATTCACAATGTTTATGTCCTTCGATTATCTCAAACATAACCGATGATCAGCAATTGATTAGCTATTGTTCTATAACCGATCAAATATTTGCCTTATACATCCGTAACGTTCAAATTCGCATTCATAGATCCACCTAAAATTATCTGTTACCTACGGCACTATCCTATCCCAAAGATCCCTTTTGAAACACACGACCAATCTTATAATAACTTCATCGATTTCGTTCGCCGTTGGATCCAGAACTACACATGACCTGATTCTCGTAATACCAAGAATATGTAAGAAACTCAAGAACCAGGGTTCAGACCCTATTTTTTTAAAATACATCATTCCTCACTCACTTCGGACAAAATTGGTCATCACTTTCTTTACCCGACAACTCTTTCATCATTTCCGGGTAAAGAGGGACAGTTGTTGATATCCAATTTTACCCTCTTTATTTTTTCAAATAGTATATATACTTTCAAAATATCATTTTGCATTATTACCTAATTTGCAAGGGTCATATAAGTATTTTCTATAATTTTTAAAGCTTTAAAATTAATTTTTTCTTGCATTTTAATTGTTCAAAATATTTATTACTCCTTCAAATTATTCTGTGATGACTTAATCATATAAATTTATTATTTGTATCCACATGTAGGTTTCATAATATTTTTACCTCATTTTATATATAGTTAGATTTGTATTTTGGGGCTATTTACACAATTTTGAAATAATAGCCTATATGTTATACATAATTACATTGTTTCACATTATTTGTGCAAAAATAGCATTTTAAATATTTTTATAACGACGAGCTATTATTTTTAATTATTTTATTGTATAAGTAATATTTTTATTATTTAGTATTATTTTTTATAAATTATTTTTGTATATTTAATTTATTGCCCTAATTAAGCTAATTTCGGACCAATTAAGGTCCAAACAAATGAGCCCATTCCTGATCGACCCCCAAAAGCCCAACACCAAACGACCCAATAGATCTGCCCCAGTCCAAGACCCGTTACACCCGACCCAGCTCATTTAAAATCTCAGCCGTTGATAAAAAACGATCAACGACTCACAACATCTCCCCCTTTAGCCTTATAGCACAACCCCAAACCCTAACCCATTTTTTCAACCGGCCGCCCTTATACACCCTTATCCTCTTCTTCTCCCTTGAAGAAACCCTAGCCGCCTCCACCCTTATCCTCTCTAACTCCGACCTCAACATGGAATCACTTCATGATTCCCTTTCCTTTTATGCTCTGTCTCGTTATTTCTTACACGATTTTGGTATCACATAGTACTCGCCTATTTTTGGCAAGTGCCAGGCTCCGAAGCAAGGGAATCAAGCTCCATTTTGTTTATATCCATACGATATTTCATCTGTATACACTCATTACCAGGCTATATGGGTCTGATTCAGTGAGATCTCTAACTATTTATGTTCTCCTTCTTGAACTAGGGTTTACCCGATTTTTCTCCTAAATTGATTCTGAATTGATTTTGTATGCTTTTCTTTCCTTATTTTGTGTTTGATTAATTATGTTTCCTTGTTGTTCGTTCAATTTTACTACTATATAAACCTCCTCCCTCGTTCCCCTTAAGAGGTCTGAACGAGGAATGCTACAACTACTGTTACCACTACTATTATCCTCTCTACTCCCATTCTTCTTTACTTTATGCACTCTTGGTTATGGCTGGCTGAAAGCCAAGGCCACTAGAATGGTCTCTAATTACCTCTCTAGTGCGAGCACTGCTCGGGGCTCGTTTGAAGCTCCTGTAAACTCTAACGCACTAGGGGTGTGGAATCATGTTGCTGTTCTTATTTTGCTACTGCCATTTGGTGATTCTTCTCTATTTGTTGTTAAATTTACAAATTGGTCAGTTCACAATCTCTCTCAGTTATGTTTCTTCCCTATTTGTAATCATGCTTCTGAATATCCTTATTATGTGGGCTTTTCAAAGCCAATATGATATTATACCGATATTTATTTGATTTATTTTTAATTCTTCATCTGGATTTGTGTAAGTTAGCATGATTAGAAGATTTCCTTGGTTGTGACACTTGTTTGAAGTTTTTATGTTTATGAATGCCTAATCTCTCACATTGACTATTTAATACTGTATCTTTATGTCTCAATTTGGACGCTTGCCCTAAAACTCTAGAGAATTACTGCATATCCCACATTTGTCTTAATAAGTTTCTGAATCCTTAATGTAGGCCGTACTGTTGTCTTTATTTACATGAATCCTATGCTTTAACCAAACACGTGGCTTTAAGAATTGCAATATGGTGTTTAGCCAACTCTGTACTCTTAAGTATTACCTAGGTTCCCAGTTGAATCTTACTACACTTAGTTTTCCTGTATTGTGCATGGTTGACAGGTTTAAGTTCTGAAATTTGTCTGCTCTGTTTAACCTTAAGTAGGCAATGTCTTCTACTATGATATTTTTGAACTAGAGAAACTTTGTATCATACTCAGCACAATTGAGATTCTTATTAGCCGTTATAGATCATGCTTGTCCTCTTGTTTACTATGTGTAATTGTCATCCTCTGACTATGGCTCTATCAGACCATCCTAACTTAGATTTATAGTTTTAAAATCCCTTTTAGACTAATTCTTAACCATGCCCAACCCTAGACTCACTCCAGAAGGCTCAATATGTGCATCATGTGTGTGCTTACCCTGTTAACTCTAAATGGCATGTTTCCTCAACTCTCATGATGTTATGTCTTTAGCATGCTCTCACCTGCTTAATGATTTAACCATGTTATTATTTTGCCATTTCAAACTTACCATGTTGAAATTAAGTTTATTGATTCTCCTAGTTCTTATTCCTTGCTTAATCAAATCTGTCAGTCTTGCTTCTGAAATGCCTATGTGTTCATGAATCCTGCTAAATGTCACATAATCATGTCTCTATGAGGTGTTGCTTTAGAACTGTTTAGTTGATTTCCATGTGTGGTCCATTAATTTATTCGGTAAAGTGGTCAATATTGTAACTACTGGGCTAGATAGAGAGGCATATCTAGGATTTCTAGAACATTGGTGCACTACTGAAGAAAGGAGAAAAAAATGTGTTAAGTGGGAATTGATCCCCGTTTCTTTGAGTAGATAATTAAATATTGAACCAAGTGCACCATTAAATCTTTATGGAGCATGGGTGCCTACACATAATAGTGGACCAATTCTAGGAAATATGTACATAAAATACTTAGTTTGGCAAAAGGACCATGGGTTCACGTGCCTCGTAATTTTGATTATAGATCTGCCCCTGGCTGGATATGAGTCTGTATGCTGCTTTGGGTTATGCAAATGGACATACCCTCCTATTTTGTGAAGTGTTTGGGTCTGGGCCTGCTATTCGAGTGAAAGAGTCTGTTGAAGGCCCAGACAGTGCTGGGTAAGCTCTTTTTGGGTCTGCTCTATTTGTTGGGGCCTGTAATCATCTCGATTATATAATATTTGCATTTGTTTCCCCTTTTATCTTTGGGCTTGTAATAATTTGTAACCAAACAATTGGGGCGTTAATGAAATTGGAAAAAATGGGTATACTCTATTCTCGCATGAAGGGGCAGAAAGCATACCTATAGGGTCTAAATATTTTATTTGCTATCTCGATTGACATGCCAATAGGAACCCAAGCACTTCACTTGCTTCACATGTTCTATTCTTGTGCACTACTAAAAACCATGCCTATAAAAATCTAAGTGCTTCACTGGTTCACATGCTCCACTTCTATACGCTATTAGATAGCATGCCTATAGGATATAATAATACATATTTTGCTAATGTCCGTCTAGATACCATGTCTATAGGGTTTCAATTAATCAATCAAACAACTGCTTCTATTGCTCTTGATACACTGCTCCTTTAGATATCATGACTATATGATCTTAATCAATTACTTTGTTACTTCGTCGCATTGCCACACTTAGACGACATTGTGTCACAGTAAGGTCATCTTGTTTGAGGTTTTGGAACTGCATATGAAGATTAAGGATTTTAGTACTGGAGGGAGAAGATAAGGCTTCTTCCAAAGCATCCCAAATAGCTTTGGAAGTATTCAATCCAATGATGATGGGTATGGTTTCTTCTAAAAGAGAAGATATGAAAAGACTCATGATCATCTGATCCTGTTGGATCCAATTTATATATTCTATGTTGTGCTTAATAGTGTACGAACCTTCAACAACAAGCAAAGAAGGTGGACATGGCTTTGAACCATCAATGAAACCATGAAGATTTTGACCACGTAGGAAGGGCAGCAATTGCGTTTTCCAGAATAAATAACTTGTGGAATTTAGTTTGATAGAGATAAAGTGGTGAGCATGGTTAAGAGGGTTGGAAGAGGGAGAAAAAGACATTACAGGGATTGAGAAAGAAGATGAAACGTTAGGAGACAGGGAGGAGGTCGAAGAAGAGTTGGTCCCAGTGTCTGATACCATATTAGACTGATGTTAAAGGGGATAATAACTGGAGCTCTTCATTCACTTGCAAATACAATGATACAACAATATTTATAATACAACACAGTAGTAGTATTCTAGATGGAACCAACTACTGTATGACAGCTACAAAAGAGTCCTAACTACTGGAGGTTGTTGGTTTAGGAGTCAACCTTGTGTGTTCTTAGGGTACAATCCATCACACCATGGTTATCGATGTCTTGATACATGCTCTGGCAGATTATATATTGCACGACATGTTCGTTTGACGAAACTCAATTTCCCTTTGCTAAGAAGTCTATTATTGGACCACCACCTTCTACAAATGTGCAACCATGGGTTACAGTTCCTATCACCTTAACAACTTCTCCACCTTTCCAGTCTTGGATTGCTTCACCCCACCTGTCGTCCGTCAACTTCTCAGCAGTTACAAGCACACCCTCTTCTCATCCAGTTTCTTTGGTATTGAACTCATCCTCGCCTCCACCTCTTGTCTCACCGAGTTCTGATTTACCTGCTAACAATGTTAACCCAGCTCATGTTGATAATCCTAATTCACATGCTCCTATAGACTCCTCCATTCTATCGGATGATTCATCTCGGTACCCTTTGCCTACTCAACCTTCCTCACAACCTCCCATTTCAACTACTCTAGCTGCACCTAAATGTAAATCAAAAGTTGTTAACCCAACTCATGCTTGATACATTTAGATGGGAAATACAGCTTAAAAGTCTTCTATTTGAAGTATTATGCTTCTTGTTATACTTTTGAAAAATTGGTTTAATGCAGCTTTTGACATAAACTTTCTTATGAATTAGGACTGTAGAAATTTAGATAATCCGGGGGTCCAACCTACAAAATTTAGAACCCTATTTTGGTAATTTATCTATCAGTCAAAAAATCAAAAGACAGGACTCGAGGCTATTTTGTGCTTACTGATTGTTCTATGAATACTTTTGAGGCCAATCCCAAAATTGACAACGTGAAATATGATCATACTTCTCTGTTATTCATTGGTTGCTAAGTATTCTCATTGTTAATGGAGTTCAATTTGAATCCATCGGACTACTAGAAAGCAACGGAAAGAAATCACATATAATCACAAAGTTAAAGAGTGTTGACAAGAATATTGAGTTTTGATGATAATTAGATGTTGAATATTCTGTACACTTGTTGAGTATCATGTATCTATTGCAAAACTTATCACATTTAGGTCAACAAACTAGCAATTCCAGGTTTCTTAGTTCTTAAAGGTATAAAGTTGATGAGTATGACTAGAAGCTACTGATACAAGCAACGCACTCTGAAGATCTACAGCTACACCTCTTTCGATGAGTGATATGATGTAGTTCATGAATATGGAATCACACGGTAATGTGATAGGTCCATCACTCGGAAGTCCAAACTCTTCTTCAGACGTGCAATAGTTGTCTGATTATCTCGTGTTTTAGATAAGCCAAAGGAAGAATGTGTAAAGTTTACCCTACTTATTCTGGAGTTAGGTCCTAAAAACAGGAAGAATGAATGAAGAAAAAAATCCGTTAAAACAGGTTACTTACCGTTTACTTAATTAGATTATCAATCAATGCTATTAAACAAGGTTACTTGCAACTATCTTTTTAAGATTTAAGCTTTTAGTCCATAGAACTTAAACTCATAATTTGGGACTATATCAAGATAATGAACGCTGAATCACACGGTAATGTAATAGGGCCACCACTCGGTAGCCCAAACTCTTTTCCGGACATGCTTAAGAGTTGCCTAATGACCTCATTTTCAAGGTAAGCCAATGGAGTGACGAAGCGAGCTTGATCAGCTGTATATACTACAAAATGGCCTTTCTCAGCTATAGAAGATGAGGATGTACTATAACTGTCTGCATCACTACCATTTCTTGGAAATGCAATCCTCTTCCTCTGCTTGGCCGCGAACCTTTGCCATCTCCTGGCCATCTTGATGAGTTTCTTAGCACTGATCATTGTCTTTGCTCTGGAAGATTTGAAACAAGAAAGTAAACTATATAGATGACTTAATTGATATTGCTTTTTTTTATGATGAAAAGGCTCATGGAAAAGGAAACATATATATATAAAGAGGCTGTAGACAGGCTTTGAGTTGGAGCTGAAGTTTTGCTACTAACAACCAAAGGCAAAGCCATGTGCTGATGCTTGTTGGTCATGTTGATATGGGTCCTTAAATTGGTGAAAAAATCATCTTTTCACTTTGATTGACAGCAACTTGGACCTATTAGTTAGGCTATCAGCTCAAACATGGGACTTCTCACAAAAACTCAAACTCATAATTTAGAATTAGTCCGAACCCAAGCTAAATTTGGTATACAACAAATTCAACTTTAGCCATATTAACATTTGGATATACAACTTGACAAACCTAAATTTAGTAATTTGGTCTAGGCGGTCTTCTATTTCATCAAATTAGACCGCAATGAGTTATAATTCAATCATGTCTCTCAAATGACTAAGCGAAACTTGAGTTATAATTCAATCATGTCTCTCAAACGACTAAGCGAAACTTGAGATAGGTGGACCAATTTAGTAGATATAAATTATGTAGACACGTTAAGAAATAGTGAACCAACATATACTTGTAAGTCAAAACTCACAAGAGCAGGGCGACAAGCCCCCAACAAAGGTAGTAGTCAAATCGGGTATGTCCCCCCTTATTCCCGACACGCTATAGTACCCCGAAGTGGCTAGGAACGGGTCATGTCTTATTGAATATAATCTACTCAACACGGAGCGGTACAGGCGTACATGATATTATGACGACCCCTCTTTTCGTACCGTTTGGGGTGCTTAACATCACTTCGCCAATTGGCATTACCTGCCTTCTATCAATGTTCCAATGATTGGGCTGGGACAGGATTCAAACATGCAATCTTCGGGTCATGAGCCTTATGAATTGATCAATTCCTCTACCCCACATTCTCTTTCTTTGCTGTAAGGTGAATGTGGTTTCGAACCACACAAGGATTTTTAGTCCAGTTGAGCTACGTGAACCACTTTGAAATAATTCTCCCTTCTTTATGTAAATTTTGACTGCAACCTGAGTTTTCTTTTGCATGTACACATACTTATTCAAAAGTGTTTCATCTGCACTTGTCAGTCAAAAATTGAAACAGCCCGAGTTTTCTTGCAGCTACTATGCGTCAAAGAATCGCCCTACCGAACCCCAGTAAAATTAACTGATGAAATGCAACCACATGAAACTGTTTTCCCTGCATATTTAGATAACATTGCAAATGGAAAAACAGCTCGTATCAGGTCTCTGTACGTTTATCAGTTTAGGAGTGAGACAAGGATACCCGAAATCTGTTTCTATCTCTGATCCTGAACTTGCATTTTCAACAAAGCTGTTGAACTTTGCATAAGGTCATCTTTGAATGTCACACAGCTGAAGCTTACTCATGTTCTGTTCGTAATTTCCATTGCTCATGACAGATCCTCGAGGCTGAAAAAAGATATACTTTCTTTCTCTAGTAGATTTTTAGGCATTTTCTCAAATTGCAGAGAAACAGACCGCCTTTCATCACTGGTGTATGAACACTGCAATTTTGATGGACTGGTTTAAGAATAGGTATCTGTGAGAAACCCGAGGGAAGCGCATTGACATGTTGAGATTGCAATTCTAAAATTCCTCAACGAATGAAAGGTAATAATACACTGCAAAATGACAGAAAAGGTAATAAGATAATAGAAAATAAAGATGCTGAAACAAGAAAGGATCAAGGCACAGGATCCATTTTTAAAGAATCCACACAGAGAAAAAGTTTAATCAGAGGGAGGGCGACAAAGAGGTGAAACCAACTTCGTATATGAAAAACTAGACAGAATGAATAGTACAAGCAAAACAAACCAAAATATGTTGTATTGGATGCATTATTAAAGGAGCTAACCATTTTTTTGCTCACTGATGTAATATTGGCATCTATTGGATGCATTATTAAAGAAACCTCTAATTTACCTGATCAAAGAAGCCAGAAAAGAAGTCTACCATCAACATATATCAAATAAGTAAAGAATTATCATGAATAGAAACATAAATATTGGTGGAAGTGGTAGAGGGTGCGCTCAAGATAGTGGCCCACAATAATTCAACCACCTCCGTTATCGAGAGTTGTATAATTGCAAAATACCTTCCTTGTTTTTACTTTGCTGTGCTAAAAGTAATATCCCTCTATGAATCAACTGTCTCGTTTGTGATAAAGCATCCTTGTTCACAAATACTTGTATGCACATAACGGTTCTTATAAACTATTGACTTTTCCTCTTTCGGTATTATAGACAGAATGGTATAACAAGAAGTAACGAAGGAAATTACTCTTTTTCTAGCAGTTTTGTGAGGTAATGAAAATATACCTGGATACCATGGGACATCACAAGCCATCAAAACCTAACATCATCTCAATGTATACCAAGATCGCATTAGTTGGTATCCATCTTACAGCATCATTCACAAGCCAGGAAAAACTTCCGCCCGATCCATTCAATACTATTTGGATAACATCTTGCATCACTCCAATGATACATTATTCACAGGGTAATTAACATATCGAATGAAATCCACCTACTAAAAGGCAGTTACAGATGGTAGTCTTTGGCTCTCTGATTAAATGCATCACTTCCTGGCCTGACGTTTCGAGCTCCTACTTAAGCAACTAACTAGTGAAGTATAAGTAGCATAATCATGAACAAGCCCCATTTCACCACGCAGCTTACCAAAATCATCAGGATTTCCATACTTGCAATGCCCATCCAATAGTATGTTATAGGTAATATCATCTGGATTCAAACCAAGATTGAGCATGGCTTGTACTAGCATTTCAGCATTTCTCATCTGTCCTTGTGTGCATAGACCATTCAAATGTAAGTTATAACATTAGGCGCATGTCCATTACTTTGCATCTGCCTTAGCAACTTAAAACCCATCTTAACATCTCCCTTCCTACAGAAACCGTCCATAACCATAGTATAAACAGGGTCATCAGGCTTTAAATCAGCATTCAACATTTCCATTAAAATCCTTTCTGCATCAACTACTCGCCCTTGCCGACACAAACCTGTGATAAGAGCTGCATATGCTACATCATCTAGTTCAATGCCATTATCAAACATCATTTTCTTGATCTCAAATGCTCCATCTAAATCTCCCTCTGCACAGCATCCACCAATAACCGTCGTGTATGTGATCTTATCAGACTTCAAGCCCTTTTCAATCATTACATGAATGAGCTTCCTCGCTTCCCCTAAATCCCCACTCTTACAAAGTCCATTGACAAGTGTGTTATATGTAATCAAATCTGGTTCCACCCCTTGCGTCAGCATCTGTTGATAAACGTCCATGGCCAAAACAATGCTACCATCTTTGCAATGGCCATTAATCAAAGTCGTGAATATAACAACATTCGGACCAAACCTTTTACACACATCTCATTAAACAACTCGTTGGCGTCCCTCATCCAAAAGTTCTTGCAAAGCCCGTTGATCAGAGCACTATACGTACAAATAGGGGTGGCAAACGGGCGGGTCGGGCCAGATATGAGACGGGTCAAAAAAAAGTAATGGAAAAACGGATAAATTATCCGACCTGACCTATATTTAATACGGATAAAAAACGGGTTAACCGACAGATAACATGTGTAACCATATTATCCATGACTTCATGAATATGATCACTTTTGGGAGAATTCCTAATCTCCCAAACTTGAGGAACCTCCAATTTGGGGCTTTACAAATGTAAAAGTTAAACTCATTAGGTATCCATTGGTTATCCATTTTCTAAATAGATAATATGGTTCTTATCCATATTTGATCTGTTTTTAAATAGTTCATTATACAACCCATTTTTTAATGGATAATATGGGTGGTTAACTGTTTTTTTTTAACCATTTTGTCACCCCTATGTACAAACATCGGGCAAAATTCCTTTTTCCTCCATTTATCTTTTTAACCTATACCCTGCATCCATATCACCTAATCTAGAATACCCATTTATCAAAATATTGAAACTAACAACACTAGGTCTCAAATTCCTCTTCCAAATCTCCGTAAACACAGACCGTGCTTCCACCATTTTACCTTCCTTACACAACTTACTCATCAAAACATTAAAAAAATACAAACTTGGAGGATACCCATATTCCAAAATCTCCTTATAAAAATCAAAAGCTACCATTGGTGAATTAAGCTTCATTAAATATCCAAGAACCTTAGTACAACCTTGAAATGGGAACCTAATTTTATGTTTTTGGATAAGCCTAAAGCACTGAATAGCATCAGAAACAAACCCCAAATCCAAATAAGCAGCAATAACTCCATTTAAAACATTCACAAAAGATGTAAAGTTGGTACCTTTAGCTTTCAAGATTGCTTGAAAAACTGTAAAGGCAGAGTCTTTACCTCTTCTTGAAACAATAGTGTGGATAAAAGAGAAGCTTGTGAATTTATTTTGTGGGTGTAAAGAAAAAGGGCCATAGTGCAATAAGTGTGAAGTGTGTGGCAATATTTTGAATTGTGAGAAGTTGAAGAAAGCCGTGTAAAGAAAGAGAGGGGAGAAGAAGGGGTTAAAGAATGAGGATTAAGGTTAATGAGGTTGATTATGTGTTGGGGTTTAAGAGATGGGAGGAGGGTTTTAAGGGAAGTTTGAAGGGGTTTAGTGTGAGTTTTTATGGCTTGTGAAAGGGTATTGAGTATTGGGTCTGGTGAATCTTGATGTTGGTGGTAGTGGTGGGGGTGGGGTAAACCATGGAGGGGTGGGGTTTAGTGGTCTTCGTGTCCAGATACAGGTGTTTCCGGACTTGGTGATTGCTGATTCTCAGAGTTTACTGTCATTCGGAGATATTCGAGGTAGCTGCCCTGGCTCCGCAGACCTTGACTCTCCTCCCCTATCCCTCACTCTTTTTTATTCAGTTTTAGTTTTCTTAGACTGTATTTCAAACTTATGTTATATAAATACTCATGTACTCAGTGACACCCTGGTTTTGGGAACTTCCGTATTGAGTTATGGTATTTTATCCAGTTTTATGAGAGTTTTACTTAATTAAACTTATTTTAATATATTTTAAATTTGAAAGTATTGGTAATGTTCGAGTTATCGGCTTGCCTAGTACCATGATAGGCGCTCTCACGATATGTTGAGTTTTGGGTCGTGACAACCGGTCGGGTTGTTACACGGGAATTGTGAATTTAAAAGTTAAAACAGAGAACAATATAGTAATTGCTGGAAAGAAATATAAGAGGGTGTTTGGCTAAGCTTATAAGCTAGTCAAAGTAGCTTATAAGCATTTTTTGGCTTATCTACGCGTTTGGTAAAGTTAAAAGTGCGTATAAGTCAAGTGCTTATAAGTCAAAAATAAGTCAAAAGTCATAAGTTGGTCATCCTCAACTTATAAATTTTTAGCTTATAAGCACTTTAAGTTTGACCAAAATTTTTATTATTTTATCCTTAAAATATTTATTTTTAGAACAAAACTCTTACATCAATACTCATTGCCTCAAGTACTATTTCAACCTAATCTCTCCCTCCTCCCCCCCCCCCCAAGTCTGCAATTCTTATTGACTATTTAAGATAAGAAAAATTCTCTATTCCTTTGCATAATTATATCTATGTGATTGTGTATTAATCTTTGAACTTTATGTAATAAATGAAGACATATTAAATTTTTGGTATATTACTTTCTAAGTGTTGTGGTGAAGAAGACAATGTTTGTGTCTCTTCAAATATTTTGTCCTATTTATGTTTATTTTTTACAGAAATTTTTTTATCAATTTATTAATTATCATAACTTATGATTATATGCTTATCATAAAATAAATTATATTTATCATAAAAGTTATCTTATCTAAGCACTATTGTATTTAAAATATAATGACAAATAGAATATTTTGTATTTGGATCGATTTGGAATCTAAAATTTTGAAGAAATTACGTCCTTATAAGTGTAAACAGTTCTAAGGTTATTTAAGTTATTTTAATAGAAAAAGAGCTTATCAGCACTTTCTATCAAATATTGCAGCAGCTTATTATCAATTTCAGCACCTGTATCCAAACACGTATGTGTTTATTTATTAAATCAGTTTCAACACTTAAAAGTGATTTTCAGCACCTAATACTTATCACCTACTTCAAATAAGCTAATCCAAACGGGCTCTAAGATCACCTTGCTCTTCAAATATAAGTTCTAAATAAAGAAATTATACAAATTGCCCTTTGAAGATTTAAAATGAGACATTTCTATTTTTACTTTATCTGAAATCTTATTTCATTTCATAGGGTTAAAGAAATGAGAAGTGGATATTGACAATTGAACAAATACATATTGTATGAAAAACTTTTTTTTAGTACACCGGAAAAGACTAAAAAGATTTAAAATCGTTCTTAAGCTACTTGACTTAAATCTACTAGGAGAAGAAACTCCATATCCTTAATCGCGTCTTCCCATATTAGCAAATCTTATTCATTTAAGTGCAGAAATAAAACCTCTTTGACCTTCTCAATCATTTGATCTTGAAGGGACTTCCAATCCTTCATATGCAATGTTCCCATTTGAACTGCAAAAATAATCCAAAAGCAAAAGAGTAAACTTGTTAAAGAGAGCTGCAAAGTTTCTAAAGAGAGTGACCCCTCTACTTCTTGCTGCAGATTCTCAAAGACAGAGTTCTCCTGAAAATTAGAAATGTGACTCTTTTGTTTCTTACCCGAGGAGCAACTGGCTTCATTGATCATGAAGTGGTGTTCACTATTGTTATATCGGGTCGTCCTTATCCCAGTGGAATGTTCATTGTTATTTTCCCTCATTTGTGACAAGGCCTCAACCTCAGCTTCTTCTTTATACAACAAACGAAGTCCATACTCCTCCACTTCTCCAGAAAAAGATAGCCTAATAATACCATAGTCATTTGGTGTTTTTCCATTTGACTTAGATGTATCCCATAACACAGCAAAAGGTACAAAGAAAAAATGTAGAGTAGAAAATGGAATGTTAGATTCTGTAGCCCATTCTGAATGGTTGAATAATGCAAGTTTCTGGGTCATGGACGACATCCCGTCATCACATACGGGAATCAAGTGGACTGTGGTGTCAACTAATCTGCCAGAGTAACATACAGCAAATCCCAAGAATTTATCAGGTATATACCAATTTTCGAGCAAATTGACTGATACACCACTATCCGAATGGTAGAACCAACTTGGGATCTTCTTCGTAGGATGCAGAAAGGTAAATACATTTTCGGACAAGGAATTTGAAGCAGAGATATCATGCCTCAAGGAAGAGATATTCTGAAACAGGGCATGTGCAAACAAATTATATATAGGATCATTGTATGTATCATCCTCATCAAGTGGCATATCACGCTGGAATATTACCCACTGTAGTTTCTTTCTCTTTGTTACTAAATCATGGATACTTTTCAGAGCCATATAACAATCTACACGCAAATCATTTAATTCAGGGGGAAGTCCTGGCAGCTGTGTAAGACTCTTGCACTCTATTAAGTCTAAGGATTGAAGAGCACCAAGTTGGGCTATGCTTCGAGGCAAATGCTCAAAATTATTTCTACTGAGATCCAACTTTTTCAAAGAGGATAAGGATCCAATGTCTTCCGGAAGTCCTCCATCTATTAGATTGCAGTAACTGAGATCCAGATGTTCCAATGAGCGTAATCCTTCAGCCACCGGAGGGAACTCAAAGTACACTCCTCCATGCTTGAAGAGTCCAAACATCAAGATTTTGAGTTTTTTCAAGCGTACGATGGAAGACGGAGGTCGTGAAATTAGAGTCCATCTAGCATCAAGCTCCTCCAAGTTGTCTAAATCCCCTATCTCTTCTGGCAAGCTTTCCAGTTTTGAGCACTCCGACACATTTAGACTAACCAAACTTTTCAACCTACAGATGCTGCTTGGAAGAGCTACAAGGTTTTCCATAGCGAACAAATCTAGCTCGCTAATATGAGTTTGGTACTGAAAGATAGAAAATGGTAGTTCCCTTATCCCGTGGATTTCTGGAAATTTCTCTAAACTAGAGCAATCTTCTAAACCCAGATATTCAAGAGATTCCACGTTAACACATGGAAACCTCTTAAGGCTTTTACAATAATACAAATGTAACTGAATGAGTTTGCTGCAACATCCCAGGGAATGGTGAACCTCTTCAAGATTATGACAACAAGACAGATCCAAATACTTCAAATTTGGCATCCCCGTGAAATCTGGTGTTCGCATTAGGCTTTTAGAGTGGCTCAGATCTAGTGTCCGTAGAAACGGCAAATGCTGTACAGAACACAAATAGAATGAGATAGATAGAGAGGAAAAGAAAAGAACCTATTTTGCTACTCCGCAGGATTCCAATAATAAAATATTTGGTTAGTGGGGCCAACACATTATTTTGTGTGAAATTAGAAATTTATTTTTTATATATGAAAAATTACTTGTTAAGAAACTGAATAAAAGTAAATTATAAATAAAAATATTGCTAACTGTAAATTAACATGATTGAAAAAACTGTAGCAAAGAGAAAAGTATTTCTCTATTTAAAAAAGTGTAATATAAAATGGGAAAACACAAATGTTAAATCCGGAAGCAATGTATGAAAGCGTATATGTCATTCGAGAAAATAGTTGTACATAATGAACTCTTTTTGTTTTACTAATAATTATTCCTTCCATCCCACTATATACAACCTAGGATGAAATTCATATGAATCTAATCTTACTATGAGAAATAATTGAATGAGTTCTTAAATTGAGCTTCTTAGTTAATGATGATGGGAAGATTTGAAAAATAAAAAAAAAATAAAAAATCTTACAATAATACTGAGAACAATCACAAATAATGTAAAATACAATAATTTCTTTTGAGATGGATATACATTAATTTGAGCTTATTAATTAATACTCCCTCCGGTCCATAATAAGTGACATTTTGGCCATTGGCACACCCCTTAAGAAAATACTAACTTCTGGAAAAGAAGAAGAAGATATTTTGACTAAATTGCCCTTAATTAAAATTAGCATATTGTTAACTTGACATATTGAGATTTATAAACAAGGGCAAAGTTTGGAAAAACGAAAGTAATTCCTTCTTGATTATGTAAAAGGTCACTTATTTTGGACCGGAGAGAGTAACTTATGTTCATTTAAAGACATGCATCATAATCTAGCTAAAAAAGGGAAGTACCTCCAATAAGACATGACAAAAGCAATAATATTTGTTCATTATCACTAAGTTAAAGGACAAAGATAGTTAGAGAGAAAATAAAAGTAAAATAGGACTCAACTATTGTACCTTTGTTTCAGTCCATAAATGACGCAGTGAATTGTGTTTGAGTTGAAGGTGAACAAGCATTTTGGGTTCAAATGTTGATGGCAATGACTCACAAGGATAGCAAAACCACTTAAACCAACGCAAGTTATTGGGCAGACACTCAAGGGAACCATCACACGTCTGCCACATCCCTATGTTTAATATTCGAAGTCTTTTCATATTTTTCATGGCCTCTTTGCTAAAGCCTAGTCTACCAAAATAAGTAACCCAGATTGCTTCCACTGCCATGGTCCCCTGGTAAGAAGATCGTTAGTCTACAAAGTATAATTTCAAATGTCGTATAAAATCCGCTTGCTAATATGACTAGTTTCTCACTCCTTACAATGCCAAAGTGTAAGATACAATATTAATTAGATTCTTGTTAAGAAACACTGATGTTACTTCAGAAAAATACTTTTTTGCAATTAATTATAATGTTTTATTTTCTATTATTACATTTTTCGTAGAAGTTCATTAGAGTCAAGTCTATAAGCTTTTCATGTTGTGATAAAAAGTAATTGTAATTGAAATAGTACCAATAAATTATAACTTTTATATATTAAAAAATGGTAAAGTGAATATCTGATTGAGTTATTATGTAATAAAATGTCATAAAATTTTCAAGTTAATCCAAATAATGACATTGGATAAAATATATTAATTGGCTACTAGACTAATCCATCGGTTAAAAATATAAGAAAAACAAATTAGGCAACGTAAATTAAAGAGGCTACTAAACAAATTAGGCAATTAATGTTTTTTTACTAATTAGGCAATTAATATTACTTTTGCTTCTCCTTCTAACTATAATTCAACAACAAACCCAGTGCAATCCCACACGTGAGTCTGGGTCTTTCAAACTAGAGTAAACAACTAAGATGACGTACATGCAAGAGTATGAAGCAAGATGAACAAATAATTGGAATTGAATGCCCTATATGTATTTGGAATATGAAAATTAGAAATCAAATACTCTTACATTGTTTAGCCTACTTACTGCATTATTGGTCATCACTTCTTCGAAATCCTCGGCGAGCCATAGTCTGCTGCGTTCTCCCGGATTCTTTTGCAAGTGCACTATATATTTACCCATATCTTGCATTAGGTCATGCATTTGAATATGATCATTTTCAGAGATGGACACAAGAGATTTGTCAATTAAGACACGCAATCCATATTCAGCTCCAGCATGACAACTCTTAAGAATTTGCATGGCGTAATCTTTATATTTTCCTCGTAAAAAGCATGTTATATCTAGAAACATCTCTTGATGGATGGGCTCCAATCCATCATAACTGATTTTGAGCTTTTCAACAATTTCTGAATTAGAATTAATTTTCATGTGCTCTATAGCACTTTTCCATTCAGTTAAGTCTAGGTTATGCAGCAAAGAACCCCACACTTTGAGCGCTAAAGGAAGGCCTTTAGCATAATTTACTACCTCCAATGAGAGCTCCTTAAAACACTCATCTGGATCTTTTTTTCTGAAAGCATGTTGATAGAACAATTGAATTGATTCATGATCAGGTAGTGCAGTCACTTCATATATTGCATCATCCTTCCCTATCAAATGCTTATCTCTAGTTGTTATAACAACCCTACTGCCATTACCAAACCAACCAATATCACCTGCTAAATACTCTAAATGATCTTTGTGATCTATATCATCAAGCACAATTAGCACCTTCTTAGAGCAAAGTCTATTTGGAATCATCCGCTTCCCATCAAGCTTATTATTGACGTAATCATCTTTTCTTCTTAACAATTCAGAGAGAAGGGTGTTTTGCAAAGAATGTAAATTTTCATTTTCTTTAATATCTGCAAGGAAACAAGCAACTTCAAATTGATGAGATATAGTGTCAAAAATGGCTCTTGCTATTGTCGTCTTCCCTAAACCGCCCATGCCCCAGATCCCCAATATGATTCGAACATCATTGATTCCTACCTTAAGTAGGGACTTTAATTTCTCGAGATGAGTATCTATTCCCACAACATCTTGCAAAGAAGACAAAGTAGCATTATTGCACAATTTGGAAATTTGATCGACAATTTGCTGAATATTCTCTGCTTCAATCCTACAAAAATAAGAAGATTAATTGTGGATAAATGTAAGAAAGTCAAGTATTAGTATGCATTTCATAATTTGTTTTCGTTTTTGTTTTTTTATTACATAGGGGTAGGGGAAAATGAGTAAAGATTATAAGATGAGGAATCGAACTCTCGTCAACTAGGTGAATCGCCAACCAACTCAGCTACTAAATATTGTTAATGTGCATAGATATAATTAAAAGACTATGCACATAAAACAAACTCTTGAAGGAGCAATCGAAATATCATATGTGCAAGAATGTTATTGAGGAATTGTAGTGAAAGGAACTTTAGTGTCTTCTGGCTGATATAAACATATTAGTCAATTGTCATTTTATTTTACAGAAATTATAAAATAAAATATTGGTGGATTGTTGATCCCAGAAGTGATGAGGGAGTATTCTTGAAATATTTTTCACATAGTAAAGTTTATAAGATATATCACAAAAGAACTATGTGTGTAGAAGAAAGTGTGCATGTTGTTTTTGAAACTAACATTCTTTCTGAGAGGCAGAAACAAGATGATGAAGAGATTGGAATGACAAGAAACTCAAATGAAGCCACAACTGAGCCTGAAGCTGCATCACAGGAAGGAACATGTGATGGAACATGTCCTTCTACCTAGGTCAACCTGACAGGGGGAACTTACTAGAGAGGAATTGATCCTCAAACCTCGAGGGAACCTGTCCATGAAACTATTCCTCGGTAAAAAAATCAGGAAGGAACATCCAAAGAAATTGACACTCCTATTGGAACATCCAAGAAATTGGATGAACCTGGTTCATCTGTTGATCAGAAGATGTATAGGGGAATGATTAACTCTTTGTTATATATCACTGCTAGTAGACTTGGCATTATTTTTAGTGTAGGCCTTTGTACTAGATTTCAGGCAAATCTAAAGGAGTTTCACTTGAAGGTTGTCAATAGGATCTTGAAATACCTAAAAGGTACCACTGATCTTTGCCTATGCTATCCAAAAGGTAATAATTTTAATTTAGTGGGATATGCTGATGTTGATTATGCAAGTTTTCATGTGGATAGAAAGAGCACCTCAGGTATGGCACACTTTCTTGGCTCATGTCTTGTATCTTGGGCCACCAAAAAACAAAACTTTATGGCTTTGTCTACTACTGAATCTGAGTTGTATCCCCACCTATTGTGATAACACTAGTGCAAATAGTATGACCAGAACCCAGTCACTAAAGAACTAAGCACATAGATGTTGGGCATCGTTTTCAAAGGGATAATTTTGAGAGGTGTTGATCACTGTGGAATTTTGTGCTACTGATAAGAAAATTGTTGAAATCTTCACAAAAGCTTTGAGTAGGGATCACTTTGAAAAGAACGGGTTAGAATTAGGAACGATTAAGATCACCTAAAAATACCGATTCTAACTCAATGATTGGTTAGATTTTTTGTGAATTTTATAAATAATTAGATTAGATATTGCTCAGTCTTATGCTTTTATAAGTATACTCTTGTGCCATGTGCTAAAACTTCTCACTGATGTCTAATGGTATTATCCTTATTTTCTTGGAAAAAATCAGTCTTACACAAGAGAACTTTCAGTGAAGAAACTGGTTCATCAAGCTTATAATGTACGTATTCTAGACTCTGCATAATTTAAAATAACTGCATATGGATAATGAACGGAAAAGAGTCTCATGCGCCATAATTGCCAAAATATTTGGGGAAGAGTTGGATGTCTTTTCAAGCTAAAACTTTCAATGTGATTAGACTTCTAGACTTCAAAAAGGTGTCGTTATACACTCAAGCTTTCCCTCTTTAAATTGGTCAGACCTTACCCTCTTATCTCAATTTTTTTTGAAAGATCAAAATCTCCAAAACCTTAAAACTCTCTCTATTTCTCTCAAGTTTCTTAACTGATCTGATGGCAAACACCCATTAGAATCCCAAACACTCTAAAAAAACACCTTCCTCACCACCCAAAGAACCTTCACCCATACTTTCAACCACCCAAACCCCCAAGAAAAAACATATTAAAATGATTGCATATAACACAGTAGCCAGTAGAGAACAAGCTAAGAAATTGAGTGAGATGCTACAAGCCAATCAAGCAGAATAACCCTAAAAATCTTATAGGTCCTTCAAGTCTACGACTGAGGGGGAAGAACCAGTTTCATCTGAGTAGGTAACTTATGGGTTAAAATGTTTTTATGTTGCTTCTAAAATTGCTGAGAATCTTGAAAATAGGTTTGTGTTGGTTGGTACGATTGGTGGTGTAGAACCATTAGAAACTGGCAGGTATGGAAAAATTGATGGTAAAAATGAAATAGGAAACAAAAAAGAGTGAGGGTGTTGAAGTAAATGTGAGGGAAAAGGGAGAAGAAATAGTGGTTGAATCTCCTTCACCCACTCTTGTTGGTTTGACTGAAGAAGCTGGAGTAAGGATTGTATTAAGTAAAGAGATAAGTGATAATGAGAAGACTATTAATGAAAGTATGGGGATAGAATCAAAGGATATAGTTGATAATTCTGGTGATAAAAGTGCAGCAGATGGGCTGATTAGGTTAAGGAAACGATTTCATAAACCAGTTTCTTCTCTTGCTAAAATAGACAAGAGTCCTGATCTGCTGCAAAAGGTGTAAGATAGTTAAAATCAAAAGAAGAAGAAAAAAGTTGGAAGCATGTGTGGCACTAAGAGAAAGAGTGCTCCTTCTATCCCTGTAGCAACTCCTCCCACAAGAGGAAGAACTACAATGATCCAGAAAAAGCAGAGTGAGGCCAATGTAAAAAGGACCTTAGCTGAGAATTCCAAGAAAGTAGCTTGAAAGAAAAAGGCCGGTAAGCCAAGTGGAGTAGTCCATATTGAGGAGATGAACCTGATTTTTGAAGATGAGTATGTGGAAGTACCCACACCTAGTGCCAAAAAGAGAAAGACTTCTCAAAAGAATTCTCGAGAAACAGAGGCTGGGGTTGAGGGATCAATTGTGTCTAAAAGAACTAGGTTTGCCACAAGGAGCAAGAAGGCTCAAATAGTGGAAGAAAATGGTTAAGGATGCTGAGATTGAAAGTCTGAAGTAAAGGATGAGAGAGACTCTCTCAAGTGTGAGCTTGCAAAGTAAAAGGAGAATAATGATAGTATTTTTCTATGTTGAAACTGCTTCAAGCCAAGAACCAAGAAACTGGTCCTTCGTAGTTTTAAACCATCCCTAAGCCTAGTTCGTAACCAGTAACCCAAGTGGGATGTTTTTTATTATTTGCTCACAGTTCTATGTTTTTCTTTCTTCTTATGCCTTGTGGTAGGATCTTATCAATCAATGAAATTTACTACTTTTACTCTAATTGTTTGTTGATATTTCTTAGATGGCTAATATCCTTAGATCAAAAAAGAGAAAATTAAATCCATGATTGCATTTGAAGTAGCCTAGTAGCCATGAGTGATATATGAAAAACTCTTGTTACTTACCTTAATTGTGCAACTTTTCGATGATGCCAAAAGGGGGAAGATAAGGTGTGCTTTTTGCTTTGGATTGTGATGTTTATAACCTAATGAACTTGATCCTTTTGATTTGTGACTTTAAATGAAAAGTATTCCAACATTGTGTTGATGTTGAGCTGAGTTGAAACAGGTCCCATGCTTATGAAAAATACTAAGTTTGTTATCATAAAAAAGGGGGAATACTTTTACCTGGTTGGTTTTGTTTTTGATGTCTGACAAAGGAACACATGCATGAACCAGTTTCATGAACAGTGTACACATGTGACAGACAGAATCAAGCAAAAGGCATGCACGTGAAAGGGATAAGTATAAGTGGTTATTTCTGATAATCCCTGGACGAAAATGTTGCATATTTGATAAGGAGCAGGACTCCTTACTTGAAGAGAACTCTATCCATGATAAGGGCATAGTTAGAAGTTGAAGTTGACTAGAACTCTTCCACCAAGGAATAGTAAAGCAAAACTCTAGTTAATATTTATTTACTAACTCTATAAATATTAGTGATGTTCTCTTTTACAGGTGATGCACACATACTGAAGTTAAGCACAAATTGAGAGCAAAATAGCAAGGTATTTTATGAGCAATTCCTGTGAGATTTAAGAGTGCGATCCTGAAACTACACGAACCAGATTGAAGAACCAGTTCCATAAAGAGTTTTATGCATCTTTCTTTATTTCTAGTTCAAAGTGTAGCAAGCGTTTTGAGTTGTACCTTTCAGCTTTCTTAGAAGCAAATTGTATTAGGTACTTGAGTTGTATTGTTCAAGTTAGAGTTAACTTGAAGCAGTCACAATAGCCTATTGTGTGTTGCTAAAAGAGTTAGAGTTAATCCTTAGGTTTGCAAGAGGTTGTAAACTGGAGTTGTACGTTTTTTCGAGTTAGTTAACTTGAAAAATCGCAACAGCCTATCGCTAGTTGCTACACGGGTTAGAGGTAATCCTTAGGTTTGCAAGAGTTTGTAAACTTTGTTGTTGGCTCAAAATTGTAGTAAAGTGTTTGGAAAAATCCTAATGGGTAGTAGGTCGTGGTTTATTCACCTTTTAAGCCGGGTATTTTTCACATAAAAATACTTGTGTTCTTTACTTTCTGTATTTATTATTCTGTAATAATAGTATAAGGAACACATTGAAGAACCAGTTCCTTTTATAATCTGTGCACGCGAAAAATTAGATAGCATACAAATCACCCCTCTTGTGTGGTATTGAAGTACAAAACATCAGCTTAAGCGCGTTTAAAGCTCGCCTTTGATAACTTTTTATTTCAGGGGTAATTGCAAAACGTGAATAGTTTAAGATGGTTTTTAACTTTTTATTTATTCTCTCTAATTAAATTGATAGGAACAATACCTTCTTAGTTATAGAAATATATATAACAACCATCATTTTTTTCAGGAAAAAAAATAAAAATATTTTTAACGTCTAAATGACAATCAATGAAATTAGATTGTGTAAGCAGTATTCTTAACAAAATAAATTGATTAAGCTTCCACCTTTTAATTTTTATTTTGTAAATATGATAAACTTATTTAGTGTCTATTCTGTTTAACACATTTTTTAGGTACACATTCGTTTTCTATAGTAGAATACATTGTACTCTTCACATAAACAACCACATTTGAATGAAAATTATTCCTTTTGAGCTCCTCACTTTGCTCCTACGGTAACTCGAACAGGCAACCTAAGAGTTTGAATTGGAGGGTGCTTAGCACTTAAGCAAACCCTTTCTTGTCGTTTTCTCTTTTTTTGATTATATGCAATTACTATGTGTTTTTAACTCACCCGTCACGGACATCGTATCCTTTTAGATTTGCGGCAGCAGTTAGAGCATTCCTCCATCTTTGGAGATTCTGCATTCCTTCATCATCATCCTTATAGCTTGTTTCATGTTTGTCAAAGGCTTCAGCAAAGCTCTCCTTCTGTTTCCGAACATGTGATGGATCCACATCATAGAAGACTGGTATGACAATCTGTCCACATTGATCCTTGCATTCCATGATCTTTACTAGCTCATCTAAACAGTACCTCGATGTTGCATAATTCTTTGAGAAAACGACGAGGGCGACTTGAGACTGTTCGATAGCTTTCAAGAGTTCATCTGTTATTGATGCCCCATGCTCTAGCCTTTTATCATCATGAAACGTGAATATTCCACTGTTTTCCAAGCCTTTGAAGAGGTGACCTGTAAATGTTCTTCGAGTATCTTCACCTCTAAAACTTAGAAAGACTTTGTAGTTCCACCGAGAAAACTGTGAAGTACTCACAGAAGCAGAAGATGATGCCATTGATTGAAAAAAAAATAACCGGTATGTGAACAAATTGTAGTTGTGGTAAAAGATCAACCGATGATAATAGGATAGAAAGAAATAAACAACTAGCTACTAGCACTTCAAATAAGAAAAGTTTGTATGAGATGGGCTTTCTTTGAACTTTAATAGGAGGAGGTAGGAAATTAAGATCACCCCTGCACCAATATTCCTCTGTGTATACACAATGGACAGATAAAAGTACAAGTGGGAAGCTGCAAAGAAAGAGTTTACCTACCAATATTCCTCTGTGTATACACAATGGACAGATAAAAGTACAAATGGGAAGCTGCAAAGAAAGAGTTTACCTATCCCAATTGAATTGAATTATTGCTCAAAAGCACAAACACAACGCCCCACTCTCTCTCTCTCTCTTCTGCCAAAGAAAAAGGACCCCATTGATTGAATTTCTTTTTCTATTTTAATTTTCTACGGAGGTTGACAAAGTCTTCGTCCAGCAAAATATTTTTTTATTTTGTTGAGTAATGAACAAAAAATTGAATGACTTTTGGGTAATGAACACAAAATTGAATATCTTTACGTAACAAAAAAAATGACTTTTGATTAATAAACACAAAGTTAAATGACCACTTATGAAATTTAATAGTAAATTTGTTCCCAATTTATTAAGGTTAAAAAAGTTATAATAAAGTTTCGACAAAATTGTACAAAACATATCATTCTGAAAAAAAAAAAAAATTATCTGGTCGACTTTTCAATCCTTTTTCCTATTGATTCAACCTTTAACAGGTAGGTTTGTAAAAGAAAATGCGTGACAAGTCATAGACACGTCCCAAAAAAAGATTTTTATTGTCAACTAAGTGAAGGTAATTTTTTTAAATATAATAATTGCCGAGATTGAAGATGTTGATGAGGATGAACCTAGAACCTCCACTGTACGTTTAGCTCTTGACATTTGTGTAATTTTTTCATGTCTTTAAGAATAAAGATTAGTAGAATGCAGAGGCTTCTTTTTGAGTATCTTTCCTTCTATTCTATAAATCGGAAGACTTGAATGATATGTAGCTCAGAGCTTTGCTGCCTTTTTAGCATAAAATCTTTCTTATGCTTGTAGTAAGATTTGGGTTATTTATTGTGGTCGTTGCAATAAGACATCTAATGATATTTCCTATCTATATATATATATATATATATATATATATATATATATATATATATATATATATAAGAGAGCAATAAAAAAGTGAGATGTCACATCTCTTTGGCAAAGGAACTCACATATCTTTTTTATTCTTTTTTTGGGCTTTTCCTCTAATTTTTTATTAAGTTTAAATGTCTTATTTTCTTTGTTCCAACTCGGAGAATTTAAAACGTTGCAACAATTAAACTAACGGTTACAACGATTGAATTGATACTAAAATGGGTCACTAAAGTTGCAACCATTGAATTGAAATAATGGGTCGTTAAAGTTGCACAAGTGCCTCTTGGCTTGCAGAATAGTCTTTCCATATTCCAAGCTTAAGTTTTAACTTTCACAAAAAAAAATAAAAAATTATCCGATAGTTTGTTCATTAACATGTTGAGTTGATTGCATCTAAAAGTCAAAAGGCACTTACTACACGCTCTTGAGAAAAATCTACATCTGAAGAATTAGGAGAAGATAAGGCAACAACTAAAGAAGATAAGGCGCTTTATGAGTCATTCTATATTTCACATGTTTTCCTTTCCCATTCTCATCAATACTTCCCAATGAGCAGTTTATGGCACTGTAATAACGTCAGAGGTAATAATACATCTACAAATTGTATCATTTTATTAATTTCATGTTTTTTGACAAATGAATGTCTTTAATTTGATGATTTTTGGTTACTTAACTTTTTGATATCCTACTTTATGGCAAATATTGAAAATATGCGACATTGTCATCAAACATCAATAGATGACGCAAACCCGATAATTAGTAAATATGATATTGTGAAAGGTGGAGTAGAAAGGAACTTTACCAAGCCACTAGAGTGACTTATTTTTGCAACAACTTTATTCTGCCTACAATGTTTGGGCTATCTTTTTGTCAAGGGCTACTTGAAGTGTTAGCCTTTGTCATTGAAGAGGTTTTTATTGCTTTGATTGTGACTGATGGTGAAGAAAAAGAAGAAAGAAAGGAAAAGAAACTCCATGTATTAAAGTTTTAAAAAGGAAGAAGGGACGAATGAATAAGTACTCAAGTAAGAGAGATACATTTAGTTGATTCTTTTTTTTCTTCAATTTCTTTTTTTTTTATTATTTCTTTTTTCTATCCTTCTCTTTTTACTTCTTTGATTAGTTTTTATTTGAGAGAATTGAAAAACTGTCTACTTTATGAAACATATATATGAACAATTACTACTTCGTAAAAAATGAAAAAATTAAGGAAAAGAAGCCTTAGAGAAAGAAAAGAATGCAAACGATATCATAGATTCATATTCCCAGATTTTTGTCTTATCATTTTTTTATTAGTTCTTTCTTTAAAAAATTGTGTTTTCCTAATTCAAGTAACATGTATTTATCTAAATGATTTTAAATGAATTGTTTCAAAACCAAGGGTATTCACAATTTGTCCCGTTAATTAATTTTATATATATATATATATATATATATATAATATCTAAACAAAATCAAGAAAAAAATTTTATATAGTGTTTTAAGAGAATCATATCATGAAAAGAGAGAAAAGATGATAAAATCATGTAAAAATAGTTGATTAGTAAACATTATTTGCTTATAGAACAATTATAACATTACTCTTTTATGATTTTTTTTTGATAACCGCGCAAAGCGCGGGCAAATACACTAGTTAAGTTATAAATGGGAGACAAGAAATAAATAAGCTAGTATCACTCCAAAAATGAAAAGTTTCTAAAAAAAGATGGGCTCTACTCCGGTACAATTATTGCTATTGGATAATGTAACATTATATGTGGTAGGGCCTCATTGAGTATTACTTCCGGGGCGAAAACATATGCCTGATCTCCTCCCTAGATCATATATATAATATTGGGTGCATCTCTCTAAGTGAGATTGTGAATTCAAATCTTATGTCAATCTTATTATTTTTTTCCTAAAACTAGGCATCACATGGTTCGTATTAATTAAGTACATTTCTTCTTCTTTTTTTTCTTCTTTTTTTGATTTATTCTTTCAAAATTTTCACATATTAAAATTTCTATTTTTTGTTTCACCGAAAAATCTTTTTTGATTAAATAAAATATGCATATTAAACTAGTGGATAATGCAACATATAGTATGCTATTGGGTTCAACTGATCCCAATATTTTCAGCGTGGAGTATAGATATAAGAAAATTACTATTAAAAAATAAGAATTTTGAAGTTATAATTCCAAAAGTATAATGGGTGCAATAGTAAGAATCAAACGTTGCACCCGTAAAATTTATATTCTGAATTCATCTTTTTGTAATAGTGCACTCATCTTCCCAAAATCCTAAATCCGGTGCCGACTACTCCTAATAGAAAGTAAATAGTAGGAGTTTTTTGTGAAGCTTCTTCTTCATGTTTTACTCTAGTTGATTAGAATTATTATTGTTATAGGGTTTTCTTTGCACTTTCTAATTCTCGATCTCAAATCGAACATCATTTTTTAAGGCAAAATACATAAGTTACCCCCTAAATTATAGACCAAATTCTTGTTACACATTTTTTACGAACGAAAACTATCTTACACACTCAACCTTTCCCGAGTGTGACTAAGACACACCACTTTTTGTTGATCAATTTTTTAAAATATGTGTGATATCACACACCAATAAGGTTGTGACATGTGTCATAACTCAAAAAAAATACTTAGTTAAAAATGCCACGTGCGGTCAACACGACAAAACAACGAATTAAGAAGTGACTGCGGCTATTCTCTTTTACTACTCCCTCCGTTCTAATTTATGTGAATTTGTTTGACTGTGTACGGAGTTTAAGAAAAAATAAAGACTTTTGAAATTTGTGGTCCTAAACAAACCAAAAAGGGACCCAGAGTATTTGTGTGGTTATAAAAGCTTTTCACTAAGGGTAGAATTCTAAATTTAAGCTAAATTGTTACCAAATTTAGAAAGGGGTCATTCTTTTTGGAACGGACCAAAAAGGAAATAGGTTCACATAAACTGGAATAGAGGGAGTACTTTTTATGGTGAATGACACAGTTACCCACAAAAATAAAACTATTTATCCTTATCTACCCATTTATTTTTTTACCCATCAAACTAATCATATTTCCTACCCATGGTAGTTTTTGTGGGGAATTTTCTCTTTTTTCTCCAATTCTTTTTTATTTCAATGTTTCTTTTCTTTTTTCCTTTTTTCTTTCTTTCTTCTTTTCTTTTTTCTCGTTTTCTTCTTATTTTTTTCTTTTTTCTCTTTTATTTATATATTTTTGCCAAAATCGTGTTATTGTTATTTTTACCATAACTTATTTCGCACTCAATTTTAACTCCTTCTTTATTTATTTTCTTTTTATTTATATTCTTTATTTCTTGTTCCTTTTCTAATTCCACGTGATTGCCATGGAAACCGTGATCTCCTTCCCTACAAATATCAGTACACACTCTACCATTATCAGTAACACAACCAGTTATGGAGCAAAACATAATCTACAGCAACCAAATCTCCATATATACTAGTTAGAATAGAAATGATAATAAAATATTAGAAAATGCAATAAAAGTATAAGGTAATTGGATTGTGAATTTTATAGAGAAAATTGGGAGGTTTGGCCTAAAGTTTCATAATATAAATTTTTTAGTTTTGAATATTGAATTGGGGTCGGATTTGAGTGAAACTAGTATGGTTGGACTTGTAATTGAATGGGTTATTGGATTTTGTAAATTTTGTCGGATTCCGAGGTACGGGCTCGGGTTGGGCTGTTAGCCGATTTTGGGCTTTTTCATTCAAGATTTGATCTTTTCGATCGGGATTAGTTCCTTTAGCATTGTTTGATGTATTTGAGTTATTTTTGGTTAGTTTCGGGCCGTTCAGATGTCAGAACGCGCGGGATGGCATTTTGGAGCATCGTTTGGCTTGCTCGGTGTTGGAATTGGCTTGTTCAAGGTAAGTAACTCTTCTAATCTTGGAAATGAGGGTATAAAACCCTGAAATACGTCTTATGTGATTGGTATTGAGGTGACGCATATACTAGGTGACAGGCGTGTGGGCGTGCGCCATGTGAATTGAGACTCTGTTGTTCTCATGGAACTATATAGTGGTCCTACTTTGTTTATATCCGTATTTTCACCATGTGATAAAGTAGTTAAGCTGTCAATCATGATAGATATCATATTTAGGCATTATGCTTATACTGTTTTGATCCATAGTGGTCGTCTCTTACTGTCACCTCACTGATTTCATTGATATTTCATACTCAGTCATATCCATGCATTCATATCATATCTCAGTCTCAGATATTATTTATTGATACATCATATCATTGTTGTCGGTCTAGTTTCATGACATTGTGAGCCTGTGAGTGAGACTGAAGAGATTGATGACTGAGTGAGGCCGAGGGCCTGAGTAAGAGTGGTATTTTGGGATCGGGCTGCACGTTGCAGCATATTATATAGATTATATTTTATATGGATCGGGTTGCATGCCGCAACGAGCCTTCGGGCTATATATATATATATATATATATATATATATATATATATATATATATATATATATATATATATTATTGGATTGGGTTGCACGCCACAACAATATTGGATCGGGTTGCACGCCGCAACAATATTGGATCGGGTTACACGCCGCAATAATATTGTATCGGGCTGCACGCCACAACAATATAGCGCTTGGGCTGAAGGAGCCCCTTCAGAATCTACACACCCCCACTGAGCGCAGTCGACTATATATATATGTGGATCGGGTTGCACGCCGCAACAGACTTTATGGTCATATATGGATAGGGCTGCACGTCGCAGCAAGTATTGTACAACGCTGAGTGATTGAATGTGCTGAGCATTAAGTATAGTGAGAGAGAATGCGAGACAGTGAGATTAAGTACTCTGAGAGTGTGAGTACATAAGCTCATCATTTAGATGCATGGCATTCGACATGCGTACTTGAGATACATGTACAGAGGTGCATTTCATTCTACTACGCGGTGTTTGTGACATTTAAGATTTTTCTTGTATCTTGGCATGTTGGCATAGAGACGTACTTTCTTCATGCTATCTGAAAATGAAACATCTTACTTATTATTGAAAGAAGTTTTGGGGGAAAATCACAGTTTTTCAAACTTACTCGTATTTTGGCATTTTCGGTAAAAGGTTTGGGTTTGCACTGAAATATTTGAAAAGGAATGTCTATTTTTCTGGAACTGTGAACGAACTGAGCATTTTATTTATGAGATACCTCTTTTATTTCTCTGTTTGTTTCAGATTTCTCACAATAAACTACAGTATTTTTTGACAAATGATCTTTTTATCTTTCCTCCAACGTATAGAGGTCCACCAAAAAAAAACAAAGAAAAAAAAACTTCTGAATTAATTGCTAACGACTAATTTCTTTGGTTGCTGAATCACTTAATTTGTTTTGACACTATTAACCAAAAAATGGTTCAGTTTTCTTATTGTTATTGTATCTTTTGAGTAAAATTTGTCAACAGTGTTACTCAATTCCATAAAAGATTGTTATAATAAAAGCAGAATAGGACCAGACAAGATGACAATTTAAAGATCCCTTATCTACATGGCAAAGAAAGGAGTAGCACATGGTGTAACCATCTGAATTGTCGTTTTGAACATTTATGCTCTTTTCAACTATTTGAAGTCTTGAATAGCTTCATATGATGTATTATGACCAAGTTTGAGTTTATTTTTATATTCGACCTCAGATCGGAGTTTTGATGATTCTGTTAGGTCCGTATGGTGATTTTGGACTCGGGCGTATGCCCGAAATTTAATTTAGATATTTCTAGGATGTTTCGACGACGTTTCTTCAAGCATAAGTGGTATCACATTACGTAAATGAACTCCAAATTCAGTTTTTATTGAAGAATTATATCCGTATGAAAATTACGGAACCATAGAAAAAAGAATCGTCGAATTTGGACATCGTATGAGAGAGTTATGCCCATTTCAGTGCAAAATAGAAAAGATTTCCCATCGCCAACGCCCAGGGTAGCGTGGGACGCTAGCCCTGGCGCTAGGAATCTTGAGGCTCAAAATGTTATATACTCATTTCGAGGTTTATTTTTCCCCATTACTCTTGGCCGAATTTTGTGGGTTTCCTCCACTCTCTCAAGACCTCCAACTCCCCCCATCTCCAAGGTGAGTAATCCCTACTAATTTGGTGTTTCATTCTATCATTTCTACTCTAAAACTAACTCAATCCACCATTAAATCCTTAGATCTTCAAAAAATTTCTTCAAGAACTCAAAAGAGGGTTTGGGCAAGATTTCTTCCAAAAGGTAATCCTGCACCCTTAGACATATATGCATGGATTTATTGTGAGTATGTGAGCAAGAAATAAGTATTAGAACTTATTGGATGGTGTTTGAAAGCCATAAATACTTAAACTAGATTATTGGGTATTGTAAAGAATTAATTAGTAACAATTGGGTGGATGTGAGTTCATTGATGACTGTAATGGTGCTAAAGAAGATTATTTGTAGACAAAGGATGGTTTAGTATCTCTTGTTGGTGGGAAGGGGGGATTATTAGATGAAGAAACACCAGTACTAGAGGTAGTAAATGCTATGTACTCTAGGTATTTGATAAAATGTCTAAATGACCAAAAATTTGGAAAGTTGTTTACTAATATTGGTCCAATTGAATTATGTTGATGTAGATTGAAGTTGTAAGAGTAGTTGGAAGTTTTAATACCATTAAAGAGCTGAATTAAGAAATCTCAATTTGTGGCGATCTTATTTTCGAGGGATTTTCAAGGAAATCATCGAGATTTAAGCCGTCCAGAGGTGGCTTCACTCGCGAAGATCATTTAAAGACTCGGTTTAGTTTCGTCGAGGTAAGTATCTTGCCTAACCTTGAGTGGGAGAATTACCCCTTAGGCATTGAGTCTTATATTGAAATTGCGTAATTGAAAACCATGTACGCGAGGTGGCTAGTACGTACTTGGTTTATATGTGCAAATTATATCGATTGAAATTCGTAGACACCCTTATGTATTAAATTGTAAACTTGTTGGAACTTAGTAAATCTGTAATGACCCAACCGGTCATTTTGCCATCTAGAATCCCTTTTCCCTAAATAAGACTCCTCGTATGGTATTTTACTATTTTATGACTTGCGGGGATGGTTAGTTCGGGATTTGTTAAGGTTCGGGTTGAAATCGGAATACTTGGTTCCTTAGTTGGCTTTAAAAAGGTAACTTTGACTTCGGTCAACATTTTGAAAACACGAATCCAGAATCGGGATTTGACTATTCCAATAGGTTCGAATGATGATTTTAGACTTGGGCGTATGTTTGAATCGGGTTTTGGACAACCCGGGAGCGTTTTGGCGCTTAATAGTGAAAGTTAGTTATTTAAAGGTTTTAAGGTTCTTTAAATTTGATTTGGAGTAGGTTTTGGAGTAATTGAGGTCCGTTCAGAATTTCGGGCTTGGGAATAGTTTCGTATGGTGATTTAAGATTTGCACGAAAAATTTGGTGTCATTCCAAATAGTATAAGTATGTTTCGGTGCATTCGGAGTAAGATTGAAGAATTTGAAATTTCTAAGTTGAATCAATTTGGTTTGGGGTATGATTCTTAATTTTGAAACTGTGTTACACATTCTGAGGGTTCGAGCGAGTCCTTTTTACGATTTCACACTTTTTGGTATATTCGGGCGGTACCCCGGGGGCCTCGGGTGTTAACCGGGCGAGGCTCGGTCCAAGTTTGGACTTGTGAGGAACAATTGAAGCTTCCAGCTTCTGGTGTAATTGCACCTGCGGTTGGACAGCCACAAGTGCGAGCCCGAAGATGCACCATTTTTGGCCGCAGAAGCGGCTTGGAGCCTTGGTCAGTGGACCGCAAAAGCGGCGTGGTGTGCGCAGAAGAGACCGCGCTTCTGCAATGAAGAGCCGCAAAAGCGGAAAAAGTCCGGAGATGCGGCCAGCGCTGGCCCTGTGCATCACCGCAGATGCGGCCCTCCGCCCGCAGAAGCGGAACCACAGAAGCGGCCCTCTGCCCGCAGATGTGAACATCGCAGAAAGCAGAACCTTCATTTAAGTCGAGGCTCGGCCATTTTTAGCCTATTTTCTTCATTCTTGGGCGATTTTGGAGCTTCTTGAGAGGGATATTCACCTAGCAACTTGGAGGTAAGTTAATTCTACCTATTGTGAGTTAAATACATAGATTATTGGTATATATTAATATGTAAATTATGGAAATCAAGGGTTTAGATGAAAAACCTAGGTTTTGATAAAAATTAGATTTTAAACACGAAAATAGTTATGGAATGGGATGAAAATTATGTATTTGAGTTCTTAAGGTTATGGGTGACGTTTTTTCCACCAAAAACTTTCGGAATCCAGGCACGTGGGTCCGAGGTGAATTTTACCAATTTGGGTTGGTTAATTAATCTAATAGTTAATTAATCTAATAAGTTAATTTCGAATTATTGAGCATGTATTGATTAAATTATATAACATTTGGCTAGTTTTTGATTTATCGGCACCAAATTGAGGCTTTAACGCGAAATTGTGATCGAGAAGTGAGCTTTGAGACGAGGTAAGTCTCTTGTTTAACCTTGTAAGAGGGAATTTACCCCATATGTATTTTAAATAAATATTTGTTTCTAATTGTGGGGGCTACGTACGTACGAGGTGACGAGAGTCCGTGCGTACCTACTATTATACTATTGTCCGGGTAGTATTAGGACCCAATTCATGAATTTTTTGTAATTTTGCACTATACTTGTTAAATTAAAAATTCCTAAATTATATTAGAACTTGTTAGAGAAATTTGTATTACCTTGGATATAAATCATTAATAATGTTTAAGTCAAACGCTTAAAATATCCTTCCCTTCTTGTAGAGCGGGCCGAACGCCTCGGCTGTAGATAGATGCATTTATGAATCGCGCCGCACGTCCCTCGGCAGTGTACAGGACACTCTGTATTGGGCCGTACGATCTCGGCATAAATCTTGCTTAATAATAAAAATTACACGATGCTTTGATATTTTATTGCAGCTTGTGAAGATGAACGAATTATTGGAAAATTTTAAATTATGAAAGATTTATTTATTTCTGCTTGTTAAGGAAATTATTGCTATTCACATAAACCATGTATTTATTAAAATATTTATCTTAATATTATGGACCCATAATGAGTGTAGAAGTTAACATCTCGTCACTACTTCTTCGAGATTTGACTTGATACTTACTGGGTACACGTTGTTTACGTACTCATGCTACACTTGATGCACCTTTTTATGCAGGATTTGAGAGAGGTGCATCAGGTGATCCTTCCGGCGCGTACCCCCTATATCCCGAGGCCTAGTGGTGAATTGCCTTTCCTGAGCCGTTTGCAGCACCTAGTGTCTCTCTTTGTATTTTTATTCTGTTTATTTTATGTTCAGACAATATTTTAAATTTTGTGTAATCTACTAGATGCTCATATACTTGTGACATCAGGTCTTGGCACACTCGTTAGTAGAATTGTGGTTTGAAATTATTACTTTGTTTTATTTATTTATTTAGACTTTTGCTCTTAAATCTTGAAAGTAGGGAAGTTTAATTACTCGAAAATTTATTAAAAGAGGAAATATATATTTAATTCGCTAGTTGGCTAGCCTAGCAGTGATGTTGGGCGCCATCATGACCTATAGGTGATATTGGGTCGTGATAAAATCCTTGATTTGTCATACCTCATTCCTTGTTTGTCGAGTTTGTATTTTATATGATAATTTGGTGTGATTACCACTTGAATTTTTATGTGAATTCATCTGCAAATAATTAATTAAATAAGTTTAAACTGAAGCATTTATATATTTATCTAAAATTTTGATTAAAGAAGGCGGTGTCCTATGATGAGTTATTTTCTCATCCTTGTGGTTATTTTTTTAGATTTTATATACATTGTGTTGAGCCGTGGACTATCTGTTATGAAATTAATTGACTTTATTGTATCTTTAGAATGGCTGTGGCCTACAGAAAATTTGTAATTACGAGTTGATCATGCGGTGCTGCTGTGATAATATTCTGTGTGAATTGTTGTATGATTTGAGTTATTGTTATGTGGTGTATACGGGTGGCATTCCATTGCTGACATTATGCGGACATAAGGGTAGCATTTCACTGTTGTTGTGTGTATTGAAATATTGTCTGGGCGAAGTGATAATAGAGGCTATTAAATGGAGCGATAAGGAAGGCTATTATAGGAGCGATAAGAGTGGCTATAGGAGCAATAAGGTGGCTATTGATATTGTCAGGGCGGAGGGATAATGAAGGCTATTATAGGAGTGATAATAGTAGCTATAGGGGAGATAAGGGTGGCTATTGTCAGGGATGATATGTGATGATGTTGGGTTATTGTGTTGGTAATTTTTATGTGATGATATGGGATTATTGCGTTGGAAATTTTCATGTGATATTATGATTTTTTTGTGTTTATTTTTATATCTTGTGCAACTTGTCTTGTTGTTGTGGCAAACTTGATGATAGTCTCATCTATGTTGAAATTGTGAGCATGTGGCTATTGCCGGACGGATTATATTATTGGCACGTGAACTGTCCGTGCAAATGTGATATGAAATGTGGGCACGAGGTGCCAGGAAAATATAATAATTATGTTATTGGTACGTGAACTATCTGTGCAGATGTGATGTGAAATGCGGGCACGAGGTGCCGGGAAAAATATGATATTTTTTATTATTGGCACGTGAGTTGTCCGTGCGGTTTTGATAGAAATATGGGCACGAGCTGCCGTGGAAATATGAAAGTGGGTTGAGACACGTGTTTTAAGAATATGAAATGAGGTGTCACAGAGTGACTTTTATTTGAAAGAATTTATATTTGAAAGATATTTATTTGAAAGAAGTATATTCGAAAGATATTTATTTTAAAGAATTTTATATTCGTTTTGAAAGAAGTATATTCGGAAGGTATTTATTCGAAATAGTTATATGTGAAAGATTTATATTTGAAGGACTTAATTAATTGATTGTAATTGTGTTCCTTATTTGTTTGAGCAATAATTATGGTGTTCTTGTTGCCTTGCTGTTTATATCACTACTTGAT
This sequence comes from Nicotiana tomentosiformis, assembly GCF_000390325.3. NCBI lineage: Eukaryota > Viridiplantae > Streptophyta > Magnoliopsida > Solanales > Solanaceae > Nicotiana > Nicotiana tomentosiformis. The sequence goes on from NC_090816.1 coordinate 134,819,228, forward strand.
TTTTGATGTTATCACTGCTAGTTATTTTTCAGTACTATTGTATACTGCTATATTGCACATGTTATTTGACCAGTGAGTGTCTTGACTGTACTTTGTCACTACTCCACCGAGGTTGGTCTTGATACTTACTGGGTACCGACTGTGGTGTACTCATACTACACTTCTGCAAAATTTTGTGGAGAACCAAGTATTGGAGATATCGGACTCGGACAGAGTTAGTGTGTTGATCGCAAGGATTCAAGGTAGAGCTTGGTCGTCATAGTCCCTTGGAGTCTTTCCATTTTATTGTACTTTCAACTCTTATATGAACAGTATTGTATATTCGATCCTTGAGATCATTGCATGTATTCATTTAGAGTTCGTGACTCAGTATTACCAGTCTTGGGAGGTTGTTATATTTATTTCCGCTTTTGGTTTCGACACTTGTATTACATTATATGTTTCAAAAGAAAAAGGCTCGAAATGTAATTGTAATTGGCTTACCTAGTCTTAGAGACTAAGTGCCATCACAACGCCTATGATGGAATTTTGGATCGTGACATATGATTTTGCCTGTTACCCAAAAGTTTTGATTTAATTGTTTCAAAGTATTGGCATCGGTGAGAAGTCTAAGTATGAGCTGATATCATAACTAATAGGTCCAGTCTATTGTCAACCAAAGATGTATCATGGCTAAGTGATTCACCGAAGCGACGAGACCTTGAAAGTTGGTTTTTGTATATGTCAGTAGAGGAATGTTTTGTCAATAGGAGAAGGTTTCTGCTCACAAGACCTGGAGATACCAGAAGTGAGAATGCTGACATGAGTAACGAAAACTTATGTGAAAAACACGATCGCTTGCCAGTGGAAGGTTTTTGCATTCAGTCAATCTACGCAGATTAAATCGGTCCTAAGGAACTCCTGATACACAAAAGTGACGAAGTTGCTTTGACTACAGAACTATGCTTGTGTATTGGAGCAAATTGGATTTAAAAAATAAAATAAAAGAATAAAATTTATTCTAAATAAGACTTTAAAAAAGGGTAAAATACATAGGTTACCCCCTAAACTATGGACCAAATCCTTGTTACATATTTTTTACGGAAGAAAATTATCTTGCACACTCAACCTTTCCAAAGTGTGCCTAAGACATACCATTTTTTACAGCTAGCACGCACATGTTTTACACTTAAAAGAGGCGAGCGAATGTAAATTTTTTGGGTCAGAACTATTATTTTAACGTCACATGTCCAATCTCTAGACCAAATACATAAACATACACTTAAAATTTACCTCTGATGTCTCTCTCACACTCCAGCTTACTTAATGATCATTTAGACACTTCAACTTAGCACCGATGTGTCATGTGGACACCTCTGTAAGTTTACCTGCGTGAAATATACTCTCCGTTGACATATCAAGTCAACAAATGAAATAATGACACGTGTAATTTCAAAATAAAAATATTATCACCTTAATAATAACTTATTAAAAAAACTCAAAAAGAACAATTCTTCCTTCTTCAAAAAAAAAAAAAACAGACCCCACCCCCTCGCGATCCCTCCCCTAACTTCTTCTTCTTCATTTTGAAAATCTAAACCAGACCCCTTTCCTTCTCCATCTTCTTCTCTAGCATTCCCCTCACCCCAAAACCAACGACCCTTTTCAAAACTTTTACTCTAAAGACCTTTAATAATTCCTTTATAAATCTGCAAACTGAGAAACCATCGGCACACCATCACAGAACCTCATCGGAAAAGCTCACCTCTGGCGACCTCTCTGTTCATCTCCTTCCCACCTGGGTTTCCTAGTCTCTTTCCTTTTATCCTTTCTTTTTTCGATCTCGTGCCTTTTTTTTTTCTCTATGAGTTGTTTGATTTGCGGTACAAAATGGCCAAATAAAGAAACAAATTGAGTATCCTTTTTAAAATTTTCTATTTGTTCTACTTCCTTGCTTAATTTTTTACTTTAATTTGAATCTTTTTAAATTTTTTACCCACCCCTTCCACATTTCATTCTCTTCGTCTAAAAAGAAGAAATAGAAAAGAAATTGGCCATTAACATTCTTCGGTCTTCATTAACACCACCATACAAACACGACCACAGAGCTTTACTCTCTAGCTCTTTCATCTTCAAAACTTTATTTTTGTCTCAACACTACTATCACGCCATCTCCCACCCTAGAATCCTTTACCCCCAATCCCCAACTCTGGCGTTAATTGTTTTCCGGCCGAAGTCCATCGCCAATTCTCAATATTTGCTTTACAAATCTGAAGAAACCTTCTGTCTCTACAGTATATATACACAAGATCTCAAGCTAGAGTAATTACAAACACTCAACTAAAACCTGAAAAAATGATCAATGATAGTGAAGATTTGGCAGATCTATAATTAAAATTTTCCGATGTTCTCTTTAGTTAGAGCGAAATCTTTTTAGGTGGTTGTCCTCTCTATTTTCTTGTGGCTGAGTTTTTGACTGGTTTATTTTGATTTATGTTTAGTTATGAAAGTGCAGCGTGAAATTTTAATGGTGTTTATAGAGGTTTAACATGGTAGAAATAAAAAGATATTAATTTAGTTTGCGGTGGAGAAAGATAAGGTAGGTGGAGAAAAAGAGAAAAAGATAGGAGAGGAAAAAATGTAACAATAAAAAGTAGAGGGAATTACACAATCTACCTACTAGGCACAAACTAATTACCCATTTTTGCCTATTTAGAAATTAATTATAATTTCTACCTATTCATCAAAATCTATTTTTGCCGGCTACCCATTCCTCTTTTTTGCTTGAATTTGTTTTCCTCAGCATACCAAACCATGCATATTTCCTTTTAACTAAACCTATAGCTTTCTCTTTGTGAATAAATATGAAATCTAATTTTAATTATTCGTTACTGCACATTATAATTTGTCATACAATGTGTACCTATGCAATCTAAAATATTTACCCAACTACTTATTTTCAAAATCCTTTCCTTTTTAATCCTGGATCACATGAAATCCCATTAATTGCCCCAACCTATTTTCTCTTTTATTGTCTTCTCAAATATAAATAAACGTTTTTCTTCTATCTTTTTCATTTCATAATATGATTTACTTGTCCATTGAATATTTTTTATTAATTTATTCTCCATTTCAAAATGGTATATAGTATATTATTATAATATATCTAAATTTTAGTATAATCGATGACGCACAAAATTGAGTTAATTAGATTATGTGACAACTGATATTAATTCAGTTTAATAATTGAATTAAAAAATTTTTTTTAAACTCTTAGCTTACAACTGTATACCCTGTTGGTATATCTATATACTATACTGGTATCATATGTTAGTTGGAACCTTTTTTGGTTGTATTAGCTATATTTAATTTGTACATTGTATGATTTTTCTTTAGTAATAGTAGAATAGTACAATATCTCGATTTTTTATTATTTTCCTTTATGCATATGTATTATGTAATCATTTTAATTTTTTCTTTATGTGTTTGTTTTATATAATAGTATTATAGTATAATATCTTGAAATATATTATTATATTAATATGTGATACACTATTGTTTTGATTTTTCTCTTTATGCATGTGTATTATGTAATAGTAGTGTAGTCATATATAGTTGCCTGGAATTAATTAGTAGAACTGTATACCCTATTGGTATAATTATGTCATATTGGTATCACATGGTAGTTGGAATATTTTTTGGTTGTTTTACTTACATTTTTAAGTGAATTCTATTCTGAAATAATTTATATAATCATATTTTGCTGTGTTGGATTTTCTTGTACCTATGGACATAGATTTTGTGTATTATGTAATAGTTTTTATAGTTATATGCAGTTGTTGGAACCACCCCGTACAACTAACATAACAAGAATACAAGAATGTGAAGTTTCATAAGGGTTTGGCAGCATCTCAAGATAAGTACACACGTCTCCGTACCGATCCGCAACACTCTACTAAACCTGTTCATGACTTGTGAGACCTATGTAACCTAGGCTTTCTCAATAGCTCAGCACTCGGCACTCAGCACTCAATACTCGTACTCAATAGGTACCTGCGCTCACTAGGGGTGTGTAGAGTCTCCAGAGGGGCTCCTTCAGCCCAAGCGCTATATTGCTGCCGCGTGCAGCCCGATCCCGTATATATATATATATATATATATATATATATATATATATATATATATATAGAGAGAGAGAGAGAGAGAGAGAGAGAGAGCCATAAGGCTCGTTGCGACGTGCAACCCGATCCACATATATACAGCCCTAAGGCTCGTTGCGACATGCAAATCGATCCACATATATACAGTCATAAGGCTCGTTGCGGCGTGCAACCCGATCCATATATATATACATATTGCTCACAACTCGGCACTCAGGCCCTAAATCAGTCACCAAACTCTCCAGTCTCTCGGGCTCTCAGAAATCATATAAATCAGCCCAAACAGAAATGCTGTAATGTATCAACAAGAAACAAAAAAGAGTGTGAGATATGATACGCAAGTAAAACTACGACTGAGTGCAAGACAATAATTAGAAAATAATTCAACAAGTACACGGCCTCTGCAGGTCCCAACAATATCAACACATTGCCTAAACATGATTTCTAACATGATTTGCAGTCAAATTTCTATAATGCATGGAGAGAATACAATTAACAACAAGTTATTCAACTTTACAGTTCTATGGAATGGACCAAGTCATAATTCCTACAGTGCAAGCCCACACTCCTGTCACCTAGCATGTGCGTCACCTCCAAACCAATCACATAACACGTAATCCGGGGTTTCATACCCTTAAGACCAGATTTAGAACTGTTACTTACTTTTATCCGTGCCAATCTCTAATCCAACATGCCTTTGCATCGCGAATCGGCCTCCAAATGCCTCGAATCTAACCACAAATAATATAATACAATCAACACGGGCTAAAGAAATTAATTTCGTAAGAAAATACGAGATTATATATCAAAAATCCGAAATCGACTTCAAGCCGGTCGCTAGGCCCACGTCTCGAAATCTAACAAATGTCATAAAACCCGAAAGCCCATCCAACTATGAGTCTAACCATACCAAATTTATCAAAATACGACACAAAATCGTCACTCAAATCCCCAAAATCAACTCTCCAAATCCTTATCCTCAAACCCCCAAATTACACCTCAAAAACACATCAATTAGGTGGAAAAATTAATGGGGGAACATAATTATTGAAGAAATTTAACCACAAGTGACTTACCTAAAGATTCCCTTCGAAATCCCTCTCAAAAATCGTCAAATTCCGAGTTTGCAAAGTCAAAAAATGATAAAACCCTCGGAACCCAACATTTATATCCTGCCCAGGCTTTTCACATCTATGGCCAATTATCTGCACATGCGGACTCGCTTCTGCGGTTGAACCTCCGCTTATGTGGAATTCACTTACCCAGTGTGCCTCCGCTTTTGCGACCCTTGTCCCGCATCTGCGCAATCGCAAGTGCGGAATTAACCATCGCACCTGCGAGACTTCCACTCCTGCGCCCCTAACACCGCATCTACGATCACGCAGGAGTGGAAAATGACCTCGCACATGTGACCTATGCTCACCTCCTTCTTGCCCGCTTTTGCGGCTCCCTTCTCGCATCTGCGGTGCCCACTCCACATATGCGATTAAACCAGTAGCTGCCAACTTCAGCAATTCTTCAACTTCAAATCTTGGTCCGTTAACCACACGAGGTCCCCAGGACCTCGACCAAACATACCAACAAGTCCTAAAACATCAAACGAACTTAATTGAACCCTCAAATCAACTCAAACAACATCAAAAATACAAATCACACATAGATTCAAGCCTAATGAACTTTGAAACTTCCAAATTCAACAACTAACGCCGAAACCTATCAAATCACGTCCGATTGACCCCAAATTTTGCACACAAGTCACAAATGACACCACAGACCTATTCCAACTTTCGAAATCGGAATCCGACTTCGATATCAAAAAGTCCACTCCCAGTCAATCTTCTCAAAAATTCAACTTTCGCCATTTCAAGCCTAATTCCACTATGGACCTCCAAATCACAATTCGAACACGCTCATAAGTCGAGAATCACCCAACGGAGCTAACGGAATCATCAAAACTCCATTTCCGAGTCGTTTACATATGAGTCAATATCCGGTCAATCATTCCAACTTAAGCTTTCCATTATGAGACTAAGTGTCTCAATTCATTCCAAATTCCTTCCGGACCCGAACCGACTAATCCGGTAAGTCATATAACAACTTTAAAATATAAAAGGTGCAGGAAATGAAGGAACAGGACTATAAATTTTGAAACGACCGATCGGGTCATTACAATAGTCATTTGGTGTTTTTCCATTTGCCTTAGATGTATCCCATATGCTAGCAAAAGGTACAAAGAAAAAATGTATATTATATTCTTTATCAAGATTTGAATGGGTCATGCAGTTTTGAGCAAGTTTCTGGGTTATGCACGACACCCCGTCATCACATTCGGGAATCAATTGAGTTGTTGTGTCAATTAATCTGCCAGAGTAACATACAACAAATCCCAAGAATTTATCAGGTATATCCCAATTTTCAGGCAAATTGACTGATACATTATTATCCCAACCATGATGGTGGAACCAACTTGGAATCCCACCATAACGATTCTCACCGGTAAATACCACTATTAAAAATTCGGGCAAAATCTTCCAAAAACACCGATTAAAGTGGGTCGGTAATGGCCAATAACCGCCAAAAATGCGACCATTTACGTGTAGACGGTATTTTGAAGGTCAGAAAGGCATACCGACCAAAGTTGGTCGGAAATTACCGACCAACTTTGGTCGGTCAATTAAATTCAAAAAAAATAATTGCCGAAAAAACTGACCAAAATTGGTCGGTGTTTTAATTATGTAATTAAAAAATACACCATCTAGGAATCGAACCGGGGTCTGTACCGTGGCAGGATACCATTCTACCACTAGACCATTGGTGCATTTTTTTAAGACTGTTTTTTATTTCATTTATACTCTTTAATTATATTTTCTCACGAAAATAACCGACCAAAGTTGGTTTGGTCCTTTTTTTAAAAATAAAATTATCGACCGAATTCGGTCGATTTTTTAAAATGACCGCCAGAATTAACCGACCGATTTCGGTCGGTTTTCTTAATATTAATTTTAATTTATTTTAAATGAATTTTTTGTATCTAATTCTAGTGGAAGTTGTGGCAGCTGTGTAAGCCTCTTGCAATTTCTTAAGTCCAAGATTCGAAGAGCACCAAATTGGGCTATGCTTCGAGGCAAATGCTTAAAATTATTTCCACCGAGATACAATTCTTTCAAAGAGGATAAGGATCCAATATCTTCCGGAAGTCCTCCATCTGTTAGATTGCAGTAACTAAGATTCAGATGTTCCAATGACCGTAATCCTTCAGCCACCGGAGGGAACTCAAAGTGCACTCCATTGTATCTAAAGCCGCTAAAGTTCAAGATTTTAAGTTTGTTCAAGCGTACGATGGAAGATGGAGGTCGTGAAATTAGAGTACTATCACCGGCATCAAGCTCCTCCAAGTTGTCTAAATCCCCTATCTCTTCTGGCAAGCTTTCCATATTGAAGCACCCCAACACATTTAGACTAACCAAACTTTTCAACCTACAAATGCTGCTTGGAAGAGCTACAAGGTTATTCATACAGCTCAAATCTAGCTTGGTAATATGAGTTTGATACTGAAAAATAGATGATGGTAGTTCCCTTATCCCAGAGCGTTGCATGTGAATTTGTATCTCCGGCTTCATTCTCCCGTGGATTTCTGGGAATTTCTCTAAACTATAGCACTTTTTTAGATTCAGATATTCAAGAGATTCCACGTTAACACATGAAAACCTCTTAAGGCTTACACAATACCTCAAATTTAACCGAATGAGTTTGCTGCAACATCCCATGGAATGGTGAACCTCTTTAAGATTAGAACACCAAGTCAGATCCAAATACTCCAAATTTGGCATCCCCGTGAAATCTGGTGTTCGCATCAGTCTTCTAGAGTAGCTGAGATCTATCCTCCGTAGAGACCGCAAATGCTGTTCAGAATACGGACATAATGACAAAAAAGAAAGAATTTATTTTGCTGCTCCGCTGGATTCCAATAATAAAATATTTGGCTAGTGGGGCTATCAATGAATGTAGAAACTTTTTCGTTTTGTTTTTTCATTTGTATTTTGGGCATCAAATGACCTCTGTTTTCTAATTCTTAATTACTTATTGCTAGCTTTCCTAAAAGTATTTATTACTCCCTCGACAAGAAATGAATGATAGCATTTGAATTATGAGGGCCAACACATTATTTTTGTGCGAAATTAGAAATTTATTTTTTATATATGAAAAATTGCTTGTTAAGAAACTGAATAAAAGTAAATTATTCCTTAACTGTAATTTAACATGATTGAAAAAAACTGTAGCAAAGAGAAAAGTGATTCTCTCTTTAAAAAAAAGTGTAATATAAAATGGGGAAACCAAATGTTAAATCCGGAATCAATGTATGAAAGCGTATATGTCATTAGAGAAAATAGTTGTACACAATAAATTCCTTTTGTTTTACTAATAAATATTCCTTCTGTCCCACTGTGTACAACCCTAGGATGAAATTCATATGAGTCTAATCTTACTATGAGAAAAAATTGAAGGAACTTTCAAATTGAGCTTCTTAATTAAAATGATGATGGGAAGATATGGAGAAAAAAGACATGAAGATCTTACAATAATATTGAGAACAACCCCAAATAATATAAAATTAATTTTTTTGAGATGGAAATACAAATATTTGAGCTTATGGAATTAATAACTTTTGTTCATTTAAAGACATGCATCATAATTCTAGCTAAAAAAGGAAGTACCTCAAATAATACGTGAAGAAAGCAATAATATTTGTTCGTTATCACTAAATTAAAGGACAAAGATAGTTAGAGAGAAAAAAAATGGTAATAAAATAGAACTCAACTATTGTACCTTTGTTTCCATCCATAAATAATGCAGTGAACTGTACGAGAGTTGAAGGTGAACAAGCATTTTGGGTTCAAAATTTTCTGGCAATGACTTCCAAGAATAGTCATGACACACAAAACAACGCAAGCTGTTGGGCAAATACTCAATGGCATCACGGGTCGATGAACTCCCTATGTTAAATATCCTAAGCCTTTTCATATTTTTCATAGCCTTTTTGCTAAAGCGTAATGTACCAGAATGGTAATAAGGAAACCAGATTACTTCCATTTTCGTGGTCCCCTGGTAAGAAAGATCATTAGTCTACAAAGTATAATTTCAAATGTGGTATAAAATCAACTTGCTAATATGACTACTTTCTCACTCCTTGCAATGCCAAAGTTTAAGATACAATATTAGTTAGATTCTTTTTAAGAAATACTGATGTTACTTCAAAAAAATACTTTTTTGCAATTAATTCTATAGTTTTATTTTCTATTATTACATTTTTCTTAGAAGTTCATTAGAGTCAAGTCTATAATCTTTTCATGTTGTGATAGAAAGTAATTGTAATTGAAACAATACCAATAAATTGTAAAAAAATAATGGTAAAGTGAATCAATGATTGAGTTATTATATACTAAAATGTCATAAAATTTTCAAATTAATCTAAAGAATGACATTGGATCAAACAGATTAAGTGGCTATTAGACTAATCCATCGCTAAAAAGTATAAGAAAAATGAATTAGGCAACGTAAATTAAAGAGGCTACTAAACAAATTAGGTAATTAATGTTTTTTTTACTAATTAGGTAATTAATATTATTTTTGCTTCTCCTACTAACTAAAGTAAACAACTAAAATGACGTACCTGCAAGACTATAAAGCAAGAGGAACAAATAATTGGAATTGACTACCCTATGTGTCTTTGGAATATAAAAATTAGAAATTAAATATTATTGCATTGTTTAGCCTACTTACTGTATTGTTGTTCATCACTTCTTCAACTTCCTCGACGAGCCATAATCTGCTACGTTCTCCTGGATATTTTTGAAAATTCACTATATATTTACCCATATCTTCTATAAGGTCATGCATTTGAATCTCATCATTTTCAGAGATGGACACAAGAGATTTGTTAATTAAGACACGCAATCCGTATTCAACTCCAGAATGACAACTCTCAAGAATTTGCATGGCGTAATCTTTTTCTTTCCCTCGAAAGAAGCATGCTATATCTAGAAACATCTCTTGTTGGATGGGCTCCAATCCATCATAACTGATTTTGAGCTTTTCAACAATTTTCGAATTAGAATTAATTTTCATTTGCTCTATTGCACTTTTCCATTCAGTTAAGCCTAGGTTATGCAGCAAAGAACCCCACACTTTGAGGGCTAAAGGAAGGCCTTTAGCATAATTTATTACCTCCAATGAGAGCTCCTTAAAACACTCATCTGGATCTTCTTTTCTAAAAGCATGTTGACTGAACAATTGCATAGCTTCACAGTGAGCTAGTCCAGTCACTTCATAAATGACATCATTCTTCCCTATCAAATGCTTGTTTCTAGTTGTTACAACAACTCTACTGCCATTACCAAACCAACCAATATCATCTGCTAAATATTCTAAATGATCTTTATGATCTAAATCATCAAGCACAATTAGCACCTTCTTAGAGCGAAGTTTGTCTGGAATCATTCGCTTCCCATCATGCTTATTATTGACGTAATCATCTTTTCTTCTTAACAATTCAGAGAGAAGGGTGTTTTGCAAAGAATGCAGTTGATGTCTTTTTTCATTTTTTTTAATATCAGTAAGGAAACAAGCAGCTTCAAATTGATGAGATAAAGTGTCAAAAATGGCTCTTGCTATTGTCGTCTTCCCTACACCGCCCATGCCCCAGATCCCCAATATGATCCGAACATCATTGATTCCTACCTTAAGTAGGGACTTTAATTTCTCCAAATGAGTATCTATTCCCACAACATCTCGCAAAGAAGACAAAGTAGCACTATTGCACAATTTGGAAATTTGGTCGACAATCTGCTGAATATTCTCTGCTTCAATCCTACGAAAATAAGAAAATTAATTGTGGATAAATGTAAGAAACTCAAGCATTAGTAAGCATTTCATAATTAATTTTTTTTATTACATAGGGGTAGCGGAAAGGGAGAGAAGATTATTGGGTGAGGAATCGAACTCTCATCAACTAGGTAAATAGCCAACAAATTGAGCTACTAAATATTGTTAATTTACATAGAGATGATTAAAAGACACCGCACATAAAACAAACCCTTGAAGGAGCAATCAAAATATTATACGTGCAAGAATGTTATTGAGGGGTAATAGCAAAACGTGAGTAGCTTAAGATGTTTTTTATTTATTCTCTTCAATTATAACAATACCTTCTTACTCATAGAAACATATATAACAACCATCATTCCTTTTTTTTCTGGAAAAAAAAAAAAAATTTTAACGTCTAAATGACAATCAATGAAATTAGATTGTGTAAGCAATATTCTTAGCAAAATAAATTGATTAAGTTTCCACCTTTTAATTTTATTTTGTAATTTAGTTTCTATTCTGTTTAACTCATTTTTGAGGTACAAATTCTTTTTTCTATAGTAGAATATGTAGTCTTCACATAAGCAACCACATTTGAATGAAATTTATTCCTTTTGAGTTGGAGTGGGAGGTACTTAGCACTTGAGCATTTTTAACTTACCCGTGTATATTTCTTTTTTTTTTTTTTTTGTATATTCCATTTTTTCATTATAAGAAATTACTATATGTTTTTAACTCACCCGTCACGGATATCATATCCTTTTAGATCTGCGGCAGCAGTTAGAGCATTCCTCCATCTTTGGAGCTTTTGCATTCCTTCATCATCATCCTTATAGCCTGTTTCATGTTTGTCAAAGGCTTCAGCAAAGTTGTCCCTCTGGTTCCTAACATGTGATGGATCCACACCATAAAAGACTGGTATGACAGTCTGTCCACATTGATCCTTGCATTCCATGATCTTCACTAGCTCATCTAAACAGTACCTCGATGTTGCATAATTCTTTGAGAAAACGACGAGGGCGACTTGAGACTGTTCGATAGCTTTCAAGAGTTCATCTGTTATTGATGCCCCATGCTCTAGCCTTTTATCATCATGAACGTGAATATTCTACTGTTTTCCAAGCCTTTGAAGAGGTGACCTGTAAATGTTCTTCGAGTATCTTCACCTCTAAAACTTAGAAAGACTTTGTAGTTCCACCGAGGAAACTGTGAAGTACTCGCCGAAGCAGAAGAAGATGCCATTGATTCAGTTAATTATCTGAAAAGAAAAAAAACTGCATATGGATAAATTGTAGTTGTGGTAAGAGATTAACTGATGATAATAGGAGAGAAAGAAATAAACAACTAGCTACTAGCACTTCAAATGAGAAAAGTTTGTATGAGATGGGTTTTCTTTGAACTTTAATAGAAGGAAATTCCTTCAAAGACCACCCCCTGTATCAATGGACAGCTAAAAATACAAGTGGGTATATGAAGCTACAAAGAAAGAGTCTACCTATCCCAATTGAATTGAATTATTGCTCCAAAGCACAAACACAAACGTCCCTCTCTCTCTTCTCTACCAAACAAAAAGGACCCATTGATTGAATTTCTTTTTCTATTTTAATTTTCTATGGAGGTTGAAAAAGTAGCCGTCCAGCAAAATATTTCTCAGTTGTTTTATATGATAATACTGTCCAAGTTAGCTCATTCCATCTTAACTATTTTATTGGAGACTTAGGCAGCTAAAAATTAATCACCTAATGATTTTTGCCTCTAGTGTTTTTATTTGAACTTGAAATTTCGTGATTTTTATCTCACTTTATTGACCATTAGGCACACCTTTAGATCAAAATATTTCTCAATCTTCAACATATTGAATTAATAAAGAACTTAAATAAAATGCACTACTCAACAAATTACGAGCCTGTTTATTTGAATCGTAAAATATATTAAAGACTAAAAGCAAGGTAATATCCGAGTAATTTCTTTGTCACTAATAACGCATGATGACTTGACTTTATTGTAGTTGAAGATAATAACCAATCAAAAGCACTACCGTCTATTTTCTTTGTGCATATCGTGAAAATATAAGTGTAACGACCCGGCCTGTCGTTTTGAGTATTACAGCCACGTTCTCTCATTTACTGCTCAAGTTATACTTTACAACTGTTATGTGACTTGCCGGGATAATTGGTTCGGGTCCGGTGAGGTTTCGGAATGAATTGATACACTTAGTCTCAAGGATGAAAGCTTAAATTGAAAAGGTTGACTGGATGTTGACTTATATGTAAACGACCTCGGAATAGAGTTTTGATGATTCCAATAGCTTCGTATGGTGATTTTGGATTTAGGAGTGTGTCCGAAAAATTATTTAGAAGCCTGTAGTTAAATTAGGCTTGAAGTGGCTAAAATAGAAATTTAAGTTTGGAAGTTTGATTGGGGAGTTGACTTTTTGATATCGGGGTCGGAATCCAGTTCTGAAAATTTTATAGGTCCATTATGTTATTTATGACTTGTGTGCAAAATTTGAGGTCAATCGGACTTGATTTGATAGGTTTCGGCATCGAATGTAAAAGTTGGAATTTCTTAGTTTCGTTAAGCTTGAATTGGGGTATGATTCGTGATTTTAGCATTGTTTGATATGATTTGAGGTTTCGACTAAGTTCGTATCGTATTTTAAGAGTTGTTGGTATGATTGAATGGGGTCCCGAGGGGCTCAGGTGTGTTTTGGCTCATTGGTTGAGAAACTAGTTACGTTAAGGATTTGAAGTTTGACCATGGTCAATATCGGGTCAAAATGACCTCTTTTCGGTGTTTTGAGTGCGTGAGAAGGTTCGTAGCTTATTTTAAGATTGAAGCGCATATATGGTTTGTGTCCGGAAGGTTCCGAATGAGTTTTGAGTGCTAAAAGGAAAATTCTTTCGTTGCTGATTTTCTAGTGTAAAATAATTACGAAAATATTATTTTTTATCCCTTAAATTTTTAGACTTCATTTAAATCTTCAAAACATCATATCTCCCTCATTGGAGGTATCAAAACAGAGTTTCGGGATTGTTTGGCACACGAAACGAGGCAGAACAACTGGGCAAAAGATATTTAATATCAAGGGTTTGTTCATTTTCCAATTTTGACGAACTGGAGCTCGGGAAGAGGTGATTTTCGGGATATTTTTAAGGAAAACAACGAGATAAGTGTTCTTAACTCAATATTGGTCAAATTACCTAAATCCATGATTGTTTTTAAATATTTTATTGGTGAATTAAATTGAAAAAGTTAGAAAACTCTCTCAGTTTAATTTGAGGATTTGAGGGTCGAGTTGATGTCGGAATTTGGTAAAATTGGTATGGTTGGACTCGTGGTTAAATGAGCATTCATATTTTATAACTTTTATCGTGTTTCAAAATATGGACCCCACGGACGATTTTTGAGTGTAATTTCAAAATTTTTAGGGAAAATTAGTATTTTGAGATGGAATTAATTTCTATAATTTGTGTTGACTGAATCGAATTAATTATAACTAGATTCGTGACGTTCGGAAGTTGATACGCGCAAAATAGAATTTCTGGAGCATTGTTTAGGTTTCTCGACATTTGATTCGACTTGCTCGAGGTAAGTAACTCTTCTAAACTTGGAGCTGAGGGTATGAACCTTAATTATACATGTTATGTTAATTGTTTGGATGTGACGCACATGCTAAGTGACGGGCGTGCACCGTAGAAATTGATACTCAGTTGATTCAGTAGAGTTGTATAGTCAATTAACTTGTATTTTTTCATATATTTTTATGTGTTAGAGAAACTAAGATGTGACTAATATTAGAAATCATGCTTAAACAAATGTTGGTATTATTGGGACCCACTGAGGTCAGTTTTGCTGTCGAAGTATGTTTAAATTGTAATTTCGTACACAGTCATATACATTCATTGCATATCATATCTCAGTCTCTGTTGTTATTTATTGATACATCATATCATCATTTTGGGCTAGTTTCATGACACTGTGAGCCCGAGAGACTGAAAAGATTGATAACTGAGTGAGGCCGAGGGCTTGATTTTTGAGATATTGATACTATAGCACGTGAGTTGTCCGTGCGGATACAGATATTTATACTATAGCACGTGAGTTGTCCATGCGGTTTATAGTTCATGGGCTGAAAGAGCCCCTTCGGAGTCAGTACACACCTCCAGTGATCGCAGGTACCTACTGAGTGCGAGTGCCGAGTGCCGAGCGATTGGGAGGATTGAGTGACTGTGAGGACTGAGTGACTGGGAGGACTGAGAGAATTGATACTTTGAGAGTATGCATATGATTTTATTACTGAGTTGCATCACATTGACATGAACACTTGACATACATGCATAGAGATGTATTTTTCCTCATAATGTACGATATTGCGTCATTCATGACTTCACATACTCATTGACATGTAGGCATAGAGATATATTTTTCTCATGCTATTTGAAAATGAAACATCCTATCTGTTGTTGAAAAATTTAGAAAAAAATCACAGTTTTACAAAACGTACTCATATTTTGGTGATTTCGGTAAAAGATTCGGGTATTCACTGATATACTTTAAAAGCAGGCCTATTTTTCTGGAACTGTGAACGAGTTGAGCATTTTATCTCTGAGCTACTTCTTTTATTACTTCTATTATGTTGTTATGAACTGTTGTTGGCTCCCTGGCTGTTGTTCCAGCTCGTCACTACTTTGAACCTAAGGTTAAGTTTGTTACTTATTGAGTACATGAGGTCGGTTGTACTCATACTACCATTCTGCACCTTGCATGCAGATATTAGATGCTGATGTTGTTGTGATCGACGTGAACTGGATTTGAAGATGTACTTGTGTTCCGGTCATAACTGCCTCATATTCATGGTAGCCTTAGATTTATAAAAATCATTTTATGTATATTTGGAACAGATGATGTATTTATTTCATACCAACTTTGTAAATTCTAATCTTAGAAGCTCATGATTTGTACTATCACTCCTTGGGGAGTGAATTGGAGTTAGTTAAATATTAATTGAATTGAATTGTTGTTATTAGACTTACCTAGCGGGTGAGGTTAGATGCCATCACAGTTATTTGAATTTTGGGTCGTGACAAGGTGGTATCAGAGCTCTAGGTTTATAGGTTCTACATGTCATGAGCATATGTCTAGTAAAGTCTTGCGGATCAGTATGATGACATCCATACTTATTGTAACGACCCGACTTTTTATTTTGAGAATTAGCATTCCGTTTAGTGGCTTAAGGTCTCGAGCAACTTTGAAATATGTATTATGACTTGCGAGGGTGGTCAAGTTTGGTTTTCGGACGATTCAGGATTTAATTGAAAGAACAATTCTTGTTTTGGAAGTTTAAGTTGAAATAATTGACCGGATGGTGAATTATGTGTAAACGACCCTGGAATGGAATTATAATGGTTTCAATAGCTCCGTATGGTAATTTCGGACTTAGGAGTGTGTCCGGATATTTATTTTGAGGCCCGTAGCTAAATTAGGCTTAAAATGGCGAAAATAGAAAATTTAAGTTTGGAAGTTTGACACGGGAGTTGACTTTTTGATATTGGGATCGAAATTCGATTCTGAAAATTAGAACAACTTTGTTATGTGATTTATGACTTGTGTGCAAAATATGAGGTCAATCAGAGTTGATTTGATAAGTTTTCGGCATCAAATGTAGAATTTGGAATTTTTTAGTTTCATTAGGCTTGAATTGGGGTGCGATTCGTGGTTTTATTGTCGTTTGATGTGATTTGAGGCCTCGACTAAGTCCGTAATATATTTTGAGACTTGTTGGTATGTTCGGACTGGGTTCCGACGGTCTTGGGTGAGTTTCGGACCATTTCTAGGCCATTTTAATTGCTGTTGTTTTTTGCTACAGCGGTGTGCATCGCAAAAATTTCTGCTGCACATGACTGACTTTGGAAGCTTATATCTCGTAATCTATAAGGAATTTGGCGATGATCTAAAAATAAAAGTTGTAGCCCTTTGTATCTAATATTTATAAATTTAAACCGTTTGGCAGTTGGAGTTGGGTACAAGAAGTTATAGTTGATACACTACAGGCTGTCAGGGAAGAGTTTTGGAAGAGTTTGATATTTTCAGCATAAGTATGTAATGATCCAAAGGTCCATTTTTAGTTCTAGAGATCAAAATTCGATTTTGAGACTTCTGGGAGATTGATAATGAATTATAGGAATGATCGGGAAAGTTTGGTCTAATTTCATCAAGTCGCGATTGGGTTTTTAGCGCGAAACATGAGTTAATTGTTTAACGAGCGAAATTTGTATCACATTGAGCAAATGAGCTCCGAATTGAAAGAACGACTAGGTTCACATTATTATTTGTGGCTCATAGGAACAAGAATCGTCGAATTCCGAGTTCGTATGATGGAGTTAGAGCCTTTTTAGTAAAAATATAACTGCTGGTGCAAGCAAGTTCTCGTGTGGAATTTTAGTGACGGAAAATGGTCTTTTAGTGACGAAAAATGGACTTTTAGTGGCGGATGAACAGAAACTTAAGGACCAAAAAATGGTCATTTCCTTCATTTCGTTTTGGATTTTTGGAGCACGGCTCTTGGGCGATTTTGAGAATTTCTTCATGACTTCGACTTGGGTAAGTATTCCATATCCAAAAGTGATTATATTTCATAAATCCATGACTATATTCATCATTTATTTCGGATTTAAATGGAAGATCAAGATTTTTTTAAAACTTTTCAAGACGAAAATTTTAGATTTGGAGGTCGAGTTTTTATCGTAATTTGATAAAATTGGTATGGTTGGACTCGTAATTGAATGAGTTGTCAGATTTTGTGAGTTTCATCGTATTTCAAGACGTGGGCCCCACAGACGATTTTTGGGTGAAATTTTGGCTAACTTCTTTGAAGACTGCCTCACGCGTTTGCTTCTCCTCAAAACAGACTCATGTGGAATCACGTGGGCCTCTGCTGAATCAGCATCCACGTTCGTTATATCACTCACAACAATACTCTCCTCCTGGAAAAGAACCTTGTCCTCAAGGTCTAAGGGCGTAATCTGGGACTCAGGTGTTCCAACATAGCGTTTGAGCATTGAGACATGGAACACGGGGTGTATACGGGCAGCGTCAGGAAGTTGGAACTTGTAGGCCACCCCGCCAATGCGCTTGAACACTCTGAAGGGACCAAAATAACGATGGCCTAGCTTTGGATGTTGGTGATTGCGCACTGTATTTTGGCGATATGGTTTGAGTTTGACAAAGACCCAATCATCAGGAAAAAAGGTGAGTTCCGTGCGATGTTTGTCAGCCACCTTCTTCATACGAATTTGAGCCTTCATCAGATTTTGCTTGAGAAGTTCAATGACCTCATCTCGGTCAACCATGCACGCCTCAACCAAATCATTTAGTACTTCTCCCCAAAATATATCTTGCAATTGTAGGTGGTTTCCTGCCATAGAGGGCCTGGAATGGCTTCATACCAGCTGAAGACTGAAAAGAAGTATTGTACCAATACTTGGCCCACGGTAGCATGGCCACCCACCGATGAGGAGCATCAGCTACGAAGCAGCACAGGTACTGCTCGACACACTTGTTCAATGCCTCCGACTGTCCATCAGTCTGAGGGTGATAAGCCATACTCATAGCAAGTGTTGTGCCCTGCTGCCTATTAAGTTCCTTCCAGAAAGAGTGAAGGAAGCGTGGATCTCGATCAACGACAATTGTTCTAGGCGGTCCATGAAGGAGTATGATATCCACAATAAAGGCTTGTGCGACTGTATGAGTAGAAAATGTGGAACTTAGAGGAATGAAATGGCCATACTTCGTCAACCTATCCACCACAGTCATGATGGTGGACTTCCCCTTCACATGTGGAAGGCAGGTAATAAAATTCATGGCTATGTCCTCAAAGGCCAAGTCCGGAATGGGAAGAGGCTGCAATAGACCTGCTGGTGAGTGTGTGGTGTCCTTCATGTGCTGGCAAACCTGACAAGCAGTAACAAAACTCTGTACATCCTTGCGCATTTGTTTCCAGAAGAAGTTCGATGCTATACGATGGTAAGTCCGGGCAATGCCAGCATGTCCCCCAAGTGTAGTATTGTGGAACTCAGCCAACAGAACTTGGCGTAGCGGAGAAGCAGAAGGTATCACTATTCTTCCACGATAGAACAAGATGCCATCACGAAAAGCATATCCATCAAGTGTCTCAGGTTGCTCTGCCAGTCCCTTTTGCAAGTGTAGTAACTCAGGATCACTTTTATTCAAGGCCCGTAGGTCATGCTCAAGTTCATAATGCCGGGATGAGATAATGAATAGGGCAGCCTCTGGTGCACGAGATAAAGAATCTGCAGCCTGGTTAAGTTGTCCAAGGCGATAAACAATCTGAAAATCATATCCCACTAACTTTGTAAGCCACTTCTGCTGCTCCGGGGTTTGAATGGTTTGATTAGTCGGGCTCCGCGACTGATGATCAGTATAAATGGTGAACCTCCTACCAAGAAAATATTGTCGCCATTTTCCTACTGCTTGCGTAATGGCATACATTTCGCGATTGTAAGTGGAGGCTCCTTGCATTCGAGTGCTTAATTTCTGACTAAAATACGCAATGTGGTGTCCATTTTGTGACAAAACAGCCCCTATGCCTTGGCAAAGCATCTGTTTCAAGCTCAAATTCCTTGGAGAAATGTGGCAAGGTCAGTACTGGTGTGGCACTGAGTTTTGCCTTTAATGTTTCAAAAGCAGCTTGCGTGGAGATGCTCCACAAAAATGCGTCCTTCCTTAATAAATCTGTCAGCGGCCCTGCTATAGCAGCATAATGATGGATAAAATGCCTGTAATACCCCGCAAGACCAAGGAAACTGCACACCTCCTTGACATTCTTGGGCATGGGCCACTGCTGAATAACGACTATCTTACTGGGATCTACACTCAGTCCCCTACTAGACAGAACATGCCCAAGATACTCCACTGTGGTCTGTCCAAACAGACACTTAGCTCGTTTGGCAACCAATTGGTGTAGACGGAGCAAGGATAAAACTGAATGCAGATGTTCCAAATGAGCCTTCCACGATGGACTGTAGATCAAGATGTCGTCGAAAAAGACTAGGACAAATTTGCGGAGGTGCGGACGAAATATTTCATTTATCGTAGCTTGGAAAGTGGAGGGTGCATTAGAAAGGCCAAAAGGCATTACTAAGAACTCGTAATGGCCTTCATGTGTGCGAAACCCAGTCTTGGCCACATCTTCCGGTTGTACCCTGATCTGGTGATACCCAGATAGCAGATCCAGCTTGGAAAAATAAATCACGCCATTCAATTCATCAAAAAGCTCATCAATCGTTGGTTTAGGGAACCTATCCCTTACAGTTACTGCATTAAGAGCCAGATAATCGACCCAAAATCTCCAGGTTTGCGGACTAGGAGAACCGGAGAAGATAAAGGACTAGTGCTCGCCCGTATTACTCCATCTTTGAGCATATCCGACACCAATTGTTCCATAACATGCTTCTAAAAGTAGGGATACCTATATGGTTTGACATTGATCGGACCAGCCCCAGGATCCAAGTGTATCGCATGGTCCTGTGGCCTGCTAGGAGGCAATCCATGAGGCTTCTGGAAGACATCACAAAATGAATTTAAGAGCTGGTGCAGTTCAGGGGGTAACGGATTTGCCGGTGGTGGTGCTGTCACCATCTGATTAACAGTGGAAGTAGGAACATCTGATGGTACCACTTGTAAACACAAATATGAGGAAATGGCATCTATAGCTGTGTACAGCCTCAAACTATGCAGTTGAACTGGTTATGCTTCTACCGGCTCCTCACCCTTCCAACTGACAACAACTCCATTGAGTGTGAATTCAAATAGACGATCAGCATAGTCTGTCACCACCCGCCCCAAGGTAGCTAGCCAAGAAACACCGATGACCACATCTGCTCCATGAACGGCCAGTAAATACAAGTCCAAGACGAGAACACTTCCTTGAACAGACAATGATACTTGGCATGCAACACTATTGCAGGGCAGCCGTTGGCCGCTTCCCACCACCACCGAGAAGGTGGGTACAGAGATGATCGGTAACTGTAGGAATTTCGCGGCCCTTGCTTGAACAAAATTATGGGTGCTGCCACCATCGACCAACACCTTGACCGCTGACCCATTCACATGTCCGGTAAAACGGAGGGTGGTACCCGAACTGCCACCGGCGAGAGCATGGTAAGAAATAGCAGAATGCTTTTGTACCTCCAAACATTGTAGCTCCTCAGCCAAAAAATCATCAGAAACAAAGTTTTCCGGTATCGTTGGGTCAAAATCAGAGCCATCAGTGAGAAGCATCAATTGGGAGGAACCTTGCACTTGTGGCCAGCAGTATACTTCTCATCACAATTGTAGCACAGACCCCGCTCACGTCGGCTCCGGAGTTTAGCACGAGTCAATCGTTTTAGGGGTGGTCGGTTGGGTGTTTGAGGAGTCAAAACGGTGGATACATGAGTCGTGGGCGCTTTGTGAAATGACGAAGGGCTAAGGTTCGGTAATAATGGGGGTGTTTTGTTGGCAAACGCGGGTCGAGTCGGTCCCTTTTCACTGAGAATCCGCTGCTTATGGATATGGGCTAAATTTAATGCATCCCCATACGTAGTGGGCTGATGGGCTAAAACCGAGTTCTTAATGTCATCACGCAGCCCAGAGATAAACAGACGGACCATGAGCCTATCAGAGATGTCATCAGTCTCGTTCGCCACCTTCTCAAAACGGCTCTGCAACTCCGACATAATGGTCAATTGTCGGAGCTTAGCCAGCCGTCCCTCAGCCAATTCAAGCCCGTTTGGAAGGAAACGAACGCGTACCTTTTCTGCAAAATGTGCCCATCCCGCTAGCTGCTTATTCCGAAACAACCAGCGGTACCACTCTAAAGCTTCGCCGTCAAGGTAAAACGATGCTATAGTGAGCTTCTCATCTTCAGCAATTCCATAGTGATCAAAATAGCGCTCCGCTTGAAACAACCAGGCTTCCGAATTCTGACCACAAAAGCAACCGAACTCCACTGGCATGTGGCGGAGGGTGGTTATCGCCGGTTCTCGTCCTGCCGGCGGTCTGTTACCAACAAACTCCATGAGAAGACCACGAATTTCAGAGTGTTCCTTAAACACTGAGTCTTTAACTTCCTGAACCGAATCGTCAACTAGAGCCTTGAGTAACTTTTGGTCCTCCATGAGTGACCTCTGGATGAAAGCACCAATGAAACAAACAGAGATTCGAACAGTACAAACCACAACCAATAAACTTGATAGTTGTATTCCTCAACAGAAATTACAAGGAACTGAATGCTTGAAAGGGAAATTACTGGAAATTGACATAGAAGAAGGAGATGAGAGACTAGAAGAAGGGGATGGGAATTACAGACTTCACATAACAAATTGCCTGCCTAATACACTATTCTTCCTGTTATTTATACTAAACTTGCACCAGTCCTCTTCGCGCCTTTCTCCCCTTGCCTTGCACCACAAAATCCGCTAACTTCTTTGAAGACTGCCTCACGCGTTTGCTTCTCCTCAAAACAGACTGATGTGGAATCACGTGGGCCTTTGCTGAATCAACGTCCACATCAGCATCCACGTTCGTTGTATCATTCACAACAAAAACAGATATAATCATAAAGTTAAAGAGTGCTGATAAGAATATGGAGTTTTGATGAATAATTAGATGTTGAATATTCTGTACACTTGTTGAGTATCATGTATCTATTACAAAACTTATCACATTTAGGTCAAACAAACTAGCAATTCCGGGTTTCTTAGTTCTTGAAGGTATGAAGCTGATGAGCATGGACTGGAAGCTACTGATATTCACTATTCACTATTTAGTAGATCTTCAAAATGCGTTGCTCATCATGTAATTCATGAATATGGTTGTCCAAACTCTTGTGCAATAGTTATCTGATTATCTCGTGTTGTAGATAAGCCAAAGGAACCACAAATTGCTTTTGATCATGAGTCGTATACACCACAAAATGCCCTTTGCCAAGTATAGAATAAGATGTACTACAACTCTCTGTGTTATGGTTATTGGATCTTGGAAAAGAAATTCTCTTCCTCTGCTTGATGAGTTTCTTAGCACTGATCATATTGATTTTGTCGGAATATAAGGACAGAAAAAATTTGTTTGATTTTTTAGAAGGTTTGATTAAGTTCTATCTGCTTGATGATCAAAATGTCTTAGGGAAGCAATTTATTTATAGTTGAGGCTAGAGTTATGACTTTGAAAATTTGTAGTTATAGTTGTCAACCTGAGTTAGGTAATGAAGGCAAAATCATGTGCTGATGTTTAATATGGGACCTTAGAAATTGTGGAAATGGTGGTTGTCTTGTTTTAAGTAAAGAGGTTGATGCATTTATTCAATTATCTGTCACCATATCTTTAAAGAACTTTCATTTTCATTTGAGCAAAGCACAAGTATCCAAACCTTCAAAGAACTTTCATTTTCTTTGCAATTCTAATTATTATTATTCTTTCTTTTCCTTCATCATTTAGAGTTACATCATATTCCTTGAAACAATGGGTATCAAAGTGACTCCATTTATTCAGGCTAATCGAATCCTAAGAAGTGTTCCAAAAGGACATTGCACAGTCTATGTAGATTCGTCGTGCCAATATCATACCTGAGCCAGCCTTTATTCCAAGACTTCTTAGCTCAAGCTGAAGAAGAGTTTGGCTTTGATCATCCGATGGGCGGTCTCACAATACCTTGCAAAGAGGATGTGTTCATTGATCTCACTTCCCGCTTGAGGAGATGATGAGTAGCACTGTGGTGCAAATTCTTCTGCCCATGAGATTTTTGTAAAGTAGGATTAGAAATGAGAAAGAGTAGATTGTAGAGAGAGGTCATTTTCATTGTATAGAAGATTACCAATGTAAAATTCAAAAAAGCAGAAGTTCTAGTTATGATTACTCACTCTTTAGTCATATTTGCCTTAGACAATCCCCATATTCTCATACAGTCTTGCTGCTGAACAAGTAGTTAAGCATATGCCTTCTTTAGCAGCACTAGTATGTAGAGTATAGTGTATTTTAGAGTTTCATTTAACGGAAAAAATATTAATTCAAACAAATTTTCTTTTAATATGATTGAAATCTGGCATTTGACTTGAATCAGAATTAACTTAGTTTACTGGAAAATCAACTAATCAACACTCACCTGACTTAGGCCATTTGCAATTATAGTCAACCCTGGGCAATGTATACAAGTTCATGAAGAAATGAAGTCAAGCAAAAAAGAAAAAGTAACAGACTTCAAAATGCAAATAGTTGATCTTTTATAGCCTCTTCTTTTTTTCATTCTTTCCACCAAATACCCAATTTTGGTGTTCCATAGTATTAAATTCTATTCATTCAGAAAACAACAACAACAACAACATACCCACTATTATCCCATACTATAGGGTCTGGGGAGGGTAGTGTGTACGCAAACCTTACCTCATACCTTGTAAGGATAGAGAGGTTATTTCCAATAGACCCTCGGCTCACGAAAGTATAAGCACTACATTAATGAAAATATAGACAAGAAGGGACAGCACCAAAAGCCATATAAAAGCAGAATAAAGACAACAAGATAGTAAGGTAATCAACAATGAAAGAAAACAACGGTTAGTCATAAAAACCTACTACCAACAGAAAGCGATACTGCATGTCAATACTACTGATATGAATACTCTAGACTACACACTCTACTACCCTAATCCTCAATCTCCATACCTTCCTATCAAGGGTCATGTCCTCGGTCATTTAAAGTTGCGTCATGTCTTGCCTAATCACCTCTCCCCACCTTTTCTTTGACCTACCTCTACCTCTCCGTAGACCCTCCAATGTCAACCTCTCACACCTTCTCATCGGGGCGCCTGTGCTCCTCCTCCTCACATGACCAAACCACCTAAGCCGCGCTTACCGCATCTTGTCCTCAATAGGGCCCACACCCACCTTGTCACGAATAACCTCATTTCTAATCATATCTAACCTGGTGTGCCTGCACATCTATCTCAACATCCTCATCTATGCTATATTCATCTTCTGGACATGAACGATCTTGACTGGCCAACACTCAGCCCCATACAACATCGTCAGCCTGACCACCACTCTGTAGAACTGACCTTTAAGTTTCGGTGGAACCTTTTTGTCACACAAAACATCAGAACGGAGTCTCCATCTCATCCATCCCGCCCCAATGCGATGTGTGACATCTTCATCAATCTCCCCATCCCCCTGAATAATAGACCCAAGACACTTAAAAATTCCTCTCCTAGGGATGACCTGTGAGTCCAGTCTCATCCCCCCCTTGAGTCTCGCCACTGAACTTACACTCCAAGTGTTTTGTCTTGGTCCTGCTCAACTTGAAACCTTAGACTCCAGGGTCTGCCTCCATACCTCTAACTGCGCGTTCACACCGTTTCACATCTCGTCAATCAATACAATATCATCTGCAAATATCATGCACCACGGCACCTCCCTTTGGATGGGGCGCGTCAGTACGCCAATCGCCAGGGCAAACAAAAAAGGGTTAAGTGCCGCTCTCTCATGCAACTCCATCATAACCGGAAAATGATCCGAGTCCCACCCACCGTCCTCGCTCAGGTCTTTGCTCCATCATACATGTTCTTAATCACCCTAACGTAGGCAACCGGTACACCTCTAACTTCCAAATATCTCCACAAAACGTCCCTCGGAATTTTATCGTACGCCTTTTCTAAGTCGATGAACACCATATGCAAGTCCTTCTTCCTCTCCCTATACTGCTCCATCAATCTCCTAACAAGGTGGATGACTTCTGTAGTTGAACGCTCCAACATAAATCCGAACTAGTTCTTGGAAATAGACACACTCCTCACCCTTAGCTCTACCACTCTTTCCCAGACTTTCATAGTATGATTAAGCAGCTTGATACCCGATAGTTATTGCAATTTTGGATATCACCCTTGTTCTTGTATACAGGAACCATCGTCCTCCACCTCCACTCTTCGGGCATCTTCTTGGTTCTAAAAATGACATTAAATAACCTAGTGAGCCACTCCAAGCCTGTCTTTCCCGCACTCTTCCAAAACTTCACCCGTCAACTTATTCTATATTACCAATCAATGTTATTAAATAGAGTTACATGCAACTATCTTTTTTAAGTTTAAGCTTTTAGTGCATAGAACTTAAACTCGTTTGGGACTATTTCAAGATAATGAATGCTATAGATCTGGTTAATTTCAAGATAAAGCTCTATTCCATCTGTAATAATACAAGCTTTCAGTTGCCTATTTTTCAACTGCTATACAGTCTATTTGAGCTAACATTTACAGAATTTAACGTCATGACTCAATAAACAAGAAGTTGCTGGTTTCCACTTTCTTAGAAGTTGAAGTATAGCAACATGAAGAAATCGATAGGAGCAATGTCTGCAGCAGCTACGCCTTTCTTGATTAATGAAACGATATGTAATAGGGCCGCCACTCGGTAGCCCAAACTCTTCTTCAGACATGCTTAAAAGTTGCCTGATAAACTCATTTTCAAGATAAGCCAAGGGAATCACGAAGCGCCTTTGATCAATTGTATAGACTACAAAATGACCTTTCTCAACCTTTAAGGAATTAGAAGATGTACTACTACAACTGTCTGCATCACTACCATTTCTTGGAAGTGAAATCCTCTTCCTCTGCTTGGCCGCGAACTTCTGCCATCTCTTAGCCATGTTGATGAGTTTCTTTGTACTGAGCTTCATCTTTTCTCAAGAAGATTGGGAAACAAGAAAGTAAAACTAGAAATTTAAGGATCTTTGAGGACTGAACTGATAATGTTTTTTTTTAATGATGAAAAGTCTCATGAAAGAGGGATTATTTATACAAGAGGTTGTAGACAGGCTTTGTAGCTGGAGCTGAAGTTTTGCTACTAACAACAAAAGGCAAATCCATGTGCTGCTCCATTCTTGGTCATGTAGATAAGAGATATTTAATTATCCATTCTGTAAATGTGTCATTATCGATTAATCCATTCTTGGAAATGAAATCATAATAAGAATGGATTTTACTTATAAATAACTGTATTCGTGCATGCTAAATGTTATGGATTGACACTTGTGTTAATTTTTTGTAGCTACTAATTTCTTGTATTTAATATGTTGTGTGGTGTGTGTTATTTTATGAATTTGAAAATAGCGAATTGAGTAGTTAATTAAGCATATATCATAACTGCAACTTTAGGTTTAGTCGAGGTGGTATGATCTATCTCCGGCCGAGGGTTTAGTCGAGGGTCTATTAGAAACAGCCTCTCTGCCTTTAGCAACAAAAAGGAAGGAAATGTAATTCTATTGAGTGGTGTCAAAAGGAAAACAACATTTTTTCCTCGCTCAATTAGTGCAATTGTCACGAAATGCAGAAGCAAGATATAAGTTTTTAACTGCCAAGAATCATATACAGTCAGACCTTTCTATAACAACATTTCTATATAACAGTCATTCACTATAAAAGCCAAGTCTTTTTCGGAACAAATTTTTTATGTTATGTTATAGTATATGTCCTCTATAAAAGCACTTCACTATAACATCCAAAAAATATCGGAACAAACAGGACTATTATAAAGAGGTTTGACTGTATTCAAAATCAAGCTGTTATATATATGTATTTGATGTCTGCATATGTCATTTGAGTACAATAGAACAAAAGGACATATAAGGAGAACACAACTTTTTCTCTCCTATTTCCGAGTTAGAAAATAAAAAAGGAACACTAAATAGTGTTACCAAGAATTCTTCAATGGCTTCTCCAATAATGCTGAAAGATACATCTCGTTTAACTTTATTGAAACCAACACTGTTGATAAGTGGCGCATACACTTGCTCTAACTGATCACCAACACAAAAGAAATGGTCAAGCCAGAACAAACGACCAGGCCGAAGCACCCTATAAATATCAAACAACAAGAAGTGCAGAAGTGTAGTTGGTATCCAATTACTCATTACATGCATTGAGTGTACAATATCCAATGTGTTGTCGAAAAAGGGAAGCCTTTGTGAAATGCTAATGTACAATGGTATAACTCCTCTTGAAGGTATAAAGTTATTAAAAGGACCATTTAGGTTCATTGAAGTGGTCACAATTGTAATATTCCTTTCTCTCATTCTTATTGCAAATGTAGCCACACCACCTCCAATATCGAGTCCAATTCTAGTTGTTCCTGTGTTCTTTACTGCTAACACTTCATCAATAGAGAAGTCAAGACGAGCACCATTTTTCGCTGTCCAACGCGATTTCTCTTTGCCATTTAGATCGAAACAATCTTTACAATCATCAAATCCTCTTTGATTTCTAACACGATTTATTAGACAATCGTAGTTTTTGCAAGTTTATGCACTCCAAACTACAGATGAATCAGAGGGTGTTTTCCATTAACTCTCAGGAATCGGATAAGGCTCAACATATTTTTGTTGAGCAGCTGCACGACATCTACGACGAGGAAGTGGCTCACAACCTTTAAGAAGCAACTTTTGTGCTAGAAATTCATCATCAGGACAAGAACCATTGACATTATATGACATGTAACGATTAAGTAAACCGCGAAACAAAGTACATGGACTACCAACCGGAGGCATGATTTCGTTAGAGTCAAAGTTTTTGCTGAATCCTAAAGGGAGTTTTTGTGGAGATGTGAAAGTAAGGAATTCAGTAAGGAACTCAAAGTTTCTAATTAAAGGTAGAAGGATCTTATCTATAGCAATTAGCAGAGGCGGAGTTCTGAATTTTAGAACGATAACTTCAAGTGCTAATAATTGGGATCTAAATTTAATATTTTTATATATTTAATGAATTCCTAAACAGAAATACATAAGTTGAGCCAAAACTACTAGGTTCGATCGAACGGACTTCTAGCTCCACCCATAGTGAGAACGAAGGTTCCTCCTATTACTGTAAAGAGCGTGATTGTATACAACGGATGAAGTAGGAGATTTTTGTATTTGAAAGGAATTTACAATTCTTTCTGCTCTATCTCGTGTTATATTTGAGGTGATTTTCTGTCATGTATTAACTTTGGATTGCAATTTAGATTGACCTCCTTTATTTAATCATTCATGGTAAGAAGCCAAGTTGACCCTATAAGTCCTTTGTTTTTAGTTTCCATTCTTAGTTTCACTATCCATTAATTTTGGCAAAAGCTAGAAAAATTCTAAAGTGAAAAGGAACAAAAGATGTGATCTGTGAAGTGCATAAGAGGTGGATTTCTGTGGATTTGGGGACATTAGACATTGCTATTTATTATCATGTCAAATTTGAAACACACACACACACACACACTAGGTTTTCTTCTCCATGAGACAAAAAAATGGAAAAAGTCATCCCATGGGAGACTTTCGATAAAATTGGAACGAAAAAAGAAAAAGCAAAAGTTAAGACAGAAATGTGAAATTGCATAAATCCAACTTCAATGAGCTTATTTTTCTTCAAATTACCTGTTGATCATGTGGCACTGAGGTCGCGTCCACCGTTGTAGCTTGTGTGTACTTGTTTGGAAAGAGAGCATCTCTTGTTTCAGAAGAACAAGAAACTTCCAGTTTCTGCTTCAGTTCTTTTCCTTTCCGCATAAGGCATTCATCTCCCAATTCTCAATTCATTGTGAAGTACATAGAAAAATCACTCTCATATCAACCAACTAAAGAATAGAAATTCAGTTGCCCAACTGCATCAAATACGGCTGTAACCATAGTAGAAGCATACGATATCAAATCATCTCAAGTATTTTTTGGGTCTTTATTCCTCAACTTTGTTGGCACATATGGAGTATGAACTGTCATACTGAACAAGGTACAGATAATGAGAAAACACTCCCAAAATTCAATACTGAGGCTATTGTTTCCTCGGATTTGGTTTTTAAGAGAATTGGTCTATAAAATTGGAGTAACCATAATTTGTTCGCATAATATAATACAGCTAAATCACATGAAGCCAACTGAAATAAAACAGGCATTTAGAGGTAGTGAGGCTCCATAACAGACACGAACATTAGTAAGGCAACGTTCAGAGGGAACAAACAAATGGCGTAAGATAGAAATAGCCATCAGATCATCATTATATTGAAATAACAAGAACTAGTTGTCCTAGTACTAGAACCCAAAATTTATGAAGCCACTGACTTGCACGACGTAAATAAGACGAGCTTCAGGATCAAACTTCAAGTTCCGCTTCCAATTCACGAGTCTGCATTTCACTCCAGTATGCAATCTTCTTCAACATCAATATCACTCAGATCAAGATCAGCAAGTAACTCCTCCAAAGGAATAGAAGGAACATCTTCCCCATCAACAATAGATGTGACTTCCGACCGTTGATATTCTTTATTACGATACAATGATATGTTGAACCTCAGATCAGTATTCTCCTCTAAATCTCTCAAGAATTGTTCATATTCTGAGTTCAACTTTTGTTCCTGATCTCTTCCCTTGCCAGAGTTATCGACTTCCATATTAAGAGACTTAAGCTTCCAAGATCGAGGCTTCCCACGTTTCTTTTGGCGCTTCTCTTCATAGCTTTTCTTAATTAATATCACCTCCGGAAGGACAAGACCTTTGTATTTGTCTAGCTCAATATCATTACTATTGGCTCCATATAAATCATAACCGAGGGCGTAGTCTCCGGAATTTAGAAGATGGCCTAGATGTGTTCTTACAGAGAACATAGTATCATTTTTCCCAAAATCAGATACACGAGCCACTTGAGTATCAGCTAAAACATACGTCGAGCCCCCAATATTAACTTCTTCAGAAACCACATCGACGTCTAAAACTACATACTCAACAAGCTGTCTACTAGACAACAAAGGCTTAAACGACGCCCTCCAGTACTGATCAGCATCCAAGAAACAATGCCTCAGAGTAAACGGGTCTAATAAAGCGATATTGTTGCTCACTTTGGTGCAGATCACAAGAGGACCGATATTTCCCAAACTAGCTGCTACCTTTGGAGGGAGACATATCAAATCCTCACGACAAATCGGGCTGATTTCTACAGAGAATGTATACTTATAATTGAAGTTATTGCTCTTGTGATCATGAGATACAAGTTGATTGTCATTTCGGCTCCTAACAGGTACCACCCTACTCACAAAGTCCACAAACTTTAAAGCATGACTTCTATGTGCAAAGAAGAAATCAATTCCCTGAACCAACTGTTGAATTTTTATGGCACGATTAGCAGCCTCGTGCTTTAGAATGAGCTGCTCCAAATAGAAGAAAGTTCTTCGATGAGAAACGTGCTGTCTAAGCTGCACAGCCGCCACCCATTGATCAGGGTTAGCTTGCACCTTTGAACAAGATTCACACATTTGGTCTTGAACAACATACTCAACGGCATATGTTTGTTCGAGAACTGCTCCATTTAGTACCTCTTTTTGGACTCTAAGCCTAACTTTGATCCTTTTGGAATGAGGTTCAGTCCAAATAAACTCGGCATTCATCAACTTAACTTTATTTAAATTCTTCAACCTCTTGATACAGAAGGTGAGTAACTCCTTCGATTCGAGCTGTGCTTTGATCCAACTCCTTGGAGGCTGCAAATAGCTATCGCATTCGGGGCAGTGGATAATCACAACATGTTTTTGTAAGCCTTCTGTTATATCAACCTCGGATCGCAAG
Source organism: Nicotiana tomentosiformis (assembly GCF_000390325.3). Classification (NCBI taxonomy): domain Eukaryota; kingdom Viridiplantae; phylum Streptophyta; class Magnoliopsida; order Solanales; family Solanaceae; genus Nicotiana; species Nicotiana tomentosiformis. Next base: position 134,850,851 of record NC_090816.1, read on the forward strand.
CATTTAGCACACATATTGGCAGCATTTGGTTGCATCAAGATTCCGCATTTGCAACATAATACACTGCCTATTGTTTGTTGTACTGTAAACATACCTGATACTTCTGCCATACTTATAAAAAAAAAAGGATTGTTACACAAATAGCTGGCCAGAATCAATGTTTACTTTTTCTAGCCGGTATACATATTATATAATTATATATATTTTATACATCCGCCGGTGGCTATTTTTAGTTTAAGAGATTAGGTGGGCGGCTACTTGGGTTAGTTCTTTTTTTTTTAAAAAAGAATAAAAATACATTTTGCATACATAAAACAATCAACCAATTAGACATAGCTTTCCATGGCAGATAACAAGCAGTAAGTTACATATATTTTAATTTTCAATTATCCTTTGTTTGTACCAAACAAGAAACAAACTGAAACTGAATAATTTCCCCAAAATAACAAGCACTCACTTGCTGCACTTTTTGTGCAGGACCTGAGGCAAGTACTAGTGGGGGACCTATCGTCTTACACCCACGTTATCTAGGGGCATAGTGGTAAGCTGCCTTTCTGAGCCGTTCTGCAACTACTAGTGTCTCTCCTTGTATTTTTTATTCTGTCTATTTTTATTTCAGACAGTAGTTGAGGTTTTGTATAATCTACTAGATGCTCATACACTTGTGACACCAGCTCTTTGCACATACATTGGTAGAATTTGTTGTTTTATTATTTTCTTGATTTTAAATTTTATCAATATATGCTTAATTTATTAAGTTGATTTGCCTAGCTATAGTGTTGGGCGCCATCACGACCTATTGGTAAAATTATGCCGTGACAACCAGCGAACCCCAGCTCTCATGCAATAAGATAGAAGTTCAAGATTGATTTTTCATGTACATTAACTGCATTTTCAAGTGTATTTTTGCTAACGTCACCAAAGCATATAGTATGCTTTTCTGAAAATTGTTCAATTACAATTGTCATATTTCTACCAAGTACTCCTTTTTTGCATGAGAAACCTTTTCAAGGAGTACGTAACTTTTTTTCATATGATGTGAACAGAACTATAACTTTTTTTCATATGATGTGAACAGAACTATATATTTCTGTTTCTATATCTATATCTATATGTATCTATATATTGTTATAAAAACATGAATAAAATGTTGGATTACAAAAATAACATTTTAATATTAAGCATAATAACTCACAATAAAAGGACATAATCATAATTTTAGACATTAGCTTTGTCATCCTATTAGTTTTAGGACATAATACTATAAAAAATCGTATCCCAAGTTCTTCTCCTGCCCTTTTACAAATTTGAGATTACTATTAAAACAGAAAAAAAGAGCACCCTTTTCTTCCTTGTACCAAATGAACATGGATTGGATGATCGCAAACAAATAAAGGCATGAAATTGATTGAAAAAAAAGAAAATAGAAATAAAGCTTTTCAATTTGAGAAACTGAATTGAGAGATTAATATACCTGGAATTGGAGAAGAGAGAAAAGTGAATGATAAAAAATTGAAGTTGGTAATATTATGGAAGAAATATGTGGAGTTAATGTTTTTTTCTTGGCGTTTGTTATTATTTTAGACCTTAAAAATAAACGAATTTAACCGACTTTAGGAAGAGAGTGGCGTCACTGCTTACTACTTGGTCTTCCCCCGGTATTGAATCATCAATTCAATTATACATGTCAAATAAAGTAGTACATTCACAATTCTATTTAGCTCAACTACATAAATTTGACCCAAAAGTAATAAAATTGGGGCAAGTGCACGGATACTCATTCTTCTTATGAATGTTGTTTAGAGATTAGCAAGTACTTATTTGTCCTGAAATTTTAAACTAAATATCTTAACTTCAAGACAATCCTGAAAAATTAAAATTCAGGACGCACTGACTAATTCCTAAATAGCATGCTTATAAAGTGGCTATCTGGTGTCATACTTATTTGGCTCGACCTGTAGATCCATTAACGCTAAGTGAGGACTTGAGCCTGAACTGTCGAATCGAAGTCACTTTCGGAACAAATATTTCCTACAGCTAACATGTGTCTAATCCAGCGGGATCGTGCACCGTAAACCCGAGTGGTAAGGCCATGATTCGAAAGAGAATAAAATTGACAATGCTAATGTCTACATAATGAGGAAATTTGAGGACTCAATTGGAAATTATTCTAAATATGCTTAGAATTTAACCATGAGTGCAACAACTTTTGCTTAAATTTACAAGAAGGTAACAAGTATCTTGTGTGTGTGTATTAATTTGCAATATATAGAACCACAGGACCGGGTATGCAAATGGATTTATTTGTAGAAATAACACCAGGTAGCTACTCTAAAGGGCTGCTATTTAAGAATTAATCAGTGCGTCCTAAATTTTAGTTTTTGAGTTTAAATTTTCGGGACAAAAATACCTTGAATTGTCCTTTTTAGTTTAGAATTTTAGGATAAAATAAGCATTGGCTAATCTCTAAATAAGTACGTTCACAATTCTATTTAGCATTGATGGCGTTGTGCTTGTTCTTTCAGGTCAGAGAAGAAAATTATTGGCCCTCAAGGATCTTATATACCGAAAATAATAGCAATTTTGGATCTTATTGTCCTCTCTAACATGACTTAAGGAAATAATCCAAACTATTAAAATCCTTAATGCAAGTAAAAATACTCACAAAAATTAAAATTTTGGATATTTTCTGATGACTTTGTCTTCAGCATGTGTCTTGCTTATATCGTAGAGGTCTAATCCAGATTATGTTAAGTAGAATATTTGTTTTTGAATTTAAATCATTATTGAAGAATTAACCTTTAATCCATTTATAAGATGTATATAATTAGTATACAATCTATATGCAGGCTAGAAAAAATAAATAGTAAAATCCAGTGGCTCTAATGTAAAGATGCTTTATTTTAAAGTACATCGCATAAATTGTATATGCAAGGTACTGTTTAATAAAAGTGTTTAGGGTTTTACTAAATTTAAAAATCAAATTCGTAGGAACGGCTCATTAGTTGTAACTAACCATTCAATTAAACAATTAGAATTTGAGATGGATGTGCAGGCACACCAGATTAGATAGGATCAGAAATGAGGTTATTCGCGACAAAGTGGGTGTGGCCCCTATTGAGAACAAGATGCGGAAAGTGCAGTTTATGTGGTTTGGTCATGTGAGGAGGAGGAGCACAGACGCACCGGTGAGGAGGTGTGAGAGGTTGACATTAGAGGGCCTACGGAGAGGTAGAGGTAGGCCAAAGAAGAGGTGGAGAGAGGTGATTAAGGAAGACATGGCACAACTTCAGCTGACCGAGGACATGACCCTTGATAGGAAGATATGGAGGCCGAGAATTAGAGTAGTAGAGTAGGTAGTTTAGAGTGTTCATAACAGTAGTATTGGCACACAGTCTCGCTTTCTGTTGGTAGTAGGTTTTTATAACTAACCGTTGTTTTCTTTTATTGTTGATCACCTTACTGTCTTGTTGTTTTTATTCTGCTTTTATATGGCTTTTTGGTATTGTCCCTTCTTGTCTATATTTTCATTAATGTGGTGCTTATGCTTTCCTGAGCCGATGGTCTATTGAAAACAGTCTATCTATCCTCACAGGGTAGGGGTAAAGTTTGCGTGCACACTATCCTCCCCAGACCCCACAGTTAGGGGCGGATCTAGTCATTGAATTTGGGTGCTCGAGCACCCATTAATCTAGGCTCCGATTATATATAATTGTATAGAAAATTTGAGGAAACGAATACAAAAGAGGAGAAAGCACCCAATAGACAAAAAGTTTAATGGGTGCTTTGGTAAAGGCAGGGTGCTAGAAGTTTACGAAAATTGAACGGGTGAGGGTTCCAATCCTTCTCCCAACAAGCCTTTTCTAAAACAGTCAAATTATTCCCTTTTTTCTCCTCATATTATCAAGCTACTTTCTCTTTTTTCATTCTTTCCAGTTTTCACCCACCGTTGTTTTTACACAATACTATTTTTTAGAATTCCTTTTTGCTGACTTTGTTTTATCTTTTCTTATTTTATAAAATATAATTCACTATAAAGAAAGAAAAAGAAAAAGGACTCCAAATTTCGGCCCTTCTGAAGACGAGCAATTCCTCCTGAAGGGACAAAACCATCAATCTCTTTTCTTGTCAGCAACGTTATCCATCACAATTTTACGGCGTCTATAATATTAATACTATGAGTTTTCTCGTTAACTTTTTTCATCACCGTGTTCAAATAGTTATGTATTTATGCAATATGGTTGCTAATAAATTTACGTTAAAAAAAGCTAAGCACCCACGAACTTAAATTCCTAGATCCGCCATTGCCCACAGTGTGAGTATTACTCGGTATGTTGTTGTTGTTGTTGTGTGTGTGTGTATATATATATATATATATATATATATATATATATAGAGAGAGAGAGAGAGAGAGAGAGAGAGAACTATAATAAAAAATAAAAAGGATTTCAAGTGCCCAAAAAAGGAACGAAGAAAAACATTTACCATTCAAATGAAAATAAAAGAATATTAACAATATTTACGATTACTATTTACTAATATTAGTATTAGAATTGTTAGATAGATGCTTCGATATATTCAAGGAAAGAACCACTGATGAGGTTCCAATAGCCACTTACTCTCGCTTCTTTGCGCTGCTTGCCTTCTAAAATATTTGAAGGAGAGCAGGTAGATGTTGCTATTTTGGAAGTTGGATTAGGAGGCGAATATGATGCAACAAATGTGGTCCTTTTTTTTTTTGGGTTTCCCGCCCGGTGTTCGGTTCCTGCATTGGAGCCCGACTATATACGGATTCGCGTTGGGTAGGGCCCCATTCGGGAGGAAGCGCTCCCTACCAAGAATTTTTCCATACCCAGAGCTCGAACTCAAGACCTCTGGTTAAGGGAGGAGCAGCCCCATCCGCTACACCATATCCTTTGGTGATAATCATGTATTGAATTCAACTTCTTTGTTAGTTATACCAGTGTAATGACCTAACCGGACATTGGAAGTGTGTGAGTTGGTTCGGGATTTGGAAGTGTGTGAGTTGAAATCGGAACACTTGGTTCCTTAAGTTAGCTTTAAATGTACAAGTTTGATTTCGGTCAACATTTCGAGAAAACAACCCCGGAATCAGGATTTGACGGTTCCAATAGGTTCGTATGATGATTTTGGACTTGGGCGTATGTCCGAATCGGGTTTTGGATAACCCGAGAACGTTTTGACGCTTAAAAGTAAAAATTCAACTATTTGAAGGTTTAAAATTCTTTAAATTTGGTTTGGGGTAGGTTTTTGAGTAATTGAAATCCGTTTGGAATTTCGAGTTTGGGAATAGTTCCGTATAGCGATTTAAGACTTGCACGCAAATTTTTGTGTCATTCCGAGTAGTTTAAGTATGTTTCGGCGCATTGGAAGTAAATTGAAGAAATTGAAATTCTTAAGTTTGAATCAATTTGGTTTAGGGTATGATTCTTAGATTTGATGTTGTTTTACGCATTCCGAGAGTTCGAGCAAGTCCGTTTAATGATTTCAAACTTGTTGGTATGTTCGGACGGAGTCCCGAGGGCCCCGAGTGTCAATCGGACGAGGCTCGGACCAAGTTGGAAGTTGAGAGCCAAAACTGAAGCTCCCAGCTACTGTCAGAATCACACATACTCTTGGCCAGTCGCAGGTGTGACATTCGCAGATGCGACAGAAGCTCGCAGGCGCGGCACTCGCAGATGCGAGCTTTCTTCGCAGAAGCGGAAAAGGAATGGGAGGCCTGCCATCGCAGGTGCGGAATATTGGGCACACCTGTGAACGCGCAGATGCAAGAATTGGCCAGGTGAGTGGAACTCGCACCTGCGAAGATTTTCCGCAGGTGCGTTCCATTCTCCGCAGGTGCGAAAGACCTGTTTGGCAGAAAGCTTAAAAGAACGGGAATTCACCATTTTTGCCCGTTTTCTCTCCACATTTGGGCGATTTCAGAGCTTTTGAGAGGGGGATTTCAACTAGCAATTTGAAGGTAAGTTAATTCTACACACCTTGAGTTAAATACATAGATTATAGGTAGATTATAACTAGTAAATCTTAGAAATCAAAGATTTAGATGAAAAACCTAGATTTTTATAAAAGTTAGATTTTAACAACGAAAATAGTTATGGAATTGGGTAGAAATTATATATTTAAGTTCTTGAGATTATGGGTAACGTTTTCATCTAAATATTTCCAGAATCCGAGCACGTGGGCCCGGGGTGAATTTTAGAAATTTTACCATTTTGGATAAGGTAATTTATTTAATAGATAAATTTCGAATCATTTAGCATATATTAATTATTTTTTATAATATTTGGATAGCTTCAGATTTTTCGGCGTCGAATCGAGAATTCAACGCGACGTGGTAATCGAAAAGTGAACTTTGAGACGAGGTAAGTCTCTTGTCTAATCTTGTGAGGGGAAATTTACCCCATAGGGATTAAATTGAATAATTATTGCTAATTGCAAGGGCTACGTACGCACGAGATGGCGAGAGTCCGTGTGTAGCTACTATTAATACTAAAGTCCGGGTAGTTTAGGACTCAAAGCATGAATTACTTTTGTACATTGTATTCTTTGTTTAATTAATATTAATTGATATATATGAATATATTGTGAATTGTTAGATAAAGATATTAAAGGATGAAAATCTCATATGCTTGATTTTCTGTTTAAATTATTAATTGTTAAAAGAAATTATTCTTCCTCCCGAATTTATCTTATAATAAATATACTCTCCTTCCGGAGGTACATAAGAAAATGTCCTCCTTTCTTGTGGAGCGGGCCGAACGCCTCGGCAGGATAGATGCATCTATGGATCGTGTCGCACGTCCCTCGACAGTGTACACGACACTCTGGATCGGGCAGTACGTCCTCGGCAGAAATCGTGCTTAATAATAATAATAATTACACGATACTTTAATAGTTATTTCAAGCTTGCGAAGCTAATTGATAAATTGGAGAATCCTTGAAATTTAATGAATTATTATTCCTGCTTGTTAAGGAATTAATTGTTATTCCTGTAAATGAGATTGATTGATATATTGGAAATTATTTGAATTGAAAGAATTTAATTAATATATTGAGAATTGTTGCATTTGAAGAAATTTGATTATTCCCGCTGGTTAAATAAATTATTATAAATTTTGTGAATCATGCTGATTTAGATATTCTAGTTGTATTTCAGTTATTATTATTGACCCATAGTGAGTGTCAAAGTCGGCCATCTCGTCTCTACCACTTCGAGATTAGGCTTGATACTTACTGGGTACACGTTGTTTACGTACTCATACTACACTTGCTGCACTTTTTGAGCAGGACCTGATGCAAGTACTAGTGGGGGACCTATCGTCTTACACCCACGTTATCTAGGGGCATAGTAGTGAGCTGCCTTTCTGAGCCGTTCTGCAGCTACTAGTGTCTCTCCTTGTATTTTTCATTCTGTCTATTTTTATTTCAGACAGTATTTGAGGTTTTGTATAATCTACTAGATGCTCATACACTTGTGACACCAGGTCTTGGCACACACATTGGTAGAATTTGGTGTTTTATTATTTTTTTGGTTTTAAATTTTGTCAATATATGCTTAATTTATTAAGTTTGCTTGCCTAACTGTAGTGTTGGGCGCCATCACGACCTATAGGTGAAATTTGATCGTTACAACCAGAGAACCCCAGCTCTCATGCAATAAGATAGAAGTTCAAGATTGATTTTTCATGTACATTAACTGCATTTTCAAGTGTATTTTTGCTAACGTCACCAAAGCATATAGTATGCTTTTCTGAAAATTGTTCAATTACAATTGTCATATTTCTACCAAGTACTCCTTTTTTGCATGAGAAACTTTTTCAAGGACTAGGAGTACGTAACTTTTTTTCATATGATGTGAACAGAACTATATATTTCTGTTTCACAAAAAAAAAATAATGCTGATTTTTCCTCTTTTTTGGCTCGCCCATGCATGAACTTACTCATCAATAAATGATTGAAACTTCAAGTCTCTATATCTATATCTATATCTATCTATATATTGTTATAAAAACATGAATAAAATGTTGGATTACAAAAATAACATTTTAATATTAAGCATAATAACTCATAATAAAATGACATAATCAGAATTTTAGACATTAGCTTTGTCATCATATTAGTTTTAGGACATAATACTATACGTTAGGAATCCTACATGATTATCATTAGGAATCCTATTAGTATAATTATTTTCGGGCATAGATATATATCTTTAGGAATGTGTTAGATTTTCTATTAGTATAATTACTTTCGGGATATGGACATATTTTTAGCCATGTAATCCTATTACTTTTAGGATATACTTCTTAAAAAATTTCTATTACTAATTTAATTTAAAAACGTATTATATTGTCCAAATCCATTTAGAAATATGAGAGCCTATATTATTATAAAAGCACAAATATATTGATAGACCAAAATAGCCCTAAAATGTTAAACATAAGAACTCATAGGGAAAGGACATAGTTGTAATAACTTACTTTTTTGGACTAAAATAACTTCTATGTTAATTTTTTAAGATTTAAGATTTTAAAATCAATACAATCTTGCATATTGAATTTTTACTAAAAATATGTAGGCAGGTTTAATAAAATCAATTTCATAAGAATCCTACATATTGTTAATACATTACCACTCTATAATATTCATTATCAAAAAAATAAAATAAAAGAAATGCTAAACAGACCGCATAAAGCGTTAATATTGAGAAACTATTCCTACGATAATAATTATATTATATTTGAATTATTTTCCTACTCAAAGAATATTTTTATTATTATTAATTTTTTGTGTAATATAGAAAAATATACACAATTATTAAAGAACAACTAAGAAAATTTTTAAGAATATAAATGTGTGATAAAAGAAAGAAAAAGGTTGGTAAGAACAATTTTGCAAACATAAAGATATAAAAGTGAAATGTCAAATCGATCTTTTTACTCTTTGAAAATAAAATTTATGATGGATAAAATTATAATTACGGTTAAATATTCAAACATTAGATGAACTAATATTAAGAATCTAAATCAATAGAAAATAAATTATATTTTATGTTAAAACCAAATAATCAAATCTTTCAATTAATTATTTAGCAAGAGAGTCCAATTAAATTATTTTTAAAATTTATCATATGAGTAAAATTATTTTTCAAGTTCAAAAAAAATCTTAGGATACATAAATGTATTCCATAAAAGAGTGCTAGAGATTAAAAAAATAGATCACAAAGTAAAAATAATTAATATAATATTAAGAAGGCCATACACGTCTTTGAGTAAGCACAATTAAAACTAAATCCTGAACAAGAATAAGCTTTCAAAACTATATTATAAAAAGTCGACTCTGGTATAGCGGGATTATCCTTTGTAGATGCCTCCGGCGGAATCGAAATAATATTCATATGTCATGCATTACTTGAAAATGTCAGATTAAGAGGTATGATATTGTTAGCAATAAGAACAACTGGTGTATCGACAATAATTTTATTATGAGGTCGTACAACTCACTTTAGATTTGATATACCTCTTCAAATAACTGAAATAACCATCACAAATATATCAAAGCAGAGCAATAGTGCGAAATTTATAAAGAAAGAAAAAGTGATAATAAAAATTACAAATGGCGCATAAATGGGACTAGGGCACCATTCTCTCTCGGTGCACGTTAACTAATGTGAGCCAGCAATGGCAGGGAAACGAGTTTGTGTACCATCCCAGAAGGCATTGATGGCTTAGGCGACGAAATTGAGAGGTAATAATCAACAGATTAAGGTACTATCCCATCAAGGAATCGCCAGTGAAGGGAATACGCAATTGCAAGAGACAAGCCCTAGAAAAAAGGTACAACAATCCAGAGAAGCAACAATGGAGGTAAATACAACCAATGGTTCGCCTATGACTGAAGTAGTGATACCTACAACTAGGCAAGTAACGTGGAGTGAAGCAGCTAAAAAAGGAAGCAGTAGCTCAAAATTATTATGGGCAGAGGAAGTGGAATTGATGGAGGAAGAGCAGAGTAAGCCATCGGTTTGGGATAATTTTGATATCGGAAAACTAACTAATGCAGGATTTAAGCTCGAATTTGTGTCTCCAGTGAGGCAAGGAGAAGCGGTTGTATGTGAGATAGAGATGGATGATATAAGTACAGAAATAGACTACCCGAAGAACGCAGTTGTTTGCTATGTACTAGGTGTTCACCCCCCTTTCTCAGTTATGAACGGGTATATTTAGAGACAATGGGGGAAGCGCGCATGGTATCAATATGTCACGACCCAAAATCCCACCACAGGCGTCATGATGGCACCTAATCTCTAAGACTAGGTAAGCCGTTTTCAATTACATTTTGAAGCCATTTTTTTTAAAACTAAGTAATAAAAACTAACAGCAAAATAAATATGAATATACAACCTAATAGTTCTGTAGCCCCTCGAAGATAAATACAGACGTCTCCGTACCGATCCGCAAGACTCCACTAGACTCGTTCGTGACTCGTGGAACCTATGAACCTATAGCTCTGATACCAACTTCTCACGACCCAAAATCCCACCACAGGCGTCGTGATGGCACCTAGTCTCTAAGACTAGGTAAGCTGTTTTCAATTGCATTTTGAAGCCATTGTTTTTTTGAAACAAAGTAATAAAAACTAACAACGGAATAAATATGAATATACAACCTCCCAAGACTGGTAGTACTGAGTCACGAACTCTAACTGAATACATGGAATGATCACGATGACCGAATATACAATAATGTTTGATTACAAATTAACAGTACAATGAAATAAAAAGACTCCAAGGGACTGCGACGGCCAAGCAGCTCTACCTTGAATCCTTACGATCGCGCTTTAACTATACTCAAGTCCTTTATCTCCAATACCCGGCTCTGCACAAAAATGTGCAGAAGTGTAGTATAAGTACACCACAGTCGGTACCTAGTAAGTATCTGTAATGACCCAACCAGTCATTTTAACTTTTAGAACCTCGTTCCCTAAAATAAAACTTTTCGTAGGTGCTTGTAATGATTTATGACTTGCGGGGATGGTTGGTTCGGGATTTGGAAGTGTTTGAGGTGAAACCGGAACACTTGGTTCCTTAAGTTGGCCTTAAAGTGCTAAGTTTGACTTCGGTCAATATTTTGAGAAAACGACCCCGGAATAGAATTTTGGTGATTTTGGACTTAGGAGCGTGATCGGAATTTTATTTGGAAGTCCGTAGTGAAATTAGGCCTGAAATGGCTAAAATAGGAATTTAAAGTTTGAAAGTTTGACCAGGAGTTGACTTTTTGATATCGGAGTGGGAATCCAATTTTGAAAATTTTCATAGCTCCGTTATGTAATTTATGACTTGTGTGTAAAATTTGAGGTCAATCGGAGTTGATTTGATAAGTTCCGACATTGAATGTAGAAGTTGAAAACTCTTAGTTTCATTTAGCTTGAATTGGGGTATGATTCATGGTTTAAGCGTTGTTTGATGTGATTTAGAGGTTCGACTAAGTTCGTATGATGTTTTAGGACTTGTTGGTATATTTGGTTGAGGTCCCGAGGGCCTCGAGTGAGTTTCAGATGGTTAACGGATCAAAAGTTGGACTTAAAAAGCTGCTGCAATTTTCTCTTTTGCTGCATATTCTGGGCTGTGATCGAGCCCCAGATATCGAGCCTCAGATCGAGCCCACGATCGAGGTCTGAGTCGAAGCCAGAGATGGGGCTCAGTATCGAAGCCTCGATCGAAGGCAAGGCTCGAGGGCATGATCGAAGGTCCAGCTCGAGGGCCAGGATCGAGACCCAAGATGGAGGGTCACAATCGAAGGCCCAACCTCGATACCCTGATCGAGGCCATGACCGAGGTCCAGGCTCGAGCATGTGATCAAAGCCGCGATCGAAGGCAAGGCTCGAGGGCATGATCGAAGATATGGCTCGAGGCTAGGATCGAGACCCAAGCTCGATGCCCTGATCGAAGGCACATGTTCGATGCCGCGATCGAGGCCCAGTTCGAGGCCCAGTTTCGAAGGCTGCTGGGCAGTTATAAAAACAGAGGACATTCATCCCATTTGCCATTTTTGGCGAACTTGAGCTTGAGCAGAGGTGACTTTTGGAAGATTTTCAAGGGAAAAACATTGGGGTAAGTGATTCTAACTCAGATTTGGTCTACATATACAAGTATATCATTGTTTTCACAATTTAATTAGTGTTTTGAGATTGAAATTTGGAAAAGTTTAGAAATCTCATAGAAACGAAATTTTGAGATTTCGGTATCGATTCGGAGTCGGATTTGAGTGAAGCTGGTATGGTTGGACTCATAATTGAATGGGTTGTCGGATTTCATAACTTTTGCCGAATTTCGAGATGTGGGCCCCGCAGGCGAATTTTTAATTAATTTTGGGATTTTTATTAAAAATGTAATATTTCCTTATAGAATTTATTTCCTATATTTTTTTAGTGATTGTATCGAATTATTTTGGCTAGATTCGAGCCAGACACAGTTGGATAATCGTGGAAAAGGCCTTATAGTTGATTAAATTGGAGCAAGACGAGGTAAGTCACTTGTCTAATCTTGTGAGGGGGAAATTATCTCATAGGTGATTAAAAATTAAATAATTGTTGCTAATTGTGGGGGGTTACGTACGCACGTGGTGACGAGAGTCCGTGTGTAGCTACTATTAATGATAAAGTCTGGGTAGTTTAGGACTCAAAGCATGCCTTACTTGTGTAAATTGTATTCTTTGATTTATTTATATTAATTGATATCTATATGAATATATTGTGAATTGTTAGATAAAGATATTAAAGGATGGAAATCTCATAGGCTTGATTGTCTATTTAAATCAATTAATTGTGAAAAGAAATTGTTCTCCTCCCAAATTCATCTTATAATGAATATACTCTCCTTCCGGAGGCACATAAAAAAATGTCCTCCTTTCTTGTGGAGCGGGACGAATACCTCAGCAGGATAGATGCATCTATGGATTGCGCCGCACGTCCCTCGGCAGTGTACACGACACTCTGGATCGGGTCGTACGTCCTCGGCAGAAATCGTGCTTAATAATAATAATTACACGATACTTTAATAATTATTTCAGCTTTAGAAGCTAATTAATAAATTGGAAAAATTCTTGGAATTTAATTAATTATTATTCTTGCTTGTTTATGGAATTAATGGCTACTCCTGTAAATGAGATTTAAATTGATAAATTGGAATTTTTCTGAATTGAAGGAATTTAATTAATATATTGAGAATTGTTACATTTGAAGGAATTTGATTATCTCTGCTGATTAAACAAATTATTGTGAATTCTGTAAATCATGCTGATTTAAATATTCTAGATATATTTCAGTTATTATTATTGACCCATAGTGAGTGTCAAAGTTGGCCATCTCGTCTCTACCACTTCGAGATTAGGCTTGATACTTACTGGGTACACGTTTTTTACGTACTCATACTACACTTGCTGCACTTTTTGTGCAGGATCTGAGACAGGTGCTAGTGGAGGACCTATCATCACATACCCACGTCATCCCGAGGCATAGTGGTGAGCTGCCTTTCTGAGCCGTTCTGCAGCTACCAGTGTCTCTTCTTATATTTATATTCTGTCTATTTTATTTTAGACAATATTTGGAGTGTATAATCTACTAGATGCTCATGCACTTGTGACACCAGGTCTTGGCACACACACATTGGTAGAAGTTGGTATTTTATTATTTTCTTGGAATAAAAGTTTAACCAATGTACGTATGACTTATTAGTTGGCTTGCCTAGCTGTAGTATTGGGTGCCATAACGACCTATAGGTGAAATTGGGTCGTGACAACATGGTATCAGAGCACTAGGTTCACGTGGGTCTCACAAGTTATGAGCAGACCTAATAGAGTCTTGCGGATCGGTATAGAGACGTCTGTACTTATCTTCGAGAGGCTATATGGTGTTAGGAAACTACCTTTCTTCATATTCTATCGTGCAATTGATGTAGTACTAAATATCCTTCTCTTATTCTCTCACAGATGGTGAGAACACGCTCTAATGAGATTCCAGCCCAGGGAAGAGCTACTCCCCCAGTTGCTAGAGGCCGAGGCAGAGGCCGAGGGAGGGCTCCAGCCCGTGGTAGAGGGAGAGGACGTCCCAAGACTATTCTGGTTATGCCGCTAGTGGATCCAGTAAAGAATCTCATTATTCAGGAGTAGGGTGAGGTGCCTGTGGCAGAGCCAGCTCCGGTGGACTTCACATCTGCACCGGGATTTCAGGATGTCATGGGTCGTATGTTGCGATTCATGGACAATATGACTCAGGCCGATTTATTTCCGGCAGACCCAGCCATATCTCAGGCGGGCGGGGGAGCACAGACCCCTACTGCACAGGCTCATGGATAGGAAGTTGCTGTATATCAGACCCAGGGTGCACTACCCGTGGGTGGAGTCCAGCCAGTGGCAGCAGCTATACCTGAGCCCAGGCCCGCTGTAGCCGCCGATCCTCAAAAACTATTGGACAGATGGACTAGACTACATCCTCCTGTCTTCGGGGGTGAGCGACATGAGGATCCACAAGATTTCATTGATCGTTGCAAGGATAGACTGCACAACATGAGGATATTGGAATCCCATGGGGTTGATTTCGCTACTTTTCAGCAAGTGGGTAGAGCCCGTAGATGGTGGCAGTCTTATGCTCTTGGAAGACTAGCAGATTCTCCTACCATGACTTGGGACAGGTTCATCCGTATCTTCTTGGACAGGTATATTCTACCCTCCCAGAGGGAAGAGTTGCGGTTTTAGTTTGAGCAGCTCCAGCAGGGTCAGATGTTAGTGACCGATTATGAGGCGAGGTTTTCTGAATTATCTCTCTATGCACTAATATACTCCCTACTGAGGCGGAGAGAGTGCGAAGGTTTGTAGCCGATTTACATACTGGTATTCAGGCTACTATGGCTCGAGAGGTTGAGATGGGTACTTCTTATGAGCGAGTTATGGAGATAGCCCGGAGGATTGAGGGTGTACGTCAGCGGAGCCGAGAGCAGATTATGAGAGATAAGCGGTTCAGGTAGTCTAGAGAGTTCAGAGGTGCTCCGTCCGGGGGCAGAGGTCAGTTCGTGAGGGGACAGTCCAGCAGACCCCCATATCCAGCACCACCACCTCCTCGAGGTGCTCCAGTGCGACTTTATCTCAGTGCTATCCCAGAGAGTTCTTACCGCCCACCAACTATTCAGGGTCCTTCCAGTGGGTATTCAGGTACCCAGGGCCAGACACTTAGTCAGCAGCCCATCGCATCGAAGAGTTGTTATGAGTGCGGAGATTCCAGTCACATGCGGAGGTTTTGCCCCAGGCTTCGAGGACCAGTACAGTAGGGTCAGCAGCCTATGATTACTGAACTTGTTGCTCCACCAGTAGTCTGACCACCCAGAGGTGGAGGACAGGTGGGTAGGGGCCGTCCTAGAGGTAGAGGTCAGCCAGGCAGAGGCCAGCCAGTTGGCGCTCCAGCTCGGTTCTATGCTTTTCTGGCTAGACCAGATGCAGAGGCCTCAGATGCCGTGATTACAAGTATTATTTCTATTTGTGGCAAAGATGCCTCAGTATTATTTGATCCAGGATCCACATATTCATATGTGTCATCTCTATTTGCTCCATTCCTTGGTGTTTCTCGTGAGTCCTTGAGTACTCCTGTTTATGTGTCCACTCTTGTGGGCGATTCTGTTGTCGTGAACCGGATCTACCGATCCTATATTATTACATTTTGTGGTTATGAAACTAGAGCAGATCTCCTATTGCTTGACATGACCGATTTTGAAATTATTCTGGGTATGGACTGGTTATCTCCATATCATGTTATTCTAGATTGTCATGCCAAGACTGTTACCTTGGTTATTCCAGCATTGCCTAAGCTGGAGTGGAAGGGTTCGCCTGTTAGTTCATTTAATCAAGTTATTTCTTTTATAAAGGCTCAACACATGGTTGAGGAGGGTTGTTTGGCTTATCTAGCCTATGTTCGGGATACTACTGCAGAGACTCCTGCTATTGATTCAGTGCCTGTAGTTCGGGAGTTTCCCGATGTATTTCCGTCAGATCTTCCAGGTATACCACCTGATCGAGATATTGATTTCTGTATTGACTTGGCTTCAGATACCCAACCTATATCTATCCCACCGTATCGCATGGCTCCGAAAAAATTGAAAGAACAGCTTGAAGAGTTACTAGCCAAAGGGTTTGTCAGACCGAGTGTATCGCCTTGGGGTGCACCAGTATTATTTGTGAAAAAGAAGGATGGAACAATGCGGATGTGCATTGATTATCGCCAATTGAACAAATTCACTATTAAGAACAAGTACCCATTGCCGCGTATTGATGATCTATTTGACCAGTTATAGGGTGCTAGGGTATTCTCTAAGATCGACTTGAGGTCGGGGTACCATCAGTTGAAGATTCGGGATTCGGATGTTCCGAAGACTACTTTCCGTACTAGATATGGTCATTATGAGTTTCTGGTAATGTCTTTTGGTTTAAATAATGCACCGGCAGCATTTATGGATCTGATGAACAGGGTATTCAGGCCATATATTGATTTGTTTGTCATTGTCTTCATTGATGACATATTAATCTATTCGCGCAGTAAGGTGGAACATGAGCAGCATATGAGATTAGTGCTTCATACATTGCGGGATCAAAAGCTATATGCTAAGTTCTCTAAATGTGAGTTCTGGCTTGAGTCTGTAGCATTTTTGGGACATATTGTATCTGGCGAAGGTATTAAAGTTGATCCCAAAAAGATTGAGGCAGTTCAGAATTGGCATCGTCCCACTTCGGCGACGGAGATCAGGAGTTTTCTGGGTTTGGCAGGTTATTATCGTCGGTTCGTGGAAGGTTTTTCATCTATTGCAGCACCTTTGACCAAATTAACCCAGAAGGGTGCTCCATTCCGATGGTCCGATGATTGTGAGGTGAGCTTCCAGAAGCTCAAGACATCATTGACTACAACACCAGTATTAGTGTTGCCTTCTGGTTCGGGGATGTATACAGTGTATTGCGACACTTCGCGCGTTGGCTTGGGTTGTGTATTGATGCAGGAAGGGCAAGTTATTGCATATGCTTCACGTCAGCTGAAGCCCCACGAAAAGAATTATCTGGTACATGATTTGGAGTTAGCTACGATTGTTCACGCTCTTAAGATTTGGAGGCATTATCTTTATGGGGTGTCTTGTGAAGTTTACACTGATCATCACAGTTTGCAGCATTTGTTCAAGCAGAGGGATCTAAATTTGAGGCAGCGCAGATGGCTGGAGTTACTAAAAGATTATGATATTACTATCTTGTATCATCCGGGCAAAGCAAATGTGGTTGCAGATGACTTGAGCAGGAAGGTAGAGAGTATGGGTAGTTTGGCTTTCATTTCAGCAGAGGAAAGGCCATTAGCCTCAGATATTTAATCCTTGGCTAACAGACTTGTGAGGCTGGACATTTCAGAGCCCAGCCTAGTTCGTGCATGTGTTGTGGCCCAATCTTCACTATTGCAGCAGATCAAGGCTCGCCAGTTTGATGACCCACACCTGGTGGTTCTTCGTGAAACGGTACTACGAGGTGATGCCAAGGAAGTTACTATTAGAGCGGATGGTGTTCTGCGACTCCAGGATCGTCTGTGTGTTCCTAATGTGGATGGGCTGAGGAAAAAGATCCTAGAAGAGGCACACAGTTCTCGATATTCTATTCATCCAGGTACTACTAAGATGTATCGTGACTTGAGGCAACATTATTGGTGGCGACGAATGAAAAAGGACATAGTTGAGTATGTAGCTCGGTGTCTAAATTGTCAGCAAGTTAAATATGAGCACCAAAGGCCAGGTGGCCTACTTCAGCAGATGACCATACTAGAGTGGAAATGGTGAACGAATTACTATGGATTTTGTAGTTGGGTTGCCACGGACCTTGAGGAAATTTGATGTAGTTTGGGTGATTGTTGAAGGTTGACTAAGTCAGCACATTTTATTCCTGTTGTGACTACGTATACTTCAGAGAGGTTGGCTCAGATTTATATTCAGGAGATAGTTCGGTTGCACGGTGTGCCAATTTCCATCATATCAGATAGAGGTCCTCAGTTTACTTCACATTTCTGGGGAGTAGTACAGAGTGAGTTGGGGACCCGTGTAGAGCTCAGCACATCCTTTCATCCGCAGACCGATGGACAATCAGAGAGGACAATTTAGATTTTGGAGGATATGCTCAGGGCATGTGTGATTGACTTTGGAGGTCAGTGGGATCGTTTTCTGCCTTTGGCCGAGTTTGCTTATAATAACAGTTACCAATCCAGCATCGAGATGGCTCAATTTGAGGCTTTATATGGTCGGCGATGTCGTTCACCTATCGGATGGTTTGAGCCAGGTGAGGCTAAGTTAGATGGTACTAATTTGGTAATGGATGCCTTGGAAAAGGTAAAGTTGATTCAGGAGCGACTTCGTACAGCACAATCCAGACAAAAGAGTTATGCAGATCAGAAAGCGCGTGATATATCATTTATGGTAGGTGAAAAAGTTCTCTTTAAGGTTTCGCCGATGAAGGGAATTATGAGATTCGGGAAGAAGGGCAAGTTGAGCCCAAGGTTTATAGGCCCATTTGAGGTGTTGAAACGAGTTGGAGAGGTTGCTTATGAGCTTGCCTTGCCTCCCAGCCTATTGGGAGTTCATCCGGTGTTTCACGTATCTATGCTCCGGAAGTATCATGCTGACCTATCACATGTACTAGACTACAGCATAGTTCAGCTAGATAATAGCTTGGGTTATGAAGAGGAGCCAATTGCCATTGTTGATAAACAGGTTCGCCAGTTGAGATCCAAGAGTATTTCTGTAGTAAAAGTCCAGTGGAGGGGCCAACCAGTCGAAGAAGCGACTTGGGAGACCAAGGAAAACATGCGGAGCAGATCCAGACTTATTCATCACTTCAGGTATAATTCTAAACCCGTTCGAGGACGAACGTTTGTTTAAGAGGTGGAGAATGTAATGATCCAACCAGTCATTTTAACTTTTAGAACCCCGTTCCCTAAAATAAAACTTTTCGTAGGTGCTTGTAATGATTTATGACTTGCGGGGATGGTTGGTTCGGGATTTGGAAGTGTTTGAGGTGAAACCGGAACACTTGGTTCCTTAAGTTGGCCATAAAGTGCTAAGTTTGACTTCGGTCAACATTTTGAAAAAACGACCCCGGAATAGAATTTTGATGATTCCAACAGCTCCGTATGGTGATTTTGGACTTAGGAGCGTGATCGGAATTTTATTTGGAAGTCCGTAGTGAAATTAGGCCTGAAATGGCTAAAATAGGAATTTAAAGTTTGAAAGTTTATCCGGGGAGTTGACTTTTTAATATCGGAGTCGGAATCCAATTCCGAAAATTTTCATAGCTCCGTTATGTAATTTATGACTTGTGTGTAAAATTTGAGGTCAATCGGAATTGATTTGATAAGTTCCGACATTGAATGTAGAAGTTGAAAACTCTTAGTTTCATTAAGCTTGAATTGGGGTATGATTCATGGTTTAAGCGTTGTTTGATGTGATTTAGAGGTTCGACTAAGTTCGTATGATATTTTAGGACTTGTTGGTATATTTGGTTGAGGTCCCGAGGGCCTCGGGTGAGTTTTGGATGGTTAACGGATCAAAAGTTGGACTTAAAAAGCTGCTGCAATTTTCTCTTCTGCTGCATATTCTGGGCTGTGATCGAGCCCCAGATATCGAGCCTCAGATCGAGCCCCAGATATCGAGCCCACGATCGAGGTCTGAGTCGAAGCCAGAGATGAGGCTCAGTATCGAAGCCTCGATCGAAGGCAAGGCTCGAGGGCATGATCGAAGGTCCAGCTCGAGGGCCAGGATCGAGACCCAAGATCGAGGGTCACAATCGAAGGCCCAACCTCGATACCCTGATCGAGGCCATGACCGAGGTCCAGGCTCGAGCCTGTGATCGAAGCCGCGATCGAAGGCAAGGCTCGAGGGCATGATCGAAGATATGGCTCGAGGCTAGGATCGAGACCCAAGCCCGATGCCTTGATCGAAGGCACATGTTCGATGCCGCGATCGAGGCCCAGTTCGAGGACCAGTTCAGAAGGCTGCTGGGCAGTTATAAAAAAAAGGACATTCGTCCCATTTGCCATTTTTGGCGAACTTGAGCTTGAGCAGAGGCGACTTTTGGCAGATTTTCAAGGGAAAAATATTGGGGTAAGTGATTCTAACTCGGATTTGGTCTACATATACAAGTATATCATTGTTTTCACAATTTAATTAGTGTTTTGAGATTGAAATTTAGAAAAGTTTAGAAACCTCATGGAAACGAAATTTTGAGATTTCGGTATCGATTCGGAGTCGGATTTGAGTGAAACTGGTATGGTTGGACTCGTAATTGAATGGGTTGTCAGATTTCATAACTTTCGCCGGATTTCGAGATGTGGGCCCAGCGGGCGAATTTTTAATTAATTTCGGGATTTTTATTAAAAATGAGTATTTCCTTATAGAATTTATTTCCTATAATATTTAGTGATTGTATCGAATTATTTTGGCTAGATTCGAGCCAAACACAGTTGGATAATCGTGGAAAAGGCCTTATAGTGGATTAAATTGGAGCAAGACGAGGTAAGTCTCTTGTCTAATCTTGTGAGGGGAAAATTACCTCATAGGTGATTAAAAATTAAATAATTGTTGCTAATTGTGGGGGGCTACGTACGCACGTGGTGACGAGAGTCCGTGGGTAACTACTATTAATGCTAAAGTCCAGGTAGTTTAGGACTCAAAGCATGCCTTACTTGTGTAAATTGTATTCTTTGATTTATTTATATTAATTGATATCTATATGAATATATTGCGAATTATTAGATAAAGATATTAAAAGATGGAAATCTCATAGGCTTGATTGTCTGTTTAAATCAATTAATTGTTAAAAGAAATTGTTCTCCTCCCAAATTCATCTTATAATGAATATACTCTCCTTCCGGAGGCACATAAGAAAATGTCCTCCTTTCTTGTGGAGCGGGCCGAACGCTTCGGCAGGATAGATGCATCTATGGATCGCGCCGCACGTCCCTCGGCAGTGTACACGACACTCTGGATCGGGCCGTATGTCCTCGGCAGAAATTGTGCCTAATAATAATAATTACACGATATTTTAATAATTTATTTCAGCTTGAGAAGCTAATTAATAAATTAAAAAAATCCTTGGAATTTAATGAATTATTATTCTTGCTTGTTTATGGAATTAAAGGCTACTCCTGTAAATGAGATTTAAATTGATAAATTGGAATTTTTCTGAATTGAAGGAATTTAATTAATATATTGAGAATTGTTACATTTGAAGAAGTTTGATTATCTCTGCTGATTAAATAAATTATTGTGAATTCTGTAAATCATGCTGATTTAAATATTCTAGATATATTTCAGTTATTATTATTGACCCATAGTGAGTGTCAAAGTTGGCCATCTCGTCTCTACCACTTCGAGATTAGGCTTGATACTTACTGGGTACACGTTGTTTACGTACTCATACTACACTTGCTGCACTTTTTGTGCAGGATCTGAGACAGGTGCTAGTGGAGGACCTATCATCACATACCCACGTCATCCTGAGGCATAGTGGTGAGCTGCCTTTCTGAGCCGTTCTGCAGCTACCAGTGTCTCTTCTTATATTTATATTCTGTCTATTTCATTTCAGACAGTATTTGGAATTTTGTATAATCTACTAGATGCGCATGCACTTGTGACACCAGGTCTTGGCACACACACATTGGTAGAAGTTGGTATTTTATTATTTTTTTGGAATAAAAGTTTAACCAATGTACGTATGACTTATTAGTTGGCTTGCCTAGCTGTATTGTTGGGCGCCATCACGACCTATAGGTGAAATTGGGTCGTGACAGTATCAAGACTAACCTCAGTGGAGTAGAGACGAGGTACAATCAAGACACTCACTAGTCTAATAACCTGTGCAATATAATATACAAAATAATAGGAAACAAATAATAATAAGGGCATGATAAAACAACCAGTGATATGCACAACAGACAACAAGAATACCATTAATATCACTCAACAATTAATAAACACAATTACACCCAATTAAATCAGGCCCTTCAAATAAATGTCTTTCACATATAATTCTTCGAGATAACTCTCTTTTAAATATAATTTTCTCAAATAATTATTTTTCAAATATAATTCTTTCAATAAATCTTTTCAAATATAATTTCCTCAAATAAAAATCTTTCAAATACAATTCTTTCATATAATACTTTCTAAGTAAAAATCCTTCCAAATAAATATTTTGAATATAATTCTTTCTATTAAAAAGTCACCATGTGACACCTCATTTCATAATCATCAAAATACGGGTCTCAGCCAATTTTCATATTTTTCGTAAATACGGGTCTCAGCCCATTTTCATATTTTCACGGCACCTCGTGCCCATAATTAAATCATCATATTTCCCCGGCACCTCGTGCCCTCATTTCATATCACAACTACACGGACAATTTATGTGCCAATTATTATTATCATTTCATCAGAACACCTCGTGCCCACATTTCATATCACAACTGCACGAATAATTCACGTGCCAAATATCCTCATTATTTACTCACGGCACCTCGTCCTCATATTTTATTTTATAATCCGCCTGGCAATAGCCACAGGCTCTCAATTTCAACAAAAATCAGATTGTTATCAATTTACCAACAACAAGATAAATTGCACAAGGTATAAAAATAAACACAAGCAAATCACAACATCACACGAAAATTATCTACACCACAACTCCACATCATCACATATCGTCCCTGACAATAGCGACCCTTATCGCTCCTATTGCCACCCTTATCGCTCTGCCAAGACAATATCAATAGCCACCCTCATCACTCCTATTGCCACCCTTATCGCTCCTTATGCCACCCTTATCGCTCTTATTGCCACCCTTATCGCTCCGCCCAGACAATATTCCAACAAACACAACAAGAGTGAAATGCCACCCTTATACCCACATAATATCAAAGGTGAAATGCCACCCTTATCTCCCCAAAATAATAACTCACACAACACAACAATTTACACGGAAAATTAACACGGCAACATAATAAAAATTAATTCATATCACAATTTTCCCAATGGCCACAACCAAATCCAAAGATATAACAAAATCAATTAATTTCACAACAAATAGCCCAAGGCACCCAAAAACAATCAATAGAGATAGCATTTACTCAGCATAAAGCAAAACCTTCATTAATGAACATTTAGATAATTATATTAATACTTATTCTTAAGCTCGCTTAAATTAATTATTTGCATAAGAAAATTCATATTGGAATTAATTTCCAAGAAATATTAAACCAACAATACTCACAAAATTTCATAAATATGTCAAGTAACAATCACATCAAATTATCATATAAAAACAAATTCAACAATAAGGGTTTAGGCATGGCAAACAGATGATTTAATAATTTTCCACAATTTCCCAATTTACTACACAATAATGCCTAAGACTTTAATTCAATGAATTTTGCACGTATAAGCCCGAGTACGTACTCGTCACCTCGCGTACACAGCTTTTCACATTTCACAAATGGCACATAAAACTCAATGCCTAAGGGGTAATTCCCCCACTCGAGGTTAAGCAAGACACTTACCTCTTTGAAGTTATGCCGATATTCTAAAATCGCCTTCTTGCTTGAATTGACCTCCGGACAACTCAAATCTATCCAAATTAATTGTATAACTTCATTAAAATTCATCAGAAATAATTCCGGATAATTATACGTCAACTTAAACATTTATTCCAAAGAGTCAACAAAAGTCAACGCGGGTGACGCTTCTCGGATCCTGACATAATATTTATGAAATCCGAACACCCATTCCGATATGAGTTCAACCATACCAATTTTATCGAATTCCAATAAAAACTCGATCTCCAAATCTTAAATTTTCGTTTTTGGAAGATTTTGTAAAAATCTTGATTTCTTCCATTTAAATCCGAATTAAACGATGAATACAATCATAGATTCATGAAATATAATTACTTTAGGATACAGAACACTTATCCCAACCAAGCTTGTGAAGAATCCCTCTAGAATCGCCCAAATCCGAGCTCCAAAAATCCCGAAACGAAAATGGCGAAATGACCATTTTTTGTCCTTAACATTCTGCCCAGTTTGCGCACCTGCGGACCATTTTATCGCACCTACGAGCTCACTTTTGCGAGCCAATTCTCGCTTATGCGACGTCCACTGGCACTGCCCTCGCACCTGCGGAAGAGCTTCCGCTTCTGCGCTCACGCATGTGCGAAAAATTCTTCGCACCTGCGACCTCTGTCCAGCCCAGCCAATTTCGCTTCTTCGAGCTTCATCTCGCTTCTGCGATGGTCCCAAATTTCCGCAGGTGCGATCCCAACAGGTCTTCCGAGAAACAGTAGAAATCCCAACATTTTCAACAAGTCCAAATTCGACCCAAACCTCGTCCAAAACTCATCCGAGCTACCCGGGACCTCGTCCGACTTTACCAATAAGTCTTGTAACACAATACGGACCTACTCGGGGTTTCAAATTACATCACACAATACCGGAATTACAAATCACTCATCGAATCGAATTATAAGTTTTCAAATCTTTCAAATTCTATATTTTGTGCCGAAACGTATCAAATCAATCCGGAATGACTTCAAATTTTGCACACAAGTCATAATTGATGTAAGGGAGCTATTCCCATTTCCGGAATCGACATCCGACCTTGTTATCAATAATTCACCCTTTGGTCGGACTTTTCCAAAATCTTATATTTTCCAACTTTCGCCAAAATGTGTCGAATTGTCCTACGGACTTCCAAATCCAAATCCGAACATACGCCTAAGTCTGAAATCATCATACGAAGCTATTGCCATCATTGAAATTCTATTCCGGGGTCGTTTTCTCAAAATTCAACTCTCCGGTCAACTCTTTCCATTTAAGCTTCTAAATAAGAATTATTCTTTTAATTAAATTTCGAAAATCAAACTCGACCACACCCATGGGTGATAATACATATTACAAAACTTCTCGAAACCTTAAGCTACTGAACGGGGCATAAATTCTTAAAATGACAAGTCGGGTCGTTACACAATAAAATCTCCATGTTGAAGAATGAGATAGTCTTAGTAAGGTTTGATTCAGAACAGGGGAAGAATGAAGTAATCCAAGAGGGAATTTACCACTCTGACAATAAACCATTTATAGTCAAAGCTTGGAATTCAGACATAGAGTTTACAGGAGACGAATTATACACAATACCAATAGGGGTAAAGTTTCCAGGATTAGAATTCAAATACTGGAGCCAAAAAGGGCTTAGCAAGATTTGAAGTTTGGTGGGAAAGCCTCCCATGGTGGATCAACACACAGAAAAGAAGATAGGTTTGAGTTTTGCACGTCTATTGATTGAAGTTGAGATGGATACAGAACTTCCGAAGAAAATATGGTTCAGAAATGAGAAAGGGATGTTAATTGAGCAAAAAGTCTTATATGACTGGAAACCTTCATTGTGCAAATATTGTAACAAATATGGGCATTCTGAAGGTGACCGTAGAAAAAAGAAAGGGAATACACAAGGTAGAAGAGAGACACAAGAAGCAACAATAAACAATGCGCAACAGAAAGGGGATAAGAAGGAACAACAAAATGATGTATCTAACCAGAGGCAGAATGGAAATGGTATTGTGCCACCAAAGGTGAGAATACAGCAAAAGGCAATAGATGTAAGGGGTATACCTTCTCCAGATGTTGGGAAGAAAAAGGTAAAATCTCAAGAGACCTGAATTACACCAATACACTCTCGAAGACAATCACAACAAAAGCACATTCAGGGGAAAGAGTTGAATTCATTTCATGTATTGGGTGAATCAATACCAACTAAACATGTCCAAGGAGGAGATAAGAGGAAAGGGGGAGGACCTATCATTCCCAGCTCTAGGAATGGATAGTATTGTCAGGACCCAAATTTCACCTATAGGTCGTGATGGCGCCCAACACTACAGCTAGGCAAGCCAACTAATAAGTCAATCGTACATTGGTTAAACTTTTATTCCAAAAAAATAATAAAAATACCAATTTCTACCAATGTGTGTGCCAAGACACGATGTCACAAGTGCATGAGCATCTAGTAGATTATACAAAACTCCAAATACTGTCTGAAATGAAATAGACAGAATATAAATATAAGAAGAGACACTGGTAGCTGCAGAACGGCTCAGAAAGGCAGCTCACCACTATGCCTCGGGATGACGTGGGTATGTGATGATAGGTCCTCCACTAGTACCTGTCTCAGATCCTGCACAAAAAGTGCAGCAAGTGTAGTATGAGTACGTAAACAACGTGTACCCAGTAAGTATCAAGCCTAATCTCAAAGTGGTAGAGACGAGATGGCCGACTTTGACACTCACTATGGGTCAATAATAATTGAAATAAAATTAGGATATTCAAATCAGCATGATTTACAGAATTTACAAATAATTTATTTAATCAGCAAAAATAATCAAATTCCTTCAAATGTAATAATTCTCAATATATTAATTAAATTCCTAAACAAGCAATAATAATAATTCATTAAATTCAAAGGATTTTCCAATTTATTACTTAGCTTCACAAGCTGAAATAAATTATTAAAGTATCGTGTAATTATTATTATTAAGCACGATTTCTGCCGAGGACGTATGGCCCGATCCAGAGTGTCGTGTACACTACCGAGGGACGTGTGGCGCGATCCATAGATACATCTATCCTGCCGAGGCATTCGGCCCACTCCACAAGAAAGGAGGACATTTTCTTATATGCCTCCGGAAGGAGAGTATATTCATTATAAGATGAATTTGGGAGGAGAACAATTTCTTTTAACAATTAATTGATTTAAACAGACAATCAAGCCTATGAGATTTTCATCCTTTAATATCTTTATCTAACAATTCACAATATATTCATATAGATATCAATTAATATAAATAAATCAAAGAATACAATTTACACAAGTAAGGCATGCTTTGAGTCCTAAACTACCCGGACTTTAGCATTAATAGTAGCTACGCACGGACTCTCGTCACCTCGTGCGTACGTAGCCCCCCACAATTAGCAACAATTATTTAATTTTAATCGCCTATGAGGTAATTTCTCCCTCACAAGATTAGACAAGAGACTTACCTCGTCTTGCTCCAATTTAATCCATATTTTTGCCTTTTCACGATTATCCAACTCTGTCTGGCTCGAATCTAGCCAAAATAATTTGATACAATCACTAAAAATTATAGGAAATAAATTCTATAAGGAAATACTACATTTTTAATAAAAAACTCGACATTAAT
This sequence comes from Nicotiana tomentosiformis, assembly GCF_000390325.3. Taxonomy (NCBI): domain Eukaryota; kingdom Viridiplantae; phylum Streptophyta; class Magnoliopsida; order Solanales; family Solanaceae; genus Nicotiana; species Nicotiana tomentosiformis. The sequence continues at coordinate 134,878,180 of NC_090816.1, forward strand.
TAAAAATTTTCCCGCGGGGCCCACATCTCGGAATCCGGCAAAAGTTATGAAATCCGACAACCCATTCAATTACGAGTCCAACCATACCAGTTTCACTCAATTCCGACTCCGAATCGATACCGAAATCTCAAAATTTTGTTTCTATGATATTTCTAAACTTTTCCAAATTTCAATCTCAAAATACTAATTAAATTGTGAAAACAATAGTATAGTTGTATATGTAGACCAAATCCGAGTTAGAATCACATACCTCAATATTTTTCCCTTGAAAATCTGCCAAAAGTCGTCTATGCTCAAGCTCAAGTTCGTCAAAAATGGCAAATGGGACGAATGCCCTCTTTTTATAAAACTGCCCAGCAGCCTTCGGAACTGGTCCTCGAACTGGGCCTCGATCGCGGCATCGAACATGTGCCTTAGATCAGGGCATCGAGGTTGGGTCTCGATCCTAGCCCTCGAGCCATACCTTCGATCATGCCCTCGAGCCTTGCCTTCGATCGCGACTTCGATCACAGGCTCGAGCTTGGAGCTCGGTCATGGCCTCGATCACGGTATCGAGGTTGTGCCTTCAATCATATCCTCAATCATGGCATCGAGCTTGAGCCTTCGATTGTGACCCTCGATCTTGGGTCTCGATCCTGGCCCTCGAGCCTTGCCTTCGATCATGGCCCTCGAGCTGGACCTTCGATCATGGCCATCGAGTTGGAACTTCGATCATGGCTTCGATAAACTAGCTCGAGCCTGTACCTCGTCAACCCTGGGCTCGATACTTGGGCTCGATATCTGGGCTCGATCACAGCCCAGAATGCCCAACAGAAGAGGAAAAAATGTAGCAGCTTTTTAACTCAAAATTTTGATCCGTTAACCATCCGAAACTCACCCGAGGCCCTCGGGACCTCAACCAAATATACCAACAAGTCCTAAAATATCTTACGAACTTAGTCGAACCTCTAAATCACATCAAACAATGCTAAAACCATGAATCATACCCCAATTCAAGTTTAATGAAACTAAGAATTTTCAACTTCTACATTCAATGTCGGAACCTATCAAATCAACTCCGATTGACCTCAAATTTTACACACAAGTCATAAATTACATAACGGAGCTATGAAAATTTTCGAAACTGGATTCAGACTCCGGTATCAAAAAGTCAACTCATCGGTCAAACTTCCAAACTTAAGTTCTTATTTTTAGCCATTTCATGCCTAATTTAACTACGGACTTCCAAATAAAATTTCAAACACGCTCCTAAGTCCAAAATCACCATACGGAGCTGTTGGAATCATCAATATTCTATTCCGGGGTCGTTTTCATAAAAAGTTATCCGAAGTCAAACTTAGCACTTTAAGGCCAACTTAAGGAACCAAGTATTTTGGTTTCACCTCAAACACTTCCAAATCCCGAACCAACCATCTCCGCAAGTCATAAATCATTACAAGCACCTACAGGAAGTTTTATTTTAAGGAACGGGGTTCTAAAAGTTAAAATGACCGGTTAGGTCATTACAAGTATCATATGCTGGAATGTAAAGGGGATAAACAACCCCAATAAGCAGAGAGAGGTAAAGCTCCTCTGCAACAATCAGTCTGCAGGATTGATTGGATTGTTAGAAACCAAAGTGAAAGTGAATAAAATTGAACAGGTTGCGAGAAATATGTTTGGGGGATGGGAGTATATTACTAATTTGGAGTCACATTATAATGGGAGGATCTGGATCTCCTGGAGACCAGATTATTTCGAGGTTTAGTTAGTCAATATGACTGAAGAAGTGATAACTTGCAATGTTGCATATATACCTGGACATAAGTGTTTTCTTTTGTCTATGGTGTATGCATATAATAGTAGAGCTGAAAGGAAGAGCTTGTGGAGTTACTTGGCTAACATAAGTAGGGGTTGTCATTTACCATGGTTAGTTGTTGGAGACTTTAACTCTGTATTGAGGATTGATGATCGAATTGGAGGCAATCCAATAATAGTGGGGGAGATCATGGACTTTCATGAATGTGTGGAAGAATGCGAGCTCATAGAACTGCCTCAACAATGAAGTAGATACACATGGAACGATAGGTATGGTCAGGAAAGAATTGATTCAAAGATAGACTGGGTTTTTGTTAATAGGAGTTGGCTGGATAACATGCCATCTTATATAGCTAATTTCTTGCTGGAAGGGATCAGTGATCACAGCCCAGTGAGTATTTCTTTGTTAAATTTGAAGAACAATAGACAGAAGGCATTTAAATACTGTAATACTTGGTCACAACATCCACAATTTCTGGTCAAAGTAGAGGAGGAGTGGAAGCGGCCAGTGGAAGGGCATATGATGTACCAAGTAGTAAGCAAAATGAGGAGTTTAAAGAAGAGTCTTAAAGATTTGAATAAGCAATATTTCAGGAATATAGTTACAGATGTTAATGAAGACAGGGATGCACTAAAACAAGTACAGGAAGTATTACAGCAGCATCCAGGGGATAAGAAACTACAGCAACTTGAAAAAGAGAAGTATCAACAATTTAGAAAGAGTTCATATCTTGCTGAAATTTTCCTGCAACAAAGAAGTAAGAAAACGTGGATTAGGCTAGGTGATGATAACACGAGATACTTTTTCTCGGTGATAAAGCATAATAAATTGCAACAAGCAATCACACAACTACAAGACAAGAATGGAATCATATGCATTGATTCAGAGGATATTGCACAAATATTGGTGGAGTTCTATCAAGATTTACTTGGTAAAAGATCTTTGAAAATGGTAAGAGCTTTCAAGAGTATCTTACACAATGGTCCTAGATTAACACTTGGGCAACAAGTTGCCTTAGTTCATCCCTATAGAAGTGAAGATGTGAAAAGGGCTATATTTAGCATTAACAAGAACAAGAGTCCAGGTCTCGATGGGTATGGAAGTGACTTTTTCAAAGCAGCATGGGGGGTTATAGTTAATGATATAATTCAAGCAGTGCTGGAATTATTTAGCAATGTGAACCTGTTGAAGCAACTGAATGCAACAACTATCTCATTAATTCCTAAAGTTTCAGTACCTCAAAATGCAGGGCAGTTCCGACCTATATCATGTTGCAATGTCTTGTATAAGGTTATATCAAAGATGATATGTGGGAGACTTAGAGAGGTAGTTGGATGTATAGTTGCAGAGAATCAAGCAACCTTTGTCAGGGGAAGAACCTTAGTGCATAATGTGTTGATATGCTATGACATCCTTAGGCACTACAATACGAAACTATCGTCTAGGTGTATGATGAAGATAGATCTAAGGAAGGCATATGACATGGTTAGTTGGGAATTTCTTAAAGAGGCATTGATTGGGTATGGCTTTCCAGAAGCACCTCAGGCGTCGTGATGGCACTTAGTCTCTAAGACTAAGTAAACCGATTATGATTACAATTCCAGTCAATTATTTTTTAAACATATAATTAAATTCTAGTGTCAAAACCAACAACGGAAATAATTACAAACAACCTCCCAAGACTAGTAATACTGAGTCACGAACTCTAACTGAATATATGGAATGATCTGAAGGATCGAATACTCAATATTGTTTGATTAATAATTAACAATACAATAAAATTAAAAGACTTCAAGGGACTGCGACGACCAAGAAGCTCTACCTTAAATCCTTGCGATCATACTTTAACTTTGTCCAAGTCCGATAGCTCCAATACCTGGCTCTGCACAAAAATGTGCAGAAGTGTAGTATGAGTACACCACGGTCGGTACCCAGTAAGTATCAAGACTAACCTCAGTGGAGTATAGACGAGGTACAGTCAAGACACTCACTTGTCTAATAACTTGTGCAATAAGATATACAGAATAATAGGAAACAAATAACAATAAGGGCAACAAGAACACCATTAATATCGCTCAACAATTAATAAATATAAGTACACCCAATTAAATTAAGTCCTTCAAATAAATATCTTTCACATATAATTCTTCTGAATAAATCTCTTTCAAATATAATTTCTTCAAATAAATATATTTCAAATATACTTCCTTTAAATAAATCTCTCTCAAATATAATTTCTTCAAATAAATATCTTTCGAATGTAATTCTTTCAAATAAATCTTTTTGAATAAAAATCCTACCAAATAAATATTTTGAATATAATTCTTTCAATTAAAAAGTCACCATGTGACACCTCATTTCATAATCATACAACTACGAGTCTCAGCCCATTTTCATATTTCCACGGCACCTCGTGCCAAATTTCTCTATCACAACCACACGGACAACTCACGTGCCAATATCATTATCATTTAGCCACGACACGTCATGCCTTCATTTCATATCACAACTGTACGGACAATTCACGTGCCAGTATTATTATTATTTACTCACGGCATCTCGTGCCCACATTTCATATCATAATCTGCCTAGAAATGGCCGCAGGCTCCCAATTTTAACATAGATCAGACTATTATCAAGTTTACCAAAACAACAAGACAAATTACACAAGATATAAAAATAAACACAAGGAAAATCACAACATCACATGAAAATTATCAACGCAATACCCACACATCATCACATATCATCCCTGACAATAGCCACTCTTATCTCTCTTATAGCCACCCTTATCACTCCCATAATAGCCTCCATTATCCCTCCGCCCTGATAATATCAATAGCCACCCTTATCGCTCCTATAGTCACCCTTATCACTCCTATAGCTACCCCTATCTCTCCTATAGCCACCCTTATCGCTCCGCCCAAACAATATCCCAACACACATAATAACAGTGAAATGCCTCCCTTATGCCCACATAATATCAACACTGAAATGTCACATTTATATCCTCAAAATAATAACTCAATTAACACAATAATTTATACGATATATTATCACGACAGCGTAACAAAATCAATTCATATCACAATTTGCCCAATGTCCACAACTAATTTCAAGGATATAACAAAAACAATTATTTTCACAACAAATCGCCCAATGCTCCACACAATGTATAAAAAAACCTCAAAACAATCAACAAAGATAGAAAATAATCAACATAGGGCAACGCCTTCATTAATCCAAATTTAGATAATTATATTAACATTTCTTCTTACGCTTGCTTAATTAATTATTTGCATAGGAAAAATTCATAATGAAATTAAATTCCAAGAAATATCAAACCATCAAACTCATGAAATTCACACAAAATATACAAGTAATAATTACATCAAATTGTCATATAAAAATAAATTCAATAAATGTAATTTGAGGCATGGCAATTAGATGATTAAATATATGCCAACAATTATCCAATTTACTACATAATATGCCCAAGACTTTAACTCAATAAATTTTGGACATATAAGCCCGAGTACGTACTCGTCACCTCGCGTACACGGCTTTTCACATTTCACAAATGGCACATAAGACTCGATGCCTAAGGGGTAATTCCTCCACTCGAGGTTAGGCAAGACACTTACCTTTTTGAAGTTAGGCCGATATTCCAAAATAGCCTTCTTGCTTGAATTGACCTCCGGACAGCTCAAATCTATCCAAATTAATTGTATAACTTCATTAAAATTCATCGGAAACAATTACGGATAATAAAACATCTATTTGAAAATTTATTCTAAAAAATCAACAAAAGTCAACGTGGGACCCGCCTATCGGAACCCGATATAATCTTTACGAAATCCGAACACCCATTTTAGTACGAGTTCAACCATACCAATTTTATTGAATTTCAATAACAACTCGACCTCCAAATCTTAAATTTTTATTTTTGGAAGATTTTGCAAAAATCTTGATTGCCTCCATTTAAATCCGAATTAAATGATGAATGTAACCATAGATTCATGAAATATAACCACTTTAGGATATATAACACTTACCCCAACCAAGCTTGTGAAAACTCCCTCCATAATCGCCCCCAAATCCAAGCTCCAAAAATCCCAATCGAAAATAGCAAAATGACCAATTTTGGTCCTTAATCATTCTGTCTAGTTTCGCACCTGCGGACGAGTCGCCGCATCAGCGGAGCCGCTTTTTCAAGCAAAGACTCGCTTCTGCGCAGGCAACTACCAACAACTCCATCACACCTGCGGACTCCTTTCCGCTTCTGAACATTCGGGGGTGCGATGCAACATGCGCTTCTGCGAAAGTAGTCGCCATACGAAAGTAGTCCAGACACACGCCTAAGTCCGAACTCACCATACGAAGCTATTGACGTCATCAAAATTCTATTCCGGAGTCGTTTGCTCAAAAGTCAACTCTCCAGTCAACCCTTTCTATTTAAGCTTCTAAATAAGGATTGTTCTTTTAATTTAATTCCGAATCTTCAGTAAATCAAACTCGACTACACCCGCGGGTCATAATACATATTGCGAAGTTGCTCGAGACCTTAAGTCACTGAATGGGGCGTTAATTCTTAAAATGACAAGTCGGGTCGTTACATTCTCCACCTCTTAAACAAACGTTCGTCCTCGAATGTGCTAAGAATTATTCTGAGGTTACCAAATTGATGATTTTACTTTTACACATATACTCACGGTTGATCCCACATTATCGCATTTGAAATAAGGCCGACAACACCATCTCAATTGAGATTATTTCTTTTATCCATATTTGTAAACTTTAAGACCAAATTTCTTACACTCCAAACATTTTCAATAAACAAAAAAGTCTAATTTTCACATCAACGCACGGTATTAGTCTCAACTGCTATAGCAACTCGTGCCTACACACACATTAACTTATATTTTCTTTCGCACTTATCAATCTCCCAAAAAAGAATTTAGAAATTTCGACAGAGTCTCCCCTGTAATTGGGCCTATTCACCTGCCAGAGTAACACCAAAACAACTCCTAACAACACATCCACAACCCAACGGAGCACCACAATGTATATATCAATAAGACTAATCTCAGCATTACAAGCACTACATTATCATAATGATATCAGGACATGAAGCACATCATATGTATGCCCATCACCACATCTCTGGTCTTAATAGTTGTTCATAATCGATTACAACATCGCTTAACCTCATATTAACCAAAACCTCATTCCGAATTTTCACAACACTAACAACAGAATGTGAGGCATGAAGACCTCATAACTATTTACCCGACTTAACGAGTCACATTTAACGCCACCTGGGCACTCACCTCGTAAGCTAAAACTCAATAATTACAGCACAATTATGGCACAAAAACACATAAAAGAATTATCACATAAGCCTATCAGTCATAACTCCCTATTAGTACTATAGTACAAATTAAACTTCACAAAGGGAGAATTTAAACACATAAGTATTTCACCACAAGGACCTCGTCCTTATATAACTTCCACTGCGGCTTATAGCTTGGTTTAAATATTTCACATCATATATATAAATGCGAGGATCTCATCCTCGACTCCGAATCACAAGTATTTTTGCACATTGTGCCAACTGAAATTTTCCATTTCCTTTCTTTCTTCTTTTCAATATATTTCGTAAACAGTTTTCACAACGCATAATGAACCCTCATACAATTAGGGCATATAATTCATAAATTTGGAATCAATTATTCCGAAACACATCAAAATCCACTGTAAGGAATAATAAAAATTACTTTTGGACTTATAGCCCTCAATGGTGCACAAAAATAAAAATATGAGACACGGGCTCACATCTTCAAATATCCCAACATGGATAAACATATAAGTGGATCACAAAATTACGAAGCTCACCCATAAGTCGAGCATAATAGGAGGACTCACCTCAACATTCAGAACCGAATTAAATTAAGGGAAAATATCCTTTTATAACAAATCGAGATCGTACCTATAACGACACCATCTGGTGTATCGGCCTCATCCAAAACATAGCGATTATATCAGTAGGTCGGGCCTCCACCTCTTAGGCTCCCTCTACCCGTGTGTCCTCCACCCCTAACTGGTTGTGCACGTGGAGTAGTATCTGTACCGGGGCCCATAGTTTGAGTGTTCTGATAAAATCCCCCCCTCCCAAGTCTGGGACAATATTTCATAATGTGCCTAGTATCACCACACTCATAACAGCCCCTCTGAGGTCGTGGTTGCTCATACTGAGTCTGTGCCGGATAACTGGAATAACCATTATAGGAACCTCATGCCGGTGGTGCATTAAAAGAACTTACTGGAGCACTCCAAGTAATCTGATATGCGGACTGAGCTGGCTGACTGCTCGAACCTCCACTATAATGGGTCGTAGCTGAAGAGTAAAATCCACTAAACCCTCCAGAGTTTCAGGACCTTTTGGCCTCCTTAGACTCCCTTTCCTCGCCTAGAACACCCTCAATCTTCCTCGCAATCGCCACTACTTGTTGAAATGGAGTATCAGTTTGCAACTCTCGAGCCATGCATATTTTAATATCATAATCGAGCCCCTCGATGAATATGCGGACACGCTCTCTGACTATAGGAACCAAGATAGGTGCATGACGGGCTAACTCACTGAACCTGATAGCATATTCTGACACTGTCATAGTGCCCTGACGCAATCGTTCAAACTCTATGTGTCATGCATCTCGGAGAGTCTGGGGAACAAACACTTTCAAGAATATTTTCGAAAATTGAGCCAAAGTTGGTGGTGTTGCATCGGCTGGTCTACCTTCTTCATAGATTTTCCACCACTAATACACTGCGCCTGACAGTTGAAATGTAGTAAAGGCAACTCTGCTCACTTCCACAATACCCATGGTGCGGAGAATACAGTGACAATTTTCTAGAAATCCTTGGGCATCCTCTGAAGCTGTGCCATTGAAAGTAGGTGGACTATACCTCTTAAACCTCTCAAGTCTCTTTTGTTCTTCTTTTGATACATCTGGCATGACCTCAGGCCGAACCGGAATAACAGGTTGTACCAGTATTACATTCGAAACCTGACTGACGTGAACCTGTTATTCTGGAGTCGTGGTAGGAGTCGGAGCTACTCCCATAATCTGCGAAATATTTGGTGCAATAGAGATCAATCCCGCCTGAGTTAATGTACCAAACATACTCAGAAACTGTGCTAAAGTCTCCTGAAGACTGGGGGTAACAACAGGTGCTTCTGGTACCTGTCCCTCAACTGGAGCTACTGGCGGCTCCTCAACTGTTGCTCTGACAGGTGCTCCAGTCGCGACACGTGCCCTTCCTCGACCTCTACCTCAGCCTCTACCTCGGCCCCGGCCTCTTGCAGCCCTAGCAGTATGTGCGAATGCCTGCTCAGCTAACCCAGTAGCACGGGTCCTCACCATCTGTGAGAGAATAGAGATACAAAGGCTCAAATTCCACAATCAACAAATCCACACGACAGGAATGAAAGAAGTGGAAATTTCCTAATAGTTTTGTAGCCTCTTGAAGATAAGTACAGACGTCTCCGTACCGATCCACAAGACTCTACTAGACTCGTTCGTGACTCGTAGAACCTATGAACCTAGAGCTCTGATACCAACTTATCACGACCCAAAATACCACCTCACGTGTCGTGATGGAACTTAGTCTCTAAGACTAAGTAAGCAGATTATGATTACAATTCCAGCCAATTTGTTTTTAAAAACATATAATTAAATACTAGTGTCAAAACCAACAACGGAAATAATTACAAACAACCTCCCAAGACTGGTAATACTGAGTCACGAACTCTAACTGAATACATGGAATGATCTCAAGGACCGAATACTCAATATTGTTTGATTAATAATTAACAGTACAATAAAATGAAAAGACTTCAAGGGACTGCGACGACCAAGCAGCTCTACCTTGAATCCTTGCGATCACACTTTAACTATGTCCGAGTCTGATAGCTCTAATACCTGGCTCTACACAAAAATGTACAGAAGTGTAGTATGAGTACACCACGCTCGGTACCCAGTAAGTATCAAGACTACCCTCATTGGAGTAGAGGCGAGGTACAGTCAAGACACTCACTAGTCTAATAACCTGTGCAATAAGATATACAGAATAATAGGAAACAAATAACAATAAGGGCAACAAGAACACCATTAATATCGCTCAACAATTAATAAATATAAGTACACCCAATTAAATCAAGTCCTTCAAATAAATATATTTCACATATAATTCTTCAGAATAAATCTCTTTCAAATATTATTCCTTCAAATAAATATCTTTCAAATATACTACCTTTAAATAAATCTCTCTCAAATATAATTTTTTCAAATAAATATCTTTCGAATGTAATTCTTTCAAATAAATCTTTTTGAATAAAAATCCTTCCAAATAAATATTTTGAATATAATTCTTTCAATTAAAAAGTCACCATGTGACACCTCATTTCATAATCATACAACTACGGGTCTCAGCCCATTTTCATATTTCCACGGCACCTCGTGCCAAATTTCTCTATCACAACCACACGGACAACTCACGTGCCAATATCATCATCATTTAGCCACGACACCTCATGCCTTCATTTCATATCACAGCTTCACGGACAATTCACGTGCCAGTATTATTATTATTTACTCACGGCACCTCGTGCCCACATTTCATATCATAATCTGCCTAGCAATGGCCGCAGGCTCCCAATTTTAACATAGATCAGACTATTATCAAGTTTACCAAAACAACAAGACAAATTGCACAAGATATAAAAATAAACACAAAAAAAATCACAACATCACATAAAAATTATCAACGCAATAACTACACATCATCACATATCATCCCTGACAATAGCCACCCTTATCTCTCCTATAGCCACCCTTATCACTCCTATAATAGCCTCCCTTATCCCTCCGCCCTGACAATATCAATAGCCACCCTTATCGCTCTTATAGCCACCACCCTTATCTCTTCTATAGCCACCCCTATCTCTCCTATATCTACCCTTATCGTTCTGCCCAGACAATATCCCAACACACATAACAACAGTGAAATGCCTCCCTTATGCCCACATAATATCAACAGTGAAATGCCACCCTTATATCCTCAAAACAATAACTCGATTAACACAACAATTTACACGAAATATTATCACGGCAACGTAACAAAATCAATTCATATAACAATTTTTCCAATGGCCACAAACAACAGAGATAGAAAATAATCAACATAGGGCAACGCCTTTATTAATCCAAATTTAGATGATTATATTAACACTTCTTCTTAAGCATGCTTAATTAATTATTTGCATACAGAAAATTCATAATGAAATTAAATTCCAAGAAATATCAAACCATCAAACTCACAGAATTAACAAAAATATGCAAGTAGTAATTACATCAAATTGTCATATAAAAACAAATTCAATAAATGTGATTTGAGGCATGGCAATTAGATGATTAAATATATGCCAACAATTATCCAATTTACTACACAATATGCCGAAGACTTTAACTCAATAAATTTTGCAAATATAAGCCCGAGTACGTACTCGTCACCTCGCGTACACGGCTTTTCACATTTCACAAATGGCACATAAGACTCGATGCCTAAGGGGTAATTCCCCCACTCGAGGTTAGGCAAGACACTTACCTTTTTGAAGTTAGGCCGATATTCCAAAATATCCTCCTTGCTTGAATTGACCTGCGGACAGCTCAAATCTATCCAAATTAATTGTATAACTTCATTAAAATTCATCAGAAATAATTCCGGATACTAAAACGTCGACTTGAAAAATTATTCTAAAAAATCAACAAAAGTCAACACGGGGCCCGCCTCTCGGAAACCGACATAATTTTTACGAAATATGAACACCCATTCCGATACGAGTTTAACCATACCAATTTTATCGAATTCCAATAACAACTCAACCTCCAAATCTTAAATTTTTGTTTTTGGAAGATTTTGCAAAAATCTTGATTTCCTCCATTTAAATCCGAATTAAATGATGAATATAACCATAGATTCATGAAATATAACCCCTTTAGGATATATAACACTTACCCCAACCAAGATTGTGAATATTCCTTCCAAAATCACCCCAAATTTGAGCTCCAAAAATCCGAATCGAAAATAGCAAAATGACCAATTTTTGTCCTTAATGATTCTGTCCAGTTTCGCACCTGCGGACGAGTCGCCGCATTTGCGGAGCCGCTTTTGTGAGCGAAGATTTGCTTATGCAAAGGCTACTGCCAACAACCCCATCGCACATGTGGACTCCTTTCCGCTTCTGCGCATTCGCCGGTGCGATGCAACATGCGCATCTACGAAAGCAGTCGATTTGCTTATGCAAAGGCTACTGCCAACAACCCCATCGCACATGTGGACTCCTTTCCACTTTTGCGCATTCGCTGGTGCGATGCAACATGCGCATCTACGAAAGCAGTCGCTTCTGCGCCTCCCTTTCCCGCTTCTGCGATTCCGCAGGTGCGGGCATTACTTCGCACCTATGACATCTGCCATACCCTTCCATCTTCACTTCTATGGTGAAATCCTCGCTTCTGCGAGGTCGCACCTGCGCCCAAAATTCCGCAAGTGCGATTCCTACAGCTGCTGTTATTTTCCAGCAACTTCTTTCAAGTCCAAATTGCTCCGTTAACCTTCCAAAATATACCTGAGGCCCTTGGGACCTTAACCAATAATACCAACATGTCCCAAAATACAATAATAACTTAGTCGAGGCTTCAAACCACGTCGAACAACGCCGAAATTATGAATCGCGCATCGAATCGAATTGTGAGTTTTTAAATTTTCTAACTTCTATATTTTACGCCGAAATGTATCAAATCAATCTGGAATGACTTCAAATTTTGCACACAAGTCATGAATGATGTAATGGATCTATTCCAATTTATGGAATCAAAATCCGACCTCGTTATCAAAAATTCAACCTTCGGTCGGACTTTCCAAAATCTTCTTTTTTCCAACTTTCGCCAAAATGAGTCGAATTGTCCTACGAGCTTCCAAATCCAAGTACGGACGCAAGCCTAATACAAAATCACCATACTAAGCTATTGACATCATCAAAATTCCATTCCGGAGTCGTTTGCTCAAAAGTCAACTCTCCGGTCAACCCTTTCCATTTACGCTTCTAAATAAGGATTGTTCTTTTAATTTAATTCTGAATCTTCAATAAATCAAACTCGACCACACCCGCAGGTCATAATACATATTGCGAAGCTGCATGAGACCTTAAGTCACTAAACAGAGCGTTAATTCTTAAAACGATAAGTCGGGTCATTACATCTGGTCATGGTCTGTGTTACTTCCACAAAATTTCCAATTAAGGTTAATGGAGAAGGATATGGATACTTTGAAGGGAAAAGAGGGTTGAGGCAAGGAGATCCAATATCACCAATGTTATTTGTGATAGTCATTTAGTATTTGTCAAGGATTTTGAAAATGATGGGGGATCTTCCTGACTTTAAGTTCCATCCAATGTGTAAGAATACTAAGCTGACTCACTTAGTGTTTGCTGATGATTTAATGTTATTATGTAAGGGAGACCTAAAGTCTATTGCGAGGATCATGGAGGCATTAAATCATTTCAGTGATGTAACAGGGTTTGAAGCTAACATGGACAAATCTAGTATCTTTATAGCATGGGTTGAGGATAACCTAAGAGATCAAATGGTACAGATGACTGGGTTCTCACTTGGTACTTTGCCAATCAGATACCTGGGTTTGCCTCTCTTTTAAAAAGAGTGGATCAAAGTGGAGTGTTATCAGCTGGTAGAGAGAATAAGTTTCAGAATAACAAGTGCATACTCTAAAAACTTATCCTACGTAAGCAGACTGCAGATTATCAATGCAGTCCTATTCTTAGTGTACAATTTCTGGGGGGTTGTTTTTATATTATTGCCACAAAGCATTTTGAAAGAAATGGATAGGAAATGTCGGTATTACGTATGGGGAAGCATAGATGAGAAGAGGAAAGTTGCACTAGTCTCCTGGAAAAAGATATGCAAGCCAAAGAAGAATGGGGCGTTGAATATCAAAAGTTGTAAATTGTGGAATATTGCTTCTGTTAGAAAACGGATTTGGCAATTGGCAACCAAAGCAGATTCACTATGGATTAGATGGGTATATGGAGTATATATGAGAGGGAATCAGGATATCTGGATTCACACTCCACCTGTTGACAGCATCTGGTACTGGAGGAAGCTTAATTCCATTAAATCAGTTATGACAAATTGGTACAATAATGGCACCTACTGTTTAACAATAAATGGTGCATATTCTGTCAGTAGAAGCTATATTAGCTTACTAGGAAGCATGGAGAAAATGTTAGAAGCTGATTTAGTATGGAACAACATTATGCTACCTAGACATAGGTTTATAGTATGGTTGGCTAATCAAGAGAAGCTGTTAACAAAAGAGAGGTTGATCCGAGTCCATATACCAGTAGATGATGGAATGTGTTGCTTATGTGATGAGAACAAGGTTGAAAGCCAGCTACACCTCTTTACTGAGTGTAGTTGGACAGTGAAATTGCAAGATGAACTAGAAATGTGATCGGGTATCAAAATACAAAGGAAAGGGACAACTCAATGCATGAAATGGATCAAAACCAGACATTAAAAGCAGTTCAAGAAGGAATTAGCAGCAGCAATATGGGGTGCAAAACTCTACCACACATGGAAGGCTCGAAATTGGAAACGTTTTAGAGGGATAAATGTAAAATACTGAGGTTGTGTTTATGCAGATAAAGAAAGAGATTGTAGAGAGGGTAGAACACTTGAAATACTCTAGGAAAGCAAGTAGATGTAGTTATTTGAGGCAGCAACTATGTAATTAGTTGAGTGATGTTTTTCTTTGTTCGAGGCTTTGGAAATCTCTCTAAAGTGCTCATTAGGTGTAAAAATTTGGTTGTCAATGGTAATACTTCACTGTTTTACCAAAAACTAAAAGTGAAAATATGGGATGAAGCGCTTTTAGCTAAGTGTCAAATGATCGAAACAATCGCCAGAGTTTTAGAGATATATTGGATATCGATGAACCATTTGGTGGAAAAGTAATAGTTTGGGAGGTGATTTGTGTCAAGTACGATCAGTAATTCCAAAATTGACTAAAGCAGAAATTGTAAAAGCTAGCTTGCTAAAATTATACTTATGACCTCAAATGAAAAATATTCAAATGACAAGAAATATAAAAGTAAGAACAAATCCAACATTCAGTGGCTTCTTGCTTCGTGTCGGAAACGAAGAAGAGCATCCAGTAAACGATGATTTGGTTCTTCTAGAACACTTGGTTATCAACCCCAATAGTAATAGTAGTGTATTTAATAAGGAAAATATTTGTATAAATTACATGATAGAAATTAAAGAGCTATATTAGCTAGCATAAATGAATATGTTAATCAACTAAATAAAAGGTTGATTGCTAAGTTTTATGGTAAAAACAAAATATTTTTCAGTTTTGACTCAGCAGAAGATGATACCAACAATTACTACTTAGAAGAATATTTAAATATTTTAATACCAAATGACTTTCTACCGTACATGTTTGTTGTCAAGTTCATTATTTCTTATATATGTTAGTGTCACCATATATATATATATATAATAGACTAAGTTAAAATTGATCTTCCATTGCATATAGGTTGATTTTGAAGAAAAATATGCCCTGTCATGCTACTGAAAACTAAGATCCGCTGAATAGCTTATGTAATAGTACACATATGGTATATAGAAGATTTTACAATAACGTCATACATGCAGAACTTATGATACCGGTCAATGTGCTTCTAAGTATGTGTTAATCCCCGAATTCAACTTTCACCTTCCGAAACTAAAGAATATCCTTTCAAATTTATGTGAAAATAATTTTCAGTATGTTTATGTTTTGTAGTTATAATAAATAAAGTACAAGGACAAACATCATAAATATTGGACTATATTTTCCACAATATGTTTTCTTACACGAATAACTATGTGTTGCACTTTCACGAGAGATATCAATATCGACAACAAGAGTTTTGGTTATGGCAGAGTAACCAAAGCATTATAATGAAACATATACAAAACAATACTGTCTATAAAGAAGTGTTCCATAAGATACCATCATATTAGATACCTTTAAACTACAATACATAATTATCTACTTAACATGACTGAAATTGATCCTTTATGTAAGTTCTGATGATGTCCTTTCATTCGAATTCATGTATTATGTTAATATAACAATATTTTTCGGCATTTAGATAATTGTTGTAGTATTATATATAAAAGTTCTCTCATTAATTACTCCATCCGTTCACTTTTACTTGTTCACTATTGACTTTGCACACCCCTTAAGAAACAATAAATAAAGTGCATAATTTACCATGATACCCATATTAATTGGTGTATAGTCTTAATGAATTTAGAAAATGATTTGAAATAAGTAATTAATGCTAAGGGCAAAGCAGGAAAAATAAATTATTTTTCTCTCGATATGCGAAAAGTGACAAGTAAAAATAAAAATTTATTTTTAGAATACTTGACAACTAAAAGTAAACGGTGGGAGTAAATTTTATTGTTCATTCATATAAATAAATATTTAAACCACCATATGTCATTATTAACGTGCAACACACGTTTATAGATAGCAGTAGTTTACAATTTAGTTATATATATTGACCGTATAAAGATTTTCTTACACTACTTTTACATATTATAGAAGATTGTTTTCCATTTTTCAAAGCTTACCCATTAATGTTTCTATAGAGCACCATATGTAGTTGCATTAAATTTTTCCTTACACTAAGAATATTTCGACCTTCTATATATAAAAGATTGTTTTCCATTCTTTTTCCTGCAAGCCCTAATGGGGTCTTACAAGACACAAAATTAAATAGTTGGACCCAATAGTGTTCTAATTTCGAATGATTAAATAAAAAAGAAGTGCATTCGAAAAAAGAAGAAGGAAACTAGGTAAAAAAGAAGTGCCAACTCAAAGTTAATTAAGGAGTTTGACTCGCCCATGCGTGAACTACTAGTATTTTACAATATATTTTGACCTTTTATAGAAGATTGTTTTCCATTTTAATATTACCAATTAAAGTTTGTACGCATTAATAAGAATTTGCTTATATATAGTATCAGTAGATTTTGACCTATTAAAATAATTTCCAATTTTATAATGTTACCAATTAATGCTGGTCCGTGCATAGACACTATAAATATCCCCAATGCTCTAATAGTTTCGTACCCTCAAACCTAAGGTTTTTTCTTTCTTCTTATTTGCAGTTTCACTTTGAAGAATTCAACTAAATGACAATGAGGAGCATTAATGTTGAACGATGCCTTTTCATGATTTTTTCTTTCTTGCTTGTTTCATCCTCGGGTATATATATATCACCTCTCTTCTTTCCCTTCTCCTTTACTTTTTCTTGTTTAATTTATTTTTGTATTATTTGCCAGAAAAGAAAACTGAAGTTGAAAACTCTAAACGTTTATGCATGTACTATATATATTATATACATATACCTCTTCACTATAACAACCAAATTTTTTTTGGAATCATTTTTAATATTATGTTACTATAATATATGTTTTCTATAAAAACACTTTACTATAGCAGTCAAATAATATTAGAACTAATGATACTGTTATAAAACGGTTTGACTGTACGTATATACCGTAGCCTCTAGCATGATCTCTTTTGGTTAACTTTTTATGAATTTTTCCCTTAAAAAAGGATTGACTTGAATGTTCAATGTCAACTTGAATTCCGTCTGTTCAAAGTTCAAACCCCGCCAAAAACCCCATTTGACCAAAAACGAACTTCACTTCAGTTCATTACACACAGTTCCTTTCCAAAGCTCTCTTCAATGGCGTCACCCTAATCCGCAAAAAAACTATTCGGCTCCGACCCAATGATCAACCTTCTATTACATCTCCATTGCAACGACGATCATCTTTATCAACCAGCAAAAACTCTGTTCAATTACACCAAAAACCATTACCCAACTGCTCTAATTCTCAAACTCTTCGAAATGATTCAACGTAACCCTTTTTCGATCACAGGTATTCGCTGTTATAATCTTCTTCGCGATCTTCTGCCTTCTCTTTGGCTCCGTCTTCCTCCATTTACGCGTAAAGACTTAAAAAATGGCTTAAACTATCGTTTATGGCTTGAAAAGGATTATGAAACGCTTAAAGCTTGTGTTTCTTGCGTATCAAGTTTAGCCGGTTTGTTATTTCCTAAAAATGAATGGGATAATCTGTTTTACTTCATGTTTCGATACTTGGGTTCGAGTTCTTTGTATAGAAAATTGGGTGCTTTGTTATAATGGAATGATTTGATTCCTATTTGTCCTGAGGTTTTTATGCCTTATATTGATTTCTTGATTGAGGGTTTTAAAGATCTTATGCCTATTGTAACAGAAGATCAACGGTGTGGTGTTGCTGCTGTTAAGGCATCTGTAAAATTAGTTTTGTATTTGGGAAACACCGCGAATTATAGCAAGTTTTATGATATTATGGGGTATGTAACAATGACTTTGTTTATGGCATTAGGTGAGGAAGTTCTTGTGTGTAGTCTTCTTGAGGATTTGATAATTTTGGCCGGGGCGGACACTGAGTTTTTTAAGGTTCAGATTGATGTTGTAATAGATTCTATGGTGAAAGTAGTAGAGAATTTGGAGTTAAAAGAGAGGACAAGGCAACTTGCTATAGAGTTTG